>NC_088385.1:113650000-114275000 GCF_037993035.2 Macaca fascicularis
CGTAGTTCTTTGCCATTATGCATTGTCTTTATCAAAAGACACTAACCTTTCAATGTCTAATGAGCAGTGATCTGAAAAGCACTTAGGATATTAAAAAGAGATCCTGACTGGGCACAGTGGCTCATACCTGTAATCCCAGCACTTTGGGAGGCCAAGGTGGGTGGATCATTTGTGGTCAAGAGTTTGAGACCAGACTGGCCAACATGATGAAACCCTGTCTCCCTACTAAAAATACAAAAATGGGCCAGGCGCGGTGGCTCGTGCCTGTAATCCCAGCACTTTGGGAGGCCGAGGCGGGTGGATCACGAGGTCAGGAGATCGAAATCATCCTGGCCAACATGGTGAAACCCCATCTCTACTGAAAATACAAAAATTAGCTGGATGTAGTGGCACGTGCCTATAGTCCCAGCTACTCAGGAGGCTGAGGCAGGAGAATCGCTTGAACCCAGGAGGCAGAGATTGCAGTGAGCCGAAATTGCACCACTGCACTCCAGCCTGGCGACAGAGGGAGACTCCATCTCAAAAAAACAAAAAAAGAAAAATTAGATGGGCGTGGTGGCAGGCGCCTGTAGCCCCAGCTATTCAGGAGACTGAGGCAGGATAATTGCTTGAACTCAGGAGGCGGAGGTTGCAGTAAGCTGAGATCGCACCACTGCATTCCAGCCTGGAGAATAGAGCAATACTCCATCTCAAAAAAAAAAAAAAAAAAAAAAAAAAAAGAAAGAAAGAGAGAGAGATCCTACCATGTGGTGCAGTGGGCCTGACCACTCCCAGGCCAGGTTCCAACAGACCAGTTGTGGGGTACATGAGAGGAGGAGGGGGAGGACCTCTCAGGTCCCTTCCACAGTTGGCCCAGCATAGTGCAGCACAGCAGTGACCTGACAGTGTGCACAGGCCTGGATGTTGGTGTACTTTTCCATAGGTTCAAGTGCTCCCAAGCAGTCAATCGGGCAGCCATTATTTTCTCAGGAGGCCTTTGAGAGTATTTCCACACATTTAGAATAGACTCTGAAAACCCTATTTCAGAGAGATTTTTGATTCAGCAGAAATAGCAGAAAAAATACTCACATGGTCATAGGTCAGCATCTTTGCTATAAAGATGTTACTAAGAAGAACAGTGATAATAATAGGCTATGTCTACACAGGACTTTCTGGTTTATAGAGTGTGTTCACACATATGATCCTCAGAATGACCGTGCACAGTATTTTTATGGATGTGAGAAACAGGGTCGTGAAAGTCACAGCTAGAAAGTGGTGGAGTCTGGCTTAGAACCGGGGTCTTTGATGCCTGTTTGACCATGCCATGGTGTTATCCCCCCAGGAGACAGCTTACAGAACCCCACTATATCCTTCCCCATGATGTGGAAGCAGAGGCCTGAGTGATATAAAAACATAAATCTCACAGTGGTTTCTTTTTTGTTATCCCTATTTGATTCCAGGATACAACAGGGCTTTTAAACACAGCAGGAGTAGAGGTTTCCATCACTAATGATGTTTGGCTCAGGGCTAGATTTCATCTCTGAACGCTGGCTGGGGGAAGGGAGGTATGTTCTAGGTGTTGAGGGAGTAGGAAAATCAGCCTGGGGTTTTAAGTTAACCATAACAAGGCCACAAAAGTGGAAATGGTAAGAATCAAAAGGAAGAGGCCAGACGCGATAGCTCATGCCTGTAATCCCAGCACTTTGGGAGGCCAAGGTGGGTGGATCACCTGATGTCAGGAATTTGAGACCAGGCTGGTCAACATGGTGAAACCCCATCTCTACTAAAAATACAAAAATTAGCCGGGCATGGTGGCGCACACCTGTAATCCCAGCTACTCAGGAGGCTGAGGGAGGAGAATCATTTGAACCCAGGAGGCGGAGGTTGCAGTAAGCCAAGATCATGCCACTGCATTCCAGCCTGGGCAACAGAATGAGACTCTGATTCAAAAAAAAAAACAAAAAAAAAGATGAAAGAATGAAAAATGGGGTTGGGGGGTGAAGGGGGAAGAAAAGAGAGAAAAAAAGAAAAAGGAAAAACATAGATGAGGTTTTTAGAAAGTTGTCAAACTGATCTGTTCTTGCTATTACTCACACTATTCAATGTGCTTGATGCATTTTAGATACACGGGAAGCTATAACTATGGGAGCTATGGCAACCAGCATCCTCACCCCATGCAGAGCCAGTATCCGGCCCTCCCTCATGACACAGCCATCTCCGGGCCACTCCACTATGCCCCTTACCACAGGAGCTCTGCACAGGTGAGTCAGTGGTCCTGGTTTCTTGCCCAGACCTTGGTATACTTGGTGCCAAATCTGGTTAACACAGTTCGTAAACTGTTATGCATGCTGTGTGTGCAGCATGTATGTCCCCAAGGAGAGGACAGTCTTTTCATCAGCGTCATTTCTGGCCTCCAATGGCTGCCCCACAGTGGGTGCTCGGCCAGCGTTCATGCTCCATTTGCTCTCACATGCCTGGTTGCTAAACAGTTTGTTTTTCATTCTATCCTCTCTTTGACTTCTTCATGCCAAGATCTAATCGGCCGCATGTCTGCTGCCCTTTTTCGGGCAGCTACCCTCACCCTGGGCCTTGGGTCTCCTTTCCCATCACCACTCTCCTGGTGCAGACCCTCATGGAGTCTTGTCAGGACTGGTCTCTCAACATCATTCTAACTGGTCTCGTGGTGTCCCGTGTCTGCTTTTTTCATCCAGCCCACACACGTAATCTTAAGCGGAAGAATCCTCCTGAAATGGATCCCTTTTCAAATCACTCTCAGGCCCTATATCTCCTTGGGCTCCGCACTGTCTAATAAGCCAAACCAGCCCTCCGTGGTCTGTGGGGAATGGACAGGCCATGGCACCTGGCTGCATTTGGAAAACCGCCGCTGGACACTCTATCTGTCTAACACTTTCCTGTGCATTGGCTCTGATCCGACTGGTTGCCAGTTCCACTCTGCGTCCTAAGTATCTCTGTATGCCCTCTGTGCTCGTCTCAGCTCAGGCCTTTATCATATCCAACCTAGATGAAGACAGAAGCCTTCCTGATGATCTCTATGCCTCTAAAAAGTGCCCCATCTCTGGTTCATCCCCGACACTGCAGCTAGAGGAGTCTTTTGGAAAAAACCCAACTGACCATGATACTTTAGCTGTCTTTGGCACGTCATCGCTTTCCAGGTCAAGTTCAATTCCTTAGTATGTCTCTTAAGACTCGTTACCTTTTTGGCCTACTCACCAACTCCCTCCCTCCCCCCAGCCATGCCAGCCCTCATGTGGTTGTCTCGGATGTGCCGAGTTCCTCCGTGTCTTTGTAGATATTGTTTCCTCGGGCTGGGTGTCTCTTCCCCAGTTTCTTCTGCTGGGCATTCATGACAAGCATCTTGCTGTCTTTGTGGCATTCCTGAAAGTACCCCCTTGCTTCCTCCAGGACCTTATTAGGTGCCACTCCCTGGGTTTCCTCTCTCAGTAGCATTTCTCACACCCTGTTATCATCACCAACTTTCCTGTTTGACACGCACAGAGACCCTAAGCTCCCTGAAGGCAAAGATTAAGTCCAGCATCCTCAAGTCACAGCACTTGGCACCTATAAAAAGAGGAGCTACCTTCTCCTGAACACGTGCTATATGCCAGGCTCTGCGCTGAGCACTCTCCACATCCCTTGGATAACCCCTGCAGAAAAGGAAGTGAGACTCACAGTAACCTGCCTGAGGAGTTGAACCCAGGAGCTATGACTCCTGTCCAGGCTCTCAGGCACCACCCCCTGCCGCCTCTCAGATGCAGGCATTCACTAAGTGTACACTGAGCAGATGAGTACATGGGAGGTGGCGTCAGCATGAACAATAGTACGGTGTGCTGAGCATGCTCACTCTATTCTGCAGGCACAGGAAGCTAGGGAGTGGTAAGATCAGAGCTATGATTAACAAAGAGAGCTCTCAGGGTCCCCACAGAATGAACCAAGAAGGGGGCTGGTGGAGGCAGGGGGCTCTGCTCCAAAGCACTTGTAGAAGTTTAGGAATGAGATGGCAGGACTGACGCTAGCGTGGAGGCTGTAATTACATCAGCTGTTAGCACACAGACTCGTCTCTGAAGGAGGGCACCAAGGAGAACGTATCCACAACACATGGTACTCTGGGCAAACAGGTGTTTGTTTTGATTTCCATCTGCAGTACCAAGGGGAGCCCTGGTTTAATCCCCAGACAAGCCAAGAAGTTGATTCCACTAAATCATCACCTGGGGCATTCATTATAGGTTTCCAACTGCATCACACAGAGATGCCAGCTCCTTAGGAGCTCCCTCTCTTGGGAGCACTCTGTGCTCCTCACTGTGATCCACTGCATGACTGAGAACGGCTGCAACAGCCTAAATCACTCCACATACTCCAAGCATCTCATTCATTCATTCATTTCTCAAATGGCTCCTGGGTAACTACTATGTGCAAGCACTGCACTAGCCACTGGGAGCACAGTGAGAAGGAGACAGAGCATGCCTGCTTTGGTAGAGCTTATGCTCCAGTGGGAGACAGCATCATCAAGCCACAACTCTGGACATTGTCTTCCCTCCTTCTTCACTTCCTCATTCCCCCTCATGAAATGGCAGAAGCTGGTTTTCTGGGGTGATATTTTTAAAGCCATTGCCATAAAAAGAAGCCAAGGTCTCCTCAAGGCCCATGAGGTCCTGCTCTGGAAGCCACAACAGTCCCCAACTGGAACACTGTCATTTAATAGCTGGTCTTAATAGAATGGCCCAAGGACACGCGAAAGCCCATGGAAGGGCCCTTTTAATCCAGACAAGGTGTGAGAGTCCAAAGGGTCCTAGGCCAGGCTCTTCGCCACCATGCCCTGTGACTCTTAGACGAGTGCCTCTGACACTCCCCTCAACACACACACTCCACATTTCGTGGTTTATGCCTTAGTCTCCACATGTAAAATAGGGTGGAGAGAAATTTATTACATCGGTCTCTACCTAGGTTGATGAGTGAGGTCAGTGTTCAAAACGGGGTACCTCTCTGGGGGAAGGTACTGTCTAAAGACAAAGTATCCTTTGTTTTGTTTTCATTAACATTTATTCAGAGCACTGTTCTAGGCATATTTAAATATACAGACTCACTTAATTGCCATAACAACCTTGGGAAGAAGGCATTTTTGGAGATAGGATCTCACTCTGTCACCCAGGCTGGAGTGCAGCTGTGCAATCTTGGCTCACTGCAACCTCCACCTTCGGGGCTCAAGTGATCCTCCCACCTCAGTCTCCCTAGTACCTGGGACTATAGGCGCATGCCACCAAGCCCAGCTGATTTTTGTGTTTTTGTAGAGACAAAGTCTTGCCATGTTGACCAGGCATGTCTCAAACTCCTGGGCTCAAGTGATCCTCCTGCCTCAGCCTCCCAAAGTGCTAGGGCTACAGGTGTGAACCACTGCACCTAGCCTTTTCACTGTTTTTAAAGATAAGTAGACTGCCTCAGAAGGTAATGCGCCCCAGGCCATGCATCCAGTAAGGGACAAAGCAGACTCAAATGCAAATCCTCTAGCTCTCAATCCCAATGCTAAACCAGTGGTACTGAATACTACTGTTTTGGAGAGTGGAAGGTAAATTCAAGAGGTTACTGCTGCTATTCTCAGTAAGTTTCAAGTTGCCAAAGAGAAGCACACACCCCAAGATAACCTTATTTCTTTCCTTTATTGGTTTTTTGGTTTAAGGTTGAGCATAGAGAAAATCCACTGCAGGGCTAATTAGTTTTAGCTTTTCAGAGCAGGGGTCAAGCTGTTCCAATTCTGAGTAACTGAATATCACAATTCACTACGTCAGACTCACCAGGGAAAAGGACAGTCTGAATTGGAAGAAAAATTGCAAGTATGCAATATGGTTGGAGAAATGCAATTGGTCATCAGCACAAAAGTAACTGAAACTACTGCAAATCAATGCCAGCTAGGTTTCCTTAGAGGGCTGATACATCTGTGAAGCACAGTAATTATAGGGGTCCCAGCATTTCTATGCTCAAAATAATTTTAAGTCATTTGTTTTCAAAATAGAATATGTGTATGCCTTTATTTACACTACTTATTTGTATAATACATACTTTCTTCCTGGGTAATACAAAGGTAAGCCTCCCAGCCCTGCTTAGATTCTTATAACTTCTGACTTAGTCCAGATGAATGAGGTTTCACAGTGTAAGGTTTCAATTATTTTGGAAAAACATTGCAACTGTGCTGCACTTGTTCACATCAAAGTAAGCTGCCTCTTTCCAGGTTCCCCATTCCCAGGTCCAACCGAAAGGAGAAAATAAACCAGACCAAGTACATAGCTACAAAATCTTTCTGAGCCTCATTCAATACATGTTCATAGAACCTCTACCCTGTCAAGCAGCCATAGTGGAACTGGGGCCCTTGAGCTCAAAAGCCATTTGATCACACTTAGACTGGAAAGCTGTCCCTTATTTATCATCTGAAAGGCAGAGGCCAAGCCTTATCAGCTAATTACTGCCTCTCACAGAATCTCCAGCAGTCTGGCCCAAACCAACCCAGGACCACTGGGTGCTACAACGTTTGCTTAGGGCACTGTACTTCGGGTTGGCGTCTTGGGCCAAAAAGAAAAAAAAAAAAAAAAATCAATCAATGATAGTGTTGTAAGATCTCTGACTGTAGAGCCAGGCTCCTTGGGTTCAAATCCCAGCTTTGCCTCCAATTAGCCCTGTGCCTCAATTTTCTCATCTGAAAAATGAGGATAATTATGGTATCTATTTCATAGGGTTGTAGTGAGGGTCAAGTGAGTTAGTAAAGGTCAGAACAGGGCCTGGCTCATAGTTAACACATTTTATTATCCTTTGTAACACCACAGTTATCATATTTAGGGTAATTTTATAATTAAGATCTGTCTCCCTCACTGTACTAGCTCTGTGAAAGCAAGCACCAAGTCCTTTTTCTCTCCCCATTATATTCCCATGGCCTAGCACCGAGCTTGGCCCTCAGTGAGTGCTCAGTAAATACTTGTCAATGAAACGAATGAATGACTGGTACTAAGTTGCTGTGTGATTGCAGTAGATCATTTCCCTTCTCTTGACCTTAATTATTTCACCTGTAAAACCAGAGGTAGAACCAGATGGTTAGTCACTAAAGCTCTTCCTACCATTAATGGACCATGACCCTATGATTCTAAAAATAACATTAATAACAGCTGACACATTTTGAAAACTTACTACACAGGAGTTCTAAGTGTTTCACATGTAATAACTTAATTAATCCTGACTTTAAAACCTCAGCAGCAGGGGGATGGTGGCTCACACTTGTAATCCCAGCACTCTGGGAGGCTAGGAGCCCAGAAATTCCAGTAGGGGGGCCGTTTGAGCCCAGAAGTTCGAGATCAGCCTGGGCAATGTAGTGAGACCTCATCTCCACAAAAAATTTAAAAATTATCTGAGAGTGGTAGCACACACCTGTAGTCCCAGCTACTTGGGAGGCTCAGGTGGGAGGATCACTTAAGCCTGGGAGGCACAGGTGCAGTGAGCTGAGATCACCCCACTGCACTCCAGGCTGGGTGACAGGGCAAGACTCTGTCTCAAAAAAAAAAAAAAAAAAAAAAAAAGCTCAGCAGATGTGGACTGTCTGACAAAGAATTTTTGGGAACTACATCCTTCTCCAGAAGAGGCTAAGAGAAGAGGCTAAGAGGCTAGGGGTGAGCCCTCTGGCAGTACTTTGGTGCAGTGAGAGCTGCCTTTCATAGGAAAACAGTTTGTGCTCCTGACTGGACCACCTTTCACCCCTTGTTCAAGTAGCAGCTCATTTGGTAAGGGGTCAGGAATAAAGGGCTCTTTCTTCCCTCTCCATGTGTAGGAAAGTCAGCCCTTGGTGTGGAGAGTCATTTCTCAAAATAGATCTTCCTAATATGGTTCCAAAGAGACCAAGAGTCAATCGTAGCTGAGATGGGCTTATGCCATAGGCATCTGATGAACGTTGGACTGTGTGTGCAGGCACACACACGTGCACACAGGCACCCCTCATACCCTCCTCTCAAGGGGTGGTAAACTGGTGACTTATGTCCTTTTTAAAATCAGTAGCAACAGCATATGATTTAATCCAGAGAATGGTAACTTCCTGTTACGGGCCCTCAACAAAAAGTGCCTTATTCCAGCAGAGATCTCTGGACCCCGGAGTTTGTGCCCAGCATGCTTAAGGACCCTGCATGAAACCGGATGTAAAGTGTGAGAGGTGAGGCGGGTGCCATGGGCCAGCCTCTGCCACTCCCACCAGACTAAATAGAAGCTTCATTGGTCATGTTAATGACCAAGCCAAGGCAGTGAGCACTTCAGCTAACTGGCCTTTCAATGGTCTCTTCACTACAGGGAAAACGAGTCACTGACTCATTTGCAATTAGCTGACCTAACAGGACAGAATTTTCCATGCTGGATTCTGTGGTAACAGAATTTTATTGTCACATTAGAGATATTTTGAGCCAGTCTCGTTTCCAGGCAATTACTCTTTTGAGTGTATGACACAACTTCTGAGCACAGCTGTGTCGAGGGTCCTTGACTAGGCACAAAAGCCACACTCTCGGGTTCTGTGGGAAAGAGCCCAAGTCCATTCTGTGACATTTTACTTACACGAGCCAAGGCAAGGTGGACTCTGTTGGAACCAGCAAGCTGAGGCCAGGTGAGAATTCTAAGGCCCCAGAGCTCTGTCGGGGAAGAGGGAGCTTAGAGAAGGAAGAGCAGCAGAGAGATTAAAGTCTAATGGGCTGGCCTCCAAAAAGGGAGTGCTCTCCTGCTCCTGGGTAACTTGGCAGTGGCAGGTCAGCCTCCTTTGGGACGGTCATATCAATGTGGGGAAAGCATGCTCCCCAACTGGGTTTCTATGCCAGCTCTTCCACTAGCTTGCTGTGTGACTTTGGGCAGGACACGTGATCTCATGGGGCCTGGCTTTCTCATCTGTACAACATGGGGTTGGATCCCAGGATTCCTAAAATTCGTTCTAGTAGTAATGTCCCAATGTTCATTTGCTAACTATTATTTAGCACCTGCTAGGTGCTAGGCACCATGCCAGATGTTGGGCACATGGTGTTGAACACAGCAAAGCCCCATCAGGAGTATATGAATATAAGCCAAAAGAAAGACCTAGCTAGCTGCCAGGCAGGATGGTAAGGCCCCGGCCCAAGAGGCACAGGCTGGGGTATTTAGGTTCTTGAGATAGGATTCCAGAAAAGTCTCTCTGAGGAGGTGACATTTAAGCTGAGATAGAAAGAATGACAAAATGGCAGGTATGGCAGGAGCCGGGGTAGGGGTGGTAGAGAAGGTTCTAGGCAGAAGGAACAGGTAGGACAGAATTCCCTGAGTTGGAACCAGCTTGGCATGCCATGGGACCAGAAGGGAGGCCTCTGTGCCAGGAAGAGCACCAGGAGGTGAGGTGACACCCAGGAGTTCACTTGAGAGAAGATCAGGTGGGGCAAGCAACCTTTCTGAAAAAGGATCGTTTTGTAGTAATAGTTCCTAATGTTATCTGTTTAATACACCTGGGATCTTGGTTTTTTGGGACAGGGCCCAATCTTACTATGGTCTCACTGGGATTTAGAGCAGTTCCTGTGCTAGAATCCCACTGTGCAGACCTGAGAGTCCACCACTGCTGCCACACAAACAGCATCCTGCAGGTTCCCATGATGCAGAGCACAGGGGTATGTGCCAGTGTTTCTGATCTGATTTGGGATTAGGAAAGCCTTGGCGTGCTGTCCATGGTCTCCTTGGCAACAGCCCTTGGTGCCTTCTCCCTTGAGTTCCCAGACACCACCTACGCCCTTCTCCGTCTTTTCTAACTGTTCTTTTGGTTGTGAAGTGGCTGTACTCTTGCTATGTAAGGCATGCCATCCTATGTAGGGGGAAAAGTCCCTCGCTACTCGAATTAGGATCCCTCTTTCTTGACCTCTGAATTGCTGGTTCTCTTTGCATGCTTCAGGCCTAAGCACCTGCCCCAGCTCCCCTTAGGCTCTCACTCACAGAGGAAGAGCAGTTCCCTGTAGCCACCTAGACTCCAGGGAGCAGCCATTGTTGTCATAGCCCCTTCTCCCTGCTGTCTAGGCTTCAGCCTGTCTGTCTCCCTCATAGGAGGCAGCCTCCCACCTAATCTCCTGGGGCTCCACTCTCCAACTGTCAGGGAAGACAGATGGGGAGCAGAAGAATTCATACATTCACACACTCTCCTCCTCGCTGCTCTGGCCATCCTTGTTGATTGGCTCCTGTCCTTGGTGGGGTATCCCTCAGCACAGCAAAGAAATCTTTGTGCTGACTGGCCTGCAGACTGGGAGCTCTCAAAGGGAGCCCATAGCTCCTCTCCTTCCTCCCCTCTGATCCTACTAACCCGGGCTTATTTGCATAGCTGTCTTGGTAACAGAAAAGAATGTAAAAGAAGAAGCACTTCAGAAGCACTTCTCTTACTCCTAATCCTTTCTAGAACTACTTCCCCTCTTCTTGTAGCTACTAACACCTGTTCCTCTGACCTGCACAAAAGCTCCCCTCCCCGCCGCTCTCAATTGGTTTCTCTTGACTCGTTCCTCCACATTCACACCAAGTCCAATTCCTATTCATGTATCTTCCAGGAGTTCAGCAAATGTGAGCCAAAAAGAAAGACATTCTCTAAATGATAGGCACTAATAATAACCTTTGAAATTGTTGACTTGCTTCCTCTTCAAAAGCCTGCTTTTAGGCTGAAGTTTATAATTGAATTCAACTGTAAAATGTTATTTTTTAATAACGTCATTGTATTTTACTTGGCAGTGTTATGCTCTTGGGTTGATGGACTAGGACCTATCACATCTCCATAACTAACAATAAAACTCACTACCATCCATCTGTACATCCATATTTATTTATCTGGACATGCAGTTACTAGTGTATTTGTGCGTGTGACAAACACACACTTTTCTGTATTCCTGGTGTGGCTGTTTCTCATTTTGGGTTTGACTTCCCAAGATATTGCAGATTAGGAACAGAAAGCCAGTATAACCGCATGAGTAAACACCAGCCCAACTCAGGCTATGAAATCTTTTGCATTTCTCCTGTTGACTTCCCTAAGACCAAGATTCAATCTTGCAGAAGTTCAGTGATTCCTCTCCATCAGCTCTCATTAATAGCATCTTAAGAAATTTAACTTAAACTATAAACATGACTGATATTGTGTATATGCAACTTCAAGCTAATTTTTACTTTGTGGAATTTCTTTCCCCTCAACAAGTACCCTTTTAATAGCCCCACTTCCCGGATGGAACCTTGTTTGATGAGCAGTACTCCCAGACTGCATCCTACCCCAGTCACTCCCCGCTGGCCAGAGGTGCCCTCCGCCAACACGTGCTACACAAGCCCGTCTGTGCATTCCACGAGGTACGGAAACTCTAGTGACATGTATACACCCCTGACAACGCGCAGGAATTCTGAGTATGAGCACATGCAACACTTTCCTGGCTTTGCTTACATCAACGGAGAGGCCTCTACAGGATGGGCTAAATGACTGCTATCATAGGCATCCATATTTAATATTAATAATAATTATTAATAATAATAAACCCAACACCCATCCCCCAGAAGACTTTATCTCTATACATTGTAACTCATGGGCTATTCCTAAGTGTCCATTTTCCTAATGAACATGAGGATGGGATTCAATGTGGGATGAATAAACTTTAGTTCAGAAACAGGACTTACTAAAAGTCAGCGGGATTGGGTTTCTGTAGCCAAGCCAGACTTGACTGTTTCTATAGAGCACTATCTCGGGCAGGCCATTCTGTGCCTTTTCCCTCTGTTCCATGACTTTGCTTTGTGTTGGCAACCACTTCTAGTAAGCTACTGATTTTCCTGTTGACAAAATCTCTTTAGTCTTGAAGGATGGATACTGGAGACAGAATCTGGTTTGTGTTCTTGGATGGGCACATAATTTGCCAAGAGCATTCACCTTGCCATCTGTCTGTCATCGTACTGTACAGGGAACAGCCCTCAGACGTGTTCTGCACATCCCTTCTTCCTGGTGGTATCATCACTGCTTCCTGGAGCACCAGGGCTAAATGGGGAGCTATCTGGAAACTCTAGATTTTCTGTCATAACCCACATCTGTCACAGTACCTGCATTGTCTTGGAATGTAAGCACTGTCTTGAGGGAAGGAAGAGGTCTGTTCTGTATTGCCTTAAGTTGATTGAGGTTTGTAGGAGACTGGTTCTTCTACATACAAGGATTTGTCTTAAGTTTGCACAATGGCTAGTGTCAGCAAAAGGCAGGAAGGTTTTTTTTTTTTAAGTTCTATGAGAATGTGGATTTATGGCATTGAGTATCACACTCAGCTCTGCTGTGTTAACTTTGTGAAACTGGATGGAACAAACTTTAACTTACCAAGCACCAAGTGTGAAAATGACTTTCATGGTTCCTTCATAAAACTATAATAATATCCGACACTTTGATAGAAAAAAATTCAAAGCTGTGCCTTTGAGCCTATACTATACTGTGTATGTGTGGAAATAAAAATGTATTGTACTTTTGGAGAATTTTTTTGTAGGCATTTTTCTGTCAGATTTGTAGTAATTTGTGAGGTTTGTTAGAGATTAATATAGGTTTTCTTTCTGTATTATAAAATGCACCAAGCAATTATGGTGGACCTATTACCCTATGGGTAAGAAATAAATGGAAATACGACATCGGATGTTTTAGCAATTGTTCTGTAAATAAAATCTTTGATCACACCACTCAGTGTGATAATTGTGTCTACAGCTAAAATGGAAATAGTTTTATCTGTACAGTTGTGCAAGATATGAATGGTTTCACACTCAAATAAAAAATATTGAAATAACCTGCTTTCTTCTGACTTTTCATTTGACATGACCTCTGTGTGTGTGTGTGTGTGTATAAATAACATTCTGAATACTTAGGGTGTAAGTAGGCAGGGAAAAACTAAGTAGTCTTATATGGCTGTGTTTATCCAGTTCCCCATCATCTTGTCATATAATAATTAAAATGTGTATAAACCACACATCCTGTCCTTGAATAATGATGAAGTAAAAATAGTACCTACAGTCTGATAGAGGTTTGTAGGGGACTAGTTCTTCTACACACAGAGATGTGTCGTAAGTTTGCACAGTGGTTAGTGTCACCCAAAGGCAGGAACCTTTCAGCTCTTATAGGGAATACTATTCTTCGATACCAACACCATTAAGAGATCCCTTAGTTCATTATGCTTTAATGATCACTGGGTGTAAAGATATTTCAAGTGCAGTGCTTTAAATGCTAATAAACTTCTGGAACAGAATAGTAACATTACTGAATACTTAATAAGTATTAACAAATTCTTCTCCAGCACAGTATTTTTATTCTGGGGTTGAGAGGAGTGGGGTATCAAAGTACAATGATGGTGTTTTTCTCAAACATTAAGAGTCTAGGATCTATGAGAAGTTCAGAACCACAGATGTCCAGAAATGGGAGTAGTGAGTATATTAACTAAAAGGCATGAGAACTTGACAATTCAATTTGCATTTTGAAAGATTTATATTTAAAGCCAAGTTCTTACTTGCTATTACGTAATATATTTATACCTGAACATGAGTTTTAAGATTAAAATTAAATACAGAACATCCCCTTATATTTAGCTATGTTGTTCTACAAAAAGAAAGCAGATGTTGAATTTCACTTTCTGATGGTCAATTAGTTTGATCTTTTGTCCACAATCCATTAATTGGCTTTCATATAAGGAAAGTAAAGAAAAGGAAGAATGAAATTTCAGATTTAGTCACTGCCAAAAATAAACCTAAGAGTGACCAGACCAGTCTCTCTTACAATTCAAAGCCAGAGCTCCCTTAAATAAATGAAAGGGTGTAGGAAGTCAGACTTTTGACTTACTAAGCACAAAAAAGTAATCACCAAATTCTTTAGTCAGGTAACGAGGGCATAGGACACCCATTTACACATAACAGCCACAAGCTCATTAACTGCACAAATCTTTAGGCAAAACGAGTCATAATCAACAAGGGTCTGAAGCCCATAGAACAGGTCACCTCAGGAACTTTGCAAGGAAGAAAATGTGTGCCTCCCTTTCACAGCACAACCAAGACCCTGGAAAAGAAGGCAGCTTCAGATGAAGGCAAAAGGCCACTGGGCCTCCTCTCCAGAGCACCAGGTGCCTACCTCTTGGGAGCCGAGTAGTACCTATGTTCCCAATTGTTTTAAAACTTTCAACTTTGGAATCAGGAAAGATCTGAATAGGAAAAGGCGGCAGCTGCTGTGAGCACATGACTCAAATGCACCTTCTTTCCCTCTGATAGCTCCCAGTCAGTCACCAGAACGGGAAATTCGGGCAAGGCTGGCAGCTGGGAGTGGGGCCAGTCACTTGTCAGGGGAAGAACAGAAGAGTCTTGGCAGTAAAGGGACCCTCCCCTCTTAGGACTTTTTCTGAAAAGAACTCCGCCAGCTTGAAACTGGCTGAAGTCATGAAGAGCAGCCAGGATGGCTCACCCACATTGCAGGCCTCTGGTGTCCTCAGATTCCATCCTGCTGTGTTCTTTGTCAGGCCTCTGGTACACCCCAGCTCTGGGTAGAAAGAGAATTTGTCGCCCCTCTGAGACTGAAACCCAGGCACAGACCAACCCAAAATGTTTGCCATGGAGTAAGTCCAACCCAAATGGGGGAGGGGAAATTGTGGAAACTGCCATGTGACCTTGAACGGTTCACCTCCCCACTCTGGACCTCAAGCAGGTGTGTTACATGATTATGACATTCCAACTTACAGTCTGCACTGATGGACCAGGGCTGGCAGAGCTGGATGAGGAGGATGGATGGGCTGTTTAGGGAAAACAAAAAACGGAGAAGACTGGCAGCTGGGCAGTGATTCAGGGAGGGAGCCACAGGAGAGAAGGCACTGGCTCCACCAGCTGGTGCTATAACACAGAGTGAGGCTCATGAGTCCAAACCCCATCCTCCCTTGTACAACTCTGGAGAGCAGTGTTTGGCAATTTTCCTCTCTCTTCAAAACTGGCCTTAATATTTGCTTTAAAGTAAAGTCGAAATGTCTGAAGTGAATCTAGAGAAGGAAAGATAGCAAAAACAAACAGCTATTTTGTTCCAACCTCTTGCACTGCTTAAAGGCAGACTTGCAAGATTAGAAAACAATTAAGGCCGGGCATGGTGGCTCACACCTGTAATCCCAGCATTCTGGGAGGCCAAGATGGGTAGATCACTTGAGCTCAAGCTTAGGAGTTTGAGACCAGCCTGGGCAATATAGTGAGACCCTATCCCTACAAAAAATTTAAAAATTAGCCAGTTGTGGTGACACGCACCTGCGGTCCTAGCTACTCAGGAGGCTGAGGTGGGAGGATCACTTGAGACCGGGTATTTGGGCTTACAGTGAGCTATGAATGGGCCACTGCACTTCAGGCTGGGGGACAGAGACCTGTCTCAATAAATTAATAAAGACAAAAATACTGATGTATAGGTCCCACCCACAATGAATAGTGACTTGGAACGTGACCCAGGCATCAGTATTTTCCTAAGCTCCTGAGGTGACTGAATATGCAGTCAAGGTTGAGAAACACGATCCCTTCCACCCTCAAGTTCTAAACTTCAGGAACTACTACTATTCCCTGAACATGTGGCCCAAGTTTCTCTTTTGCAGCGTTGTTTGTCCAGAGTGGAGAACCATGCTCTGTGCAAGTACTGGCACTCCACCGTAACCTACACCGTGCATAGTTTTCCCTTAGCTGACAAACCTTTCCCTAAACTGCGCTGTTTTGTTCTCCCTTCAGCTACCCCCACCTCCCTACCACTTTGCTGCCTGCCCTTCTAACCTGGAACTTCTCTGCTTCAGTTCCTTGGCAGCCTCCCAAGCTAAGCCAGCTTGGACACAGTGCTTGGGGCTTCCTCTTGTTCCAAGGAGGTCAGAACCTTTTGTGGTTCACCAGCCTCCTCCCTGAAGCTCTTCCCCCAATCCCCCTCCTGTGTCTCAACCTCCCCCAACCCTGCCGCCACCCTCTCACCCCCATATTTTGCTGCTGCTGGTGTAGGTGGGACGGAAGACGTGGGCCACAAGAGATGAAGAAAGAGCTGTTGCTAGGAAAGGAGTGTGGGTGAAGAGAGATGGTGGGCGGGAGAAATAGGACTCCCCAGTTATATGCCTCCCTTTCTCATCATAAATGCCTCAAGAGCTAAAACCAGCTGTTTAAAATCTATTATGAAAAATAATGAGGTCTGACCGTGACAGCAGGGGTAAGAGAATCAGCCTTAGAAAGAGTTGAAGTGCTGATACTTGGTATTTATGTCTTCTCCTAGAAAAGAAAAGCCTCTGAGTGAAGTTTAAAAGAGTAACTTCTCAAGGAACTATCAAACTGTGCCCCTGTGAGGGACAGTATCCAGAATGTCTTGGCATATGCTATACCTCTCAGAAACAATAAACTGCAAGGTGTCTTAAGAACCAAAATATAGTTGAGGCAGAAGGATGATCTTTAAATGAGAAGTCTGCAACACTCTTTCCTCACCTCACACTCAGGGGCACATTTCTGAAATAGATCTGCCTTAATCCACGGAGTCTCCCATTTATTGAAGTCTTCTCTGTACCAGGCACATGAGACTCGCCATGTCTGCTTCTCACAAGTTCCCTGCAATACCAGTGGCATAATCGCTTCTGTTTACAGGTGAAGAAACGGAGACTATGAGCAGCTTAATGCCTTGCTGAAGGTTACAGTTTAAGGGGCAGAGCTGGGATCTGAAAATTACTCCAGGCACAGTAGCTCACACCTATAATCACAGCACTTTGGGAGGCCAAGAAGAAAGGATCACTTGAGGCCAGGAGTTTAAGACCATGGCAACACAGTGAGACTCTGTCTCTCTCTATATATTAATTTTTAAAACACAATAAAAGAAATACTACTCCAGAGCCTGTCTGTGCTTTTTCTACCAAAGCACACTCTTCCTCCTTCCTACTTTTCTTCCCACCCTCCCACCCCATCCCAACTTCCATTCGCCTCTCCTGAGCAGTTCTGCAGTTTTAAAAATCAACCTTGACTGCGGTAATAGAACTTACTGGGGTGGAAGAGAGTTTCAAAAGTTTTGGGAAATTTTTGTGCTCACAAAATGCAGGCAGTTTCTAAGCTGGGCACCAGATCTTCCCCTAAACCAGAGGTGGCATTCTGCTCACTGTAAATAAATAGCAGACTACCTTTCCCTCTGTCATTTCCCAACGTACATACAAACCAGTGCATTATGTATGACCGAGATTTGATTATTCTATATAGAAACAGGAATAAAAGAAAATCAATAATAATGAAAAAAAAATACCAGGTCACAGAGGATTTTTATTACCAGGTCGGAAAAAAAAGCTCTGCAGGGGGGCGTGCAATGAGCCAAGCATTCACTAGAATGAAGTCACTGGGGTGGGGGAGGAAGGAGCACGGAGGAGACTGGCTACCTCTTGCTGTTAAGGTCACTACCCTTTGACAGAGGTGGCCTCTGACCTCAACAGCCCTACAATTCTGTTTTGACTGACCCTGAAACCCATGAAATTCAGATGTAGGCACTGCCCAAAAGTTGAGATAAAGCTGACTAATATGGGAAAAGCTCCCGGTATGTGCCCCCAGCTGAAAGGAGCTGGCAGTTCTTTGGCGGTAGACGCAATTTATTCTGTCCTCCTCCTTTCAGGGAAATGCTAATCCTTCATAGGCAACTCGAGGGGAAGACTAAAATGTGTTGATCATGAATGACAATAATCCTTTGTCCACCGCCACCTCCTCCTAGGGTTGAACCTTAAGAGTTTAATCAAATGTTGGTAAGTAAATTAATGCCTTACTGCAAAAGAGGTGGTGGGAAGAAAGGTTGTGAGAATATATTTCCTCTGACATGTGAATCTCAATAAACTTAATTGCAAAGGCATCGATATGGGAAGGGGGTACTGAAAGAGTGTTTTAGATTCCTATTTACACACACATACACATAACAGTCACTATCCGAAAACTGTCTTACAGCATGTCAGTGTTAAAATGTTAACTTCAAAGTCTAAAGACGAAAGCAGCGCATTGGAATCACTTTGCTGTTGTTAAAAACAACAGCAGCAACATCAAAACTCATGCATTTGTGCATCCATAGGAACAGCAAGATGTTTAGCCCTGAATCTTCACATCTTTCTAAGGAAGGTTGCATTTTTCATTCCAGTTCAGCTAACATTTTAGTGGCTACTCCATGCCAGGTCCGCCTTGCTGGCCACTTTGACAGCCATCTCTTTTAACCCTTCCAACTTACTGCAAAGTAGGTATAATTATGCTCATTACGTTGAGAAAAATCGGTGCTCAAAGACGGCAAGTGATTTATCCCTGTACACCCAGAGTTAAAATTCAAACTAGAGTCTTTTGGCTTCAGGTTTTCCTGTTAGATACAAAAAATTGGTTGCCAGAAGGGTTTCAAGGAATTTGACAAATGATCGGCTTCTGAGACTCACACAGTGAGTCAGGGCTAAAGACCAGGTTTTCCAGTTCTCAGTCTGGGTTCTTTCACCACATGACAGCATTGCCACCCAAAGCGCTGGTTTTCCCAAGAGGTGTTTGGATGGGATTCCAAGTCAGCGAGATGCAAATAGGTCTGACCCACATTCCTGCTCTTGGGTAAATAAAAACTCCTAAAGGGCAGAGCCCATTTTGTGTGCTTAATCTAAGAGTCCCACTGTGGGTAGCCAATCAATATTAAACAACTAGAAGGACATTTGCCTAGGACTAACGGCATGGACTCAATTTAAGCAATCAGAATACAGTGAATATTACTGAGGAACCTCATAAAGGTGCTGAAAGGCTGAATCAAGTAAATTTTTAAGAGTTGGAAAAAAAAAAAAACCCTTGAAGTCATCTAGTCCAACTCTAATTTTATGAGATAGAGATAAAATAATGTGCATAAAGATGTTAAGACAGTCAGCAACAGACTCTCCCTTCCTGTCTCCCAATTCTATTTAATTTTATGTCATACAGCATTGTAAGGTAACGTTTTCAGGAATGCAACATGTTGTAAGTTGAAGTTGGACTGGCTGGTTATAGAGTCATCATTGATTATGAAACATCTCTCACATTTAACTTTTCCTTTCCCACTGACCTCTAAGAAATCTCCATTGCTGGCTTTCAAGTTCAACCAACTTGGTATCATTTCTCAACAAGCATCTTGTTAATTTTGGCCTCCTGACCCTTTCTCACAGTATTTCCCCCTGTCTTGGAGCCCTCTATGCTCTCTCTACCATCCCTCTTTATAGATCACCTCCTTCAAGAAGACTACTCTGACTACTCTCCTTCCCATTAATGTTTATCTTGCTTTGATTTACACAGTACTATGCTCACTTCTTTTTCCTATCAGTAAAAAAGATCACTGTATTATTTAGTTGTTTCTTATATTCCCAAAGGACAGAATCAATTATTTCTACTTTTAAAATTTTTTTATGGTATCTAAGACAATGCTGTGCTCCAGTGAGTACTAAATATGGGTTAAAGGATAAAACTATGTTAAGTAACTTTGCTATAAAAGGAAGACTACATTCTTTTTTTTTTTTTTTCTTTTTTTTTTTTGAGACAGTGAGTCTCGCTCTGTCACCTAGGCTAGAGAGCAATGGCACATCTTGGCTCACTGCGACCTCTGACTTCCAGGTTCAAGAGATTCTCCTGCCTCAGCCTCCCAAGTAGCTGGGATTACAGGCATGCACCACCACGCCCAGCTAATTTTTGTATTTTTAGTAGAGATGGTGATTCACCATGTTGGCCAGGTTGGTCTCGAACTCCTGACTTCAAGAGATCCACCTGCCTTGGTCTCCTGAAGTGCTCGGATTACAGGCATGAGCCACCGCGCTCGGCTGAGACAGAATTCTTGGTAAAAAATGAAATAAAAATAACTTTTTTTTTTGAGATGGAGTTTCGCTCTTGTTGTCCAGGCTGGAGTGCAATGGCGTGATCTCGGCTCACCGCAACCTCCGCCTCCCGGGTTCAAGCAATTCTCCTGCCTCAGTCTCCCGAGTAGCTGGGATTACAGGCATGAACCACCAAACCCAGCTAATTTTGTATTTTTTTTTTTTTTTTTTTAGTAGAGACGGGGTTTCTCCATGTTAGTCAGGCTGGTCTCGAACACCTGACCTCAGGTGATCCACCCACCTCGGCCTCCCAAAGTGCTGGGATTACAGGCATGAGCCACCACGCCTGGCCAAAAAAATAACTTTCATATCGTCAGGTTATTTCTCAAAGACTAATGAGATACATGAACATGAGTTTGGGGGTCTATCAAAAAACCAATTCAGCGGTAGATACTCTATCAAAATATTGATCCAGTGGTTCTCAATACTAGCTGCTTATTCAAATCAACTGAGAAGCTTTTAAAACTACCAGTATCCAGATTTCACCACAGATCAACTGAATCAGAATCTTTGGAAGTATGCCCAAGGGATGATTTGCACATATCATATTGATATTTGATTTGCACATATTGATTTTTCACATCCCCACTCTTATTAATAGGTTTTTCTAAAGAATGAGCATATTTAAAGGTGGTTTTGGTTTTCTGAGAATCACAAAATTTTAGAACTGAAAAATTTATAACTGAAATTATATCTGGATCAATCCCTTAGTTTAACAGCTAAGGACACTGTGGGACAATCCAGCTATTATTTCAGTTCTAAATTTCTAAACCTCAAGAAAAGTTGAGTGAGTGGCCTCACATAGCGAGGTGGTGGTTGCTGAGTGACAAGTCATATCTTGAATTAGTGGAATTCTCTGAACTCCAATTCTGGAGCTGTAGCCAATAGACCAAGCTGCTAAGGCTTTAAATTTCTGCTTTCTCCTAAAGAAAATGTATACTAAGTATTACAACAGTTGAATTTTAAAAGCTGTTAGCACCAGGTACTCATTAAAGACCTTCAATTTGGCACATTCCAACTAGCCCATTGTCATGGCAAGAGGAAATGCCACAGCAGGATATATCAAAGTCCAAAATAAATGACTAGTATCTATTTGCAGGCTTTTTCATTGGCCCTAACATGAAAGTCCATAACATTTCATGTTATCAGAGCCCAGGGTGCTTCTAGCCCTTAACTATACCACTTATTAGCAAACTTCTTTGCTTATGAGCCAGCTAATCAATACTCTGAACTTCCCTTTTCTCTGTAAAAAAGAAAATGTGCCTCTTATTGACCTTGCGATTTCAGCTATAGCAAGGATTAAACCAAATAATCTACGTGAAGATATTTAAAGAATTTAAAAGCTCTGTCCGTAGATATATATAGGATTACTATATTACTGCTTCTAAGAGCAACAACTTGTGAAAAAATATTTGTTGCTTTGATTACCAAGGCTCTAAATCTTAATTCCTTGCTATCATGCCACTCAAGCATCACCAGGAAGTGGAGTCAGAACACGACTAGAGCCTCTAGTCCCTGAAAGTATCCCATAACTAATATTCAAGGAGGTAAAGTGATGCAGTGACCTAGGACTCAGCTAGTCTCGGCTCCATTCCCAGAGTCTGCTTGTAACTATTGACCTTGGACAAGCCACTTAATTTTTCTGGAACCAGAGTCTCGTCAGTGGTCAAAAGATGACTTGAATTAGAGTGAAAGATCCCTTTGAGTTATAAAATCAGAATATGAACATTTAATTAAAATTACTAAAGTACAACTTCCCAAGTCATTAATTCATCTGTTTTTACATTTTTAAAATCTCTTTTTAGAAGTACAGAGTTGGAGCCTAAAAACATAGCCTATTTCTGGCAAACAGACATTTCAAAGACATGTGTCTGAAATGTCAGAGACCTTCTAAAAATTCTAAAGAGAAACATCTCTATGGAAATAAGATACTTTGTGCTTGTTTAATATCCTCTCTGGGAGACCCTTGCTCCAAAAATAAATACATGGATACCCCCAAAGCACTTAATACTGTACTGGACACAGAGTAGGCACCCAAATACTTTGTTAACAGCTCTCAGTTTGAGTCCCAGTTCTTGTTACTTAACTCGTCTGACCCTGTTTTCTTATCTATAAAGTGGGAACAATACCTTCCCCAATGATCCATTGAGATTAGAAGTATTAAAATGTTCTGTAAACTGTTAAAAACAATCGCAAGATGTTACTATTAGCTTAGGAATTCAGCTAACTATTCCATGACCTTACCAAAATGTGCTTTTTGGAGAGATGGATTAAAATCTTTCTGACTTAATTTATTACAGAGCACCTAACCCAATGCCTGACTCAACAAATATGCTCAATAAATGTTTACTGCATGGAAAGTATAATACACAGAAAGACCAAAAGCTCCATAAACTCAGGTACCATGTTCGTTCTTATTTCCAAATTCCCAGCATCTAGCAGAATATCTAGCACAGCATAGAAGAAATTCAATCATTAGATGAATAAACTTTTGCCCCCTCTAGTTCCTCTTCAGCACAGCTCAAGAGGGAGAGACTGGTAGGGGAGACATCAAGGACGACTACGGGTAAAGGCTGCTTGGAACGGAACACTTGAAATTACTTGGAGAATTCACCCACTCTCCATCAAAAAAAGCTTGGGAGAGCAGAAAGAGCACAGGCTCTGAGTTCAAATTCAATTTCCAAAAATCTGCAATTTTGATAAATTAACCAATTACCCTCTCCAAGACTCAGTTTCCTCATCTTAATATGAGAATAACTCATATGGGTGCTCACTAGAATGGAAGCTCCATGAAGGCAGGGACTTTACTTTGGGCCCACTGTATCCACACTGCATTTAACAGTGCCTGGACACAACACAGGCTCTCAAATATTTGTTGAATGCATGTGTATGAAATTGATAGAGCTAACACTGGTGAAGTATTAACAGAATGCCTGACACGTAATTACCACTGGGGCAATGGGAACCTTTGTCAGCACCACCGCCGCTACTGTATCGGTATTATTACAGTTCCTGGTGGTCGGAGAGCAGCCCCTTCGCGCGGTAAGGCCTGGTTTCAAACCTCGACTTTCCCATTCTCTGGCCGTGTGACTTAGGATAAATTACTTAAAACTATTCGGGTTCCTTTTTATTTCCACAAAAATTTGTGTTGGGAGAATTAGAGGATATGGGGAAATCACCTAAGAGAGTCTGGAGCCCCGGTGGCACGAGATGCATGCTAGAGATTAGTATTAAGGCAGAAAATCGCCGAGTCCTCTTTTATACAGATAACTGCCTTCGATTATTTCCCACATTACTGTAGCTGAGTACATAACAAGAATGCAAACAAGGGTGGAAGGAATTTCCGAGAACGAAACCGCTAAATGAGAAAAGGGAATTAAACCGGTGCTTGACAGTTCCCACCAAGGCATGGCAGTTTCCGCGACCGTCAGCCAGTCCAGCCAGCCCCGGCAGCCAAGGCTGGAGCAGGAGAGTCAGCGGTGTAAGGCACTACACCGAAGCAGAGGCTTACACCCTCCCTCTAACGGTCTCCCCGCCGCTGGCCTCAGGCGGCCGCCAGACTCCCGTTTCCGGCCTTCGCAGTACCACAGTTCCCAGCATGCCCTTGGCGGGAAGTCTTTCCGGCTGGATGACTACTAATCCCAGCATGCCATTCGGCACTCCAGTAAATTAGATGGAAGAGCGGGATAACCCCATTGCATGCAGGGAATTGCAGTCCATTTAGCGGCTGGTTCATAGATGGGCGGGGAAGAGCCGGGTTGCTCTTGTCCGCTGAGAATGATTCATAGAGGAGGGTCAGGAAAGAACGGTTCAGTCTGTGAAAGCCCCCTTAAAAGACTGGACACTTCTCCGAGGGAGGGAGAGGCAGGAGAGCAAGCAGGACCTTAGGCCTGACTCCGCCTCGGTCCGCTAGCCAGGCCTCGACCAAGTCCTGGGCCTTGTCGGGGGCGGCCGTGAGGCGCCGGTTGCTGGGGGAGCGGTGACGTCGCGGGGTGAAAGTTGAGGGGCGGTGACGTCGGGCCGGCCCGGGCGGAGGCTGGCGGGTTGGAGGCAGGAGGGAGGGAGGGAAGGAGGGAAGGAAGGAAGCTGGGAAGGAGCGAGCGGGGGCGCGAGGCGTTTACCTGGAGGCAGCGGCTTGGGCGCGCAGAGCGGCCGCGGCTCCCCCGCACCTGCGGCCATGGATGAGGAGCGCGCCCTCTACATCGTCCGGGCCGGCGAAGCGGGGGCTATCGAGCGGGTCCTGAGGGATTACAGCGACAAGGTAAAGAGTCCTGGCTCCGGGCGTGCGGTATCGCACCCCCGGGCCGCCCTCCGTGCTTGCACATCGCATCCTTCCCCACCCCCTTCATTCCGGGGATGCGCATTGCTCTCCCCCGAAAACGTTTCCGGCTTGGGCATGCGTGTTTGTGCCCCCAGCCTTTTCCATCCGTGCATCCTGCATCCCACTATCCCCACTCTAGCGCCCACTCCTCTGATTCCTGGCCCAGCAGCTTGACCTCCGGTCCTCCTCTCAAGCGTGCAAGTCACACCCCCGGAATCCATAGATGTGCATCTGTGCCCCGTGCCTCACTCCTGGATGCATAAATGCATGCGAGGCTTCCTCACCTGTACGGTATAAAAATACATGCTTCCCTGCATAAATACGGCCCTTGACATGTATAAAACGTATCAGCAACGATGGCAGTTCTTTCTATACCTTTTGCACTGTACGGTTCTCAAGGCATTGATGTCTCATCTGTGGTCTCCTTTGATCCTCACAGTGTTTATAGGGTAGATGGTATCATCCTCCCCATTTTATAGATGAGGAAACCGAGGTGCAAAGAGCTGAAATCACGCCCAAGGTCATGGACATATAATGTTGTAAGTGGGTGGAGAATGTAACTCCTAATGATACCTACTATTTGTATCGCATTAACAGCTTTCCTATCCATTATCTCATTTAATCTTACAGCAATCCTGTGAGGTATTATCTGCATTTTGCAATTGAGACTCTAGATTGGTTAAATAACTTGCCCAAGGTCATACTTGGAGCTGGTATTCCAGTTTAGTTCTTTCCACTTTACAACTCTGCTGTAAAAAAGTATCTTATTATAAATCCCAGTCACTTCTCTGAACCTCTTTCTAAGAACCGTTAGCTCTTCATTACTTTTCCTTCCAGGAATTTTACATGCTTACTTCAAAAGATAGCCTGCCACACCTTTATCCTTTGGTTTAGAAGACTGCTTTATAGGAATGACTGGCGACTCCCTTCTGTGAAAACAAACCCAACACTAAGTCACAACCTAACTGTTAATGTTTTTCTTTCCTTTGCCCCCGTACATCATCTCCCCTTCAGTGTTTGCTTTGTGCCCGCCACAGCATCCATCCACTTTGTATTATTGACAATTTGTGTCTTATTTTTGAATCTTTTCCACCCGGGGCAGAAATGGCATGCTGGCGGCTGAATTCCCGTTTAATCTTCCCAACAATCCTGTGAGGAGAGTGATGGTATTCCCCAATTCACAAATGATAAAATTTAGGATGATAATGTGGTCCCAAGTCCACACAGCCCCTGAGAGATAGAGCTGAGATTTGAATTTAGGTGTTCCAACTCCAAGTCCAGCGCTCTTTCTACCGTACTGTGTTGCTTTCCTTGGGAGGATACACAGGTTCTCTCTATTCATATCTTAGCTCCCTCACTTTCTGATATGCTTTACTGTTGAACATGTCTGTCTAATTTAGGAATAACTCATTTAATGCATAGTTGTACATATTGTGGAGATTATAATGATTTAACTCGATTTATTACTGCTTTCCAGAAAAGGCATGAGGCAGCTTCAAACTGATTTTCAGAAGCAAGAAATACAACAGAGAACTTGGCCATTTGTTGAATCAACTAATGTTTATTTAGCACTTATTATATGCCAGATACCCAGCAATAAATAGGAATTTGTTTCTGTGGGGAGGAAGGAGGAAAAACCTTCAACTGAATATAATCACCTTCTTTAATATTTCTCCTTCCCTTTATGGCTAAACTAATTAGATTCCAGATTTGCTTCCTCCAATTTATCTCTTCTCGTTGGTCTCCCTCCAGATTGGTATCTGCTTACCACTCCTGGCCAGGTGCTGTCAGAGCTTAAAACCTGAACATCTCCAGCTCCCCTTTTGTATTGCGAATGTTTTTAAGGTTGTTTTGCATGGTGTGTCTTGCTTAAGGTGGTATCTGAAGTGTTTCAGAAAATTCCCAAACACTTGTAATTTTAGGATCAAGCCTGAGAGTGCTCTGACTAGATGTGAATTGGGTCAGTTAGCTCTTTCAGAAGAAAGCACTCCCTTCTTTTTCCTTTTTGGAGATAGGGTCTGTATCTGTCGCCCAGGCTGGAGTGCACTGGTGTGATCATGGCTCGCTGCAGCGTCCATCTCCTCCCCGCTGCCCCTCCCACATAGCTGGACTACAGGTGTGTGCCACAGCACTGGGCTAACTTTTTAAATTCATTTTTTGTAGAGATGGGGTCTCACTATGTTGCCCGGGCTGCTCTCAAACTGCTAGGCTCAAGCAATGCTCTCACCTTGGCCTCCCAGAGTGCTGGGATTATAGGTGTAAGCTACCGTGCCTGGCCAGAAATCTCTCATATTTAATACTGACTATAGTAGGGCCAGTATAGTAGGGCTGATTATAGTACAAAGAAAATGGCTGAGCATCATACTGCAGTGAGGTTGTGCCCCTCGAAGGGAGAGATTTTGAGAGCAGATGAATAGGAAGTGAATGTATGATCACAGTGGTTCAGGCAGTAAGAATGGGGAGGTGGATTTAAATTGCCCAGCTCTGTGGTATATGGAATTTGGAACCCTCAAAAAAATAGTTGGGTACCATATACTTGAGTTTCCTTGTCTGGAAAAACGGATTTGAGAACTGTTTGGATTATGAGGTGATCATAGGGCATTGAGGAGTCCAACAGAGAGAAATGAATGCTGTGGAGAGAGACTGGTTCATTGTTTGGGAGAGCAGTGGAGAGGTTCTTTGTGCTACCTTATTCCTCTAATAAAGCTAGTCCTTGAAAGGAGGCAGTCAAATATAGTGGAAAGGTGGTGGGATTTGGCATCAGATAAACTTGGTTCAAATCCCAACTCTGCCATTTATTAGCTTTATGACTATGGATAAATTATATTAAGCCTGTGAATCTCAGTTGCCTTATCTGTAAAATAGGGATAATATCACCATTCTCTTAAATTATCGTGAGGATTACATTAAATGAAATGTAATGCCAACACTGGGCACAATGCAGCTAGGAAGCACTCAGTAAGTTACAGTTATAATAACCAGGGTACCTAAAAGGTGTGGCCAGAGCCAACTTGGCCACTGATCCTCAACTTAATGGCTTGTGTGGCCCTAAGATGAGTTACTTAACTTTGCTGTGGCTTAGTTTCCTCATCTGCCAAATGGAGATAATAATAGTAACTATATCATAGGCTTGTTATCAGGATTAAATGAGTTACATGTGTAAAGCATACAGAACAGTGCCTGCCACTGAGGAGGCACTCCGTAACTGTTAGCTTTGAACAAAAAAATTAAACGTGGCATGAGTTGGCATAGCACAATATTAAAATTTGGAAATAATGCTCCATTCTTTCCCTTCTTTTTCTAATGGGTAGCAAAATACTTTGTACCACTTTCCGAGATACCTGTCGGGCTCCAGGAAACATCTAATTTCTACTGTGTTATATATATAGACTCTCATTTCCAAACCTTCTTGCTTCATTCACCGACCTTTGTTATCTTGGAGAGAGGAAAGATCTATCTATCCCGGAAAGAATGAAACTTGTCTGTTTGTCAAGGGCATAACAGAGCATAGGTCTCAGCATAGGCAAGTGTTTTTGTTTGTTTGTTTGTTTGTTTGTTTAATGGGTGGAGCAGTTAGTTGTTTTTCTCTCTAAATTCACCTGTTAACATTTATTGAGTACCTGCTATGTGCTATGTATTATCCCAAGCATTTTCACATTTCGTGTGTCATCTTATATTAATTCCTAGGAAATGGCAGACCTGGTCTTCAGATTCCATATCCAGGGATCTTTTTGCAGGGCTATGTTGCCTTTACCCTGTCTCTTCTGTGTTTTTGAGCACAGAAAAAGTTTCTTTTTCAGGAGTGGTATACTACAGTTATTCCTCAATATCCAAAGGGGATTGCTTCCAGGATCTCCTGTGCATACCAGAATCTTGTCAATACCAAAATCTTTGAATGCTTTAGTCCCTGA
This sequence comes from Macaca fascicularis, assembly GCF_037993035.2. Lineage (NCBI taxonomy): Eukaryota > Metazoa > Chordata > Mammalia > Primates > Cercopithecidae > Macaca > Macaca fascicularis. Next base: position 113,678,080 of record NC_088385.1, read on the forward strand.
TAAAAAACACTATAGTATTTGCATATAATCTGGGCACACCTTCCTTTTTTTTTTTATTTTTGAGATGGAGTTTTGCTCTTGTTGCCCAGGCTGAAGTGCAATGGCGCGATCTTGGCTCACCACAACTTCCGCCTCCTGGGTTCAAGTGATTCTCTTGTTTCAGCCTGCTGAGAAGCTGGGATTACAGGCATGCACCACCATGCCCGGCTAATTTTGTATTTTTAGTGGAGACAGGGTTTCTCCATGTTGGTCAGGCTGGTCTCGAATTCCCAACCTCAGGTGATCTGCCCGCCTTGGCCTCCCAAAGTGCTGGGATTACAGGCGTGAGCCACTGAGCCCGGCTGGACATATCCTCCTATATACTTTTTTTTTTTTTTTTTGGAGACAGAGTCTTGCTCTGTCGCCCAGGCTGGAGTGCAGTAGCTTGATGTCGGCTAACTGCAACCTCCGCCTCCCAGGTTCAAGTGATTCTCTTGCCTCAGCTTCCCGAGTAGCTGGGACTACAGATGTGCGCCACCATGCCTGGCTAATTTTTGTACTTTTAGTGGAGACAGAGTTTCACCATGTTGGCCAGGCTGGTGGTGAACTCCTGATCTCAAGTGATCCGCTCACCTGGGCCTCCCAAAGTGTTGGGATTACAGGCGTGAGCCACTGTGCCTGGCCTCTCGTATATACTTTAAATAATCTCTAGATTACTTATAATACATAATACAATGTGAATGCTATACAGATAGTTGGACTGTATTATTTAGGGAATAATGCCAAGGAAAAAAAAGCCTGCACTTGTTCAACACAGGCACAATTTTTTTTTTCCCAAATATTTTCAAGCCATGATTGGTTGAATCCACAGATACAGAATCCTTTGGCTACTGTTGAGTCCTAATCACCTCCACTTTAGTTATAGAATGAACTGTTAATTTGGGGAAGTATGTATCATTCTAGTCTAGACTGTTCAAGCTCTTGCTCCCCACAGGCCTGTTCTTTTTTTTTCTAGAGATGGGGATCTCACCATGTTGCCTAGGCTGGAGGCTGGTCTTGAACTTCTGGGCCTCAGCCTCCCAAAGTGTTGAGATTACAGGCGTGAGGCACAGTGCCCAGACCTCAGGCCTTCTCTAATAACAGATTTAGTAGAGAGATTAGTTGCCACCATTATCATGATTATCAACAACAAACTGTGACTAAGGGCCCTGAGGTATGGAGTAGTATCATACCTCCATACCTGGATTCCTTACATCACAGGATATTTTATGTTAGAGGAAACTCAAAGTTAATAGGGCCCAACCCCCTCGTTTAATAGATGACTCATCAACTATGATGATAACCAGAGAAGTGGCTTGGTGGCCCTACAGGCCACCTGGACGTATGATTACTGCATACATAGCAAATTCCAACAGGATTCCAGTTTTGAAGTATGGCAAGTTTTTGGCCAAATGAAAGGTATTTAAGATACAGACAGCTAGCTAGGTCTCTAGTAGTAGTCCTCATAGGAGAAGAAAACAAGACTGCTTGCAGTGAGGTCTTAATTCATGTGCTAGAAGAACCTGATTGATAGAAACCTAATATTGGGACAGTTCTATAAATATAGCCTCTACATTTGAATAAAATATGTAAATATCCAGGACCATGTAAGAGGACTTTTTGTTTTCTACTTTGGAAGTTGAGCTCTGACTCTTTGAGTTCACTCTGTGGGTTTTTGCAGAGAAGCATGTTTAGTGGGCTGTTCCTTTGTTATACTTTGTTCCTATGTCCAGATTATGTTATCTAATCTGTTTCTGATTTTTAGTTATAGAAGCAATCTCTGTTCATGAAACAGCACAACACACACCACCCCAATTAGGTTTATTCCCGTGTAGTAGTACTGTTTGAGTGTATCTTTAGAAATCTATGAAATTACTCCTAGCTCTCTAATAGGTCAATATTTGGCCAGACACCACACCATAGGTTATTCAACAATAACAGTAGTAGCCATTGAACACTACTATGTGCAAGGTGCCATGCTTATAAAAAGATAAGGAAAACTTGATATAGGTAGTAAAGTTGAATAACTTGGCCAAGTTTACACTTTTAGTAAGCAGTAAGACTGGACTCAAACTCAAGGTTGTCCGACTCCTGATCCTGAGTTTTTTAGAGCTGATTCATAGGGTATGAAACCTGCGGTGAGAGTCATAATGAGTCTGGTGTGTCACTGAGTTGTTAGCTTGCTTGGTCTCTAAATTGAACAATGGTTTAACTCTTTTTTTTTTTTTTTTTGAAATGGGGTTTTGCCGTGTTGCCCAGGCTGATCTCAAACTCCTGGGCTCAAGCCATCTGTCCACCTCGGCCCCCCAAAGTGTTAGGATTACAGGTGTGAGCCACCATGCCCAACCAGTTTAACTCTTTATATTTGATTTTTTTGCTCCTTTTTCTCTGGAAATTAAGCAAGTAAAGAAGGTGAGATGGCCGAGTCTTGGCTAGGAAATACATGTACAGCTGGAAATGCTTGTTTTCTTTTTCCCCATTTCAGCCTTAGAAAGGGGAGAGAATAAAGATGGGGTACTGAATAAATTAAGTATGATCTAAGTTGGATAAAAGAACCCAGGTTTATAGAAGCCAACATCTATTGGATCCAAACAGTCTTAGAGGTTTGAGCTTCTGAATAGATTGGCACATTCCAGATTCAATTTGTAGTGCCTCACATACCATTATATTTTCTAATTAAGAGCAACAGAATAATTAGACCTTGGTACTGTTCTGAATTCCCACCTTAAAAGATTAATTCTACATAGGAACTGTATAAAAGACACTTTTATAACTTACTGAGTGTCTTTCCAAAAGACAATTTATTTTTCTGTCCCCTTACCACAAATGCCAAAAAAAAGTTTAGAAGAACCATTATATATATTAACAAGTAGGTACATTTATTCCAGATAATTTATGGAATTAGCATTTTACTTATAATGGCAAAAAAATAGGCTTTCTTGGTTTCTTAGTGCAATTATTTTCATTTGTATTGAACCTTTATGAAACTTTAGTTTACAACTTTAATCTGATAATCTGGCACTTTTAAGTCTAATGTTAATTTTCACTAAACCTCAGGTCTATACATTTCTAAGTATGGCCCTCAGATTTACAATCTTTCTTTCCTCTCCTCCTTCCTTCTTTTTCTTACTCTTTATTCATACTTATCCATTTTATTTTTTTTAATTATGAAAACAATATACCAACAATGAGTCTTCTTTTTAAAAAATTGGTACATAATATTTTGTCAGGTGAATATAATATGTATAATAGAATATTGTCACATGCACAACATTCCGTCAGTCTCCTGTTGGTTATTCCAGTTCTCGCTTTTTTTCCTCCACAATATTGGATGACACTGCAGTGATACACATATAATTATTCTCTCCTTCTAGATCAGTAGGATAAATTCCTAGGAGTAGGAGTTCTGGGTCAAAGAGTATGAATATTTTTATGGCTTGTAATATGTGTTGTTGCCAAATCACTTTCTCTTTTAAGATTTATGTCAGTTTATACTGCCACCAGGAGTATCATGCCTGGATTATTGATGTCCATTCTTCACAGGGCATTATGTCCTTAGTCTTGCTTTCCTTTAATCTGGCCTGTGAGCTACTGCCTGAAATGTTCTTCCAGAATGCTGGTCACACCTCCGTCATAGTCTTCCCCTGGTTGCCTGTCACCTATTTGCCAGTTCAGGTATAAATTTTAAAATCCATGCCCTTACCACCTGACTTCATTCATTTTAATTGTTTTGTATCCATATTCGAGGCAGCCTCCCTCCCTCAAATAGCCACTGTCTCCTACCTCTGAGTCTTCCCTCTGATCATTTCTTACATTCAGAACTTCTTTTCTGCCAACATTTCTCCATCTTCTTTAATTTAAAAAATGGCTGCTTCTACAAAGATGTCAACACAGAACCACCTGTAATGATGATATCTTTAGTACTTAGTGTACTTCACTCCTGGTGGGTTGCCAGTAAATATTTGTCAGTGTGGCTAATGAGAGAAAGAGAAAAGAAGTAGAGAGATTTTCGGTGGAGATTTTTTTTTTAGTAGGAAGGCTTAGAATTCTTAAGAGTACTCGGTTCTCCTGAATAAAACTTCAGAGGAGAATGAGGAATTCTGCGCTCTATTTTTGGGGTACCACTGTTCTTTCTGTGATCATGGGCAAGCCAACTTATTCTGTCTTCTATTCTCCTTTACTTCAGCTACAGAGTAGAAAATATAGTATTGCCAATCATTGCAGAAGAGTCATGACACTCTCTGCCGTTCTAGTTATTTTTTCCTCATAATCATTGGCATCATCATCATTATAACCCAAATATTTACTGAGTATTCCTACTTGCCAGCAATGAGATCGTGCTTTATATACATGCCTTAGCTTTTTTAACTGTCACGATCTCTCTGTGAACTAGGTACCCCCTGTTTTCAGATGAGAAGCCCGGTTCCAGAGAGTTTACTTGCTCAGGGTCACAGCTAGTAAGCGGTAGAGCCACCATGATTTAAACTCTTATTCTTATTGAACTATTTTTCTGAAATATCGAACTATCAAGTCTTCCCTATCCACAATTCTCTGATGATTTCTTTTTGCATATGAAAAAGAAAGTATAAACTCAGCAACGTTGGAAGGCCCTTCCAAATCACCGTCCAGTCTACTTTTCCATTCTCATCTTCCTCCATGCCCCACCCCAAACATATGTCCTGTGTTCCAGTCTCACAAAGTTGCTTATTTCACAAATATATAATATAGTTTCACACATTCGAGCCTTTGTTTTTGTTCCTGGATTGCATTCCATTTGCCTCTGGCAAACTCCTGTTTATCCCTCGAGATCCAGCACAAATATTCTGTATTCTGTGAAAGCCATTCCGGATTTTCCTGGGCAGTTAGTGGCTTGGTTCGCTGTGCTCCTTTGTGTATATTTCTGCTGTAGTCTTTTCACACTGCTTTATAACTATTTGTTTACATGCCTGTCTCCCTTACTTTAATAAGAATATTGAGATATGGGAAGGCAACATTTTTTACAGGGACATTATTTTAGATACTATTAAACATAGCCAAAATTAAAAAATACATGTATTTAAAATGACATTGTTTCCCTTTTTTCCCCCCTCAGCATAGGGCTACTTTCAAATTTGAATCAACAGATGAAGATAAAAGAAAGGTAAGCCTTGGTGTTACTCTGTGAATGTTTATGTGTGTGTGTATTTCATTCATGGACTTTCTAAGCAGTGGTCATGTTTTCATCTGATGGTTATTGATTGGTTTCTTGTTTCCCTTCATTTTGTTTTTAGGAACCCTGAGAAGAAAGGTTAGGTTAGGTTTAGTTTGGGTTACATGTAACTCTTTCCTCCTTTGTCCTCACAGGACTATTTACACTTGTATAAATCAGGAGTGGAGGGATTCAGAGGAGACTCCCCCCAGATCTACTCACTCCCAAAGACTGACTGTTTAGTGGCAAGGCTCCACGTTGCCCAAAATCCATTGCTAATATTGTAAAGCTTAGCTTGAGACAAGGTCTCACTCTGTCACCCAGGTTGGAGTGCAGTGGCTCACTGTAACCCCAGACTCCTGGGCTCAAGCAGTCCTCCTGCCTCAGCCTCCCAGTAGCTAGAACTACAGGCACACACCACCATGCCCATCTTTAAATTTTTTGTAGAGTTGGGGTCTCATCATGTTGCCCATTCTGGTCTCTTGAACTTCTGGCCTTAAGTGATCCTCCTGCCTTAACCTCCCAAAGTGCTGGGATTACAGGTGTGAGCTACCATGCCCGGCCCTGCATTTGTGTCTTGCTGTACTCCATACATCTATCCTTGGCCATACAAATGCCAAAATCAAACAAGACAGTATGACTGAATGAGTGTAAATCTATCACTGCTGCTAGAAAAATAGCTTAAATTCAGTATTTTGCGAATATTGGGTTGACAGTGCCTTGAAATCACTCCTCCGTTCACCTGTATCCCCATATCTAATATCAGTGTCCTGCTCATTTTACCTTTTCAGATTTCTTCCATCCATTTTCTCCATAACCTCTGCCCTAATTCAGGCCTACATCTGATTACTGCATCAGTTTCCTGACTGTTCTTTCATTTTCCAATTACATGCTTTTCTAATAGATTGGCATCCATAAATCTAAAATAGCAATCTGACCATGTCATCCTTAGCCTTAAAACCCTTCATCTATCCCTTCAGTGACTTTCTTTGCCTACAGAATAAACGTCAAGCTTCTTAACATGACATGCTGGGTGCTCAGTGATCTGCTATATGCCTACTTTCACAGCTTATTTCTTTTCTCTCCCTTGTATTTTATGTTTTAGGACTAGAAAATGTTTCCAGTTACACACACATCCGCATCCCTTCTGTTTCTTGCTTACTACTTTTGCAGTATATTGTTTTCTACCTAGAATGCTCTCTCCCTCTTGTACACCCCTTCTTTTTCTCACCTGGTGAATCCCTACTCACCTCAGGGGCACCTCCTTCAACAAGCCTCCTTTGACATTCCAGTTAAGGTGAAGTACCTCTTCAATATTCTCATAATACTCTGTATAAATCTCTAACATTAATATTTATGCCTTGTTTCTTAATTATATATCTGTTGATGTTAGACACTGGTATCTTTATACACTTGACATTTGGAGTTCCCAGCACATAATAGGCACTCAGAAAATATTTATTGGATGAGTGACCATGGAATATAAATTTTGTAGATTAAGGTTTAACTCTGACTTTCTTTTGAATTTGAACAATGTAACCAAGTCTAGAATACCTTTTACAACAGGGATTCTCAACCAGGGATATGCTCTTTGGAGAGCTTTTTCAAAATAGCCCTGCTCAGGCCCAATCTCTTATCTACTGAGTGAGGATTTGGGAGCTGAGCTCCAGGCATGTGTATTCTATGTCTCTGTGTGTGTGTGTGTGTGTGTGTGTGTGTGTGTGTGTGTGTGTGTATAAAGTATATAAATTAATCAGAGACAAGATCTTGTTTCGTTGCCCAGGCTGAAGTGCAGTGGCATGATCATGGTCCACTGTAACACTCTTGGGCTTAAGTGATCCTCCTGCCTTAGGCTCCTGAGTAGCTAGGAATACAGGTACGTGCCACCATGCCCAGCTAATTTTTCAGTTTTTTGTAGAGACAGGCTCTCATTCTGTTGCTCAGGCTGGCCTCAAGGGATCCTCCCACTTCGACCTCCTACAGTCCTAGGATCACAGGTGTGAGCAACCACATTCAGCCCAGTGTGTATTTTTATAGATGGTCTTTAGGAAATAAATACTCATATATCTGATGGGAGTCCAAAATGGCACAGTCCCTATGGAGAAGAAACTGTCAGTGTCTACCAAAATTACAGATGCATTTTACTCTTTCACCAAGCAGTGTCTCTTTTAGAAATCTATTCTGCAGATAGATTGAACCCTAAGTAAGCAAAGTTATTCATTGAAACATTGTACATAATAGCAAAAGATTGGAAACAAGTGTCCAGCATTTAAGGAGTGTTTAAAGAAACTATGGCTCATTTACATTATGGAATATTATGATGTAGTAAAAAAGAGATTCACTGTATGTGCTAATGAGAGAGTGAAAAAAAAAAGAAGCAAGGTGTTAAAAAGAACATGTTGTTTGACAAATTCATGATAAGTATTCAGGCTAGGAAGCCAGCTGCTATTTAATTTCATTGGGAAAATCCATACTATATCCATAGATTCATGGTGCCTTAGAAATCTGACATTAGAGTCTTTGGTAGTGCTTTTACTGGTCAAAATAAGTATATTAAGACAGAGTCTCCTACCCCATATAAATTTCAAGTGAAAGGGAGAAATTTCTTACACAGTTATTAATACAATGTGTTTATTTCCAATAGGGTAGTAGAAAAAACTAACATTTTCAAAGTACTGTCTTTTTCTGAGTTTTAGATTTCTGGAGAGAGTAACTACTGTATAGTGCTTATTACCAGTTATAGTGTGTAGGTTTCTGCTTCCTGGGAGGTCTGTTATAAACAAATGTCATTAGGGACCTAGTCAGGTAATCTTCATTAATGGGAAAACATCGGCAAACAAATCCATTTCTGTGAAGTCTCCAGGGGTTAAAACCATTTGTGACTCTTTCATGCCTAAGACTCTTTTTAGACTTCAACATCAGAACTATTGCACAGCTCAGAAGGATGTATACCTAAATAAGCTTTTCAAGTTCTTAATGGAGAGACATAGAGAATTATAGGCATTTCTGTACCTTAAGCCTACTCAGAAAATAAAAGAACTCACATTACTGCCCAATTCGTTTGCTCCCTGTGTTCATTTTCACACTGCTGATTAAGATGTACCTGAGACTGGAAAGAAAAAGAGGTTTAACTGGACTTAGAATTGCACGTGGCTGGGGAGGCCTCAGAATCATGGTGGGAGGTGGAAGGCACTGCTTACATGGTGGCGGCAAGAGAAAAAAATGAGGAAGATGCAAAAGTGGAAACCCCTGATAAGCCCATCAGATCTTGTGAGACTTATTCACTACCACAAGAACAGTATGGGGGAACCTCCCCATGATTCAGATTATCTCCCACCATGCTCCTCCCACAATACGTGGGAATTATGGGAGTACAGTTCAAGATGAAGTTTGGGTGAGGACACAGAGCCAAACCATATCATTCTGTCCCTGGTCCCTCCAAATCTCATGTTCTCACATTTCAAAACCAATTACACCTTTCCAACAGTCCCGCAAAGTCTTAACTCATTTCAGTGTTAACCCAAAAGTCCGCAGTCTAAAGTCTCATCTGAGACAAGGCAAGTCCCTTTTGCCTATGAGCCCGTAAAATCAAAAGCAAACTAGTTACTTCCTAGATACAATGGGGGTACAGGCATTGGGTAAGTACAGCCATTCCAAATGGGAGAAATTGACCAAAACAAAGAGGTTACAGGGCCCATGCAAGTCTGAAATCCAGCAAGGTAGTAAAATTCTAAAGCTCCAAAATGATCTCCTTTGACTTCGTGTCTCACATCCAGGTCATGCTGATTCAAGAGGTAGGTTGCCATAGTCTTGGGCAGCTCCGCGCCTGTGGCTTTGCAGGGTATAGCTCCACACCTGACTGCTTTCACAGGCTGGTGTTCAGTGTCTGTGGTTCTTCCAGGTGTACGGTGCAAGCTGTCAGTGATCTACCATTCTGGGGTCTGGAGGATGGTGGCCCTCTTCTCACAGCTCTACTAGGCAGTGTCCCAGTAGGGACTCTGTGTGGGGGCTCTGAACCCACATTTCCCTTATGCACTGCCCTAACAGAGGTTCTCCATGAGGGCCCTGCCCCTGCAGCAAACTTTTGCCTGGGCATCCAGGCCTTCCTATACATCTTCTGAAATCTAGGTGGAGGTTCCCAAACCTCAATTCTTGACTTCTGTGCACCCGCAGACTCAACACCACTGGAAGCTGCCAAGGTTTGGGGCTTGCATCCCCTGAAACCATGAGCTGAGCTGTCCCTTAGCCCTTTTAGCAATGGCTGGAGCATCTGGGACTCAGGGAACCAAGTCCCTAGGCTGCATACAGCATGGGGACACTGGGCCCAGCCCATGAAACCATTTTTCCCTCCTAGGCTTCCAGGTCTGTAATGGGAGGGTCTGCATGAAGACCTATGACATGCCCTGGAGACGTTTTCCCCATTGTCTTGGGGATTAACATTTGGCTCCAGCTTGAATTTCTCCTCAGAAAATGGGTTTGTCTTTTCTACTGCATCATCAGGCTACAAATTTTCTAAATTTTTATAATCTGTTTCCCTTTTAAAGTGGAATGCTTTTAACAGCACCCAAGTCACCTCTTGAATGCGTTGCTGCTTAGAAATTTCTTTTGCAGATATCCTAAATCATCTCTCTCAAGTTCGAAGTTCCACAAATCTCTAGGGCAGGGGCAAAATCCCGCCAGTCCCTTTGCTAAAACATGACAAGAGTCACCTTTGGTCCACTTCCCGACAAGTTCCTCATCTCTATCTGAGACCACCTCATCCTGGACCTTATTCTTATCACTATCAATATTTTTGTCAAAGCCATTCAACAAGTCTCTAGGAGGTTCCAGACTTTCCCACATTTTCCTGTCTTCTGAGCCCTCCAAACTCTTCCAGCCTCTGCCTGATGATACCTAGTTCCAAAATTGCTTCCATATTTTCGGGTATCTTTTCAGCAACACCCCACTCTACTGGTACCAACTTAACATATTAGTCCATTTTCACACTGCTAATAAAGACATACCCAAGACTGGGAAGAAAAAGCAATTTAATTGGATTTAAAATTCCACATGACTGGGGAGGCCTTAAAGTTATGATGGGAGGCAAAAGGTACTTCTTACATGGTGGCGGCAAGAGAGAATGAGATAAACCCATCAGCTTTCATGAGATGGGTTTATTACCACAAGAACAGTTTGGGGGAAGCCGCCCCCATGATTCAAATTATCTCCCACCCGGTGCCTCCCGCAACATGTGGGAATTAGGGGAGTACAATTTAAGATGAGATTTGGGTGGAGACACAGCCAAACCATATCACTCCCCTAGTTCTTTTTCCTAAATGTGTTTTTGGAGCTCTATGCCAACAACTACTTAGTAACAGCAGGACTTTTTTTTTTGGTAAACTACATTGCTATCTCTTTGAAAAACACTACCCCCCCTTATATGAAAAATATTTGTGACAACTTAGAAGTAAGTGTAAGGTAACAGTGCCCTTCAAAAAAAAAAACAACTTGATTATTCTATGCTTTTTGGGAGATAATTATAAATTAATGATCCTTAGACCTAATTCCTGACACTTATATAGTGTTTTGCAGTTTTACAAAGATTTGCCTCTTACCGGTAGTGCTGTAAGTATGATAAGAATATCACCATTCCTATCTTATGAATAAGGAAACTGAGGCTCATGTGAATGACAGCTTGCTAACACTCACACCACTAGTGGGTTCAGCCTTACATAGACAGCAGATTATCTATTATGTGCAGCTCCTTCACTGCTCACTGCTCCATAGCTCCCTCTTATTACCATTGAGATATATTTCAGAAGGCTTGAAATTATGATCCAGTACCTTGTTTTCTCTCATTTCATACTTTGAGAAACCATTTAGGTAACTAGACTTAAGTTGGAAGATAGCAAAGGAAATTACCAACTAGAAGTGCTTAAATTTTGCTAGAGAAGGAAAGTCAGATACAACTGCTAATGTTTGTACATATAATGCAAATAGTTCCAGGTGCATGCGGATCATTGTATACTTAGATATAAGCACTTGTGTTTATTGAAGCATTTGCTTTATATTCTGTACCTAAATTGGTAGGCTGTGATTATCTACCAGCACATAAACAAATATGTCATGCAAATATGTAGGATTGGGGGGAGGATATGATGAATAATCTGAAAATTCACATGTTGAGGAAATGAAAGCTCTTAAATGAAAAGCTTTAAAACAAAACTGACCTCAAAACCAATAAAGAGTACTAATTGCAATCAGTTTTGAAAGAGACATATTATAAAATGATTAAAAGATTTCCAGCTCTTTCGCATGTAAGAATACAACCTTATCAAATGTGGAAAATTTCAATAGTCTGAGATAAATCTTTGTGTATATAGTAATTTTCCTCAAAAGAGTGAAGTTAAAAGTAACCAAATATCAAGCATAGTTTATTACCTTCAAATTCACACAGCCCATATTTCTGTGAAGCCATAAGGTAATTGCCAAGTTGAGATTGCAAGCTCTTTGAGGACAAGAACTCTGGCTTACTTTATATTTTCAGCAAAATAGGCACCTATAATAAATGCTTGTTAAATGAATGAAAAGAACTTGGTGAGTGAGTGGAGGCCACAATTCCTGTGACTTGTACATATTGTTTGGTTTTGTGTTGTATATTATTTTAGCTATAAAGCAGAATCCCAAGCACAGCTCATGTTGTTCACTGAAAAAGCAGGATACAATGCAAAAGTATGCATACAGTATGATCACAGCCATGTAAAACTGATAAAAACCATACAAAGAAAAAATGATGACAAGGAGATAAATGGCAGCCACCTGAATAGTTATTACTATGGATATTTTTCTGTTTTTTAAACTGTTCTTTTATATTACAATAGATTATAATGATACAAGCATAGGTTCATTATATAATTATATTACAATATACTCTTACAATAGTGTGATTGGAGTTGTAAGCGAAGGACTAATACTTCTTTTTTCAAATCATATATTTTCTCTAAAATTGGCCTTCTTGATTACCTTACGTATTCCTTTTGGGAGAGCATAAAAAACTTACTGAGTTTAGGGTGGTAGTATCTGCAGAGCCAGTTTATGGAATGAAATATATAGTAACACAAAAGTTCATTCTGCCATTTCAAATACTTTTTTCTTTTTTTCCCCCAGACATGAATGTATTTAGCATATTAGAGATCTCTGTAATCCACAAATATTTTTTCAGTAAATCCTATATTCCTGGCCTTGTGTTAGGCCTTGGCTCCTAAGTTGGCTTTTTGTCCATGGTGTTTGGTTTGGCACTTTCTCAGTTATAGATGCATGCCGAGGCTTGCCATTGTGGACTATAGAAAATGAATGGGTAAATTTCTATATTAGATTCTCCCAAGGAATATGTGCCAAGATAGAATCATTAATCCTAGACTGTGAATCCATGCTTTGGAATAGCTTGAGGAATGGATGCTTGTTCTAAAAGCCTTTTGCCCTTATTTTGGTCATTTGAAATTGTCACACTCCAGTTTTTACTAAAACAAAATAAGCTTTGTATGCTTTGCAAATTTGACTCAAAATTTATTTGATGTCTTGGCTTGAGGGAATGTTTTGATGCATAGTGCAAGTACAGTTCTCACAAACCAATAATTTTCAACATCTTCATGTCTTTAAAATAATTGCACAGAATATCAAAAGTGCCTCCATACCTTTTACTTTTTAACGTTCCTTTCCAGCTGGAATCTGACACAAGACTTGACTTAGAAGGTCTAAGTTGTATCATAGGGCAGGATGAATGCCTCACAGTAGGTCAAAAAAACAATTTAAACTTCATTCCAAATTCCACTTTTAGTTTTAGATGTTTTGCCATGGCATTGGAGGAGTAAATCTAGAAAGCAAGGACAGGACAGTCCTGACTTAGTAAGCCATATGTATGGCAGTGTATACATGATCTTTGGATCACTTTTTAAGATTTCTGCCTGGGATAATGAGAATACTATCTCTGATTTGTACGTTAGAGGTTCAGGTGCATTTTCTCATATAGAGATTTCATCAAGAAGTTCCACTTCCAGCCATGGCAGTGTGAGGACCTCTACAGATCTACTCCCTAATGGAACTGGTAAAAATTATTTTTAAAAACAACCATTTAAAGTCTGGAAATAGTCCCAAAGGCATAGAGTCAATGAAGAAACACCTATTCAAGAAAGTCTAAAAGTAAGAAAAGTAGGCCGGATGCTGTGTCTCACGCTTGTAATCCCAGCTACTTGGGTGGCTTGAGGAGAGAGGATTGCTTGAGTCTAGGAGTCTGACGCTGTGGTGAGCTATGATCATGCCACTACATTCCAGCATGGGTGACAGAGTGAGACCCTATCTCTAAGGAAAAAAAACAAGGAAAGTGAAAGTCTGTGTTATTTGAACCAAGACCTGTTCTCCCTCTCTTCTCTTGGCTAAGTGAGATGGAAACTCTTCTCCAAACTGGTACAGGGAAGAATATAGGGTTCCTTTCCCTCTAGTCCCAGTTGGAGTGATGTCTTCACAGGAGTGACAGAATGTTGGCATTTCTCATCCTGCCCCCAGCTACCTGTTGCTGAAACTAAATTCTGGATAAGTGTAGCTGAGAGGTGGGTCTTCCCTCCTTCCATTCTGCCCTTCCTCATAGGATAGCAGCTGTTCCTTGGGTGTGGCACTGCTGAGAATACTGAGGCCACAGTCATTGTGGTGGTGGAACGTGGTTCCACCCCAGGAAAGCAAACTAAGGAGATCTAGGGTTGCTGTACCTTTACTTCAATTGAGTTGTCAGTCCTAAAGTGGGGATGTCACACAGAAGCATACCATTGTCTCTGCCCCCAACATCAGCACCAGGGCTCAGAAATTTTGTCCAGGGGAAGAAGCAAACCTTATAAAAGAGAGTGCTGAATGTCTCCTCAAAGGAACTGACTTCATTTGCACAGAATATGGAGAAGTTCATGCCTAAGGGTGCAAGTTGTGATGAAAGTCACTTGGGGGTAATATTAACACAGTCATTGGAGATACAGGTTAACCCAAAGTCCAGCTACTTTGCTAGGAGGAATGGGATAACTGGGCTAGACTGCTAGAGGAGAGAAAGGAGGAGAATGGTAGCTGGGAGAAACTATCCCTTCAAAAGACTGGATCTGTTTGTGGAGCAATTTTTGCCCCAGGACATTTTTGAAGACAGTTGATCAGTCAACCAGCAATTAGTGACACATTACAGCTGTGTGTGGTCAGGAAAAGAGAAAGTCAGAGGGGCCTGCCAAATCCACTGTCATGCCAGGGCAGCTGTGGGCATACCCAGTGGTGTGCCCCATGAGGTGCAACATTAGGGCTTCACACTTTGAGGAAGGAGAGGGAGAATAGACTGCTAAGATAATTGGGCCAGTCACTAAACAAATAAACAAATACAATAGCAAGTCCTGGAGAAGGTGGGTGGAAGGGAGTGCAAATACCTAGAGTTGTTACAAGATGTCCAGTTTCCACAGGGTGGGGTGGGGGTGGGGGAGGGAAGCAGGCACCAAAAACTGCTTGTATGAGTGACCAGATGTTGGATTTAACAAAGACTTCAAAGTAGCCATTATAAATATATTCAGAGAGCTGAAGGAAACCATGATTAAAGAAGTAACAGATGTAATGAAGTCACATAAAATGGAGAAATCAATACAGAGATAGAAATTATTTTTAAAAAGAGCCAAATAGACATTCTGGAGTTGAATAAAATACAATAACTGAAATAAAAATTCACTGAAGGGGCTCAACAGTAGATCTGAATTGGCAGAAGAAAGAATAAGCAAACCTGAAGATATAGCAATAGAGAATATTCAAGGCGAAGAACAGAATAAAGAAAAACGAAGAGAGCCTTAGAGAATTGTGGAATAACATTTACACACCAACCTATACATAACGGGAATACCAGAAGGAGAGGAGAGAGAAAGAGAGGAGAAGAAAAATATATTTGAAGAAATAATGGTTCAAAACTTCCCAAATTTATTGGAAACCTACATATCCGGGAAGTTCAGTGAACCCAAAGAGATGCATAAATGTATCATAGTAAAAATGCTAAAAGCCAAAGACAAGGAGAAAATCTTGAAAAGAGTAAGAGAAAAATGACTCATCGCTACAAGGGAAGGTCAGTAAGATTCACAGCTGACGTCTCATCAGAAATGTAAGTCAGTGGGATAACATTTTCAAAGTGCCTAAAGAAGAAACCTCATCTAAGAATCCTATATCTAGTAAAGCTATCTTTTAACACTGCAGGGGAGATAAAGACATTTTCAGATAAATAAAAAACTGAAAGAATTTGTTGCTAGCTGACTCAGCTTACAAGACTTACTAAAACAAGTTTTTCAGACTGAAAGCAAGTAACCCTAAACAGTACTTTGAATCCACATGAATATATAAAGAGTACCTGTAAAGCTAATTACGTAATTGTAAAAGTCAGTATGAATACATAATTATGCTATTTTCTCTTAACTGATTGATTTTAAAAGCATTTGTATAAAACAATATGTATATAATGTATTGTTCAGTCAATAATATAGAGAAATGTAATACACTTGCCAAAAACAGCACAATGGTGAATGGGAGCAAAGCTGTATTGAACTAAGGAAGCAAATCCAGATGGTAACTAGGATCCACAAGAACAAATCAAGAAAACCAGAAACGATAGATAAGAAGGCTAATATATCAAAAGCTATAAATGTATACTTGTTCTCCTTTAGCTTCTTTAAAAGACAAAATTGTAAAGTAATAATTATAATAATGTGTTATTGGATTTGTAATGTTTATAGATGTATATAACAATAATAGTATAGAAAAAGGGGGAAGGGAATAGTGAAGTAGCTATGTTGTCTGGGGTAAATACCCAGGGTTCGTCTTCTCGCGCCAAGATAATTTAGGACATGGACACATACCAAGAGTTTAGGAGCGGAGGTCTAATAGGCAAAAGAAAGAGAAAGGAAAACAGCTCTCTCTCTAGTGAGAGAGAGGGGACTTCTGAGAGGAAAAAGGAGCCAGCAGTGGATGTGCCAGATTTTATAGTCAGATTTGAGGAGGTGATGTCTGATTGACATAGGGCTCACAGATTGGTTTGATCAGGTATGATGTTTACATAGTGTGGGGAAGGCTGGCTGCCCCACCTTCTTCTTCTTATGCAAATGAACTTTCCCATTGGCCAGCACTATCTTGTCTGATCCTTAATATACATGTGGCTGACAAAGAGAAGGGAAGATGGAGCCACCATCTTGAATATGATTGGCGCAACTGCCAGCATGTGTGTCTGCAGCTCTTTGTTAGAAAGGAAAATAATTTGGGACTGCTTTTCATTAAAAGGAAAACCTTGCCAGGGACTTCCATACCCTCACTATCTGCCTAAGTAATTTCTTCTTAACTCCTGTATCAATAGTGCTATATAGGAATGTTTCTATATCTCGCTGGAATTAGTATAAATCTGGAGTTGATTCTAATAAGGCATATATGCTAAGCCCTAGAACAATGACTAAGGATATAACTCATACGTACACTCTGAAAACTGTAAAACATTGTTAAAAGAGATTAGAGAAGCTTAAAATAAATGAAAAAAATCCCATGATCATGGATTAGAAGACTTACTATTGCTAAAATGTCAGTACTCCTCATATTGATCTACAGATTCAAAGCAATCTCTTTTAGAAACCCAGATGGCTTCTTTGTAGAAATTGACAAGCTAGTTCTAAAATTCATATGAATTTTTGACACAGGGTAGTCAAAACAAACTTGAAAGGAAGAACAAACTCAGAGGATTCACAATTCCTTATTTTAAAATTTACTGCAGGGCCAAGAGCAGTGGCTCACGCCTATAATCCCAGCACTTTGGGAGGCCGAGGTGGGAGGGTCTGTTCAGCTCAGGAGTTTGAGACCAGCCTGGGAAATATAGTGAGACCCCCCATGTCTAAAAAGAAAAAATTGCTACAAAGCAGTAATAATCAAGGCAGCTGGTATTGTTACGAGTATAAATGTAGATATTAACAAATGGTGCCGTGACACTTAGGTAGCCACATGTAAAAGAATGCAGCTGGATTCTTACCTCATGCTGTATACAGAAATTAATTCCAAATGAATCAAAGACCCAAATGTAAGCAATAAAGTCATAAAATTCTTAGGAGAAAACATAAAGGTAAATCATGTCCCTGGATTTGGCAGTGGATTCTTAGAGATAACACCGAAAGCACAAGTAATAAAAGAAAAAATACATGAATTGGATTTCATCAAAGTTAAATACTTCTGTGCTTTGAAAGATACCATCATGAAAGTAAAAAGACAACCCACAGAATGGGAGAAAATGTTTGCAAATCCTATGTCTGATAAAAGACATGTATCTAGACTATATAAATAACTCTTATAACTCAAAGGCAACTCAATCTTCAAGCGGGCAAATGATCTGACTAGACACTTTTCCAAAGAAGATATATAAATGGTCAGTAAAGATACTTGACATCATTAGTCATCAGGGAAATACAAATCAAAACCACCATAAAATATCAGTTCATACCCACTAGGATGGCTAAAACAAAAAAGTAAGATAACAAGTGTGGACAAGAACTGGAAGAAATCAAAATCCCCATACACTGCTGGTGGGAATGTAGTATGATGCAGCACTTTGGAAAACAGTCTGGTGGATCCTCAAAAGGTTGAATAATTACCATATGACGCAGCAGTTGCACTCCAATGGAAATATATATCCACATGAAAACTTGTACACAAATATTCATGGCATTACTCATAATTGCCAAAAGTTGTAAATATGCCCATCACCTGGTGAGTGGATAAATAAAATGTGTTATATCTATACAATGAAATATTTGACCATACAAAGGAATAAACTAACTGATGCTGCTGCAACATGGATGAACCTTGAAAACATGCTACACGAAAGATGCCAGACACTTAAAAGGCCACAGATTGTATGATTTTATTAACTTAAAATTTTAGAATAGGCAAATCTATGGTGACAAAGTAGATTCATAGTTGCCAGGGGCTAGAGGAAGAGGGCAATCAGGAGTTACTGCTAATAGGTATCTTGAGCTTTTGGGGATGATGAGAATGTTCTAAAATTAGATAATAAGGATGGTTGCACAAGTGTGAATACAGTAAAAACCATTGAATTGCATGCTTTAACAAGTTGATCCTTACAATATGTGAATTTTATCTCAAGCTATTTTAAAAATAAATAGTAGTAGATTATGTATCCTCTATGCCCATCAGTTCCAAGTACTGTTGGGTACTAACATTTAATCCTCACAACAAAGCTATAAAGTAGGTAGAATTTTGCTTATTTTACAGATGACGAAACAAAGGCACGCAGAGAAATTACTTGCCAAAAATAAGAAAGTTGGAGGCCATGATTCAAGCTTAGGCAGCCTTGCTCCAAGACCCATGTGCTACACCATACTGCCATTCATTAATAATTGGATTGACCTGTTGTGTAGTTTATGAATCGATTCTATTTATTTCCTGATTTTAGGCACCCAAAATGTAAGATTTGATGGAGAATATAAAGCTTTGACATTAAACTAGTTATAGCATTGACAGAAAACAGAAGATCATGCTTGCCAGTGTAAGTGAATGAATAGAATAACTAGTGAAGAAGATAGCTGTGTAGTACTGGACTTATAACACTTAGGCTTGTTGCAGATCCTTTTGTTGCCTCGCATTTATTTTTTGTTGTCAAAAATGTAAGGTTTCCTTTTCTCAGTAGCTAGCTTTTTTCTTCCTTTCACATGTTGATCATATGCTGAGGAAAGTGCAGAAATTTGTACATCTTTGATGCATGGAAAACTCATAGGGACCTGAAACTTCCTGGCTGACCAGATATTTCCACTGTTCTCAACTCCTCTATTTGTAGATAAAAAAACTGGGGGTTGACTTACCCAGGGTCAGAGTTAATGAGCAGAAAAGCTGGAACTCAAACCAGGTCCTCTGTCTTCTTTTCCGACTTCAGTGATGATCTTTGCAGGGCTTATCCTCAGATAACTCACAGTGTAGTAAGGGACCCACAGTGTCTTCCAGTACAGTATGATTCCTTCTACGGCATCCTACACTAAGGGTCATCACTTTCGGTAATGGAAAGCTTACAGCAGCCATTGTACTTTATTTTAGATAGCCCTAATTGTTAGAATAATTTTACTTGTATGAACTCTAAATCTGCTTTGCTTGTCCTAGTTTACCTATATTTCTCTTTGCCACTGTTGTCCATTATTGGACTTAGCTTCCCACCTCTTTGCTACTTGATCTTTATGATTTTTTTTCCCCCACTTACTGCCCAACACATTTATCAAAAAGCTTTCTCTAGCAAAGTTCCCTATAGTTTATTCCTTCAGTCTTTTAGCACATAGCTTAAATTGCTGTATATTGAAATTGAACGTTTCTTATTCATTTTACATACGTTCAGCATCCCTAATATTATAAACACTTGAGTCATGTTCGTTTATATCTCACTAACCCAAAATAGACATCTTGTCACTAAGTTAGAATATATTTCTCTTGAATAATTTGCATGTACTTAAATTTTAAATTGGGAACATTTTCAGATATGTTACTGTATCGGGGTGGTGTACATAGCTGGTCAGTAATGGGCACTGTAGAATCTATGAAATTAATAGAAAAATTGCAGGGTTTTTTTGGTTTTTGTTTTTGTTTTTGTTTTTTTGAGATGGAGTCTCGCTTGTCGCCCAGGCCCAGGCTGGAGTGCGGTGGCAGGATCTCGGCTCACTGCAAGCTCCTCCTCCCATGTTCACTCCATTCTCCTGCCTCAGCCTCCCGAGTAGCTGGGACTACAGGCGCCTGCCACCACACCCAGCTAATTTTTTGTATTTTTGTAGAGATGGGGTTTCACCATGTTAGCCAGGATGGTCTCAATCTCCTGACCTTGTGATCCACCCACGTCGGCCTCCCAAAGTGCTGGGATTACAGGCGTGAGCCACCGCGCCCAGCCTGCAGTGTTATTTTTTATAACATCACTACTTCCCTTTCTCAAGTGGCTTTACCATTTCATTAAAAGGCAGACCCTTGTAAACAAACAAAATACTCCTAGCAATATTTTTCTTGTACAGAATGTGCTTGTTAGCATTTCTTGATCTGTTTGTCCATCTGGCCATCTTTATGACGTAATATGCATCAACCTCCTATTCTATGCCAACCACTATGCTAGAGGTTTCTAATATATCATCTCATTTCATATTAGAAGCCCTAGTTATCCCTGTCTATTTAGAGTTAAGGAAATGTAGCTCAAGTGATTTCAAGAAATTTGCCCGAGATTACCTAGCCACAGGGGCAGAGCACAGCTGGTGTCTGAATCCAGGTGCTTTTTTTACTTCAACTATACTGTTTCAATTAAGTCATGTATAAGATGCCTTATACTTCATAATAGGGTCTCTCATATGCTGTCTGTGTAAATAATTGCCATAAGCATGTGAGATAGATAAACTTCTGCCTTACAAATAAGGAAATTTAGTTTCAGAGAGATCAGTTTACTCCAGATCCAAGTTCAGAAAACAGAACTAGGGACTAGGAAGAACTCACATATTTTGTTTCCGTGCTTTTTCTGCTATATTATTAATGTGTTCTTATGCCTTCGAAGACCTCTAAAATCACACAGCTGTCTCATTGAGACAACTTAACTTCCCTCTTTCACCTATTCTCGGCTATATTAGTCTGATTGAGCTGTCAAAATACCATAGACTGTATGACTTAAAGGACAGAAATTTATTTCTCTAAGTTCTGAAGGCTGGGAAGCCAAGATCAAGGTGCTGTCAAGGTAGGTTTCCTTTCGAAGCCTTTTCTCCTAGCCTGTGAGCAGCTGCCCTGTCACTGCTCACATGACCACTTCTTTGTATGCATTTACACAGCACGAACACAAGCTCTTGGTGTCTCTTACAAGGGAAGTAATCCCACGAGACCAGGGCCCCACCCACATGACTTCACCTAACCCTACTTACCTCTGTATTAGTTTGTTCTTACGCTGCTATAAAGAAATACCTGAGACTGGGTAATTTATACAGAAAAGAGGTTCAATTGGCTCACAGTTCTACAGGCTGTACAGGAAGCAAGCCAGCATCTTTCTGGGGAAGCCTCAGGAAGCTTTTACTCATGGCAGAAGGCAAAGTGGGAGTGAGACACCTTGTGTGGCTGAGCAGGAGGAAGAGAGAGAGAAGGGGGAGGTGCTACACACTTTTAAACAGCCAGATCTCATGAGAACTCAGGACAGTACCAAGGGGAAAATCCGCCTCCATGACCCAGTCACCTCCCACCATGTAATTCTCACCTCCAGCACCAGAGATTACATTTCAACATCAGATTGAAGGGGACACAGATGCAAACCATATCACTGCTCAAAAGTCCCATCTCCATATGCTAATATTGTCACATTGTGGGTTAGAGCTTTAACATATGAATCTGGGGGCATGGGACACAAACATACAGTCCATATATTAGCTTACCATCAGAGTCCCTGACTGTCTTTTGTGCATGCTTGGGCTATTAGAGCTGAAAACCAGGGATTCAAAGACAGAGGAACTAGTTCAGAGTGAGTAATTGAGTGTTGTGGAGTAGATGGCATTGGAGACAAGGTAAGGAAATTCTGAAGAGATTGTATATAGGAAAGAACTTGATTCACTAAAAGAGGTAAAGAAGCAAAGGGGCTGCTGTAGGACCGGGATTTATATCAGCCACCAAGATACGAGGTATGTGTTATTGTGACAGTGTTCATCTTGCAGCCTTACTAGTGTACTGTGTAATCAAACTGTAGCTTGTGCTAAGAACTCCCTAAAGATTAAATGAGATAATGTTCTCTCATTTGGTAAATTCTAATTTGAAACAAATGAAGATACTTCATTTGTTTTTGTATTTGCCAAGTTAGTATTTGCCAACATACTAACTTTAAAGACTAAAATACATTTCACATGGGCAGTGGAGAATAGGGCTTTCTGAAAAATAGACTTAAGTAGTAGAAGAAGCAGAGTTGGCTGGTACTGTGTTTGAAGAGAAATAGAAAGTTTTGACACACCCATTTTTGCCCTCAAAATGGAGGCTTGTAAATGGAAGCTTATAAAACCTTTCTTGTCAAGAAAGAAAGGGTAGCTGATTGGTTTTATAAGCTTCCATTTACACCTAAGCTCTTTCCTGTTAATGAACTCTCGATGATGTGATGTGTCTTTCTCAGGATTGCTAAATAGCAAAGAAATTTGAGCCAAACTTGTTTAATAATTGTTTCTCAGAACTTTATTTTCAGTTTTTTTGACAGATCACTGTGATATATAACATAACATTGATTGTATTACTGAAAAATGTACATGTGCAGGAAAGGAAGTTAGAGATGAAATTTAGGAAGTGAGATACAGCCTCATTCAGAGACAGTATCCATTAAATACAAAATGAGAATTACCATTGTCTTCTATATTACAAGTAGGAAAAACCCTGAAGTGTATATAATATTAAGCTTTTACATGAACTCAGCTGCGTGAGTATTCATTTTAGAAGATCTGCATGTTAGTTTTTTATAAAGAATTCAAATTTGACCCCTAGAGTCCTCCCAGAACCTTTATTAAAAGCATATTTTAAAATTCTGGCAATAAGTCATTAACTATTTAGTATTTTTGTGGTTTACAGTTTTTGAATAGGTCCGTCTTGTGGAACTGACAACATTGTCCCAGCTACAATTATAGTAAGCGTATTTTAGAATTTAATACCACCCTCATCTTCTGCATGTACACATGCACCTCTTGTTCCCCCCTACATACACATGCTGTATACAGAGGGCAGTAGTTAAGGACTATCAGATTTAGGTGCCTGACCTTCAGCTCCAGTTAAGAACTAAAATTAGATCCTTGTGGAATATGTATCCAGTGACGTTCATCACAGAAGAGTGTAGACATAACCTTGAGAGGTCAGGGAAACATCATCCAAGGGAGCCTGCCTTAACTACAAAAATTCCTTTGACATCTCATTTTTTATCTTAAAAATTCATGTAATAACTTATGTAATGAGATTTATAATACATTCATTTATTTTTATGTAGAAATCCCCTACCCCAAATAAATCTTTTAGTAAAATAGTGGTTGAAGAATATGTACCAAAATTACCCTATGACTTTAAATATCCCTGGTACTGGGCCACATCTCCCAGATGAATGTGCATAACCTATTTTAAGATTAGGGTCTATCCCATCACTATAGGAGTACTGGTAGATTCAAGTGAGTATAATTCAAGCACGTGGCTAACACTGTAGTCATAATGGGCAAAAAAGCAGGGAAGGAGGAGTCTATTCTATTATCTATTCTATTTTATTAAAGGGAAAGTGGCAGACTGTAAGGATAGGTATTTCACTGCCACTACAATATGAGAATTCTTTTTTTTAAGTAGAACCATGTTTAAGGATTTAGATCTGTTTATTTAAGGAAAACAAAAATCTGTTCTCAGAAATTCCCGTCACTGGCCTAGTTTAGCCCAGAATTGCTCTTAATGTTAGGAACACTCATTTTTGTTTTAGTTCTTGTGTATTACTACATACCAGTAAAAGAGAGTAGGACTGAGTCAAATAAGAATTTGAGTCCTCTTTCCCACTGTAGCATTCTCTGCTACATTAAGCAAATCATTTAGCCTATCTGGGAGTCAGTTTTCATATCTATAAAATGACAAGGATACCCTCTTGTCCTGAGTATGTTAATAGGTGTTATTTTTTGAAAGAGTTCTGTGGTCAAAGTAAGGAAATATCAGCTTTAAAAAAATGAACAGGGCTGGGCACAGTGACTCAAGCCTACAATTCCAGTACTTTGGGAGGCAAAGGTGAGGGGATTGCTTAATTAAGTCCTGGAGTTTGAAACTGGCCTGGGCAGCATAGCAAGACCCTGTCTCTAAAAGTTAAAAAAATAGCTGAACACAGTTAATTGTACCTCTATTCCTAGCTACTTGGGAGGCTGAGGCAGGAGGATCCTTTGAGCCCAGGAGTTCGAGGTTACAGTGAGCTATGATCATGCCATTGTTCTCCAGCCTGGGTGACAGAGTGATGATACCCTGTCTCAAAAAAAAAAAAAAAAAAAAAAAAAAAAACAAGTTTCTTTTCCATAATACATGAGAGAATCTTTGGTGGTTTGGTATGCCTTATAAGTTTCCCAAGCTTATTTGCCTACAAAACCCATTTTTATAGAATCTTTTGTACTGCTAGTGTTTGTTAATGGTAAGTGATCATTATAGCACCTTCTCTTAACATTCTGATTCTAGAAATTGGACACATTTTGTTTGGCTGTTCAGCTCGTTTCTAGACTGAAGTTATCCTAGGGTTACTAACAAGTTGAACTCAGTGCTTGTAATGTGTGTGTATCCTGCCCTTTTTTCCAGCTGGTACTGCAAAGTTACTGCATTTTCCTGTTTCTTGTAAATAACACAAACATTATTCCTTGTCTTTTGCAGTTTTTCACTTTCTCTGTTCCCCTTTGTTTCAGTGTATTCAATTATTGGCCCATTTTTATTTTAAATTAATCTATTCATCTTTATCTGAGTTTCAACAACTAATAGTAAAGATTTCTGAAACCCTCAGCCCATTAAATCCTTTTGAGAAACACTAATGTTGGAGAAAATACTATGTCACTTCTACATGTGGGCTTATTTCAATCAGAAAAACAAGCCACCTTTAAAATGTTGCTATTGGTTAAGATCTTTAATTATAGGTCTTGTTCTTAAAAATGTAAAATTTTAACTCTTACTGTGTACCATCATTTCATTTAATAAAACAGCATTGTAATAGAAGGAGTATTATCCCCATTTTATAGGTAATGAGACTAAAGCTCAGAGAAACCAAGTAACTTGTCCATATCTCACAAATGATAAATAGCAGTCATAACCAACTTATATTCTCTCTATTATACCTTGTAGCTTCTTATTAAAACATGTGATAATACTATATGTGGCATATGTATTGTAGTTATAATGATAAGTAACATTTATTGACTAATTCTAGGGCAGCACATACACATCATCTCATTTAACTCCCTCAATAACCCTATGAGGTAGGTACTTTTTTTTCTTTCTTTCTTTCTTTCTTTTTTTTTTTTTTTTTTGAGACAGAGTCTCGCTCTCTCACCCAGGCTGGAGTGCTATGGCAATGAGTGCTCTGCTCACTGCAACCTCTACCTCCTGGTCCCAGGCGATTCTCCTGCCCCAGCCTCCCTCATGAGTAGCTGGGATTACAGGCGCCCACTACCATGCCCATCTAATTTTTGTATTTTTAGTAGAGACGGGGTTTCACCATGTTGGCCAGGCTGGTCTCGAACTTCTGACCTTAGGTGGTCTGCCCACCTTAGCCTCCCAAAGTGCTGGGCATGAGCCACCATGCCCGGCGTCAAGTAGGTACTATTATACCAATTTTACAGGTAAGGAAATAAAGAAATTGGTCAACTTAAAGTCATACAACTGAAGTAAGTGGCAGCTGGGAATCGAAACCAGAGCTTTAATAACCTATTAAATGTTTGGAAATAATATTCTATAGCACACAGTGCTTTGAAGATGTCATATCCTAGTGTGTATGTTTGTAAATATTCTACATATTTGACAGCATCTTTGTGCCTGTGGAAGAAGAGAAATGTGTTAGACCCTGCCCCCGCCAAAGCTGATAAGAGAGATAACTCTCCGTGAATATAATTCAAGGTCAGAGGCTTAAGTGCTATAAAAGTGCTACCGATTAAGTATTCTGGATTTAGAGGTGGAAGGGATTACTTCCTGCTGGGGGATGGTGAAAAAGATAGCATTTGATTTGAAGGGAGGAGTGATTTAAGAAGGTTGGGAGGACATTTTGAATACAGGAAGTAACATGAGAAAAGGCACAGAAGTTTGGACAAGCATTAGAGGTAGATTATGGTGCCTAGATCAAGGATATTATGGCAATAAGTAGTTGAATGTGAGTTTTAGAAAGGTGAGTTATGGGGGATTGGTCCCCTTCCTAGTTAATGTGTTTGGATGTGTTTTATTTCAGGTATCTACTATGAGATAGTTAAAGAGAAATGTCTACCAGGCAGCAACATTTTCTTTTTGCTGCCAACTTTAGGAAGCAAGTCACCTATCTCAGAAGTAAAAGATACCACCATCAACCAAGTTATACAAGTTAGAAATCTATGAGGTTCCTTGCCTCCTCTTTCTTCTTCATTCTTGACCAATCATTCCACCAAATCGTTCAGTCAATTCTGCACTCTTAAAATCTTTCCTCTGCTGGGCGCCATGGTTCACTCCTGTAATCCCAGCACTTTGGGAGGTGAGAAGATCACTTGAGCTCAGGAGGTCGAGGCTGCAGCAAGTCATAAAGGCACCACTGCACTTCAGCCTAGGTGACAGAGTGACACCCTGTCTCAAAAAAAAGAAAAAAAAAAACAGCAGCAACAAAAAAACCTCTGTAATTTTCCCAGTTTCATTACCACTGCCTTAGTTCAGCCCGCCATCATCTCTCTTACTGCAACAACCACTTAACTGCCTTGCTTCTGGTCCTGCTCCCCTTTTCTTACTTATTTTCCACATTATCATCAGAGTAATATTTCCAAAATACAAATCTAATGTCATTTTCCTGCTTAATACTCTGCAGTAAGTTCCCCATTTCCTTCTGGATTAATTCCAGACTCTTCATTCTTCTCATATAAACATGGACTAGTATATTTTCTCTTTAAAAAAGAAAGAACAGCCTTTGTTGACCTTACATTTCCTCTTATTGTCAGCCCATTTCTCTGTTTGTCTTACAATAGCATCTTGAAAGGTATCTACTTCTCTCTCTTTTTTACCTCCCAGTTACTCTTCAGAAACTGTTTTTTTGTTTGTTTGTTTGTTTGTTTGTTTGTTTTGAGATGGAGTTTCGCTCTTGCTGCCCATGCTGGAGTGCAATGGTATGATCTTGGCTCACTGCAACCTCCGCCTCCCGGGTTCAAGCGATTCTTCTACCTCAGCTTCCTGAGTAACTGGGATTACAGGCATGTGCCACCATGCCTGGCTAATTTTTTGTATTTTTGGTAGAGACAGGGTTTCTCCATGTTGGCCAGGCTGGCCTCGAACTCCCAACCTCAGGTGATCCACCCGCCTCGGCCTCCCAAAGTGCTGGGATTACAGGCATGAGCCACCACGCCGGTCCCCAGAAACTGTTTTTATCAAGGCCATTTGTGATCTAGCATTGCCAGGTCTTTATGCTATTTGACCTTTCATCTGCATTTCAAACAGTTGACCATTCCCTCCATAAAATATTTTCTGCCATCTTGTGTTCCAGAACACCACACTGCTAAATTTCCTCTTGCTAATACCTCTTTACCTCCTTTATCAGTTTTTCTTTTCCACAGCCCCTGAGTGGTAGCATCTTTCATGGCTTTTAGTCCCCATTTTCTCTATATGTTTTTCTCTAGGCAATCTCATCCACTTTTATAACTTAAGAATGCCCTTATTCATATAGAAAGCATAGATAACCCTGATGGCTGCTTAGGGCTCCAGCCATATACATTCAGCTTCCTATTTGACATCTCCAGTTATCACAAACTTAATGTGACCTTACAGAATTTTCCTTCAAACCTGTTCTTTCCCCAGTCATCACCTTCTCAATAAATGGTACTATGTTGGCTTAAGCCAGAAACTTCCCTCTCCCCCACAAATAGTAAGTCCTATCAATTTTCCCTCTAAAATATATACCAAATCCGTTCACTTGTCTCCCTCTCCACTGCTACCACTCTAGTTGAAAGTATGTTTGTTCCAGTCCAACCCATTTTCCACACAGCGATGGTGATTTTTTTGGATTTAATTGGATTATATCTCTCTTTTACATAAACTCCTTTAGTGACTTTTCATAGTATTTAAAAAGTAAAGTCTGATCTTATCATGGCCTGTAAGACGCCACATAATCTGGTCCTTGCTTACTTTCCAGTTTCATCTCACAGCACTTTGCCTCCAACATCACCCACCTTAGCTTTCAGGACCTTAAACAAACCAGGCTCTGTCTATACTGTTTTTTCTCTCTTTCTTCTTTCCCCCTTCCCTTTCCTTCCCTCCTTCTCTCTCTCTCTCTTTTTCTTTCTTTCTGTCTCTCTCTCCCGCCCTCCCCCCCTTCCTTCCTTCCTTCCCTCCCTCCCTCCCTCTTCTCTTCCCCTTCCCTTTCCCACTTCCCTCTTCCCTCTTCCCTCTTTCCTCAGAGTTTCGCTCTGTAACCCGCGCTGGAGTACAGTGGTGCGATCTTGGCTCAGTGCAACCTCCGTCTCCCAGGTTCAAGCGATTCTCCTGCCTCGGCCTCCTGAGTAGCTGGGACTACTGGCACATGCCACCACACCCAGCTAATTTTTTTGTATTTTTAGTAGAGATAGGGTTTCATAATGTTGGCCAGGATAGCCTCGATCTCCTGACTTCATGATCCACCCGCCTCAGCCTCCCAAAGTGCTGGGATTACAGGCGTGAGCCACCGCACCCGGCTACTATTCTTTCTTCTACTCTTTGCACATTTAGCAGCTTCTCACTATCAGAACTTGGTCTAAATATAACTCTATCTAAAGTTGATATTTTCCCCAGTTATTTGCTATCAAAATATCCTGTTAATTTCCCTTATATTTACTTAACATTTTAGCACCAGAATTATATCTCTGTTCACACTGTGTACCCATCACCTAACACAATGCCTTGAATATGGCAGGTACTGAGAATATTTGTTAAAGGACTGAATGGAAATTGAACCTGTACCTTTCAGGTGTCATTTTAAATGATACTTCTTTAGGAAACTTTTCCCTGAATTGGTTTAATTCTCTCCCATGAGACTGGATTAGGTGCCTTAGATTTTTATTGCCATAATATTTTATGTTTAAATCAGTGGTCTTCATGGGAATAGGGTAGGTTTTCTCCTCAGGAGACATTTGGCAGTTTCTGGAGACATTTTTTATTGTGACGACTGGGTAATGGGAATATTACTGGCATCTAGTGGGTGGAGGCCAAGGGTGCTACCAAATGCCCTACAATGCACAGAACAGACTCCCAAAACAAAGAATTATCCAATCCAGGATGTCAGTTATGTTGAGGCAGATAAATTCTTGCTTAGATCTATTCAGTGCACTTATCATATTGATCCCTATCTTGTGTTTCTTTGTAATTCTCCTCTGTTCCACTTTAAGTTCCTTAGAAGTCTCACCACACTGGATTTATTAAAGGGAAATTAACAGGATATTTTGGTAGAAAATAACTTGGTAAATTCTTGATAGATGGCCGAGTAGATAAGAAAATGAATATACAAAGCAGCCATGGCACAACTAGGACAAGTTGGCCTAGATCCTGATATTAGATATAGAAAGCAGTTGCTTAGTGCTTGAGGTAAACTATAATATCTGTTGCTCATAGAATGATGGCACAGTTGAGTTTCTGTATGGTACATTGATGGGATGCCATATTTCAAAGCTGTATTATATTTAGGTTAAAGCTAAGTTGTTTTAACAAAGGGACCTCAAGATAGAAGTGGCTTACAAAATATGTGTTTATTACCTTCTCAAGTAATAGTTCTGAGATAATCACTCAGGCAGTGAATGACTCTGCTTTATTAATTTATTCAGGGACCTGGTTTCCTTTCAAGTTGTCAAATCATGCTTCACCATCTGAGCATTGTCTTAACCTAGACTGGACTGCCACTTTTAGGTTTAGGCTATAGAAGGGGATAAGACAGTGGAGAAGTCATACCCACTGTCTCAAAGAGCCAGACCTGGAAATGGCATAGATCATGTCTATACACTTTCATTCTACTGGCAAGAGCTCCATCATACAGCAGTGAAGAACAACTAGGGAGTGTGGTGTGGCTAGGTAGCCATGGGCCTTGCCACAGTTGTTACTGCATGAGAAAAGGACAGTGGGTTTTGGTGGACAACTATCAGTTTCCATCACAGTTTCTAACAAACTGTTAGATAAACCTACAGTCAGCCCTCTGTATCCATAGATTCAACCAACAGAGTTAAAAAATATTTAGGGGAGGTTGGGCGCTGTAGCTCACGCCTGTAATCCCAGCACTTTGGAAGACCAAGGCAGGCGGATCACCTGAGGTCAGGAGTTCGAGACCAACCTGGCCAACATGGTGAAACCCCATCTCTACTAAAATACAAAAATTAGTGGGGTGTGGTGGTGCGTGCCTTTAATCCCATCTACTCAGGAGGCTAAGGCAGGAGAATCACTTGAACCTGGGAGGTGGAGGTTGCAGTGAGCTGAGATCACACCACTGCACCCTAGCCTGGGCAACAGAGCGAGCCTCTGTCTAAAAAAAAAAAAAAATTAGGGGAAAAAAACCCCCAAAACAATGATATAGCAGTAAAAAATACAAATACAAAATACAGTATAACAATTTACGTAGCATTTACATTGTTTTGGGTATTATAAGTAGTTTAGAGGTGATATAAAGTATATGGGAGGTTGTGCAAAGGTTGTATGCAAGTACTATATACTATTTTATATTAGGGACTTGAGCATCTATGGATTTCGGTATCCATGGGGGTCCTGGAACTAGCCTTCTGAGAACACTGAGGGACACTATTTATGAAGCTTTATATTATTTATTTATTACTCTGGTATCTCAGTTTTACTACCTTATATAGTTGAAGAAAACTTATAAAGGATAAGAAGTGTTGTCTAGAACAGTGCTTCTCAAATTATTTGTGATGAAGGATCAAGGTCTTACATTGTTTGTTTTTCCCTAATTTGCAGTAGGCCAATACTTTTCTAAAATGCAATACAAATTAA
Source organism: Macaca fascicularis (assembly GCF_037993035.2). Taxonomy (NCBI): domain Eukaryota; kingdom Metazoa; phylum Chordata; class Mammalia; order Primates; family Cercopithecidae; genus Macaca; species Macaca fascicularis. Next base: position 113,709,008 of record NC_088385.1, read on the forward strand.
TCACTAAAAGAAATAATCATCAAATTACTATGAAAGTTTCTAAATGCATACTCTTCTTTATCCCTGTCTCACCTTATGTACCTATCTCAACATGACCTAGCAACAAGGAGTTGGTGAACTGGCACTAATCAGTAGACAACTCTTCTAAGTAACACTTGCCTCAAAAGTGTTTTCTAACAACCTATTTTGGATTACCAGAGTCTAGTAGATGAACTGTGGTATCAATCTTTTAAACAAAGGCATTTTCTTTATATATAAAATTTTTAATTTTTTAATAGTTTTAGAAATCACCTCTTAAGATAGTATATAAATCTTGATAGATCATTTGAATGCTTACATATGCTTCATAGCGTATTTTGTTTCATAACTAAGCCAAAGATGATCCTTGTTTTATAGATTCAGAGTGAAAAAAAAGCCTACTATTCTGGAGCTCAAAGAAGGTTGCCTTAGAGGGCATTTAGTTTTAATGCATGGTGTGGAGGGAAAAAAAAAGGCCTAATAAAGTGACATGCTCAAAATCACAATAAATCGGAGACAGCTATGGTATGATCATAATTTACAATGGAAATTACATTGGAATCAGATGATCTGGATTGAGTCCTGACCTTGTATTTCTTAGCCAAGTGGCTCCAGGCAATCTTAACGTTTTAAGAATTGTGTGGTGGGGCCGGGCGTGGTGGCTCAGGCCTGTAATTCCAGCACTTTGGGAGGCCGAGGTGGGAGGATCACCTGAGGTCAGGAGTTCGAGACCAGCCCGGCCAACATGGCGAAACCCCGTCTCTACTGAAAATACAAAAATTAGGCAGACGTGGTGGTGTGTGTCTGTAATCCCAGCTACTCAGGAGGCTGAGACAGGAGAATCACTTGAACTCCAGAGGCGGAGGTTGCAGTGAACTAAGATTGTGCCACTGCACTTCGGCCTGGGAGACAGAGAAGACTCTGTCTCAAAAAAAAAAAAAAAAAAAAAGAATTGTGCAGTAAGCATTTCTTAGATTGAGAAATATAAAAGTTTTTTGTAAACTGTAAAGCACATAAGCAAAAAATATTACAGGTGACACATCCCAAATCCTCAAACCTGAAATCTCCAAAATTCAAAACTAAAAAGAAAAAATACCTATTTATGGGGTACATGTGATACTTTGACACAAGTGTACACAATGTGTAATGATCAAATCAGGGTAATTGGGATATCCATACTCTCAAACATTTAACATTTCTTTGTGTTAGGAGCATTCCAGTTCTGTTCTTCTAGTTCTTTTGAAATATACAATAAATTATTGGTAACTGTAATTGACCTGTTGGGCTACTGAACACTAGATCTTATTCCTTCTATCTAATGGTATTTTTGTACCCATTAACCAGCCCCTCCATATCCACCCCCAAGCCATCTCCACTACCCTTCTCAGCCTCTGGTGGCCATCATTCTACTCTCTATCTCCATTAGATCTTTTTTTTTAGCTTCCATATGAGTGAGAACATGCAATACCTGTCTTTCTGTGCCTGGTTTATTTCACTTAACATAATGTCCTACAGTTCCATCCATGTTGTTGCAAATGACAGGACATAATTTGGAACTATTTTGAGTGCCGACATGATATTCAAAGGAAATGCTCATTACAGGATTTTAGATTTGGGCTGCGCAACCAAGTAAGTATAATGCAAATATTTCAAAATCCAAAGAAATCCAAAACACTTCTTCTGATCCTAAGCAGTTTGATTAAAACATACTCCACATGTGCTATAATTATTAAAATTGTGAAGCCATTTCTTTTAATGGTAAACCAACATTGTTCTTTCTGGACTCTGCTGCATTTCATGCTACAGATTCATTGAGAACAGGAGTCATATTTAATACTGCATCCATTTAAAAGTATGTTTTACAAGGACTCTAGCAATATGAAAAATGCTTATTATGTTATATTTAAAAGTTAGGAAGCAAAATTATGTGCACATGATGATCATACCTGTGTGTTAAAGTAATAATGCATGTTACTGAAAATCAAGTAAATTAACTAAGGATCAAGCCCTCTGTCCACTGTGTATAAAATATACCAGTTCATATAATTAAGGATTTTTTTCTATTTTCTTTAATAGTTTTATTCTGTATTTTAAAGAGCATATACATATAAGTAACTTAAACTCTTCAGAAAAAAGAACGTTGTATGAAGGTGCATACTTTCTGCTACTTCTATGAAAAGACTTTTACCCTGGGGGATGAACCACCCTACCAATACAGTCACAAGAATAGCGTCTACTACTTTCTTTCCTTCTTAGAAAGGGAAAGTGTCAAGACATTATTAAAAGACCTCTAATCTCAAATGCTTGAGATTTAGGGAACTTAATTTATTTCGAGTTGGGGAGAGGGTGCTAAGATTAAGAAGAAATAAAACATAATGATAGTCACCATTAAAGAGTGCTTATTATGTCCCAGCATGTATTTTATAACATCCCTGTGAGATACGGATGTTATTCCCCCCGCCCTTTTTTTTTTTTTTTTTTTGATCCACCCACCTCAGCCTCCCAGAGTGCTGGGATTATGGGTGTGAGCCACCATGCCTGGCCTCCCATTTTTTAAAAATGGGAAACTGAGACTAAGAAGTGTCTAAATCATACAGCTGGTTAAAAAAAAAAAGGTCACACAGTGGCAAACCCAGGTATTAAACTCAGGTCTTTGATTTAAAAGCCACCATAATACATTTTCTTCTCTTGTGAAAAAGATGTCCCTTCCACCTTCAGAGAATTTTTAGTAGTTGAGGCAAACTCATAAAAAGAAAACTAACAGGATGGATGTGCTAAGCACCAAATGATTGCTACAGATTTGTGGTTTAGGTATCCCTTAGAAAGGAAGAATGTTGAGGTCTGAAGTGATTAGGGAAATTTTTATGTTGAAAATGGGTTTTAAGCTTAGTCTTCGAGAATTGCTAAAACTTAAATAGAAAAGGAAAAGGACTGATGTGTAGAGGGAGGCTGTAACAAAGCAAAAAAGCTCAATATGAGATAATTTGGAAAGGAATATAGCTAAAGAGGAAAATTTGATAAGAATAGTATGAAAGAAAACGCAGAGCAGGTTAGCAGATCTTAAGTGCCAAACTGAGGACTTTGACATTTTACCTGATAATAATGTGTAACAGATAACCTGTACTGAACATTTATCACTTGCCAGACACTGCCCTATTTGTTGTACATGCATGATCTCATTTAATTCTTGCAGTAAATGAGGTCCAGAGACAAGTAACTTGCCAAGGCCACAATTGTTCAGAAGAAGAGCCAAGATTTGAATATAAACAATTTAAATTCAGAACTTCTGCTCTTAATTACCACACTGATTTGGTTTTAGAGTCCATGGTAGATTGAACAAATTTCAAGCCCAGGATCAGTGACCTTAAACAAGTAATGTGCCTCCCACCTTTGGCAGTTTTTCACATTTTAGTTCAGAAAAGTGATGTGACGATAGAAAATGACATCTCATTCCTGTCCCTGCTGCCCTTACACATCTTTAGCACATGGCAGCGAAGGAGAAGTCAAGGTAACGTGCTAATGGCTTTCAAGTCTGCCTGCTTTTCTGTGTTCGTCTGGTCAGGTATTCTCAGTTAACCCTTGACCCCAACGTCCAAATTATATCAGTCCATTGTTAATCATAGTTCAGTGGTCCTCACATTGTGGATTCTGGACCAGCAGTAGCATCAACTAGGAATTGTTAAAAGTCCCATTTCTGGACCCTCATCCCAGACCTACTGAATCAGAAACTCGAGGGATGAGGTGCAACTGTCTGTTTTTTAAAAGTCCTTTAGGTGATTATGATGCATGATGAAGTTTGAGAACCACTGTTAAAGTCCACTATAGGATTTCAGTTCAGGAGCAAACTACTAAAAAGTTTTTGGCAATCCTTGAGGGGTAGATGTGGTGGCAGGGCATACCATGCTGAAGGAACAGTGGAGGAAAGACTCAGGATGTATCATGGTCAGGGACTGGGGGTCAATTTGGAACATCTGAAGAAGAAACAGTGTGTGTTTGCGTTGTGTGTATCAGACAACAGTAGGAAAGGGGAAACTAGGCCCATTTCAGCAACATTCTGTGGGCAGCAGGGAGGTATGAAAGGTGTTTGAGGAGAGCAGAGCATGTGTTAGGAAGAGTAAAATCAACTTAAATAGTTACAGCACAGAAAAGTACTGATAGGGCAAAATAAAGGGGAAATACAAGAGTACCTTTGAAACACGGAAGTAGTACACAAACTCAACAGATAGAAGAACTATAAAGAATGCTGCCTAGTCAACCACTTTTATTTGTTCCTGATAATATTCCTTAAATAGAAATTACTGTATTGAGTAAAGCATTAAGTATGTTGATTAAATATCACTTTCATTGTTTTTTATGTTTTTGGTTCTAAAAATTGTAATTTGAAAAAAGAGAGTCATTGTCCAAAAAGTGGTATTACTTTTCAAGAGATATAGCAAAAAACTGTGCAACAGTCACCATGTGAGGTAAGTCTGTAGTGAGAAATGGTATGTTCAAGAACAACTGTGATTAAAAACTGTGCAAAAAAATCTTGTCTTTGCTTGCTAGATGATCTTCTACAAGCTTTTAGATGAGGCAGTTTTTAACTAAAAATTTTGTAGGCATCTTTAATCTCTTTCATGTCCCAGAGTTTCTCAGTCCATTTGGTTTATGTATAGCCCTGGCTATTCCAATTTGTCTTCGGGCTCTGCTGTTTTTCTTTCTTGAGTCTGAAGTTATTAGGAAGAAAAGTGCCATAGTGCCCATAGGTTTTCTTTTTACTTTTATTGTTGCTGTTATTTTTAGTTTAGAATGGAAGAAAGATATTTGTGTGCTGTTAGACATGTAGAACTCCGAATTCACAAATGTAATATTTTATAATACCTTATTACATGTTTCCCAACTTAAGGAGGAAGGCAGATATTTCCTTCTTGAATGAAATTGTGAGGAAGCAAAGGTGATCTGACTCCACCCCCAGGAATATACCACATATGAAGTAGTATGTAGAATGTATTTTTTTGTCTTGAATGTGAAAGGTCTAAATATGGAGAAAATTTTCCCTGTTCTGTATACTTTTAATAATGGGCACATTATACTTTCTGCTATCCCCAAACTACATTCAAAAAAAGTACTTTAAAAATGATATTAAAATATTAAAAGAAAGTCCTTTCTAATTATCAGGTATGGTAAGGATATAATTGACAATGTTATGAAATTTTTTTTTGGCTTATCAGGTAAAGTTCCTTTCCACATCTATTTAAAGAACGTAATACAATCATCCCTCTGTATCGTGCAGTCTGCATCTATGGATTTAATCAATTGTAGATTGAAAATACTCAAGGAAAAAAAGGATAGTTGTGTCTGTATTGAACATGTACAGACAAACTTTTCTGTCATTTTTCCTTAAATAATACAACCATTTACATAGCATTTACATTGTATTAGATATTATAAATAATCTAGTGATGACTGAACATATACAGGAAGAAGTGCATAGGTTATATGCAAATACTATGCCTTTTTTTTTTTTTTTTGAGACAGTCTCGCTCTGTTGCCAGGCTGGAGTGCAGTGGCACGATCTTGGCTCACTGCAACCTCCGACTTCCTAGTTCAAGTGATTCTCCTGCCTCAGCCTCCCGAGTAGCTGGGATTACAGGCACGTGCCACCTGCCCAGCTAATTTTTTGTATTTTTAGTAGAGACAGGGTTTCACCATGTTAAGCAAGATGGTCTCAATCTCCTGACCTCGTGATCCGCCTTCCTCAGCCTCCCAAAGTGCCGGGATTACAGGCATGAGCCACTGTGCCCATCCTTCTATACCATTTTATATAAGATACTTGAGTATCTGTGGATTTTATTATCTGCAGAGGGTTCTGGAATCAATCCCACACAGATACCAAGGGATGACTACATTTTAAATGGGCATTTTTGTAGCTGATGACTATGTGCACATAGCCTAGGTTTCCTGACAGGATTATAATGTGACCCACAGGCAGCCTCTTTTTATTAAAGAGTTAAGTCTGATGATAGATGAATAGAAATTTTGTAAAATCTTATATTGGTAGTAGTAGTTGTTGTTTTTATAAGATATAAGGGAGTACAGAAACGTTCAGCAATGGAGTAGTTATAGCTGCTTGCCTCACATGTAAGGGTAAGCTTGAGAGACCCAGACCTGCAGTTCGTAGAGAAGAAAGCTGACATTGAATTTTGAGGGAATGGTCAGTGATCCTTAAATCTGGCAATGGTATTAAAAAAACCTCTTTAGGAAATAAAGATATTTGGGTTCATTCTAGAATTGTTTTTGAGATATTGATAGCAAGGTTTGGAACCAGAACTACTACATATATTTGTACGATCTGTGCCCTACGGCAAGAGAACAAAAGAAAGCTAAAATTCTGTACACAATCTGAGCTTCCCAAGCTATGTGTGCTTTTTAATAATTTGCCCACCCAATGGGAACTTTTTTCTGTAGTTTGTATACTAGGAGGAGTCACCTTTTTGCAATTGGCTCAAGGCTTAATATATGCTAATTCAACTGTATTTGGAACCTAACACTTGGAATAATTTTTTATCAATTTGTCAGCAAAAGTTCTTCTCTGGGGTTGTTTGATGATTAAATATTATTAGATCTTAGCTAAAGGGGGTTCTAGGGTTTCTGAAACATGGGACTGCTGCTAAAGAACTATAAATTCAGAAGCAATAGCGCAACTAAAACTCAGCAGAAATGCATACTTCTTTAAATCTTTTTGCAAGAGCCTGTACTCTGGACAAATAGGAACCAATTCTTGAGGCGTTAATCTTTATTTCTGGGAAGGGAACAGCTATGATTCAAACTGATTGTCTTCCATCCTGATGGTGACCTTATATTTCAGTCTCTAACATTCCGTGATTTAAAAAATAATAAAAACCTTTTCTATCTGGATTTTTAACTGTTGTTAAATACACTGGCAGAGAAACATTCTGTGTTAAGTCATTTGAGCCAAATAATGATTTTTGCATACTCTTCTTGTTTTTCAGAAACTCTGTGAAGGCATATTTAAAGTCCTTATAAAGGACATCCCAACAACATGTCAAGTGTCGTGCCTGGAAGTACTCCGCATTCTCTCTAGAGACAAAAAGGTTTTAGTTCCTGTAACAACTAAGGAAAATATGCAGATACTGCTGCGACTAGCCAAACTAAATGAGTTAGATGATTCTTTGGAGAAAGTATCAGAGTTCCCAGTTATTGTGGAGTCATTAAAATGTCTGTGTAATATAGTGTTCAACAGTCAGATGGCACAGCAGCTCAGCCTGGAACTTAATCTTGCTGCAAAGCTCTGTAATCTCCTGAGAAAGTGCAAGGACCGGAAATTTATCAATGACATTAAGTGCTTTGACTTGCGCTTGCTCTTCCTTCTGTCACTTTTGCACACCGACATCAGGTCACAATTGCGCTATGAGCTCCAGGGACTACCGCTGCTAACCCAGATCTTGGAAAGTGCCTTTAGCATCAAGTGGACCGATGAGTATGAATCGGCCATAGACCATAATGGACCTCCTCTCTCACCTCAGGAGACGGACTGTGCCATTGAGGCCCTCAAAGCTCTCTTCAATGTGACAGTAGACAGTTGGAAGGTGCATAAAGAGGTAAGGCAGAGAAGGCTATTTTTATCTACCTGAAATTTAATTGGTCTGGGGCATCCCTAGAGTTTCCTGCAAGAGAAGAATACAAGTTGGGAAATGGAAAAAGTTCCCACTTCTCCCATTAAGCAATTGTATTACCCAGGATGTACTTCTTAACCATTGTAAGTCTTATTCTTTCCATTTGTGTGATAACACCTATCAGAATAGGTATAAAAATGGACTACTATTTTGTAAGTTGCCAAATATAGTTTTCTGAGTTGCATTATTGTCTCTTTTTAAGAGTGCCTCTTTCAGGAATAAGGTTTAAATGATAAGATTTGAGGGGAAGCAAAACAATGTGGTTGATAAAGCTATAGGCATTTTCAGTGGCTGCCATCTTAAAGGAAAGTTAAGACAGATCAAGCCAGTTGAAGTTGATCAATCAGAATTAGTGTCTGCTCAGGAGAGTAGAAGATGCTCTGTGTATGCCTATCGTGGAGAGTAGAAGATGCTCTGTGTATGCCTATCGTCCCAGTCTCCAGGGGGTTTCTCTATAGTGTTAGATAACTACCAGAGGTATAGGACCACAACTAGATATCTGTGCTCATATATAAGTTCTAGAAAACAAGCTGATTATGCCAGAGTGTGGGGAAGGTTATTTTAAACCACCTGACTTATTTCTAAACAAAGATCTTTCTTCACTGTGGCTTGGACCCTTCAGCAACCCAAAGTGAGGCAGATTTGATAGTTTACATTTGAGTACCTATAAGAACAATATGCTAAATAGGAAACTTAGTTTAAGGAAGTCAACAAATTAAGTGAAGTAGACATAAACTTTTTTCCCTCCTTCTGGAAGCATAACATGTCACATTTACTCTTTTTAGCTTTAAATAACTGTTGAAATTCAGCCCCTGCTGTAAAAAGAGAGAGATTTTGATGCCAGAGCAAATTGTCTTTTTTGACAATTGACTTTTAAGATTTAGGCTAACATTTGAAACACTTCTCACCCATGAGTAAAGATCTGTTTTTGCCAGCAGCCTACTTTAAAGGGATTATCTCAGTGCAGTGCTATAGTGGGAATATGCAGACATCTGAGTTTTAAAGCGCAAATAGGTCTGTATTTTGAAACTAAATATTTGAATATCAGTCCTAACAGCTGTTCTAGATGACTGTAGTATGGTCAGTTTTTCCTTGGACTTGGCAAGAAAAGATGTGGAAAGCCCACATGCTCCATTTATGCATTGAAACCAAATATTTGGAAGTATTTAAAATGTTATGTTTCTATGCTTATTTGGTACCTTCTATGGTTATTTTTCTTACGCTGTTTGTTTTGGGGTTTTTAAGTTCTCCATTTGAGACTTTAAACTCCTGAGACTGTTGGTTTGCCATTGTTAGAGCCCCCTGTTATTTAAATTATACCCAAAATAGTAGCTCACACTGTTCAGATTCCTGACAAAAAAGAGTGTAAAATTCAGTGAGTACACATCAGTATATGTATGAAATGGATGACAGGTAATAAATATCAGTATATTGAGATTATCCCTCATTAGTGTACTTCAGTTATAAGTAATATCGGAGCTAGAAGAAGCTTTAGAAAATGTTGAAGTAGCAAATACTCATTCTGTGTTATAGAATATTTAATCTCCAAAAGATACATGAAAAGGATCCGTGATCCTGGAGCGGGTATCTCTGACCTAGTACCCGTTGTGAGTCAGTTGATATAGCCATCATAAAATATATACATTTAATGTGACTCTGGGCTATTACTGAAGTGCTCAGAAATTTAAATACTATTGAACATAAGATTCTTGCCAACCCAATTAGATAAGAATGTCTTCATGAGTTTCCAGAGTCAACTTTTAGCAGACATTTAGTCATTCATTCATCCAGTCAGTCAGTCAGTGAATATTTATGGTCAATTGCTAGACATTATGCCGAGCATTGTGTAATATTTTTGCAAACAATAGGCATTGTCTTTGCCTTCATGAAACTTCAGTTTTTTTAGGTGAGAGAGGTAATAAATCAGTAAACACATATATAATTCAAATTCTCTTAAGTGCTAGGAGAGAAAGAGCGCATTGATTGAGAATACTTAGTAAGAAAAATTTTCTGAAGGTGTCTCCTGAGATCTGAAAAGAGAACGATTTAGCCATTTGAAAAACCGGGGGATAAAAAATTGGGGGATGAACATTTTGTGGAAGTTAAACAGTGTATGAAAGACAGAGACCAAAGCATAGGGTACTTTCTAGTGAGGGACCCACAACGTGGCATAAAGAAAGTCTGTCACCAGAGTGCAAAGAAACTTGCTACTTAAGAGCCCATTTACCTGGATTTTAATAGCTCCTTGATTGTCAGACAAAAGACAGTTTACTTCGATTGGGCAAGCCCCTAAAGAATTGCCAGAATTTTAAAACAGTGACTGAAATAAAAGGATATGGAAAACTTGTGGTACAGAAGAATCCAACTTTTAAAATAAACGTTATTTTCCTTTTTATGAAAATAATATATGCTCATTGTATAATGTCGAGGAAAAAGGCATATAAGCAATTAGAAAATACAAATTACCTGTAAACTCACCACTCAAAAGATAAGCACTTTTTTATTCTTTTTTCTTATTTTTTTTTTTTTGAGACAGTCTTGCTCTGTCACCCAGGCTGGAGTGCAGTGGCACAATCTTAGCTCACTGCAACCTCTGGCTCCCGAGTTCAAGCAATTCTCCTGCCTCAGCCTCCAGAGTAACTGGGATTACAGGCATGCGCCACCATGCCTGGCTAATTTTGCATTTTTAGTTGAGATGGCGTTTTACCGTGTTGGCCAGGCTGGTCTTGAACTCCTCACCTCATGATCCACCCGCCTCGGCCTCCCAAAGTGCTAGGATTACAGGTGTGAGCCACTGCGCCAGGCCTCTTTTTTGTTAGCTAAAGAAATAGGGTCTTGTCTGTTGCCTAGGCTGGAATGCAGTGGTGTGATCATAGCTCACTGCAGCCTCAAACTCTTGTGCTCAAGCTGTCCTCCCGAGTAGCTGGGACTATAAGTGCAGGCCACCACACTCAGCTAATTATTTTTTATTTATTTATTTATTTTTGAGATGGAGTCTTGCTCTCTCGCCCGGGCTGGAGTGCCGTGGTACGATCTCGGCTCACTGCAAGCTCCGCCTCCCGGGTTCACACCATTCTCCTGCTTCAGCCTCCCAAGTAGCTGGGACTACAGGTGCCTGCCACCACGCCCTAAGTTTTTTGTATTTTTAGTAGAGATGGAGTGTCACTGTGTTGATGATCTCGATCTCCTGACCTTGTGGTCTGCCTGCCTCGGCCTCCCAAAGTGCTGAGATTACAGGCGTGAGCCACGGCACCCGACCTATGTTTTAGTCTTTTAAGACATGGGTCTTGCTATGTTGTTCAGGCTGGTCTTGAACTCGTAGCCTCAAGCAATCCTCCTACCTCAGCCTCCCAAGTAGTTGGGATTACAGATGTAAGCTACTGCACCAAGCACTGTTTGCCTCTTTTGGTGTGTATCTTTCTTTTTTTTTTGAGATGGAGTTTCCCTCTTGTTGCCCAGGCTGGAGGGCAATGATGTAATCTTGGCTCACCGCAACCTCTCCCTCCTGGGTCAAGTTATTTTAAGTTCTAGTGATTTTTCTTATAAAATTTTTGTAGATACTTTCCTGAAATCGGTGGGCCAGAGGGTTTCAAAGTTTCAAGGTGTTTTTATATATGTTGCCAAATTTACCTTCAGAAAAATATTGTTGGTTTATACCTTTTCAAACCCTGGACATTTCACTTTTTAAAATCTTTGCCTATTTCACAGCTTTACAGTTACAGAAAATGCAAACATTTGGTTTTAAACTGTTTTAGTTATTTTTATGACCACTTTCATTTACAGTTCACCAAAAATAGAAAATTAATGACTAGGTTTTTCTTGAGGTTTAGCAAATTAGTGCAATTTGTTCATTTTAGATTCATGCCTCAGTGTTAAATTCGTGCCTGCCTGCTGATGCCATCAGCAGATTAATTTGGAGTTTGCTTTCCATTTGGTGGGAAATGTAGCTAGCCTTATTTCCACATGTAGAATCAGCCTCTGTCTCCCTTTCCTAAAGGTGTAGTGTGTTTTAAAAAGCCAGTTGATTTCTTTAGCAGGATACAAAGTCAGTTTTCGAAAAGTTAATTGAAATGGTCTTGTCTTCCTCCTGCTTTAACACTTTTCTAAATATCTCTGTTGATGGAAGAGAGCATGTTATTCTTGGGACTGTAAGGGATCCCTAGAATGAAGACCACATTCCCTTCTCCCGTGCTTCCAAGGTATCAGTGCAACGTAATAAGAAAGTACATACCAGCAGACACGTTAGAAACAGAGAACCCAGTGCACACAGAGAAGTACAAGTATCTGAGTAGTCAAAGGATACCATTTGAATGAGATAAAACAGTGAGTGTCCATAGAAGTTAATTAGGAATGTCACAAAAGGGGTTAGTTCCATGATTATTTTAGACACTTTGAAGGAAATACGCAGTAGTGGAATCTGTAATGAAGATGTGAAAGCTATATAAAGAGATCCCAAAGAATTTCCTGAGTTTTTTTCTCCGTTTTAATGTTACCTCATTTTGATTTTCACTATCATAACCAAGCCTGCTTGCTCTCTTTCTCTTCCTTTGCCCTTCATCCTTACGGACTTCTTTTCTCTCTCAGCCTTTGAAGGTGGTATCATTTCAGGAGGAGAGAATATTGATGCCCTGAAAATATCAAAACTAAATCAGGAAGCAATTAATAAACAGTTGTATAAGCTGTGTTTATATAATGTTTTATGAAAAGCAATTGCATTTCATTGCTGGCATCTTTGTGAGACAGGAGCATTAACCCCATTTGACAAATGACAGTGAAAATCAGAGAGTTTCAATTACTTGCAGAAAGTCACACAGTAGAATAACCAACAGTAGAAAATAGTGTTTACTTTGTTAAGACTTCTTAAATGATAGCATTTATCCAACAAATATTTATTGAGACATAAACTAATGGAATAGAATAAATAGAGTCGATACAGTCAACTGACTTACAGGTAACTTTGAAGTACAGTAGTGAAAGAATGGGCTTTTTAATAAACGGGGCTTTATCAGTTGTATGGCCACGTGGAAAAAATGAATTCGAATCCCTAGCTTACACCATATACAAAAAATTAATTTGAGATGGATAAGAGACCTAAATATACAAGGTAAATAATAAAGCTCACTAAAGAGTATCTTCATGACTTTATCTCATACAAATCAAACATTTCTTAAATAAGCAAAGATTTCTAAAACAGGACAAAATAAGGATCAAACCATAAAGGAAAGAAATGACAAATCGATTTTCATTAAAGTGAATTCATCAAAAGAAGCAAAAAGGCAAGACACCAGGAAGAGGATATGTGCAATGACTCTCTTCAGAATACATTAAAAAGTCCTACAAACCGGTAAAAATAAAAATCAGACACCCCAATAGAAAAATAAGCAAAGGACTTGAACAGGAACTTCACAAAAGAGATACCTCAATGAGTAATAAACATACGAAAAGGTGTCCAACTTTATTAGTCACCAGAAAAATGCATGCTACAACCAAGAAATCACTACACATCCATGAGAATGACTAAAATTAAAAAGGCTGACTCTAACAAGTATTGATTGGTGCCCCCGTAGAGCAACTGGTGGGGTATAAATTGGTGTAAGTATTTGGAAACACTTAGCAGTACCTTGTAAAGCTTGACATATGGATATAACCTGTGACTCAGCATCTCCTCTCTAGGGTGTATACCTGTAGATATCAAATGACATGTAAAAATTATGTTCACAACAACGCTTTTCAAGATAGCCCCAAGCTGGAAACAATCCAAGTGTCAATCAGGAGTAGAACAGATAAGTAAATTGTGGCATATTCATACGTTGGAATACTATATAGTAGTGCTTTCTTAACCTATCTGTAGGTGAAGGACCAGATTTTTTTCACCAAAAATCTGTCAGAATGAAACTCTTGTGTAATACAGTATTACACACAATGCCAAACTGCTCAAAAGTTTCTAAATGTTCACATATACCGTCTGTACTCCTGGTGTTGCAGACCAGTGATGAACAGGGTGGGGAGCAGCAGTGGAACACAAACATACTTCAGATAGCACTGCTCTCAAACAATGACAAAGAACAGACTGCAACTACACAGAGTAATGTGAATGAATCTCACAAACCAACACAAGAGTCTGTATTTTATGATTCTATACGTATAAAGTTCAGTAACAACCAAAATACCTGTGTGTGACATTAACAAGTTAGAATTACCTGTGAGGGACAGAAGATGGTCATTTGAAGGGGGTATGGAAAGAATTCTGAAATTCTTAATCTTGGCATTGCATGATTTTTATATTGGTTATATGGGTGTGCTTATTTTGTCAAAATTTAGCTCTACACTTATGATTTGTGCACGTTTCTGTTTGTATAGTATACATTAAAATTTATTGATGACCTATTAAACACACACCCTCTTTCCTCATTAAGGCAATAGATTAGTGGAGGAAACAAAGTATATGCAAGTAAACAAATGTGAAATTACAAATTATGATTTCATGAGAGAAAAAAGAGTCGTCTCAGAGAAGATACTTTAGCTGAGACCTGGAGTGCGCAAAGGAACCAGTGATGCGGAGCGGAGGCAAACAATACAGGGATTTTAGTAGTCGTTTTGAGTAGAGAAATAGAGCTAATTTAGTGGATTTAGAGTAAAAGAGGACATTGTAGACATAGGATACAACTTGGGAGCTGATGTTATCAAAACTGGAAAAGGTAGAACTAGGGTAAAAAGTAGAATTTTGCTTTGCAGCTGCAAATAATGGAAAGACCAAAATGGATAGATTTACGAAAGCCTGTCAACATCAGCATGAAAATAGATTATTGTCTAAAATAAAGGAAAATATAATATAAAAGGAAGTGTAATCCCTAGTTAATTTTTAAAACCAAGGGAAATATGATCTTATCAAGAGTTAAGTAATGAATGCATTTCACATGGCTATTTAACATATGAGAGAATTTTAATTCAGGCGTTTGAGATGGATAGTGAATGGGACAACATTCATTCCAACCCTGCCAGTCTTAGAGTCTGTCATTCCAGTAGTCCCTCTTTGTTTTTCCCCTTTCCCCCTACAATGATTTATCATTTGTTTCAGCTCTTATCAGTCTTGCCTTTTGTTCCCTTCCTCTGTTATCCTTCCCCCAACCTTCAAATGTTTTATTGAAAGTATTAAAGCACTTTCATGCTTATCATTTTCTTTAATCCTTTGTAACCCTGACAGAACCCTCCAGTATTTGGAGATTCATGTGGGGAAACTGAGGCTTGGAGAAACTATATGACTTGTCTGAAGTGACAACCTAGACTCCTGACCCCAAGTGCAGTGCCTTTATTTCCATTAGGCCACTGAGGCCCTCTTCTCATCCAACTCTATACATGATGATGTTATGTTTAAAATATTATTGTCCACATTATGAGTTGTGAAAGTGTGCCCTAATTGCTTGCTAGATTTTATGAGAGACATCTTCCTAGAAGGGTTATGTGAGTTCTATATATGAATATAAGATATATGTGTATAACTTATGAAAATATATCACTTCACATGGACTTGAAATCAATGATGTATTAAGAAGTTTTGGCCAGCCGCGGTGGCTCACACCTGTAATCCCAGCACATTGGGAGGTTGAGGCGTGTGGATCACCTGTGGTCAGGAGTTGAAGACCAGCCTGGCCAACATGGTGAAAAAACCCTGCCTCTACTAAAAATACAAAAAAAAAAAAATTCGCCGGGTATGGTGGCGGGCACCTGTAATCCCAGCTACTCAGGAGGCTGAGCAGGAGAATCGCTTGAACCCAGGAGGCAGAGGTTGTGGTGAGCTGAGATCACACCATTGCACTCCAGCCTGGGCCACAAGAGTAAAACTCCATCTCAAAAAAAAAAAAAGTTTTATAATTTTTTAGTAGTTTTTGAGGTAGTTGGAGTCTGCCTGAAATATGGCATATCCAGGCTCTCTATCACAATTATCTCTAATTTCATATGTCTTCTTAATTATTTAAAATCTGGAAGAAATGACTTCAATGCAGATAATTAAAGAAAGTGTAATCAAGATCTCACTAAAAATGAAGAAGTAAACCAAATGATTATTCAGGGCTTAGTTTATTTCCTACTGTTTGCCTTCTTCGCTCTAACTGCCTGTGTCTCTTTAATACCACTGCCAATGAGTAAACATTGGAGATCACTTGTTTTTCATTACTTGCTGGTAGTTCTGGGGGAATTAGGATATTAAGATTGATTAAAATGAAGTTGGTGGATTTATTGCTTTGAAAGTTGAGATGAGACATTTTTATTAAGGATATTCAACCAGTCTCTGAAATAACCTGGTAGCATCACATCTGTTGGAACTTTTATAATGATTAGTAAACTGGAACAGTGCACCATACAACAAACGAATTTAGGCTTTTTGGAAATGAAAAAAATATCTAGTGGAATTGAATCTTAAGAAGGTAAACCAGAGTGGCTAGGTCAGCATTTCTGGAAGTGGTTATGGTTGTTCATATGAGATAGTGACTGTTTACTTAGTATTGCCTCAGGAATTCTTCCTAGGATATTCTGCCATCTACAATGTATGTATAAGAATGATTGTTTGGGGTGGGCAAGAGATGTAGTAAAGTAGCAGACCCTACTGTTAAGGCATTCAACCCCCAATTTTTCCTCTCCTCTTTTTTATTTGCCATAGAGTGATTCTCATCAGTTCCGTGTAATGGCAGCTGTCCTTCGTCATTGTTTACTAATCGTAGGTCCAACTGAAGACAAAACAGAAGAGCTACACAGGTGGGTAAGCTCTGTATTGACATCGCAATGAAGGACGTCATCAGTTCTTGTTGGTTTTGTGCATCTAATTTCAATTGTTATAAGCACAAGAAAGTGAAAATACTGCAGTAAATCAGGTAACTGGTAGGTCAGAAATCATGATCATGGAAATCATTACTGTGCCCTGGTGAGAAATTTTTATTCTGCCCCCTTTCACTTTGTTACATTGAGGTTCAACAGGAGAAGAGAATTTGGCATTTGTTGCAAATGCCACAGATAGTTGCTGTTCTTGGTTTTATCCAGAACAACAGTAATAGTACACAGTTATTGAACACATACCCTGTGGCATTGTGCTAAGTGCTTTATAAAGATTAACTTCTTTTAATCACCATGCCAACTATAGGTAGATTCTGTAATTTTTCCCTTTCAATATGAGGAAACTGATGCAGAGAAAGATCAAGCAATTTCTCTGAGATTATACAGCCCTAACAAGTGGAAGAACTGGGATTTAAACCCTGCTTTTAATTACTGCACTTAACCAGTACTCTGACTAATTTCATTTGAAGAATACTTACCAAAAAGTATATATTTTGGCAACGATAGTTTTATTTTTTAAAAAAACTTGAAAGAATTAGGGCATAGTGTCTAGTATTAAAATATATAAAATAGGCCGGGCGTGGTGACTCATGCCTGTAATCCCAACACTTTGGAAGGCCGAGGCCGGTGGATCACTTGAGGTCAGGAGTTCGAGACCAGCCTGGACAACATGGTGAAACCCTGTCTCTACCAAAAATACAAAAAAAGTAGCTGGGCATGGTGGCACATGCCAGTAATCCCAGCTACTCAGGAGGCTGAGACAGGAGAAACGCTGAACCTGGGAGTTGGAGGTTGCAGTGAACCAAGGTCGCACCACTGCATTCCAGCCTAGGCAACAGAGTGAGACTGCATCTCAAAAAATAAATTAATTAATTTTAAAAATAAATAAAATATATAAAATAGTTCAGCTGTGTGCCGTGGCTCATGCCTGTAACACTAGCACTTTGGGAGACTGAGGCGGGCATATCACTTGAGCTCAGCCTGGGCAACATGGCAAAACCCTGTCTCTACTAAAAATACAAAAATTAGCTGGGTGTGGTGGCACATGTCTGTAGTCCCAGCTACTTGGGAGGCTGAGGTGGGAGAATCTCTTGAACCTTAGAAGGCGAAGGTTGCCGTGAGCCGAGATTCCGCCACTGCACTCCAGCCTGGGTGACAAAGTGAGACCCTGTCTCAAATAAATAAACAAAATAGTTCAAATTTTGCAACTTGTCCATTAGAACTGTTAATGGACAGATGTAAAAATTTATCGTACTCTGAGAACAACTGAATAAGAATTAATGCATTTTTCCAGTTCTCTTTCCATTCTGGATCAGATTTGTAACAACAAGAGTTCTGACTTCATCATGATACTACTCATGGTGCTTTATTATACATGAATACAAATGGCATTTTAAACAATTCAAATAAACTCATATCTGCAAGCAAATTACTTTGGCATTAACTCTACATTTAACATAGGGTTATTCTTAGTAGTAGAAATTCCTTTTTGAACGCTTAAAATATTCAGTTTTCCAAAATATGGCTTAAATAAAACTATAGAAACACAGCCAGAGTGTAAAATGAAGCATATGCTTAATTGTTATTTTTCAATCAAATCCATATTATTTTAGTTATGATCAGCAACTTATTATTTGATATTGTACTGAATTTGCTGGTAGGTTATCTCAGCGTACTCCCTGCCCTGCAGCCTGTCAAAAGACTGTTTTCTTCTTGATTAAAAGTGTAATTTTTTTCTGTAGCTACAAATCAAACATTCCTTTAGTTTTCTTAAAACAGTACCTTTAAAAAAATCAGATTAACTACAATAAATCATATCCTAACAAGATTTAATTAAGCATTTTGACCCACTGTAATTTTTTTTCGTAATTAAGAGACACTAGAAATTTGGACCCTAAAAGTAAAAGAAAATGGTCTTATAAGCCCAAGAGTAAGTTGATTTTTTTTTTTTTTTTTTTTTTGAGACGGAGTCTCACTTTGTCACCCAGGCTGGAGTGCAGTGGCGCGATCTCGGCTCACAGCAAGCTCTGCCTCCCGGTTCACGCCATTCTCCTGCCTCAGCTTCCCAAGTGGCTGGGACTACAGGCGCCCGCCACCAAGCCCGGCTGATATTTTTGTGTTTTTAGTAGAGACGAGGTTTCACTGTGTTAGCCAGGATGGTCTCGATCTCCTGACCTCATGATCTGCCCGCCTCGGCCTCCCAAAGTGCTGGGATTACAGGCGTGAGCCACCGCACCTGGCGTAAATTGATTTTTTTTTTAAGAAGTCAGATATCACAAGTTAAACAATCATACAAGGATGTGAAAGAAAAGCACTTTGACCAAAATTGCTATACTAGTCACAAATACATTGCCAAAGATTTTTCCGAGTAATGAATTTAATATCTTGACGCAGCACCCAGTATTTGTTGAAAGAGAGCAAAACTATATAATAGAGGTTTTTAAAATAAAGTGTTTTTTTTAAAGTCAGATTTATTTTCCTTAGTGATGCTTGCTTTTTTCTTTAAATTTTCTTTTATCTTAAAAGTTACTTTGATATCAGCTTCACTGTATCCCTAGAGCCACAGACAGGATCTATGAGTATTTCTCAAAGACTTTCCTGGGAGATTGAGGTTGCTGCTGACTTAACAGTTTATCTGGAATGGCCTTGCATGTTCCTTTAATCAGAATTAGAGTGATTATTATCATTTTGAGCAGTAATGACTGTAGGCTAATCCATTTAAATACAATGAAAATGGCACTAACCTCAAAGTGCTATTTTAGGAAGCTTCTGTAGTGACCCTGAAAACAATTTTTCTGTGTGTGTGTGTTTTAAGCATAAAAATTTTTCTAAAGGATTTCAAAGTAACATCTCAAATTCCATTTTTAAAAATTATTTTCTAAGTTTGTTTTTACTTTTTTTTGGACACTTTGATTTGCTTTAAAGAAATGTTTAATGAAATAGGTAACCCTGGGTAGTATAGTGTATGGTTCTGCATTATCATCAAACCCAAAGAGTTGTGATGATGATTAAATGAGAGGTTCATAAAGCGCCTCTTCCCTGGCAACGAGAAAACAACCAGTAAATGGCACTTGCTGCTGCTGCTGCCACCACTGCCACTGTGTCACTGATGTGCTACTTCTATTAGTATTATGATAAACATACTGGCTTTTAGAATATTTACTGTTTTAAATATTTCTTTAATAGTTGTTGGTTGATTTTGATATGCTGTTTAGGAACTATGCCTATGTTTATCCTGTGATCATGTAAAGAAATCTTCTTTCTTTTAATCCAAATGTTTCTGAAGCCAGATAAGTCCTATGATATATGCATGTTAGGAGCCTATAAAGGTGCTTTTGGAGAAAAGTAAGTTTGGAAAAAAAACAGCCTGGCAGCTTTTAGTGTCTTTGTAAGACAGTGCCATTTTATCAGAGAAGTCAAGAGGTCATGGACATAGAGATGAAATGAGTTAGCACGCAAAGATAGCAGACCTTGACCTTGATTTCCACTAATCAACATTTTAGATGGTTTTTAAAATCTATTCTCTTTCATTTCCTTTTTGTCCCTACTTAATTGTAACAGGTAGGTTGTTGGTATGATCCACCTTTTTTGCTCTATTGAAGGACATCCTAATTCTGTTCATCTCTGTGTGCCTGAAAGTATTTTCAGCACTCCAGTCCATAATCAACAAGCTTATGCAGAAATATTTAGCCCAAAAAAGTTGGCATGTCGTTGTGGTTTTATTTTATTTTGGAGAGAAGGGAAGAAATCAGGATGGCCTATATGCTGATGAGAAGAGGGAAAGATCAGCTCTGATTTAATTTATTTTAGGCTCTCAATCTCGTTTTCTTTTACTCACTGAGTACATTGGTATTTCTAAAGCTTTTTGTTACTGTTTCTTTGTTTAGACTAATTCATTTTGTCTCACATATTGAAGGGGACAGTATAGGCAATACAATACCTAAGAACAGCTTATTACAATGCTAAATATAATGTCTTAAACATAGCAGTCTTTTTTTTCTTTCAGTTTTTTTTTATAGTGGTAAAATACAGTTATAAAATTTGCCATCTTTTAAGTGTACAATTTGGTGGTTCTATTTAATGTGCAACCATCACCACCATCCCTCTCCATAACTCTTTTCATTTATTCATTAAGATGGCTCCATCTTCTCCACTGCACACAGAGGTGTTTTTCAAAAGCAAATGTCTGCTTTAAATCTTGTTTTGGCTCCTCTTTGTCTTAAGGATTAAGAGAAAACTTTTTGGCAGCAGGATTGGTGGGGGATCATTGTGCAAGTATTTATGATATGTAGTCTCGTGGAAAATCTGTTTCTCTTGGTTAGTTCCCCCTTTCATCCTGTATGTATGATTCTACCAAACCTTTGAATATATATGTATGTGAGAGCTTATTTCTGAGCTCTCTGTTCTATTTCATTTGTCTGTATGGCTTCAGGCCAGTAATACACTGTTTTGGTTACTGTAGCTTTATAGTAAGTTTTGAAATGAGTAAGTGTGAGTTCTCCAGCTTTGTTCTTTTTCAAGATTATTTTGGCTATTCAGAGTCCTTTGAGATTCCATATGAATTTTAAGGTGGGTTTTTCTGTTTCTCAAAAGAATGTCATGCGGATTTTCATAAGGATTGCATTGAACCTATAGAATTCTTTGGATTGTATTAATATTTTAACAATACTCAGTCTTCTAATTACACAAGGCAGACTTTTAATACATGTTTGAAAATTGAGTGATTTCATTTCTGTTTATTAATTAAGCACTACTATTTGTTAGGCACTATGTTGAGTAACAAAAATGAACACAGCACAGTCTCTGTTCTCCATGACTCGCTAATCAACAGATAAGACAGATTTGTAAGTAAATAAGTAGAGTTGTTTTGATGAGTGCTGTATTAGACATGAATAAGCTTATATAGTTGTACAGAAAAGGAGAATTTACTTTGGAGAGATCGAGAAGGGGTTTGCGTTGGTTTTGTCGTTAGCATAAAGCTCTTAACTCTTTAAGCTGACTCTCTGTAAATGACAGTCATCTAGGTGAACAGATGTTTTCTGAACTATAGCTGAGCACTGTTCTTAGAGACTTCACAATGCATACCTGGAGGAACATGGAGACTAAATTCCCTTACCGTCCGGTTTAGATTAAGACTCCCCTCCCCCGCACACACATATCTTGTCACTGTCTTATCATCTGCTTTATTTTTTTTATAAGGAGAAAAGACATAAATGTTATGAAAAGCTAAATAACAATTCAAGACAAGAATAGAGAGATATCACAGATATTTTTTGAGTAGTCTCCCAGTAAATTATTCAAATAATAATTGCTAATAGAATTCAAAGGGCATCGTCACTATGGTTTGTCATGATAAGAAAGTCTTCCTTGCTCAAATGATACCTGTCCTGGCCTTTTCCAGACCTCTAGTCCTCTGATGATTCCTTTTTCTCCTATCTGTAAGTCCTCTTGTAGATTTCCTTTCTTCCATCTCTATTCTAAAACATTTGTTCATCATTTCAACCTACTCCACTCCATTACCATGTCCTGCCAGTCTTAAAGCACTCAACCCTAGATCTGATCAGCCCACCTTCTTTCTCCATAGGCTGCTGAGCCCTAAGGGAAAGTTTTACCTAACCTGACAGATGGCTCCATCTTCTCCACCGCACACAGAGGTGTTTTTCAAAAAGCAGATTTCTACTTTAAGTCTTTTCATGACTTTTCTCTGTCTTAAGGATTAAGAGAAAAAAAATTTTTATCACTGTACATGTGTTTATGATATGCAGTCTCATGTAGAAAATCTGTTTCCCCTGGTCAGTTCCCGCTTTCATTCTATGTGTATGATTCTGCCAAACCTTTGCAACTCTCTAAAGGCCTTCTGCACCCCCTTATCCTTAGAAGATAACATGTTTTTACTTAGTTTTTATTTATGGATATTTGGGGTGGCCTGGCAACATGGGGTAGGGGTTGTGAGATTATGAGAGAGCTTAAAGCCTTCAAATACATCTTAGCATTGCCATTGAAGCCTGACATCTGGATTAAATCTCAGCCCTTTCCACAAGACTTCAGGGCAGAATATCATGCTAAAGTGTCAGAGTCTCTGCCTAATAAATTGGGCAGAATGCTGTTATCATGGCAATATGCCAGTAACTTCTGAATGAAGGAAACCATCTCTGGTTGTGTTGTATTGGATGAATCCATGGAATTGGATCTGAGGCATTGGCCTTCACCTTGAGAACTCTCTGCCTCGACAGCATCCGTGTTTCTGTTATCAAGCAACACATTTGCATGGCAAGGAGCCACTTCCCTTGCCTCCAGGAGCCTACCATTCCACAATCTGCATGACTGTATTCAAGCTACTCTGCTCTTCTTTCTCTTCCTTAGACACAGATTCCTTATTAGGGCCTTTACACTTTCTCTGTCTACTGCCTGAAATCCTTTTCCCAGATCTTTAAGAGGCTGAGTCCTTCTTGACACTGAGAACTTAGCTCAAATGTCACTTCTTCAATTAGGCCTTCCATAATTGCCTAATTTAGATTACGACCCCCCTCCCAGCCCCCTGCCACCACATACACACATATCTTGTCACTACCTTATCATCTGCTTTATTTTTTTCATGATACTTATCACTAACTGAAATAATCTTCATCTTTTATTTTTCCACTTGTTTATTGTTTCTCTCCTTCATTAAATTGTATGTAATCCCAGCACTTTGGAAGGCCAAGGTGGGTGGATCGCCTGAGGTCATGAGTTCGAGGCAGGCCTGGCCAACATGGTGAAATTGCGTGTCTACAAAAAATATAAAAATTAGATGGGTGTGGTGGTGGCCACCTGTAGTCCCAGTTACTCAGGAGGCTGAGACAGGAGAATCGCTTGAACCTAGGGGGCTGAGATTGTAGTGAGCTGAGATGGGGCCACTGCACTCCAGCCTGGGAGACAGAGCAAGACTCCGTAAAAAAAAAAAAAAATGCTTGAAAAGAGTGAAGATTGTGTCTGTCTTGTCTGCCATTATATACCCAACACCTAGAACAGTTATACTTAGTAAATGCTTAATAAATATTAATTGGATGAAGGGATGGATAGATAGATGATCTTGCTGACCTCTTAAGAGGCTAATTGGAAACTGTCAAGCAGGATCGTTCTTAAACCCTTAATTCCCCATCCCTACCTATAAATGTACTATAAAATGTACCTGTTCTTTCCTGTTTTCTGCCAATATCAGGAAATTAAGTGGCTCTCTCCCTGCCCAAGGTTAACATGCCCACACCTTTTTCTTCTGCCTCTTGAGGCCTTATTTCAGCATTGAACTCCTCTTCTAGTTCTTCAGTCTCTTCTTTGGGCTTTATCCCTTCAATATGTGACATGCTGAGATCTGTCCCTTTGTGAGGAAAAAAAATCTTTGATCTTTATCACCTCAGAGATATGACCCTGTTTCTTCCCTTCCCTTCACAGCTAAGTTTTTTGACAGTGTTTTCTGTGCCATTAGCCTCTAAATATTTTGATCATATTCCTAATCAGTAAAAATTTTTGAATACACCCCTGAATATATTTATTTACATATACCTTATATATATATGCTGCTAAGCTGATATACGAAATAGATAATGAAATTATATATAAACAATAAAAAGGGATAACATACAGACTAATATTTTAAAATAGATTTTTAAAATTAACCTGCCACAAACTTTTAAAATTATCAGCTGGGCATGGCAGCTCACGCCTGTAATCCCAGCACTTTGGGAGGCCAAGGTGGGCAGATCAGTTGAGGTTGGAAGTTCGAGACCAGCCTGACCAACACGGAGAAACGTCATCTCTATTAAAAATACAAAATTAACTGGGCATGATGATGCATGCCTGTAGTCCCAGCTACTTGGGAGGCTGAGGCAGGAGAATTGCTTGAACCTGGGAGGCAGAGGTTGCAGTGAGCTGAGATCGCACCACTGCGCTCCAGCCTGGGCGACAGGGTGAGACTCTGTCTCAAAAAAAAAAAAAAAAGAAAAGAAAAAAATTATCAAATAGCAGAGGTTTTTCTTTATGTTCTGCACAATTACTGTTTAAGTACCTTGTTAATTGTGGTGGCTTTGAACTATCATTAGCTGATAGCTCTGGGCACATTAGATACTTGATATGTTTGGATGTTTTGTCCCCACCAAATCTCATGTTGAAAGGTGACCTCCAATGTTGGAGGTGGACCTAGTGGGAGGTGTTTGAGTCATGGGGGTGGATCCTCATGAATACTTGGTGCTGTCCTCCATGTAACAAGTGAGTTCTCACTGTGATCACTCGAGATCTAGCTGTTAAAAGAACCTAGCACCTTCTCCCCCTCTTTCTTGCTCCCACTCTTGCTGTGTGATACACCTGCTTTCCCTTCGTCTTCCACCATAATTGTAAGCTTCCTGAGGCCCTCACCAGAAGCCAATAAGATACAAGTGCCATGCTTGTACAGCTTGCAAAACTGTAAGCCAAATAAGCCTTTCTTTATATAAATTACCCAGTCTCAGCTATTCCTTTATGGGACTAATACAGTACTTAAGGCAAAACTCCTTAGTATCGTAGTAGTTGTAAATTCATGTTACAGATAATTTCCAGTTTTTCTAAAACTAGCTTCTTGTCAGCTCTGTTTGGATTGTCCTTGTTTTGACTCATGATATGGCATACAAAAGGCTCTGCCGTTTTCTTATCCTTTGCTTATGTTACTTATTATCTTCAATGTTGGTGTCTTTGTATTATAGGATTTATTTAAAATAGTTTATTCATTTTACAAGAATTGGTTTAGTTAAAACTGGATAAAATATATAAACCCAGTTAAGTGGGCATATGTAAATTGTAATATGACCAGTGAAGAAAGCGAATGAGTGACCAGGAAGGAAGGACATCACTGCTACCCTTCTGTAACGTGGAATTTTAACTCTTCTCTCAAGATGCTTTGCATTTGTTTGTGACATGGGGAACATTTGATTTATGGTTCAGGTCTGGGTACCAGTGTCAATTCATTTATAAAATATTAGTAAAGCTTAATTTCTTTTCAACTTTCTAGATAAAACTAATAAAAATAGAAGTACTTTGGCTGGGCACGGTGGCTCACGCCTGTAATCCCAACACTTTGGGAGGCCGAGGCGGGCATATCACGAGGTCAGGAGATCGAGGCCATCCTGGCTAACACAGTGAAACCCCATCTCTACTGAAAATACAAGAAAATTAGCCAGGCGTGGTGGCAGGCGCCTGTAGTCCCAGCTACTTGGGAGGCTGAGGTAGGAGAATGGCATGAACCCGGGAGGCGGAGCTTGCAGTGAGCTGAGATCACGCCACTGCTCTCCAGCCTGGGCGACAGAGTGAGACTCCATCTCAAAAAAAAAAAAAAGGACTATTTTCTTCCCACATCCAGTGGATCATCTTATGTACCTCCAGGGTTGCATCCACCTCACTTTGCAGACTACTGGTTTGTACTTACCATTTCCATGGCTTTACCTGCTATTCATTCTTCAGCCCACTGTAATCAGGCTTCTGCATCTAATCCTCTGCCAGCACAACTCTGGTTTAAGGTCATCAGTAAGTTACCTTATCATAACATACAAGACTTTTTATAATGTCCCCACCCCATTTCATACATACATGAATAGACCTTTCTGGTCTTATTACCTACTAAGACCCCTCCTTTAGAGGCCTTATCGTTTGCTTTAGGTTTAGGAACCTGTTTTCAGTTCTCCACAAGTACCATGATCTCTCATTCCTCCAAATTTTTGCTATTCCCTCTTGTAGTGGAATATGTCTGCTCTTCAGAAGCTCCTTAATTGTTGACATTTACTATGTGCCAGGAAGAATGCTTTGCATGCCTTTCTTCATTTAATACCAACATCAACCTGGTAAGTTTAAGCTCCTTTATTTCAGAGGTAGGACTAGGCTTAGAAGAGGTTATATAATTTGCCTAAGGCTTACTAGAATTCAAACCCAGTGCTTTACAAATTATGTTATGCTGCCTTCCCTTAGGAAAAGGAGTTTATTTTCTTTTTTATACCTGGCACATAGCACAAGGCATAGCAAATATTATATTTGTTGAATGAATAAAGTGAGGTTTGAGCTAGTCTTAAAGAATGAAAATGTTCTAGGCAGGAGAAAACATGGACAAATACAGAAAAGAGAATGTGTCTACAGCACATTTAGAGAACAATGACCTGGTCACTATGGGTTAAAAGGTATTTCACTGAGAGTAGCATTCAGGGGTCTTTCCATTCAAAGTTTTCTTGAAGCTTCCCCGCCTGCTGCTGCTGTAGTCCTCTCTTGTTCTTCGTAGAAAAACTCCTTTAAGTGGTGACTATCTGATTCCTCTACTATTCTGTTAAATCCAGTTCACCAAGGCTTTTAGCCTCACTACTCCACCAGAATGGCTATTGTTAAGGTCACTAGTGACTTCTGTGTTGCTAAATCCAGTGGACATTTTTCAGTCATCCTCTTACTTGATCTGTCAGCATCATTTGACACAGATCATCACTCCATTCTTAGATACCATGCTATCTTGGTTTTCCTCTTACCTCACTAATTATAAGTTCTTTGTCTACTCCTCAGCCTCTGAATGACAGAGTGTTCTAGGCTTAGCTTTCATAGTCTTTTAATCCACATTCACTCCTTTACTGATCTAATACAGTCTTCTCTAATACCATCTACATGCCAATGACTTGTCAGTTTATATCTCTTTCTAACCCTGATCTCCCTGCCTGAACTCCAGACTCACACAGCTAATTTCCTATTAACATCTCCACTTGGATGTCAACTAGACACCCCAAACTTAACATCCAAAATTAAACTCTCTATCGTCCCCTAAAAAGCACTTCTCTTGCAGTGTTTCCGAATTTCAGTTTATGGCACCTCCAGCTTTTCACTTCCTAAGGCTAGAACTTTGGATTCTCTCAAACTCCACACTAGCCTGTCAGGAAATCCTTCAATATGTATCGAATGAACCACTTCATTGTTAATACCTTGTTCAGTCACCTGAATTATTGCAGTAACATCCTAACTATTCTCCCTTACGTTTGATGTCCTACTGACTGTCCTCAGTGCAGTAGCCAGAGTGACCCTTTTAACCTAAGTTAAGAGGATCTCATCATGCAAAACCCTGCAATGAATGATTTTCCATTTCCATCAGAGTAAGAATTAAAGTTATAATATCCTACAGGACCAATCTGGTCCTCTCCATGATATACCTGATGTCATATCCTACTCCTCTTATGTGTGGTGGGTCAGCCACACCAACTTCTTTGCTGTTCTTCAGACATGCCACTGCTCTTGCCCCAGAACCTTTGCTTTTACTCTTCTTCCTCTGATGCTCCTTCCTCAGTCACATTACTCATTCTCTAATCCCTTCAAGTCATTTAAATGACTCATCTCAGTGAAGTCTTCCCTAACCATCCTATTTAAAAGTATAACCCAACCGGGCGTGGTGGCACACGCCTGTAATCCCAGCACTTTGCCAGGCCGAGGCAGGCAGATCACGAGGTCAGGAGTTCAAGACCAGCCTGACCAACATGGTGAAACCCCGTCTCTACTGAAAATACAAAAATTAGCCAGGCATGGTGGCACACGCCTGTAATCCCAGCTACTCAGGAGGCTGAGGCAGGAGAATCGCTTGAACCCAGAAGGCGGGGGTTGCAGTGAGCCAAGATGGCGCCATTGTACTCCAGCCTGGGTGACAGAGTGAGACTCTGTCTCAAAAAAAAAAAAAGTACAACCCATACATACTAGTTTACCCTCCTAGGTTCTTCCACCAGAGCACTTGCCACCTTCTAGCATATTATTTAATTAATTAACTTAAACAAATTTTATTGACTTTTCTCTCCATGCCAGAAAATAAGTTCTGTGAGGACAGGAATGTTTTTATTTATTTTCTTTATAATACCTGCCTGAAATAGTGCCTGGCACAAGTAAATAATAAATAGTTACTGGATTGAGTTAGATTAAATAAAATTACTTATTTACATCTGAAAATCTTTTGGGTTTGTTTTTTTTTTTTTTTTTTTTTTTTTTTGACAGAGAGTCTCACTCTGTTGCCCAGGCTGGAGTACAGTGGCACAATCTTGGTTCTCTGCATCCTCTGCCTCCTGGGTTCAACCAGTTCTCCTGCTTCAGCCTCCCAAGTAGCTGGGATTACAGGCATGCGCCACCACGCCTGGCTAATTTTTGTATTTTTAGTAGAGATGGGGTTTTACCATGTTGGCCAGGCTGATCTTGAACTCCTGACCTTGGGTGATCCACCCGCCTCAGCCTCCCAAAGTGCTGAGATTACAGGCGTGAGCCAAAACACCTGGTCGGGGATCGTTCTTTTCTTTGCCTGAATCATTTTAGATGGTTTTATTGTGGTTTGGTTGATATATAAAAAGCTGTACATAGTTAATGTATACAACTTGATGAGTTTGGAATTCTAAGTAAACACCTGAGAGGTATTACCATAATCAAGGCCATAAACTTTGTCATCAAAACAGTTTTTGTACTGGCATAAAACAGACATATAGACCAATAGAACAAAAGAAAGAGTTCAGAAATAAACCCACACATAGATAGTTCTTCAGAAAGGGTGCCAAGAATACACAATGGGAAAAAACAATAGTCTCCTCAATAAATGGTTTTGGGAAGACTGGATTTCAATTAAAGAATGAAATTGAATCCTTATGTCACATCATACACAAAAATCAACTCAAAATAAAGACTTAAATGTAAAACCTAAAACAATAAAACTCTTAGAAGAACACTTAAATTAGCCAGGCATGGTGGCACACACCTGTACTGCCAGCTACTCAGGAGGCTCAGGTGGGAGGATCACTTGAACTTGGGAGGTTGAGGCTATAATGAGCTGTGATCACACTACTGCATTCTAACCTGAACAACAGAACAGTAACCTGTCAAAAAAAAAAAAAAAAAAAAAAAAAAAGGAGGAGCAGGAGCGGGAAACATAAGAGAAAAAGCTTATGGACATTGGTCTTGGCAGTGACTTGTTGGGTATGACACCAAAGCACAGGCAACAAAAGCAAATGTAGACAAGTAGAATTACATCAAACTGGAAAACTTCTGCACAGCAAAGGAAACAGTCAACAAAATGAAAAGGCAACTTATGAAATGAGAGATTAATATCTAAAACCTATAAAGAACTCTTAATAGCAAGAAAAAAAAATCTGATTTTAAAATGGGCAAAAATGTGAATAGACATTTAACCAACAAAGACATACAGACAGACAACAGGTACATGAAAAGGTACTTAACATCACTAATCATTAAGGAAATGCAAATCAAAACCTCAATATCATCTCATACCTTGTTTGAAGGGCTATTACCAAAAAAAAAAAAAAAAAAAAAAACCTCAAAAACAAAATATAACCGATGGTAAGGATGTGAAGAAAAGGAAATCTTTTTACACTGTTGGTGAAAATGTAAATTAGTGTAGCCATTATGGAAAACAGTGTGGAGGTTTCTCAAAAGATGAAAAATAGAATTATTTGATTCAGTAATCCCACTTCTGGGAGTATATCCAAAGGAAATAAAATCACTACTTCAAAGAGATATCTGCATTCTCATCACATGTTCATTACAGCACTGTTCACAATAGCCAAGATATCGAAACAACCTAAATGTCTATCAGTCAGATGAATGGATAAAATGTGTGTATGTATATATACACACACAGCACAATCAGTGGAGTATTATTCAGCCTTTAAAAAAAGAAGGAAATCCCATCACTTGCAATAACATGGGTGTATCTGGAGGACATTATGATAAGTGAAATAAACCAGACACAGGACGGATACTCCATGATCCCACTTTTATGAGGAGTTTAAAATAGTGAAGCTTGTAGAACTAGATAGTAGAATAGTGGTTATCTGGGACTGGGGAGAGGAGCAAATGAGGAGGTGCAGTCAAAAGATGCAAAGTTTTAGTTATGCAAGATAAGGTCTGGAGATCTCCTGTGTAACAGAGCCTATAGTTAGCAATACTGTATTGTGTACTTAGAATGTTGCTAAGGGAATAGGTCTTACGTTAAGTGCTCTTACCACAAAAGAAAAAAATTACTTTTCAAAGATTTTGAGGGGTTTGGGTACAGTGGCTCACACCTGTAATTCCAGCACTTTGGGAAGCCAAGGCAGGAAGATCGCTTGAGCCCAGGAGTTTGAGACCAGCTTGGGGAGCATAGTAGGACCTTGTCTCTACTAAAAATTAAAAAAATAGTGAGGGGCATGGTGGCATGTGCCTGTGGTCCCAGCTACTCAGGAGGCTGAGGCGGGAGGATTATTTGAGCCCAGGAAGTCAAGGCTGCAGTGAGCCGTGATCACGCCACTGCGCTCTGGCCTGGGCAAGAGACTCTATCTCAAAAACAATTGTTTTTTTTTAATGAATAAAGAGGGCAAAAGGAAAATCTTTTGGAGATTTTAAGATTCATTTATGTAGACTTTTCAGTCTTGAAAAAAGATATGTAAGTCCCAAATATAAAGAAGATACATTTGACCAGGAAGATTTATTAACAGCTATGGATCTACATGTGCCATATCATGTTCTTCAGTGTCATTTCATGTTTTTGTCCAGCGATTCACAGAGGACTAGATTTTAGATTGCTTTTCCTCTCCCACAGCTGACAAGGCTTTAATCACGGCATTAAGGAGTTCTAAATAGGTCTTGCTTTTGAATCTGCATATCAGGAGGGGGCTGGGAGCATGAGCGGGAGGATGTCATGTCTCAGTGATTAATGATCTCTAGGAAGCTGAAAAGGGGAGTGTAATATACACAGTATTTCTACCCCCTGGAGTAGGAATGCAAACACTATTGTGCAGATCTGTGCATAGTCACTGACTTCCTGGTAGCTGGAGAATTTCATACACTCTTCTACCACAAATAAAACTGTCAGAGAAGTGACAGAGCTCAAAAAGCTGGCCTTCCTTACTTAAAAAGAATAGCTCAAACACAGTGAGCCAGAAAATTAATTTTGTAGTTGTTTGGAAACCGAGTTGTTAAATAAAAAGTAAGAAAATGGGAACTTTTCTTGAAAAGCCTAAAACCTCCAAATATTTGTTGAATCAAACTCTACATTTGGTTTCTTAAATTTACTGAATTCCTGGGAACTGCTTACTTTAAACGAATTTAAAGGGGAAACATTCCTTTGTAATGAAATGACCCATCTTAAACTTTTCAATCTGGTCTCTGGTAGGTTCAGAAAATCATACGGTCTGTGGACTCAAGAGCCTATTGCCTGATGTTTAGGGAAAAAATCGTAACATTTCAGAATGGCTTGTATACAGTTTTTGAAAATAATTCTAAGGTAGAGTTATTTCCCCCCTTTTATTCTCAATGAATCTATGGTATTATTTAGTAACAATTTCCAAATGCTTAAGATAGAAGCGAAACATTCTGAGCTATAGGTAAGATAAACTACAGATATTTGCAAAAAAGTTTTAAGAGAAAGTTTTTGGGGAAAGCATTGTATTTCAGCCACCTTTGATTATTTACAAATAACCAAATATAGAGAATTTGTGCATAACACCAATAGCAGCAGCAGTATTTGGTTTTAGTGAGGACAACCAAATAACTTGTATTTTACTAGGAACCATTTATTCATAGGACTTGTTAAATTATTTTTTGCTCTTCATTCATTTTTTTGATGCCCTATACATTACCACCTTCTGTTCTGCATTGTCTAACTTTTAAACTGATTTCTTACCAGTTTTTATTTTTCCATAATATAAAAAGAAAGGAAATATTCATTCTTGGGGAAGTGGAGCACAATTCAGGGTAAAGGAAAGAAAAATTTTTGTATTTCTATTTCTTTGTTTTTCTGTTTGTTTTGCTTTATTTTTTAGGGTGTCGCTATAAAGTAAAAGGAGCTACTGGTCTAAATTAAGATAGTATCAGATAGATTAAGCTCTAAATTTGGTTTCCAAGTGGTTAGACTTTTAAATTGCATTTGCAGGAGTTTATTTTTAGTCAGGATATGGTTATTTTTAGATCTGCTTCTCTGTCACTAGGAAATGAAATGCCTGTCTTTCCATTGTTGATCAGGAAGTTCTAAGGCATAGGCATATAAGAGCCAGTTAACCCAGAACACCACCACTCCTTTTAGATGAAAGAATATGAAATAATTCATGGAAGAAAGTATGTTTGTTGAGAACATATCTAATTTTGAAATTGTTAGTGTCATTTTAATCTTTTGTACACTGAACAACAGAACAAGGTTTTTAGGGAATGCCAAAAATACAAGGTTTGGGTTCCCCCTACTGGCGTGCATCCCAGGCTCGTGTATTCATTAATACACAGCTGAAAGGCCTAGGGGCTAGAGATTAGAAATAGCTATATTAACTTCATTTAGAGACCTGATGATGAGAAAGAGAGAAAAAATTCCATTTCCTCTTTTCTGCATATGTCTTACAAAAAATGGGATGATTTTAAAATTGTACTTTCTACATTTAGAAAGAATAAAACTTAATTCTACAATATTTGGTTTTAATGTTGCTACTGATAAGCTGCTTATTTGCAGTGCTTCTCAAATGCTTTATGTTGTAATCTAAGGAATAATAAAACACCAGTGGATCCACAAAAGGATTTAAAACCCCAGGGAAGAAATGCAAAGCTAGCATTGTTGCCATAATAAAATTAAAGAGCTGGCATTAAAGCTCACTAATTCCTATTTTAGCATTTCAGAAAGGGACATGACATCATGTGATTGTGTGTATTTAACATTTGTTTTTTCTAATTTGTACAACATATATTTGAAACAGTTTTTTATTTCCTATCTTGTAGTAAGTGCCAAGTAATATTAATGGCTCATTTTGGAAAAGAAATATTTTAATTGACTCTTAGAAGTCACTTTTGAACTTCTTATTATGTTTGCATTTTAAAGGACTATTCAGTCAAGTTAAAATATTGTATTTTTTTAATTGCTTTTCAGCAATGCAGTCAACCTTTTAAGCAATGTTCCGGTCTCTTGTTTGGATGTTCTCATTTGTCCATTAACCCATGAAGAAACAGCCCAAGAGGCAACGACTCTAGATGAACTGCCCAGTAATAAAACAGCTGAGAAAGAAACAGTTTTGAAAAACAATACCATGGTATACAATGGTATGAATATGGAGGCCATTCATGTTTTACTCAATTTTATGGAGAAGAGAATAGACAAGGTAAGGCTGATAAAATGTAAGCCCTGGGAAGATGCTTCCAAAAAATGTAAATGTGCCATACATACAGACACACATCACAGAGCATGATTTTTAAATCTATGCTTTTTTGAAACTGATATGTTGCATAATTGTTTTTACTTTGGAAAGCAGTTTATTACAATACATGATAAATTGCTGAAGCCATGTTAATTTATTTGTTCAATGCTGAAAATTATGTTCATGCAGCACCAAAATTATGACTAGTGCTTGAAAACAAAGGAAAAATTAATTACTCTTCCGTGTTGTTACTTTGTGAGTCCTAGAAATAAAAAATATTCCCCCAAAAACTTGCTAAATATTCTTCATAATACCTAAAAGACATCTTCCAAAAAAAAAAAAGAGAAGACCTTGTCAATTTTCCATTTGTTGTGAGCTGCTTACATTCTCTGGTCTATCACTCACTTTGTCAGGTATCTATATTAAAAGGCAGCAAGGTAGCATAGGCGAGTCACCAAAATTTTGCTTCATTCAAGCCCATTGGCTGAGCCCATGGGAATCCTAGAAAATGTAGGAACATCCAGGAGGAACCAAAAAAGGCAATAGTAAACATGAAGATGATAAAATGGAAATGTTGTTAGGAAAAGAATTATTAAAATAGCTTGTAAGCTTCGGTAACATAAGATGTCCCCACCTCGCGGATCACGAGGTCAGGAGATCGAGACCATCCTGGCTAACACGGTGAAACCCCATCTCTACTAAAAGTACAAAAAATTAGCTGGGTGCGGTGGTGGGCGCCTGTAGTCCCAGCTACTCGGGAGGCTGAGGCAGGAAAATGGCGTGAACCCGGGGGGCGGAGCTTGCAGTGAGCCGAGATCGCGCCACTGCACTCCAGCCTGGGCGACAGAGCGAGACTCCATCTCAAAAAAAAGGCCCCACCTCAAGAACAAATTAATATCTTCAGTTACATGAAGGAAAGTAATACTGTTAGAAACAAAACTAATGTATTTCAAAAACATATGGTTTTTTTTTATAGGGAAGCAGCTATAGAGAGGGTCTAACTCCAGTTCTCAGCTTATTAACCGAATGTTCCCGAGCCCATCGAAACATCCGAAAATTTCTCAAAGATCAGGTAACTGCTTAATGCATATTACATTGCAAAGTTAGTCTTTTTATGTGCATTTTAAACATAGAATTAATTGAATTCTCTCACAATGATTTTGTTTCAGATAATCAGAAACTCAAGTTAGTTTTAATCTTTGAAATCTTCTTAATCAAGAAGTGTGTATTTTTTGAGTCATTCATTCAACAAATGCTACTGAGATGTGCTGTGTGCTGTGTTTTGGGCATTGAACAACAGATGAAGTCTTTCCCCTTGGGGAGTTTATTTCATAGAGAGGGGGACAAAAAGTAAACAAATATAAAATATAATGGCAGGTGTTGATAAGCATTCTGAAGAAAGATAAAGCATTTTAAGAGAAAGGAGACACTTTAAGGGAACAAGGGAGGACCTCTCTGAAATGACATTTGAACAGAAAGGTGGAGAAGTAAGAGTATCTCTGAGAATGTTTGGAAAGGAATGTCCCTGAGAGAACAAGTTCACAACCCCTGAGACAAGAGGATGCTTTGGTATACTTAAGGAAAAGCAAGAAGGCCAGTGTGCCTAGGCCACAATATGCAAGGGGTGAGTGGTAGATGAAGAGAGGTAACAAGAGCCAGGTACAGCAGGCGGTGTAGGACTTTTCATTCTCTTCTAAGTGAGATGAGAAGATATTGGAGGGTTTTAAGAGGGGAAGTGATGTGACCTTATTTATGCTTAAAGATATCCTGGCTACTATTTGTAGGATTGACATAGTGGAGCACAAATGGATACAAGGAGACAAGTCCAAAAGATAACTGATGTTGCAAGTTTGGAGTAGGATGGTAGTGGTTAGAGTTCATACTTGGGAATATGTTTTAATATTTTAATATGTCTTAAAAGTAGCTCACAGAACTTGCTGATAGATTGGAATATGGGTTGAAAAAGAAAAAATAAGGGTGATTTTTAAACTTTCAGATTATACTTTAGACTACAAGTGTAAGACTTTGATTGTAACAATACCTGAAACTAGCCTCCTCTAAAATCCCAATTTCAAGCACCTTCTCTTAGTTAGTACCCTCAATCCAACATTCTTTCATCCTCTGAGGATTGTCAGTCTGTCAGTTTTTTCCACTGTTCTTCACTCACTTGTGTCTTCTCTCCTTACCCAGGCTAGATTCCACTTGAGGTTGATTACTATAATCCCTTCTTTCCATACATCTCTAACGAGCACCTTGTGTGCTCCCTCAGTCATACTCACCTGGCAAAACCTAACAAACTGGCTAACTCTAGCTTTCTGCCTACTCTGGGTCTCCACCAAGCACTTGAACGTGATAAGAGAAAAATGATACAACCATTTTGACTACTCTACTTTAAATTTAAGACCACCAGCCCCAATTGATTCCTTAGCAAACTCCAAGATGACTATTTCACAGCTCCTTTTTCTTCACACCTCCAATGCTTACTACTCTCTCCTCACTCTCATTTCTTGACTTTGTTTCCTATTTCACCACAAAATTAAGAAAAATACTTTATCTTTCCACCATTGCATCTGCTGTCTGCATCTATACTGCCATATCCCTTGTATTCCAATCTGTCACAATGGATGAATCATTCCTACTTCTGTCTGTGGCCAGCATTTGTCCTGGATCTCTTTCCCTCTCATGAACTTTGCACCTGCATTTATTTCCCCTCTCTCTTCTTATATTAATCATTTTTTAAAATGCATTGGATCATTTAAGTCAGAACCCAAACACATCTTTCATCTTAAAAACAAAAACACCTTCCCTTATCCCACTTCTCAAGCTGCCTTTCTATTTCTGTGCTCCTCTTTATGCAGTGTTCCTCAGAAGGTTTTCCATACTCTCACTCTCTATTCTTTTTACTCATTTTTGACTCCTAAACCCTCTGTAATTAGGCTACATGCCTTCCGCCCCACTGCGAAGGTGTTTATCAGAGTCACCAACTCAACACTGCCAAATCTAATAGTTCTCAAATCTTTTTTAAATTATCCAATAAAATTTGATGTAAGTATTGCCTCCTCCTTGAAATACTTTCTTCACTTGGTTTCTGGGACACAATAGAGAACCTGTTTGTGATCATCCTCGTTTTCCTGACCCTAAATGTTTGAGCGCCCCAAGGCAATACTATCTTGTCTCTATCTCCGCTGCCAGGGTGATCTCATTCAAGAGTCATCCATATATGCTGATGACTCTCAAATTTGTATCTCCAGCCCTGACCTGTCACATAAGCTCTAGACTTACACAATGAACTGCCACTCATCTCCTCCCCTTGGATGCGTAGTAGGTATCTCAAGTTTAACATACCTCGAACTAATATCTTGATTTTCATTCCTCCAACCTATTTCTTCTCCTTCTTTCCACATTTCAATACATGGTACCACCATTCACCCAATTGTTCATTTGTCCTAATAAATGAACCAGGTTCATTTTTTCCCTCTGTATTTATGGTCAAGATTTAGTAAGCACCTTACTCTATCTAGAACACACTAATAGGTAGTGCTGATAAGGAGAGATTAGAAAATAGAGACCATCTTTGAGGAATTTACAGTCTGTTGAAAGAAGAGAGATACCCAAAAAGCATGAATAATGATTTAAGCAAGATTAATTAATTAAGGTCATTTCCACATTTGATTATTCTGAGACATTCTCCCTTGACTAGGAGGAGTTGGTGAAGCACAGTAAATGAAAATACTTTTTTTCTGTATTTTTGCTTTTTTCTGTAGGGGATCCAGGTACACCTAAACTGTTTATATTTTGCTATCTCTAAAGAGAATAGCAAAAAAAGAAAAAACCTATTCGTTAAATAGCTTCTTAATATGAAGGCCTTGGGCCACATATTGTGTCCTTATAAAAGATTATGTGACCCACTGTCTGTCTTCAAGAAACATGACAGTAGAGGTAAGGAGATGAAACATGACAGGTGAAATAACCAAAGATACAAGGCATAATACAGAAATCAACTTTCCTTCTGAAGAGGATGCACTGTAGACTGTTACGATCAAGAAAGGCAGAATTTAAAGTACAGATGATTAACTCTGATAATAATGTAAGTGGAACCTTGGTTTCTTATTATGCCCTGTAGTGAATACCTGGTTAAATCCAACTCATGCATACCCAAAGGAAATTGGTCTATATTCTGTATTTGGGAGGTAGGAAAGAAAACAAGTGGTAGAAATTACTGACCTAGGTTGTATTATTCTGGAGAGGCTTATAGAAGCAGTGAGCATTTGGGGGATTTGAAAAAGAAACTGGACAAGATTTGTCAAAGAAAAAATTTGTTGGAGGTAAGTATTCTGGGGGGAAATACATATGCAGTTTGGGAGTGGTATTTAACAATAACAACAAAATGTTGTTAAAAATTTGTTTTAAGGAACGAGAAACGTAGCTAACAAAATTTTTACGTGATAATCTTTGTTCATAGATTTTGTACTCTAGGTACTATAGGCATATACTACATGAAATCATTTGTTACATGTTTCATTCTTCTAGAAATGGGAGATGTACTAAGTATGGTTCAATAATGGTTCACAGTAGTAAGAATTTATTGTGTAATTACTTTGTGCCTAGTATTTTGTTCTACCCAGCCAGAGACTGAAATGTGGATTCCATAAACACTTTGGATAGGTTACTCAATTTTCTGAGATTTAGTTTCCATTTTTGTTTATAGCTGTCTCCCCTGCCTCTGATATCTCCTGGTACATGGTAGGTACTTGATATAGAAAGAGAGAGAGGGAAGAAAGTCATTTGAGTGGATCAAGTAAAATTATATATACATAAAGGGTCTGGGATATAATAGGTGCACAGTAAGTTCCTATTTGACTTTGTGTCTGCCCTCATTTCTTAGCACAGGTCCTCGCTTATATAATAGAAGGTACTTAATAAAAGCTACTTGAACTAATTCACTTTTCCTTCAACCAGCAAATATTCATTAAACACCTGTAATATGCTAGACACTGGGAAGAGAGCAGTAAACAAAACAAAGAAATCTCTGCCCCAGTGGAACTTGGTCTTGTGGAAGGAGGCAGACAAGTAAACAGATAATTATATGCTATGTCTGGTGGTGATAAGTGCTATGAGGAAGGTTATGGCAGAGTAAGGAGGTGGAGGTGTTACAAAAAGAGAGTGCTAAAGGTTAGTGATATAGAGTGGTCAGGGAATGTCTCCTATAAGTGACATTTCGGCAAACACCTGAGGGAAGTAAGGAGAGAGCCATGCAAGTTTCTAGAAAAAGAGTTTCTGGGCAGAAAGAGAAGCAAATGCAAAAGACCTGAGGCAGGAAAGTACTTGGCATGTTTAGGAAGGTCCATGGAGGTCTGTGTGTCTGTAACAGCATAGGCAGGGAGAATAGTAGAAATGAAGTCGAAGAAGTAGCAGGAAGCCAGATTATGTGGAATCCTGTAAGGAAGTTGTAAGGACCTTGCCTTTTACTGTGAGATGAGAAGCCATGGGAACTGGAGAACTTTGAGGAGTGACATGATCTGACTTTCAAAGGATCATCCTAGCTGCTATGTAGAAAATGAATTAGAGAGTGACCAGCATGGAAGCAGAGACCACTTACAAGGCTTTGATATTAGTCCAGAGAGAAATATTGGTACCTTGGACTTGGTAATACTGGAGGAGGTGGGGAGAAGTGGTTGGATTGTGGGTATATTTCAGAGGTGGAGCTGACATAATATGCTGATGGATGGATATTAAAGAGAGGAGTCAAGGATATTTCCAAGGTTTTTGTACTAAGCAATTGGGAGAATGGACTTACCATTTAATGAGATGGAAAACTGCATGAGGAACAGGTTTGGTGGAAACTTCAAGAGTCCTGTATAGGAACTGCTAAGTTTTAAAGGTCTATAAAAGCCTGGAGGTCAGAAACAGAGTAGAATAGTGGTTACCAGGGGCTGTGGAGAAGATGGGGAGTTATTATTCAATAGATACAAAATTTCAATAATATAAAATTATTAAGATCAAGAGATCTGCTGTACAACATTGTACCTATAGAATGATGGTTACCAGAGGCTGGGAAGGATAGTGGGGGAGTGGGGGGAGAAGGAGGAGTGGGGATGGCTAATGGGTACAAAAATGTAGTTCAATAGAATGAATAAGATGTAGTATTTGATAGCACAACAGGGTGACATCAACAATAATTTGTTGTCTAGTTTAAAAACAACTAAAAGTATAATTGGATTGTTTGTAACACAAAGAAAGCATAAATAGTGGATACCCCATTTACCCTGATGTGATTATTATGCATGGTATGCCTGTATCAAAATATCTCATATACTCCATAAATATATAACCTACTATGTACCCACAACAATTTAAAAAATTTTTTTCTTTTTAAATAGTTTATTATTATTATTATTATTATTATTATTATTATTG
This sequence comes from Macaca fascicularis, assembly GCF_037993035.2. Taxonomy (NCBI): domain Eukaryota; kingdom Metazoa; phylum Chordata; class Mammalia; order Primates; family Cercopithecidae; genus Macaca; species Macaca fascicularis. The sequence continues at coordinate 113,749,107 of NC_088385.1, forward strand.
TAGAGACAGGGTCTCGCTGTTGCCCAGGCTGGTCTCGAGCTCCTGGTTTCAAGCGATCCTCCTGCCTTGGTCTCCTAAAGTGCTGGGATTACAGTTGTGAGCTACCATGCCCGGCCAAAAATTAAAAATTAAAAAAAAAAAACTACAAAAAAAAATATTGTGTGGTACACATAAAAATTTAAGAAGGTTAGAAAAAAGAAACAAGGAATCAGTCATGGGTCCCACGAAAGCTTAATTGAATGAGAATCTGCATTTTAACAAGATCCCCAGGTGTTTGGAATGCATATTCCAGTCTAAAATCACTAGCCTGAAAAGCACCAGTTAACAGGATGACTTCGGGATACTTTAATTTGCTCTGTAATCAGTCTGTAAGTGTAAGTAAGGGGGAGGCAGTGTATTTAATATTGTGTTAGATTGAATACCCTCTATATAGATCTATCATAGATATAATTATCTTAGAAAATGAAAGTGAGTCATTTTAATATAATTTCTGCCCTTATTTAAATCTATTAGTTTCCATAGCTCTTTGTAAAATCCTATAATTTTGATGATTTAAAAAAAAAAAAATTGGAGGTCAGGGCAGAAATCAACAATGGAGATATAATTTAGGGCAGGGGTCCCCAACCCCCCAACCCCAGGGCCTTGTCCATGGCCTTTTAGGAACTGGGCTGCACAGCAGGAGGTGAGCAGCAGGCGAGCATTACTGCCTGAGCTCCGCCTACTGTCATATCAGCTGGGGCATTAGATTCTCATAGGAGCACAAACACTATTGCGAACTGCACATACAAGGGATCTAGGTTGTCTGCTCCTTATGAGAATCTAATGTCTGATCATCTGAAGTGGAACAGTTTCATGTTGAAACCACCCACCAAGCCCCAGTCTGTGGAAAAATTGTCTTCCATGAAACCAGCCAAGTCCTTGGTGCCAAAAGGTTAGGGACTGCTGATTTAGGGAGTCATCAGGGTGCAGAGACTAAAAAGCCATAAAACTGGATGAGATCACAAATTGAATGAGTAAAAATAATGAATTTGTCTACAAACTCAACCCTTGAATATTCCAACATTAACAAAACAGGAATAGAAAAGAGAATTGGCAAAAGAGGCTGAGACAAAGCAACCCATGAGATAGGAGGAGAACCAGGAGAAAGGTGTGTGGGTGGATGAATGGGTACGTGAGTGAGCAAACTAACAGACAAACTAAGCAAGTTTCATAAGCCCTCTGGGGATCAGTCTATTTGCCATTACTTTTAATAGCAAAAACCTCAATTGTTTTTGCACCAACCTAATACAAAACAGGGATGAGAGTGATATTACTACCTCCTTTGCAGGGTTACTGTGAAGATTATAAATAATGTATATATTGTGGGGTTACTGTGAAGATTATAAATAATGTATATATACCATCTATTATAGCAACTAATGCATAGAAAGTACTCAAAAATTAATAGCCATTTTTATTATAAAATTAAACAACTAGAAAACATAAGTACAGTTTTTTTAATTAAATAAAGGTTGAGTGCCCTTATCTAGAAATCCAGAATGCTCCAAAATCTTCAACTTTTTGAGCACCAACATGATGCTCAAAAGAAATGGTCATTTTGGAGCATTTCTGATTTCAGATTTTAGGATTAAGGATGCTTAATCCATATGTATCTATAACACAGATATTTCAAAATCTCCCCAAAATAGAAGTCTGAAGCACTTCTGGTCCCAGGCATTCTGGATAAAATATACTCAACCTATACTGAAAATGTTGGAGGACTCAAGAGAAGGTAAAAATCGATATGACTCAGGGTATTGGGGAAGTCTTTATGGAAGAGAAACTTGACCTAAACTTCGAAATGGATTTTCATAGAGGCAAGTTGAGGCATTCCAGGTGCTGAGATGAACAAAAACTCGGAAATGCACTTGAGGATAGTGTGATGGTACAGTGAAGAGATGTTTCTGATCAAATGAAACCTCATCACAGGCATGAAATCACTTGAAGTCTGTTTTTTGTTGTTTAGTTTTACTTGGAAGCTAACCTTTTTTTTTTTTTTTTTTTTTGCTCCTACAATACAAACCCCAGTAGATATTACAAGACTGGCCAGTTGCATTGTACCATCTTCACTCACTCTAGTAGCCTCGATTGATGATGGGTTTTGCATTTGTGCCATCAGGTTTTACCACCGTTGAGGGATGTGACAAATCGACCTGAAGTTGGCTCAACTGTGAGAAATAAGCTGGTGCGCCTCATGACACATGTTGACCTTGGAGTCAAGCAAATTGCTGCTGAATTCCTTTTTGTCCTTTGCAAAGAGAGAGGTAGGTTAAACTCTCTTTGCCTCTGCCTTTTATCTTTCAGAGGGAATTCGAGAAATTTAATGGATAGTGTTAGTACTGGTCATCTCATTCCATTCTTTCCAAAGCTTACTGTCTGTTCTATTAGGCTAAGGAGTTAATAAAAATTAATAGCCAAAAACATTTTTTATACGCTTCCGAATTCATTGAGACATGCAAAGACAGATACATTACCAAACACACTCACGTTTAAAGTTTGTCTTCTGTATCCTTAACCCAGCCTTCATCTTAATGGGGCAGGACTTAGAGCCATTATGAAAAGTTGCTTCAGTAATTCAGGGGTTACTATTTTAATAAGCAGGCACAAGTCTAGGTTAGTTCCTCTTTTTAATTCCTCTTGGAATTAAAGCTATAGGAGTTTTGGTTTCTTTACTAAGTTTTCCAATCAGTAGTTACTGAATGTGAGCTATATAATATACTGAACAGAAGTTTTTAAAATGCATAATACCCTTGAGACAAAGTTAAGATAGTGGTAGAGAGAAATTTGAAAATAACTGTACTACAATACTACTCTATCAGTATATATAAAGTGATTGTCTACTGAGATAGATCCAACAATTAAAGATATTTTCTAAAATTATATGGATTACTCTGCAAAAGGCAAGTTTTCCAAACAAGGAACTTTGATTATTCAGTTATTCTTATTTTTACTTCTTCTACTTTGTAAATCTGCTAGTATAAAATCCCATCTAGGCAGATCTATATTCTACTGGGGTACTTTAAAAAAGTAAGATAGATAATTTGGAGATGGAAAAGTTCACTCCTCTTAAAATCTTAAGTCAATTGTTATTCTTAAACTTCATTTCTGATGTATTGATCCAACCACTTAAGTTCACATTAAGATGGTATATTAGTAACCTAATTTGATCATTATCATAATGATTATGAATTGAGAGGTATCATGTGCCTGACATTCTATGTATAATCTCATTTAATTCTCATAATGATCCTGTAAGGTAAATATTATATTTTGATTTCATAAATGAAGCAACCTGCCACCTGAGAGCCTTTCAATAACATGTCACACAGTTGCTGAGGGCAGGAGCCCAAATTTGGGTCCTGTCTTTTCTTTCTGCCATATTTCCTCTCATAATAATTATATTAGCTATTATTATAGACTGTTTAGCATCTGTTCTTTTAGACAATTTACTTCTTCTTTAATGATTTTGAAAAAAGATTGATTTAGCATCTTGGAATTAAGTGGTTAGCATAGTGCCTTGCACATAGTTATCTGTAAATATTGGCTGAATTGATTTGAGATCAGAAATGATCTGTTTTTTAAAGTATAATTATACATGTATATGCATAAATCCAAAATCACACATATGTGTATCTATTCATTTTAAAAGGTTTGTCAAAATATATACCAAAATATTATTTATTGTTACCTCTGAGTAATAAGAGTACTGGTGATTTTTTTAGTTGTCTGTATGATTTTTCTATAATGAACATGTATTTTTTGTATACCTTTAAAAAGTTTTAAAATGGGGAAGAATAAAGTTTATTTCTCCTGTAATTACATACCTAAGTGTATATCTAAATATATAAATCTAAATAAATAATTACATATCTAAATAATTTCTAAATATAATCACATTACCGATGAGTGAGTGTCATAGCAAATATGGTAATTATGGTAATTACATTTATAAGTGAATTTTGTTAACTTTTTAAATTTGAAATGGTTGGTTTTGTTCCCCTTTAGATCCAGTGTTTAGTTTCATAGTCCTAACTTTGAGCCCAAAGCTAACCTCCATTAGCAGATAATATATTTTTAATTTGACCTCAACAATTCTGCATTATAATCTTTTTCTTTTTTCCCCGAGACAGAGTCTTGCTCTGTCACCCAGGCTGGAGTGCAGTGGTGCAATCTCAGCTCACTGCAACCTCTGCCTCCCAGGTTCAAGCGATTCTCCTGCCTCAGCCTCCTGAGTAGCTGGGACTACAGGCACGTGCCACCATGCCTGGCTAATTTTTGGATTTTTAGTAGAGATGGGGTTTCACCATATTGGCCAGGATGGTCTCGAACTCCTGTCCTTGTGATCTGCCTATCTTGGCCTCCCAAAGTGCTGGGATTACAGGTGTGAGCCACCGCACCTGGCCTATAATCATTTTTTCCTTCCAATTTGATTATAAGTTTAGTAATGTATTCTTCTGGAATAAACAGACTTCGTTCAACAAATGTTTTTGAGCTAGACCCTGGGATTACAGAGGTATAGAAGATAAACAATGTTTCTGCCCATGTATTACTTATTTTTTTATTTAAGGGTCACAGACGCAAATGCCTACAGTATCAGGCTGGTAATAAAAGTAAGTCAGGTGGACTAGATGTAAGATGACAAATGAAAGTTGACACTTGGCTCACTGTTGTGGAGACAATTGGCTGGGATGGGGAGACAAAGAGACTATGGGAGATTATAAAGAGGATGTTGCTACTCTTTAGCAGCAACTGATGGTTACCATGAAGGAACATGTGGCCAGTGTTAGCAGATGTTCCATGTTTTCCGGAGAAGCTCTCTGTTTTTAAATGTTGTCAACTAGTTCAAATTTAAAATCTTCTGGCCAGAAAAAAAGAAAATGTCTGAGTTTACCTTCAGCTTAAAAGTAATCAGATTTTGGAATTTGGGTTTGGAGGTAGACTATTAAAATAAAATAAAATTCAAATAACTTTTCAGAATGTCTGAACTGTCTCTTATCTTAAGGATATGCCAAGGAAATTTGAAAGTGAAGGCATCTTGATCAAGGCTCAAAGGTCAGACCACTAAGTAGAGACAGACAGCAAGCAACAGTTACAATGGGTTAGGAATACAGAGACTGCATTAAGAAAGAGGGCGCGGGCGCGGGGGCTCATGCCTGAAATCCCAGCACTTTGGGAGGCCGAGGCAGGCAGATCATGAGGTCAGGAGATCGAGACCATCCTCGCCAACATGGTGAAACCCCCTCTCTACTAAAAATACAAAAATTAGCTGGACGTGGTTATCTTCTGGTCCCCATTCTCATTTCACATTGCTCCCTGAGTAATCTCATCCTCTCCCTTGGCTTCTGTTTGCACAAATTCCCAAATCTATGTATCTTTAGCCCCAACCTTTCTTCTGAACCCCAGTCATATTTATCCACTTGCTTACTGGACCTCTCTGCCTGAGTGTCTCACTGGTACCTCAGACTCATGTCTAAAGTTGAATTTATGATCTTCATCCCCATGCCCTTCAACCTTTTCATTATCCTTCTATCACTTTCTCTGCAAACAGCACCATTGTCTGTTTAGTTCCTAAAACCAGAAACTTAGGAGTTACCTTAGATTCCTTCTTTACCTGTAGAAGTCATAATCACCACATCTATAGATTCTACCTCCTGTTAAATATATTTTATTTATCTATTCCCACACCACCATCTTAGTACAAGCCCTTAAAATTATTTTAACTATTAATAAGCTATTAAAATATCTCATGTCTCTGTTTCTAGTCAGATTTTCTTCAGTTTGTCTTCCACATGGTTAACAGAGGGATTGGTGTAAAATACAAATATAATTTTGTCATTCCCCTCATATAAAACTTTAAGTGATTCTCTGTTGCCTGCATGGTAAAATCCAGATTTTACCTCCACAGAGTCTCTGTGTAGTGTATTTGAAATCTATTCCCCTGTTACGCTCCATGCTTAGTCATACTAAATTATTTATTCTTGCCTGATTATACTGCACCATTTCTTGGCATATCTCCATGGATTGGCAGATGCTGTTCCTTTTGTGAGGAATGCTCTTCCTCATCTTTGTTACCATGGCGAACTTTACTTATCCTTGAAGACGAACTTTAGCATCATCTCTGTGAAGACCTTCCAGGCAGAGTTCATCATTTTCTCCTTTGTGCCATTTTTTCTTCTCTGTTGTTAATACTTTTGACATTTGCTGTGTTGTAACTCTTTATTTGTTGAACTTATATTCTAGACACTGAGTTTCCTTTAGGTCGGAGATCATGTCCTACTCATCTTTGGATCCCCAGTGCTTAACAGATAGCAGGTGCCCCATAAATGTTTAATAAAATAGCAAATGTTTGTGCTCTCTATAAATTCAGGCTGGTGAATACAGGGTCCCATTTAAAGGAGTAATTTCTGTGCACTATGATAAGTGCCCTAAGAGAGAAATGTGCCAGGTAGTATGGCAACCTGAAAGAGGGAATGCTTGGGGGTGTGGAGATCAGAGAAAGCCTTCACAGAAGAGGACAAAGAAATAGGAAGTAGCCTTGAATGTATAGAAAAGAGACTAGTTTAAGGTGTGAGGAATCTTTAGGAGACAAATTTGGAAAAGACAGCGGAGGCCAGAAAACGAGCCCTTTTATGCCCTGTTTTGGAATTTGAGCTTAGTTTTTAAGGGAAGACATTAGAGATTTTATTCAGGAAGGTTGTAAAATCCTATTTTTACAAAGATATTTTGGGCAGTTGTGTGGAATAAGAAATGGAGTGTGAGACTGGAAATAAGGACACTAAGATGAAGCCACTAGTTGAGTCTTCTAAAAGTTACAGCATTTGACTAGAAGGAAAAGGATTTTCACAGAGAAGGGGGAATAGTCTCTGGGTAGAAGCTGGTTCTTGACATTCTTTGTTCTTGGTAAAAGAGCAAAAACGTATTGCTTTTATTTTAGAGTGTGGTAGAACCCACATTTGTGTAACTGTCTGTATCATTACCAGTGCAGTTCTGACTTTGCACAGTGCTGCCGTGGTTGGTTTCCTCTGTTCATAGTGCCCTCTAGCATACCGGTAAAATAGTGGTGAAATATTTCTCGCAACTTTCTGACTGAATGCTGAATTGTTTCATTTAGGCAGCATTTTCATGTAACTGTATGGATAATTACTATGCAAGGAACAAATATATTTGTGCGTTTCCTTTTTATTTTAGAACAACCCAGAAAATCTTTTGTTTGCCCTAGCAGCTCACCTTAACATCCAAGTGCAGTTTTCCATTTACTACTTTCCCAGTATAAAATAAGATATTATATGGTGTATTTGAAAACAGACTTAAAAGTAGCTAGAAACACTGCTTCAGTGCTTCTCACTGTGAGGATTTCGTATTTCATTTGTCTCACCTTCTCTACCCCCAATTTTTGGATATTTTATCCTGTTAACAGAAGTTCATGTGATTTGAAAACTCTTGGCTGTACCCTTTGTCTACTCTGAAGGCAAACTATGTCTTAAGTCACCTTTGTAACCTACACTGCCTGTCACAGAGTTAGCACACAAAGTTTGTTCCAGTGAAAGAGGAGTTGACATGATTTTCATAAAATTGCTAGGGGCTTTTACTGTTAACTGGCTTCCAGAGAGATTTTCTACATGAGAGAACAGTTATTTAGTATTCTGTTTACTTCTATTTAACCTATTTTGGCTTTTCATAACCTTTGCATTTTTAAACTCTTTTAATTTTTAGCCATTTTGTGTCTTTTTTTATTATTGTTATTTTGTCTTTAAGTATATTCATTTAAACATTTATTCATATCTGAATTTAGAGTGTCCTAATTGTAATGAGTATTTCTTTTCTGGATCCACTACATCTCCTTGTTCGTTAAAAATAAGCTTTATCAGTAATGCTTACAATGATAACATCACCTACTATCTGTAAGGTACTTTGTGTGGGTTTAGATCTGTGATCCTTTGCCTTCAGTGGCTTTGTGTCTGACCTGTCATTAAGAAAATGTCTGACCTTCATGAATATTAAGAATACCTATATACACTGACCACTCATTTCTTCTGCTAGTACTTTTTAAGGATTCCTTCATTTATCTAAAGCGCTACATCTTGGGGAGGCACTGATACCAAGAGAGCATATCAGACTTACTCAGAGGGCTTACCCCACCCTCATTCAATAATTCTAATAGGATTCTATCCAGCACCCACTGAGGATTATTACAGACAGACCACAGTTACCAATAGGTTTTAAGATTGAAAATGACTGGTTTCAACATCATTTAATATACTCATTAGCCCATGTTTCCTTTTGCACAAATTTCACCAGTTTGCTATATTATTTGAAAGCAGGACGTCTTTTTATTTATCCCCATACCACCTATTTACAGTGTCATGAGAAGGACCCTCTAGTTCAGGTATTTGAAAATGTAACAGTCAACTCTATCCTAGAATACATTTATCCTATCCATATCCTCCATGATTTTATACTCTGATCATATATACCCACTTTTCTTACCTATTTTCCTTTCCACCAACCCTTTCAGTTCCCCAGTCATTTTAATTACCTTTTTCTGAATCTTCTCCAGCTCTATTTTGTCTTTTTTGAGGTAAGTGATCTGAATTACAGATGTAGATTTTACTATGGCTTTATACATGGATAAGATTGTATGTTATGTTATGTTTCCTACAGTTGCCTTTCAGATGACATTTTAACAACATTCTGTTAAAGACCTTCAGTAAATTTTCTCAATTCTTATCTTTTGATTAAATATTGTAATGTTTACCTTGAAATTGTACCTGAAGAAAATTAAATACTGCTAAACAAAGCTGCCAGTTATTGTTTAGTATCTTCCTTAAAGGTGTTTAGAAATCACTAAAAACATTACTACAGTGCTAGTATCCCTTGCAAAAGTTGTATGTGTCTGCTCACCTTAAGAGAGACATCACCTGACCCTGTTGGCAGGATAATACTTACAGAGAACCTGAACCAAACTTTTCATTAGACTTCTTTTTTTTAAAAAAAAAAAAAAACTAAGATAATTCAAAAATGATCATTTTACCCACTCTTCTCAGAGAAAAAGAATGACTGTTTACTTCGTTTTAGATACTTTTCATGCTTTGCATATATTAACTTGTGAGGTAGATAGTTACTATTCTATTTCTACGGAATAGAAAACTAGGATAAAACTGCAACATATCTTACCCAAGGTCAACCAGTTAGTAATTGGTAGAGCCATTATTGAAATCCAGCCAGTCTAACTCCTGGGTCTGCCTTCTTAATGGGCTTCACGTGCCTATATATGGTTGCTGACTTTTTATTTTAAAAAAGCAATAAGTTATAGCCTATGCTATTTGCTAATATCCTTCCTTAAGTTTTCTTATTTCTTATCCCTTTTCCTCCAATTCCAACAAAGAATGAGAGAGAGATTTTACATTATGTGCCATATTGCTAAAATCCCAATCTTTCACTCTATCTAGTTTCTTATCATTTCTCCAAAACTGGATTTTTAAATAGTAAGATCTGAGATCAGAAACTTAAAGCGTGACCCTTACCAAAGGTCTGGCAGTCACAGAGGCCCCACTTTTGCCATAAAGTGTGTTCAAAATAGCTCTGTTTTAGTTTCTGATACCTCAAAAAAGGCTCTTAGTCCCCAGAGCCTATGGGAAAATTTGTAAGTAGTTCAGTGTAACCACTACCCTACCACATTTTGAAAATCTCTCAGTTTAAAGGTTTACTGCCATAGCGTCTGTCTTCAACGTTCCTGTGTTGGTGAGTGGTGGATGATGATGGTGAAGACCCAAGGATTCCTGTCTAAAACCTTATTCTGTTTTTGCAGTGGATAGTCTGCTGAAATACACTGGCTATGGGAATGCTGCAGGACTGTTGGCGGCCAGGGGCCTCTTGGCTGGAGGAAGAGGAGATAATTGGTACTCAGAGGACGAGGACACAGACACTGAAGAATACAAAAATGCAAAACCAAAGTATAGTATCAAATTTCTTTTCACCTAAGTATGGCTGTGTCTTTGAGTTTGTTATTTGCCTTTTACTTCCTTTGTCTTTCATTTTCCAAGTGTTTCTTTTCTCTTGTGGATTTGGAAGCTTTCCATTTAATGGTGTTTTTAGAGGCAGTTTCATAGCTAGTGCCTTAGAGAGTGACTTCAAGTGATGGAGGAAAGCTAATAATGCAAGAAATGATATTTTCAACATGCTTATTATCTTCTCCCAAGTACTAAGAGAGCTGGTGTGTTTAGATTGTACTGAAAAAGTGTTATTGCTTACTATTTGCTTTCCTTTCCATAGGTTGAGATTTTATAAGGTATAACCAAGACCACTTATTTAAGTTGATGATTTGATGCTTAGTCTTTCTCAGAAATCTAAATGTAGGTTCTGATCCTCCCTCTTGCATAAAAGCCTTTATAAGTCAATAAAATAGTGCAACAAGACACATTAATATCAAAAGAAAAGAAGTCTGGCTTCACAGTGAATTTAATCAAACAAACATATGGAGACTCATCTTCTAACAGATACATAAGTGCAATAAGTAGGCAAACCAGAGACTCTGTGAAGTCTTCTCTGAGTCAGTGCTTACAAATTAAAGACACTATAATTATTCTCTTTTATCCCAAGATAAACCACCTCTCCTTCCTCCTATTCCCTCTCCATCCTTTCCATCCCGCTCGTAACCGTCAACCCATGTAAATTCTTAGTTTCCGCTTATTAGGAGTTATTTGAGCTGTGTTTTTTCTGAGTTCCATTTGAAGATTTCCATCTGAAAATTGGAAAAAAGCTCTTTCCTTTTGACATGGTGACACTGACATGCTGTGCTTTCTGCTGGCCATCTTCTAGAGTGTGATGTGAATCATGCAGTAGGTGATCAAGGATAGACTATCCGCAAAGTCAGATACTTTTCAAAAACATACATTGTGCCGTGCCTTGTTGACATGCAAGTAATGGGTTGTCAGAAGGTGAAAGAAATGATCAGTTCCCAATTAGACAGGACATACATGGCCTGTTTCTTGGCAAATCAGATCTGAGTAGGTAATGTTACTTTTAGCATCCCTGATGCCGTCAGCCTCAGTAGGATCTTATAGAGTGTGTCCTAGAAATAGAGTTTTTGGGGGGAAAGCTGGCAATGACTCTAAGCACTATTTTCTTAAGACTGCCACCATTTAGATATTATCAATTGGCTATCTATGACAAGTATTTGAAGCTAAGATAGAAGAATCTTGCTTCTTTCTTTCCCTAATTACAGAAGTCATCATTCTAAATTAGTCTTACTAGCTTTTTTCATTCTACAAACTATTTCCTTATCAGTTTAATATTGATATCTCTTTATTTGAGCCATTAAAATATACCTCTTGAGAAATTTCATATTTCTAAATGAAAGTAGCAATTACATTAGGCATTTCTTACATCCCAGGATGTGTGAACACATTCAGCTATGATCTAAAACTCATGAGTACTCATAGATGGTTGATATCTTTGCATCTCAATGTGTATTGTTCGTTTTGTTTAGTAGAGAATTTCTGTAATGGTAGTGGTCATATATATAGCAAGCACCAGAATGCTACTATAACAGTAGGAAAATAGAATTATGTTACATTGCAGAAGTGATGTTAGATTTCAGGAAGTACCTTCTGTTGAAATCAACAGCCACATTAGTATTGTTACTGTCTTGGCTGTCTGTCATGGAAAGTTTCTGTACTTAAGCCTTACATCCCTAATTATAATCTTCAGCCTTTGGACTTTGCTTATAATATTCATAGGAATGGTATGTTTGTGTAGTCAGAATAGTCACCGTTGTGAAATTTTGTTGTATTTCTTAAACACTGATCATTATAATTGTGTGTTTTTCAAGTAGCATCACATCTCCCCCCTTCTGATAGATTCGCATCTGTTTTTCTCTTAAATTTTCCTTCTTTAAAGTGAAAAAGTGTGAGATATTTAATGTTACTTTAAAATATTTGTTCAAATAATCTCTATGGAAGTGGTGGTAAACAAAGTCCTTTGCAAGCAGGAGTACCCTTTGCATTCTGTGGAGCGATCCACAGAGCTCAAAGAACTTGTTTCCTAAAAACTGTTGTAAAAAATTTTTACCAATCAAGCTTATAAAATCAGCATCTGAAAGGATTGCTTACTCCCCTACCCCTGAATACCATTCACCAGTCAGAGTTCCCAAGATCTCAGTCTGCTTTTCTTGTGATGCATTTATTCACAACAATTGCTACTGTTGGCAGAAGCAGAGAACTTACTCTTCATCCAGTTGTCTCTAGTCCCATTGTCAAAACTTTAAGTGGATTCTGATTAATGCACCAAGGTAACCTGTAATCCTTTACTGGAATCTGAAACCAAGAATTGTATGGAGCTTACATTCAGGCTATGGTAGACAGTTAATATCACAACAAAGCCTTTTGTGTCAAAATAAATGTATTTAATGGACTGGAAATGGCTTTCTGCAATTAGCACGCTTAGAGAAAATACACTCATAGAATTGAGTTACATGCCACATAAATTTTTGGTGTATGTCTAGCCAGGTTTGTTGAAAGTTTTCAGATAAACTTTAGTCCTGTGTCAAAGGGAAACCAAACTTCTAAATTCTAACTTTTATACCTGTTTCTTTTATGCCTCTGAGAATGGAGGTCCCTTGACTATAAAGGTGATATAACTGGCTGGTATGGTTTGTACATTATTCTAGACATCAATTGAAAGATGTGTGTCTAATGACATTTGTCTCCTTTTAGACAACTAGCTTTCACAGGGTGCATAGGCATCTAGAGGCCCAAAGAGGTGCCTTTAAAAGACTGCTTTGTGGAGGGATAGGAGGAACAGATGGCCAAAAGTGAGCAGAACCCTAGGGAAACTCCTTGCACACTTAACACACCACACTAGTTCATAATCAGATCCAAAAGCTTAAAATCATTGTACTAATAAACGCAGGGGTGTTTCCTTCTTAACCATATTTTTCTTAGCTCTAGCTATGCCACGAGCTGTATAAACAGTTTCTTCAGCACAAGGCAAGATACTTTTTCTTTTATTTGTCAAGATTTTGCTATGCTGCTTCAGTCAAGGCTTTTTATAGTTGTCGCGTTATATTGGGCCTTATAAATTTCTTTATTTTTAATATTAAATATTTATTGAAGTAAGTGACCCAGAAACCAGGACATGAAGGTTTTTCTCTTTGCCCATTTTGGGCTGTGATGACATATTTATGTACAATAGCATTTCTAGGAACTAGAACCTATTACTGTAAGCAGTCATAGAACGTATCTAAATTCAGAGTTCTAAAAGACCAGAGGTAAAAGAGGCCAGTGTATTAGCTTAACTACAGCACTGAGCTTTGCTCCAGTGTTTATTTGCTATAGATTCACAATTGTCAGTTTTCTATATCCTTTATGTCAAGGTTATTACTCTTAAACAGCCTGACATGGGAAATATTTAAAAAGCACTATAATTTAAAAAGGCATTTTGAGGCCTTTTTTGTTTTATTGCCTAGATGCAATTTGGTATTCCTGTATGTATGTATATTCAGTATGTATATATTTATGTGGCTAATACATGGTAGATACATAGTAAATATCAGATAAGTAAATGGAAGAATGACACCATATTATACTGGTTCTTTCCATTGCAAGTGTAATGCAAAAACCTGAATTAGGATGTGCTTTCATAATTTACCCTACTTCTTTTATGTAGAATCAGTGTGTCATTTATATGATAATTCTCAAATTACTGGAGACATTTTGAGAAACTGGTATCTCTTCAAAATATATCTGAATTTAAAGCAAACGCCACAAAACCACCTATTTGTTGCATGGTTTTTTAAATGAAGATTACACGTGCATCTCCATAGTAAGGATTTGACTGAATAGAGTAACTTACCTCCTGGATCATCCGAGGCCTTCTGTGTTGCCTATTTCTCCACAAGTGGCTCACTAATGCTAGTAACAATAGCTGGTATTTATTGAGTGCTTAACATGTGCCAGGCACTTTTCTAAGAACTAGACAAATATTATATAATCTTCACAACAATCCTTTGAGATAGAATTAGTCTCATTTTATAGACGAGAAAACTAAAGGCAATGATTCGAGTAATTTGTCCAGGGCAAACAGTTCATAAGTGGTCAGGCGGCCTGACTCTAGAGCTTGCGGTTTTTGGGAATTTTGTTGTTGTTTTTTGAGGTAGGGAAAGCAAGTTTTATTGTGCTCTTCACTCTGCCTTTTTACTTTGGGGATACAATATGTAACATCAGATTTACCATTTTAGTCAGTTTTAAGTGAACAAATTTGTAGCATTAAGTACATTTACACTGTTGTGCAACCATCACCACTATCTCTCTTCAGAAGTTTTTCCTTGTCCCCAATGAAACTCTGTACACATTCCCCTCCTTCTAGCTCCTGGTAACCACCATTTTACTTTCTGTCTCTATAGAATCTAAGAATGTCTATAAATGGAATCATATACAATATTTCTCCTTTTGTGACTGGCTCGTGTCACTTAGAATAATGTCTTTAAGATTTGTTCATGTTGTGGCACATGTCAAAGTTTCAGCTGAATAATATTCCATCATATGTATATACATTTTATATACACCTTTTGGTTGTTGTGAATAATGCTGGTGAACATGTGTCTACCAATATCTGTCAAGTCCCTGCTTTCAGCTCTCTTGCGTGTACACCCAGAAGTACTGTATCATGTGGTAGATAGTTCTTGTGTTTAATTTTGTGGCCAGCCTGCCATACCATTTTACATAGCAACTGCACCATTTTATATTCCCATCAGCAGTGTACAAGGGTTCCCTTCTCTCCACATCCTCACAACACTTACTAGTATTATTTTTTCTGGGGCGATTTGTCTTTGTGATTTTTAGTAATAGCCATCCTAATGGGTGTGAAGTCAGAGCTTATTTTAACTTCTGCTATATTCTGTTTCAAAGCCAATCAAAGAGAGAAATGAGTTTGCCCTTCAGATAGCTTCCCTGTTCTCAGAGCATCTAGAAAACAAAAGAAAATGTATCTGTGTATATACTCTGATATCCCTGAAAACACAAAAATCCATTTGATTCATTCTAAATTGGTATTCACCTACATCTGTCAGGTAGTTCCGGTCCTAGCTTCATAATACATTCTGAATCCAATTACCCTTTTTATTTGCCATCGCTGCTACCACTCTGGTCCAAGCTAAAATCTCTCTCTCCAGGATCATTTTAATAGCCTTCTCACGGGCCTTGTTGCTTCTACCTTTGTTCCTCTTCATTTTGTTCTCAACACAACTGTCAGTGGGATCCTTATAATATGTAAATCAGACTAGTCAGCTGTTCAGATGTCCTCACAGTGGTATACTTGCACCCTTTCTTGCTATACTGTTGCCACACTGACCTCTTTACTATGTGTCAGGCTCTGCAGACACATTCCTGCCTGAGGCCTTTCTATTGACTGCTGTTCCTTCTGCCTGGAATGCCTGTCCTCCAGATAGCTGCCATCTCTCTCTCATTCCCTCACCGCCTTCAAGTCTTTACTCAGGTATCACCTGTTCTGTGCCCTTGTTAACAGTTGCTGCACTCCTGCCTTTACCACTCCATATCATACTTCTTTACATTGTCCTTTTTTTCTCACAGTGCTATTCACCTTCTGACATTCCATATAACTTACTCATTCATTAAGTCTGTTTTCTCCTCCAAAAAGTAAGCTCCAAGAGGGAAGAGGGGTTTTAGTTTTGGTTTTGGTCTGTTTTTGTTCATGTAGATGTGCCCAGCACACAGTAGGCAGTCAGTAAATTTTTTTGTTTTGTTTTGTTTTGGTTTTGGTTTTGTTTTGAGACGGAGTCTCACTCTGTCGCCCAGGCTGGAGTGCAGTGGCACAATCTCGGTTCACTGCAAGCTCCACCGCCTCCCGGGTTCACGCCATTCTCCTGCGTCAGCCTCCCGAGAAGCTGGGACTACAGGCACCTGCCACGACACCCGGCTAATTTTTTTGTATTTTTAGTAGAGACAGGGTTTCACCATGTTCGCCAGGATGGTCTCAATCTCCTGACCTCGTGATCTGCCCGCCTCGGCCTCCCAAAGTGCTGGGATTACAGGCGTGAGCCACCGCGCCCGGCCGGCAGTCAGTAAATTTTTGTTGGATGAATGAATTTTTTGAGTCAGTCAGCCCCTCCTCGGCATTAGGATACCAAGAAAATCAAGTTCCCTTTCCTCATCAAGCTCGACATCTAGTTGAGGAATGGGAGCCAGGGAATGGAATTCAAGAAAATTCAGATATGGTAAATTTCCATTTTGTTCTTTATATTGTTTCTTGGGGGAGCAATGTATTCTGGGTTTTTCCCCCCTGGAAAGTTGTTTTAGTTTCATTTGCATATAACATCTCCTTTCCCACCCGCCTGTCCCCTTCTTTCCTGGTCTTGGCCTTTTCCTAAAAACCCTAATCCCTTTCGTAGAGGTTGCAAATTGTCTGGATTTAGCCCACAAGTATGTTTTGTTTGGCTTGCCCCATATACTATTGGTTATTTGGTTTGTGGTTTTGCTTTTTTGTTTTACACAGTGCTTCTTAAAATAACTTAATTACTTACCAACATTTAGAATTCAGATATTTTAGATGAAAATCTTGATTTCTAACTTCTTTTGAAAAAATGGAAGTTCTGGTAACATATCCCATAGATATTTTAGATGAAAATCTTGATTTCTAACTTCTTTTGAAAAATTGGAAGTTCTGGTAACATAGGGCCTCCATGCTACATGGCAACCAACTGATGGAACTGAGTAGCTGTGGTTTCCTTCATACGAGGTATAAGCTCCTTTGGTTTGACAGCTTATCCTATTCACTTATCTTACCTGTCCAACTCCTGTAGGTTGACTTTAGAGTTCCTTTTTTAACCAGAATGCTTTGAATAAATTTAAGCCACACATTGTAGAGATTGAAGTTAATTTTCATATAGCTGAAATAAGTTTTAATGGATCTTTTTTGTTAAATGACCTAGTACTATTGATGTTGGCCAAAAGTAACAAAAGTTTGAAGAAAGAGCAAAAGACTTGAAATACAGTTCAGGTTTTATACCTGCATTCATTTGTCCATACCTTTTTAGTGTGTCTTAATCCTTTTGTCTCCAGGCCCATAGCTGCTGTCAGTTCATATAATAGTCTTATACAAAATTTGTGATGAAATACCACAGATAAGAATTTAGACACTTCTTGTCACCTAATTGGAAGTCATAAATAGTAGGATTAGAGTGCTACGAAAATGGGACAGGGGAGCAGAGACAAGGTGGAGGAGATCATGATAAATATAATTACCCAATGAAATGTCCGCCACAATTAGTGTTCTTAAAGCATCTTAAGACTCCAAGTTTTGGAATGAAATAAAAGTAACTCCAGAATTTCATAGTGTTAAGATCTTGAAACCTGGACTGTGGCATCTCAGACTGTACTATTTGAGGTTGTAAAGGTGTCAGGTATTTGTTCCACCAAAAGTAATCTATTTTATGAAATCTCACATCTTTGTTGTCATGGCGACTGTTACTTGTTTTCTCTTCCTTTCTGGGTAGGGAGACTACATGAGACTCTGGTTTGAAGTGGGGAGTGGGAGGAGAGACAGTGTTTGTCTGCCTTCTGCCACAGCACCCTGGCATTTTCCCCATAATAGAGTGGTACACTGTACTTCAGTGCCCTAACTTGTGTTTTCTGTGGCATTGTTTACATTCTCCGGAATATCCAGGGGGAAAATGTCTTTTTAAAGGGAAAAATGAAACCCAAATCCCTAGAGTGACTGGAGGGTTGGAATGTTTTACTCCCTGGGTAAAAAAAAATGAGTTCTTACTCTGTAAGAATGAATTTCTGGCTGCTGCTTTTATGCTCAGATAGCAAAGAATTGTGTTACTTTAGTAGCTAATTTCAGAGCAAACCATTATATCATTTTAGCAGCCAGGGGACTTGAGGTCACCTTATGGAAAACAGACTTAATTTTCACTAAGCTCTTAAGAGAACCAAGAAAACCATCACATTGTGTCCTAATCTAGGAATTCATATAGTGACTTTGTATGCTGTGGTGCCCACAATACCACATAGCTTACCAGTGTGTCCTCCTGATGCTTTTTTTTCCCTGAAGCCTGTGATCATGTGTGCAAATGTCATTATATCCTAAAAGTGCCTACGGGCCTGATTTTTCAAATCACAGCTCCATTGAATTTGAGGAGAGAAGCCATCTCTCAAGAGGCAAATAAGCATGATCTACATAGTTAATACATCTACCTACCCGTATACTTTCTTCTGAGGCCTGATTTTCTTTGCTTGGGAAGTGGTATGTATCTATAATAAGCACCTTTATTCATTTATAAGACTAGTTGTTTTTTTAATTTAACAGGGGGCAGAAGAGAAACCAGTGAAAAGAGATGTGTTATATATATGCCTGAGCAAATAATGGATGGGTGGTCAGTTGTATTTTCAGTGTGGCATCTGGATACGTCTCCATAGTTCTCAGAAGCCTTGTCTGGGTCTTCTTTGTTCTTGACTTTTAGGAAATACGATGACCCATTCAGCATTTTTGTTGATGGCCTCTAATTGGAGGCCTTTTTCTCTTCTTTCATGAGCACCTGAAAACAGAGAAAATAGCACACAATGAGTGTCTAAAGCAGGTACTCTAGACACACACACACACACACTCACACGCGCGCGCGCACCGATTTAGTTGGTCTAAGGTGAGGCCCAAGCTTTTTTTTTTTTTTTTTTTTGAGATGGAGTCTCGCTCTGTCGCCCAAGCTTTTTTTTAAAGTTTCTCAAGTGATTCTAATGTACAGCCAAGGCTAGAAATAAATGAAAAGGGTATGGGTTTTCAAGTTGCCCCAGAACCTTTGAAAGTACCTTAAGAGGAAACAAGTGGGTAGGGGACAAATAAAGGGACTCTACACCCATCTACTTAACTATTCCCATCTCCTTTTTGCCTGAGCAGTTCACTTTTGTCTATTTTATATATTGGGTTTCTAATGGGGGAGAATTTTTTTTAAGCATGACTCTAGATGTAGGTCTTACTCAAGAATGGCAAGATAGGTTTTGAATCAGGTTTTCGAGGGTGTTGAGCACTGAATCCTTCCATAAGAATCAGTATGTCATGCAGCCTCTGAGGAAGGTAGAAAAGAAAAGTAAATCTAATAGTAATAGATAACAGTATGTAGTAAGCTAGCCTTTACCCCAAATGAGAAAAGTGCTGGTCAGTAAAGAAAGTAACTTGCCCAACCGAAAGTCTCAAACAGGGTTTTGCAAGCTGGCTACCAGAAGATTTAATTAATCACTGTGTCTTTGTCTTGGCCAGTATCTTTTTTTTTTTTTTTTTTAATTTAAACTGGGCACTGTTTTCCAGTTGATCCCAATCTCCCAACACTCCACATTATGTATATTTGACCCACTCACTCACTTGCTTATCTTAAACGCCTGGCTTCTGAAAGCATTTATGTTCATAGACCCTAGAAGGCAATTTATTAGCAATTGCTATTTGCAGGAATATTTAATTTGATCATTAAAAACAAACTATCCCCGTTAGGTGCCATGGCTCATGGCTGTAATCGCAGCACTTCAGGAGGCTGAGGCAGGAGGAACACTTGAGCTGAGGAGTTTGAGACTAGCCAAGCCAATATGGTGAAACCCCATCTCTACTAAAAATACAAACATTAGCCAGGCATGGTGACACGTGCCTGTAATCCCAGCCACCCTGGAGGTTGAGGTAGGAGAATCACTTAAACCGGGAGGCGGAGGTTGCAGTGAGCCGAGATTGTGCGACTGCACTCCAACGTGGGTGACAGAGCGAGACTCCATCAAAACAAAAACAAAAAAACAATATGTACTTGGCTGGTATAAGATACTGTAATCTCTTGTCTGCTTCTCCAGAAAAATGTTTGTTGTAGATATTTAGGAGCCATTTAAAGAGTTATCTTTTATTTCCTGTCCTCAAAAAAAAAAAAAAAAGTATGGCTTTTCTCTGAGAGAATAGTTTGTTTAGTATTATAACCTCATACAAAATTTATGCAAAGTAGTCATTTTAAGTACTGTATTAAATCTATTTCCAGAAAGCCAGGATGATATACCTGTCTCTTGGTAGGCTAGATTTCATCCTTTTTATCTAGGCCAGATCAAACTAATTAAAATTGTTCTTCTGCTTTATCTTTTATTATTTAAACACTCATTGCCCTCTGTGGTCTCACTAATGGACTAATTTCCTGAGATTATAAATTGGCATGCTTTCATTTCCAGATTGTAGCCTCTCTGTCATCATTTTTCCAATTTTTTTGATGTTTGTTTTATGCTGTATCACAAAATAGATTTCGTCATTTCTTCTTCCCTGAAATCATGTGTCCCCTTAGGATTAATGGATAAGCTGTGCATCCGCGGATGTTTATCCTAACGGCACTAATCAAATTTTGTATTTTTAAAAAGCAACCATGTCTTTAAAAAAAACAAAAGTTGGCAAGACAGTTTTATTTTTTTAAAAAAGTATAGCCCATTTCCCAAAGCAAATTAGTGGAAAAGTCCATTTTTAAAAATTCCTATATCGGTTCTATACCATAAAATTGAAATCATTGCCAATTTTTTGGCTATTATACTCTTTCTTATTATCACTTAAAAGTTGGACCAGAAAAGTATAGAAAGAGCATAATTTTAAAACATACAGCATAACTTTTTTTTCTTTTTATAGCATTAATCTTATCACTGGTCATTTAGAGGAACCAATGCCAAACCCCATAGATGAAATGACAGAAGAACAAAAAGAATATGAAGCCATGAAACTTGTCAACATGCTTGATAAACTTTCCAGGTATTGTATTCCCATCCATTTTTTGCTTGGTTTCTAAAAATGGTCTATTTCTTTGTCTCTCTCACTGAGAGTTACCATAGAACAGCAACTCTGGAAATCCATGTTGATTGGAATAGGGTGGCCCAGGCAGCAGTAGTTCAGATAGCTCTTGGCTACCACGGTTTTTCTACATGTGCCGCTTCTGGATGTGCATTCCTAAACATTTAAACTCTCAAAGCTAAGATAGGAACTACCAGAGCACTGTAATAATTAACCAACTAACCTCCCTGTCTTCAAAAAGATACTGTGAGTTAGTTTCAGTGATTTTGCTGCCGCTTGTATTTTTGTTTTAGCCTGTTTTAGTTTTTGTTTGAAATCATGATGCTTTTATTTTTTCATTTTTGATGTGTAAGTTTGCAATTATGCCTTTTTGGGTTGCTGCTGAAACCAAGAATTCTAAAATGTCATGCACCCAATAAGAAAAAGTGAAAAGAAATAGCTCAAATGAAGGATTTTCTGAAAACAGGGATTTGTACTAATTAGGAGTTCTAAAAAAAAAAAAACTCCCCTTCCCCTCTTGCTTCACACCTCCTTCCCCTTCAAAAATAACCAGTTTTGAAAATAATTAAATAAGGTATATACTAATCAGCAACTAGTCATCTTGGAGGAGTTATTAGAAAATAATTCCTTTCATACTTGGCTGAATCACTCTATTTTCTAGTCATACATTGAGTTACTATCTTCTTTAAGCCATCTTGAATGAATGCTTCTGTGTGTTGGTGGCAGCTGCCACTTAAAGATGAATTTCTTCTGGCCATCTCCTTTTTCATAGTAACTATGTAAAGGCTAGTATCCCTCAGTCAAAAGAAGGAGCCATTGGAATGGAAAAGCCAGAAAGCCAACCATGAAAGGGAAAGGTGGAACACAGAAACAAGCAGAGATTAAGGGCACAGCAGAGGCTTAGGGTAGAAATGGACAGGAACAAGAGACTGACATGGGGAGTGTGACAAGTATGGATATTTATCCACACTGCAGATTATGATGCTGATAATGTGGTAGAAGTTGTTTAGGAATGAATAGCTTAATTATCTACAAAGCTAATAGGACTAGAACTCAGTAACTTCCAGCTAGCCCTTTTAAATTTTCATCCTTTCTCAAGAAGGTTAGAATTTATAGCTAACTGACTATGCTCACAGTCTCCAAAGGACATTGTTGCCTGTTTGCAAATTACATTCTCCATACCTTTGTATAGAACATAAATGTTCCCTCCCAGAAGGGATTAATAGTCACAGAGAAGATACTGATAGGGCAAACCTATAGGAGGCAGAATAAGATCAAAATGAATATATAAAGAGAAGATGTGTGCTTGGCCACTTCCAGAAGGAGCTGATGTAGCTAATGAAACACAGGGGTATAAAAACAACAGTATAAGAACCAACAGAGTTGGGCCGGGCGCAATGGCCTATGCCTATAATCCCAGCACATTGGTAGGCCAAGGCAGGCGGATCACCTGGAGTTCAAGACCAGCCTGACCAACATGGAGAAACCCTATCTCTACTAAAAATACAAATTTAGCTGGGCGTGGTGGCACATGCCTGTAATCCCAGCTACTCAGGAGGCTGAGGCAGGAGAATTGCTTGAACCCGGGAGGCAGAGGTTGCCGTGAACTGAGATCGTGCCATTGCACTCCAGTCTGGGCACATAAGAGCAAAACTCCATCTCAAAAAAAAAAAAAGAACCAACAGAGTCCATCTGGTAGAAACTGGAGAGGAAGGGTTAGCAAGGACCTGAGTAGAACACAACAACATGACATTTAAAGCTTAACACAAATGCTATTTAACTGGGCCATCTACCCTGGATGAGTAAACTCCAAGATAGGGAAATGGAAGATAGAAGAAATAGCTGCCTAAGATTATACAATATAATCCAGATACTTGGCTTACTAATAGAGGCACTACCATTTCATAAGGCATCTCTATCACAGGCATAGAAAACAAAGGTGCTAGGTCCTTCTCCTTTTAATCTCAGGGGAATCCACATACTGTAGAAGCTGCCAACAAATAAATATACAAACGTCAAGTCTGAAATACCCAAGCTGCCACCTGATTTAAACTATGCCTCAAAGAAGATGCCTACTTATCCGGAAATACCCAGCAGATGCCCAACTGAAGGTGACACTGATTTTTGCATGTTTAAAGCAGAGCAAATTTGTCTTATGTTGGCTTTGATGGTACCAATTTTGCCATTAAAGTTGAAACAAAAGGCAACCTTGAGAATAGTTCAAATCATACAGAATTTTTGCATGACGTGTGTTGGGCGTTTTACATTGTCTGCCGTTGTGTGCTTTCTAACGTTTGCTCTCACTAAATACAATCAATGACAAAACTGTATAAAGATCAGCAGTGGGCATTCCAAAGCAGTAATGCAAAGAATGAAGTCATTCTTTATGCGTCTTACATGTCTTTTGTGCTGTATTCCTCATTAGTCTTAAGTTTCTTCTCTCTTTCCACTTTTTTTTTGAGGTAAAAAAGATGCCATAAAGCCAAAATAGACTAAAGTCAGTACAATTCAGGGAACATTTACTAAGCAGCTACTCTGTGCAAGGCATCGTGCTAGGAAGCTGAGGAAGATTCAGAGGAGAATGTGACAGTCTCTGCCTTTGGAAAACTCAAATTCTAGTGGAAGAAATGACTGGAATCTAGTCTAAAATACAAGGTAGAAGGAAATAATGACAAAATGAGGTCTATGTTGAATTGTAAGCACCCAGGAAAAGGAGTAGTTCATTCTGTCTGGATGATTCAGAGTCTGTTTCACAGGAAAGCTAGCATTTGTGCTGATCCTAGAATTTTGATGTATTTAATAGAAAAATGGAAAAGTGACCATTCATTCCAGGTGGAGAGAAATTTAATCTTGTTCATAAGTCTTGGATAGTCACATACTACTTATTTCTTCTAAAGAGCTCAGGTGGTTTTATCATTATTTGATTAGTATGTTATCAGATTTATCATTGGGGAAAGCAAGTACCAAAGAATTGCCCAAAGCATTTCCAAGCTAATAACTGATGATAATTCATTTCCTTTTAACAGTTTATAAAACACTTTCACATACATTCTTTTTCTAGTTTCATTTAAAAAAAGTGAGACTAGACCTTCATTTTCCAGAACTCAAGACCTTTGCTCTGTCCACTGTGCTACTGTGTCTGTCTGTTATAGTGAGTGTTTGCCAGAACACTTCCTAATCACCCTGTCGGCATTGTACTATTGGTTAGTTCCCTCCCTTTCACTCTAGGACGTTCTGCGTTCAAACAAGTCTTTATTGTGCTAAGAGTGTACCATAGCTTTGTCTGATTAACTTTCCTTCTCAAAAATGAAATGGTTTTCTCCTGCACCTGAATTGAAAGGCATGTGAGTAAAGGATAGGGTTGGAGGTGATGTGGCCAATGAATGGACACTAGACACTTCCTTTTTTCCATCCATAGGAGAGCAGATGTGAAGGACCTGCACCAGGATGGTGGTTAGCAACAGTGGCCCGTGCCAAAGCACTTACCAAAGTGATGATGACTAAGGTTGGTCATGCCAGGTACTGTTACTGAGCCTGGTGTAGGGTATAGATGTTATTCACTACCAAAAGTATAAAACCACCAGTGTAAAAGTTAAAATTACATTTCTCTTTTGCCTCCATGCTGGACATAGCTGCTGCCTCAAAGAGCTCACCACCTTAGCAGCTTTCTCTCAGCTAGATCTCCAAAGATATTGGAGGATTAGTGCTCAGATATTTTCTTCCCATTGAATACAAACTGACTTGAGTATTCCAAGTGATTTTTTTTTTTTTAGTATAAGGATTGTATTTGTGATAGATGTAGATAAGGGGATTGGCAGTGCACCTAGAGGTCTGAAGAGTTGGAAAAGAATCTGAACCCTATAAATCCCATCATGTCTAGCTAGTACAGTGCCTTGTATCCTGTGGTTTCCACAGTATGTGATGATGAAATAATGAAAATAGCTGATCCCCAAATTTGAAGGGCAGTTTTTAGCTTTAAAATACTTACATGGTTTAAGACTTTAAAGTATACTTTGTCAGTTCTATTTTTTGGCCAGATGTCATAAAATTCAGGGCTAGAAAGGAATTCCATAAAGTACTTTGAGCTATGACTGGCTTATTTAAATATTGGGGTCCATAATTCCTTTAATATAGAATGATAATTGTAATATTTATCAAATATAAACATTTAAGGCCTGAGGCATGAAATTATAGAAAGCCTCATTTGACATTTTTAATGTGGGGGCAGAGATGGAAAAGCGGATGAAATTTGCCTGCCCCTTCACCTCCTCTTTCCTTCCCTGACTTCGGAAAAAATAAGCCCCTGCAACTCAAGCAGGAGATCTGAATGGGAATTGTGTAGTTAAAGCAAGCCCACTGTGCCTAATACAATTTCATTTGCCTTAGCTATCGCACACAACTTGTGTATAATAATGGTGCCTCGTCTAGAAAAGAGAGAGCATTGACTGGCTTAAGCTTAAACTAACCAAGGGAAATAATATTTCAAGTTACAGTTTTGTTTTGACTTCTCTAATCCCCTTTAGTTTCTAAATTGGAACCAGAGCTAATTAATTCTCTATTCAACCTTATCCCATCACTGTCTAACAAGATACATTGCCTTTTTGCTTATATATTCTGCCATCAAAATCTATGTTTTAAAATTTATATAAAGATAATTATTCTACCATTTCTTCCTTTTCTTACTCCTTAGCCAATAAGTGTTTTCTTTTCTTTTTTTTTTTTTTTTTTTGCCAGTCATTGTGTACTATTTGGAACATGACTTTTAAAATAAATGCAGGCACTAGATGTAAGATTAGTTCCCTTTAATCAAAAGATTATTTTTAAACTGACTAAGGCTGAGATAGGTAGTTTATAACCAAAAAATAAATACATAGTTTTTTCTTATAAATAAGTTATTTTACTCTCCTTACAAAAGTATCAACGACTGTGATTACACCTACCTTTGTGATAAGTTAGTCAAGAAAATGCTTTTCAGATACATTTCATAAACATGTTCTAATTTTTAGAGCATTATAAGATCTATTATAGATATGAAAATATAAAAATCTTGTTTTCATCAGAAAATTCTTTAGATCTACCCTGTCCAGTCTGGTAACCACAGCTATATATGACATTAGTCCAAATTGGGATGTCCTATCACTGTAAAATACTCACTAGATTTCAGAGACTTAGCACAAAAAAAGGAAAATATCTCATTTTTTTTAATATGGATTACATATGGAAATGATAATATTTTTGATAGATTGGGTTAAATAAAATATTAATTTTACCTATTCTTTTTCAATGTGGCTACTAGAACATTTAAGAGTACATACATTTGGCTTACATTGTGGCTTACGTTATATTTTTATTAGACAGTGCTATTCTACCTCATTAAAATACACTGTAAGATTGCTTGGAAATTGAATTAAGACGACTTGGATCCAGCTAAATTAATATATCCTTAAGGTGTCAGGGGAGGATTAATTTGAGAAGCTTGATATTATCTATCCTTAGGTTACATAGGACCTTTCCAGTGGCTAGACACCTCTAAGTAGGATGCCATTCTACCTTTGTGTTGCCTATTTGTAGTCATTGTTCTTTAGATCTGTAGTGGGAATAACTACTTTGAGCTCTTGGTTAAAGTACTGTCTGAAATGGGTTTTGACTAGTAGAGGAACATCAAATAAGAATCATCCCACTGGCTGTTTGCTCTTAGTTCTCCTCATTCTTTAACTTTTAAGTCTTCCTTATTGGGAAGAGCATTAAGAACTTCTGTTTCTACCTCTTTATTCAACAGTGTCAGTTGGCATGCTGACGTCTTATTAATATTTATTTTGTTAATTTGGACAACAGAGTAGAAAAATTCTGTAAATAAATTACCAAGAAATAATTTTTTAAACCACTTAAAAGATAAAACTGAACTTTATTCTTCTAGTACTATACCTGATCTCTTTTTCTCTATATTTTCTTAACCATGCTGTTTACTGTGAGGTGGGTGGCAGATTTTTAGAAGCTTTGCATGTGATCTAACAGAAATGTGAACAGTGATTTAAAAAAAAAAAAAAAAACAACTAATATTTATATAGTGCTTTAAGGTTTAAAAAATGCTTCCGTATACGTTATCTCCATTGATTATTAAAACAGCCCTGTGAATTAAATAGCATCAGGTATTTTTTTAAGGATTAAATGCACCAAAGATTAAGTGACTAACCCAAGTCCAGTTCTCAGTCTTGAGACTCCAGATTGTGTGTTATTGTGAGAAATTACCAACAGCTCTCAAAAGTTGTCTAATTATTTTTAAGACATTCTAAATTTTAAATAAATGAAAAACACAAAAGACAGATAATAAGCATATTTACCTTA
This sequence comes from Macaca fascicularis, assembly GCF_037993035.2. Taxonomy (NCBI): domain Eukaryota; kingdom Metazoa; phylum Chordata; class Mammalia; order Primates; family Cercopithecidae; genus Macaca; species Macaca fascicularis. The sequence goes on from NC_088385.1 coordinate 113,776,296, forward strand.
GAAGAGAACTGAGATTTAGAGGACACGCATTACTGCTTTTTCATTCCATAGTTGAGCTCTTCGTAGGTATCAGGTCAAATGCTAAATAAATAGCTCATATTTTAAAACACAAAAAGCAAAGCTTTATGAAGGAAACAAGTAAAATTTCTATGATTCTATGTTAATACAAGGTTTTTAAATTGTTTTTTAAAAGAGAATGATTATGGCTCTTCTGACAAATTTTCATACATGTGATCACATTAATAAAACCTAACTTAAAAAAGGCTTCCCTATGGGACTATTTACCAAAGATGTTCAACCCGCAGCCCAGGGCGCTTTTGAATGTGGCCCGACACAAGTTAATAAACTTTCTTAAAACATTATGAGATGTTTTTGCAATTTTTTTAAGCTCATCAGCCATCATTAGTGTTAAGTGTATTTTATGTGGCCCAAGACAGTTCTTCTTTCAATGTGACCCGGGAAAGCCAAAAGATTGGACACCCCTGGTTTAGACAATTCCCAATTACCTTTATAAAGTGGAAAGACATAGTGATGTGGGGACTGTACGCCATATCCATTTGTCTTGGGTAACAATATTTTTATGTTGCATATTTTACTTTCCCAATTGTACCCAATCCCAAAGCACAGTGATGAGGGCTGAGGGAAGGATCTCTGAATCCTTTCAAAGATGTAGCCTAGACCTCAAATTTGCTATGGAAAAGCTACCATGAGTCAGTGGCTTAGGGAAAGATCAGTATAACCAGTCAGCCCTGGAAAGTCATTAGATGAAAGATGAAGGATCCAGGTTCAAGCCTAAAGGACACTTTTACAGTATCTAACTGAACATGTTAACCAGTCCAAAGGTTATAATATTATTGTTGTGAGAAAAAAAGAGGTGAAAACATTTATAAGAATATCACAAGTTATTGGGAAACCCGTTATACTTCAGTGGATTATGAACTATTCCAGTGATGCTGAAATCTTGATATAAGATGCACTCCCAGACTTTAAAAGAACTACAGAGCTTCCTTCTCAGGGCTATCACAGGCTCCATCCATTTTAACAGGCATTTTTTGAAAAGCTCTATGTTAATTAAAATGCTTTATTTATATACTAATTTCTCATCCCATCTTTCAAATGTGAAAAGGAATTAAATATGAAATGGCTAATTTAAAATGTCAGGATTCTTTTTTCCAAGTCAACCTTACATTAAGAGCAGGAATCCTGTGCCTAAGAAATGGTTCCCAATTATCCGGTCTTGGGTTTTGTTATACATTGTACAGAAGTCAACAAAACAAGTATGTAACAGAACCTGCCTAAATAGCAGCCGCCCTCATTAAAAACAGAGAATTAATCAGGGGGTGATTGAAGGAAGCAATGCCTCATATGTTTCCCCCCCTTTTCTTCTTTTCTAATCATAGAACAAAATATGTTACATAAAAGGATCGGAACTATTATGCAGTACTCAATTAGAGGGAGGTGAATAGGTCTCTAACATGCTGTTTTATCAAAAGAGCAGACTGGTGTTTGCATGACTGTTGTTTCATTACAGACCCTGTCATTAATTCCATGTGTCAATACTGCCCTGTAGTACACAGAGCAGACAAGAAAGAAGAGCCCTTGAAAACAAGGGAATGATTTTTGAGTCGTTATCAAGCTAAGTGGCAAGCGGGAAGCTGAAACTCGTATAGGTAAATTCGAAGGGACTCTTGGGAGATCTGCAAGTGGGAAACAAGAATGCATTTTACCAACTGCTTAATTATGTCCTGTTTTTCAACAAGTACACTTGAATTGAATGTTTTGTTTGTATTGCACAAAAACATGTGCTGTGGGCAAGAGTATTCTCTTGCTTTCAGGTCAAGTAAGGTGTTTTATACACATACACGTCTGACCTATTCTATAATGTGCGATTGGGTATGTTAGTATCTGAACCCCAATTTTGCACTGTCATTTTTGGGGGAAAGAGTCATATAGGAACCAGAAGCCCTAAAAAGCAGAACCTTCTCTAAGGTTCTGAGAAGTCATATAAGCCCAGGCATCCCAGAGTATACCATACTTATAGGGAAACGGTGGCTCAGGAAAATGTTAAAATATATCTGGGAAAAAAACCAGACCAGAATATTTTAAATATGGTGTAAATTCCATATCTCCCATCCCTAGCTCTTTAAGAATTATTTTTTTGGTTTCCATTAGCAGTCCCAAGGGTTAGGCTGGGGCAAAATAGGGTTTCCTTTCTTGGACGTGCTTTATCTGTGTCCTCTTGCCTGGCCAAGCCCTTGTAGATTATGGTTCCTTATCGTTTAGTAAGATCAAATTTCTAAATGATGTTTCGTTCCAGTTGAACATTCTTGGAGGCTTATCTCTTCCCTGGCCAGATGCCTGATCAGATGAGAAGCCCGCCATGATACTGTCACAGTGCCTAGAATGGGCTCTTTATCCAGTAGACATCACTGTACTTTTTGATACGAGGGCAGTCTTAACTTGTGTTAAGGCCTGTGTGTAGCATTGAAGGTAAGTATGAAGGAGTTGTTGCTATGTGAATATCTTAATCCTGATACACATTTCAATATACAGTATCTCCGTTTTGCCATGATATACATATATCTGACACATAGCCATCCTTTTTAGATAGGACTTTCATAATTTAGGACCAGTAACTCTTTATGAAATGGCCTGTTTATTGAGGGCCATGATTGAATTTGGATCCTTTTTGTAGCACTTGCCATTGCTTTGGTTTCCCTTTGTAATCATTTTAATCATATGCTGGTAGTCTTGCAGAAAGGGCTTTGGTCTCGGTGTATGTCTGTGACAATTTGGTAGGATGCTGTGTTTGACTCTTAGGTTTAGAATATCTGCATTAGAAACAAAGGCTTAGTAATAATGAGTTTGAGTATCTTTAAAAACCTAGCAGCTTTTTAAATAGATCAAAATTATTTTATAGCCCAACACTTAACCTCTTGAAATTAGTGTAGAATATTGGGGATCATCTTGTCCAACCACTCACTTTATAGATGGGGAGACTCAAGCCCAGAGAGGCAAGTGACCTGCCCAAGGACACCTAGCAAGTCAGTGGAACATCTGAGACCAGAATCTAGTTCCTCCGATGCCCCATAGGGAAGAAGCCTAGTCTATACCAGTTAATGGTTGGGAATTCCAGGCTGTCTGGTGAAAAGGGGGCTTGACTTCTGCTGAACTGTCAGACTACCTGATGATATTAATTCATCAGGAAAATAATTACAGTTAAAATAACATGAGAATGATTCCTGACAAATGGTCTCCACTTATGCCATGTTTACTGAGCACCTGCCGTGTGCTGTGTTCTGTACTAGATACTGGCAAATCACAGCCTGAGAAGACATGGACTCTGCCCTCAAGTTGCTCACAGTCTAGTAGAGAACAAGAAATCTCTGAAAAACATTATACAGAATTTCCTGTGGAATGTTAATCCTGTTTCTAACCCTGTAAATCTTGGTGATGAATGTGAATCTGTACCCAGAGATTTAGCTTTTTTCTTCATTGTTTAGTCATTAGGAGTCCCGTTAGACACCATACCTTTTCTCTTCAGGAAAATGAAAGATAATATCAAGCACAACTAAATTTAACTCACAAACACTTATTGAGGATCTGCTATCTGCAAGGCACTGTGCTAGACACATAGGGATATGAAAATTGAGTAAAGCATAGACATTATCTTTTTAAAATATCAGAGCAGTAGTATTTCATAGCTTTCCAGCTTTGTAATGACAGTTATTTTTAATATCCTTAGAAGTGGGGGGTAAGGGGGCACTCTTGAAATAGAAAACAAGAATACCTTTGTACTCAAGTCCAGACTTGTCAGCCTAGGATTCAAGGTCTCCATTCAAATCCTCTTTTATACCTCATCTCTTTTGAGTTTTGTTTTGTTTTGTTTTCCTTTATCTCAGCCGAGCCAGCCTGCTTGCCAGTCCCTGCACACAACTAACTCTTGCTTCTGTGCCTCTGCTTGACTAATTCTTCTGCTTCTGGGATGCCTTTCTCCCTGTGAATCCATGTCCATCACTGCCATTACAGTCTGGCCTCTGAGTCCACCTACTGCAAGGAGCCTGTGGTCAGCATCCCTGTCTCCTCCTGTGTCCCTCCCACATGTGCATAGTCCATACGACTGGTGAAGGGATATTTCTGTGGTGTTCATTAAAGCTTCCCATTCTTTGTCCACATCTTGCTGATCTAGATACAACAGATTGCAAATGAAATAGTCCAAGATTATAAATTAAACCCAACCAGGTCATTTATCAAGCCTTTTAGGAGTGAGTCTCTGTATCAAATATTTCATTTTGATATTTGTGGGCCGCTAGTTGGAAGGATAGAGGAAGAAGATGAGAAAAGTTAGGATGGGGGTATGAGAAATAAACCTGGGGTCAATTAGAACAAACAGTCACACATCTGTAAATGATCCTCTCCTTCTACTCCCAGACAGGACAAGAAATCTCCTTTAAAACCAATTTCAAATACAGTAAGGGTATACTGACAAATTTTAAAGCTTAAAGAAAGCAGGGCTCTGCCTGTTAATCATCTCAAGCTTGTTAATCTGCTGTTCTGTAATTCTTTCAATATTGTTTAATGTGTGTGTGTTTTATCTTCTGAACTGACTAAAAGCTTCTTGAGGACAGGGACCATGTCTTTTATTTGCCTCTGCATATTCTTCCCCCACTTAATCCCTAACCAGCATGGGAAAACCTTCTGTAAGCACCTGAGGGACAGGAACGGCAATTTGTGGATTCTAACTACATTCCAGCCTAATGTTATACTACACACTTTGTATGTATAGTAGCCTTTTGCCCTCATCACAACTTAGTGTGAGGTACGTGTTCCTGTCCTAATTCTACAGATAAGGAAATTGGAATTCAGTGAGTTCATGTTCTTAAAGCTAGTGACTGATCGATCCAGAATTAGAGCACAGCTCCATCTGACTCCAAAACCTATATGTGCTATTCACTGTACCACAATAATAACAAACATTTGTCCTTTACAATTCACAAGTCTTTGGTCTACATTATTATTATTACTACTACCACTACTTACATCTTTGCTAGTCAGTAGGTGCAGCCAGGATTATCACGACCCCCATTTCACTGGTAGGGAAACTGAGACTTGGAAGCTTGCCCAAGATCACACAGCTGGTAAGTGGAGGAGAATCAGGACTTCAGACAGACTTCCTGACTCCAGATCTTTTTTTTTCTTTCCATGACATCACATTGCTGCCTTAATTCATTTGCACAATGCATGATTGTATGGCCATTGTTCACTGACGCCTTTCCTACAGAGAGTAGAGCCATGTGGAGAAGAAAATAATTCATACCTTCAGAGAAACTTCCATTTTAGTGGGGGTTGATACAAAGCACCCAGAAAGTAAATCTTGAGAAGAATAGTTCACAAGTTCACAAGTAAGAATTAAAATATGGGCCCATTGTTCCATAATGAAATCCTATAATTTGGCCATAAAACTAATTTAATGTTTTTAATTATTTCTGTAATTGGATTAGGGAGCAGGGATAAAGCTGATAGACTTACTTGAAAATATTCTTTCTGGGTTTAGATGTGAAAGTGCTAGATACTTCATACAAGTTAGTAGCTAGCCCCAGAATCATTTTTTTGTCAAAGAGATGCAGTAGCGTTAGTCTCAGGAGTGATGGTATATCCACCCAGCAGTTTATCACTCGATAGAATCTCTCCAGTCCCATCTGCCAGTCCTACTTTTACCTATCCCTACCCTTCGGTCCCTACCCTGCCCCTGAGTTTACCAACCCCTTCAGACCCTCAGTGTTTCATTCCCAGCAGGTTCTCCCTCTTCTCCTTTTGTGTCAGTTGTTAATATGTAGTATCCAACATCACAAAGTCCTTTAGCACAATCAGTTAGAACCAGGAATTTATTTAAAATACAGATATATGATTGATGTCAGTGCTAGAGAGAAGTTTTAATGGAAACATTGTTTCTAGCTCTCCACTGAACATTCCTACCTGGTTGTCATGTAGGCACCTCAAGCTCTTCAGGTCCTAAAATATATCAGCATCTCCCCACCAAATCTCCATCTGCTGTGTCCTGGTCCCATTGAATAGAGTCACCATCCACTTGGTCATCTGAGCTGAAACAACAGGAACTCTCTACTTACTACTCTCCTTCTCCAACCCCTTTTCCTCCCAGTGAGTGGTGAGATCTATCTCAGAAATGTTGCCTTTTCTTCCCACAACCTCAGACTTAATCCAGCTCTCTGTCTCCTCCCCCACACACTATTATGATGACTCCCCCAATGACTTGTCTATCTGCCACTAATTCCAAAGTGTCTATCATGCTGCTGCCAGAGATACTTTCTTATAAAACAAACGTAATCAAACACTCTTTACAGAGTGAAATCGAAGCTCCTTATTTTGGCATTTAAGACGTTGTTTACTATTGCATCCCAAACTACCCTTGCAGGCTTACCTGCTGCCCCTCCTTCATTGAACCTCACCATTCCCCAAACACTGGGCCTTTTCCCGGCTTCATGAGACCCCAGAGATACAAAAGATGAGCTGACACAACCAAAAAGGTCTAAAAGATACAGAATCACACACGTCAGTGGGACCATTCGGAGCTCTTTACAGTCTCCTTTATCTGAAACGCTCTGTGCCCGTCTGCCTAGTACAGGGCCACTCACTGACACCTTATTTGGCAGTGCCCTCCCCAGGCAGCCTGGTCAGTGCTTCATCTCAGGAGCTGCCACACTTCTTTGTTCATAATTCTCTTACAGCATTTACCTCATTCTGCTCGAAATGACTTTTGCATATATTTGCTCCTCAAAGGCAGCAGCTGTACCTGGTCTTCCTTTCTTCCCAGTATATGACATAGTTCCTGTCACATAGTCATTGAACAGGTGTTGAAGATGTGAACTCAGTGTGCTCCTCCACTGCAGTTAGGGCGATTAATCCAGATGCGGTGGGCTGCAAAGATCACTGGACTGGGATTCAGGAGACCCATGTCCCAGGTCCAGCTCTACAACTAGATATGTGACCTTGGATGAGTCATTCAGTCTCCTTTATTAAAGAAGGGGGTTGGACTTAATGATCTCTAAGACCCCTTCCAACTTTAAGTTCTATGATTCTGACCCCATTTCTTGGATTGGGAAACACATTTCCTCCCTCATAATGTTCAGGAGCCTCAACTTAGCCTGTCAGACGTTCACATTTCCCAAACAAAGTTTTCAAACACTTCGAAGTTGTCTACTGGAGCTAGCCAGAGCTCTTCATCAGGCTCCTGTTTTCTTATCCATTGACCACTGAGCTGTTCTCACTCCTCCCCAGGAGGCTTCACTGTGTCTGTAACACCGTTACACTACTGTGTGACTGCCCCTTCCCAGGAGGCTTCACTGTGTCTGTAACACCGTTACACTACTGTGTGACTGCCCCTCCCCAGGAGGCTTCACTGTGTCTGTAACACCGTTACACTACTGTGTGACTGCCCCTCCCCAGGAGGGAGCCCTTCTTTCTCCTAGCCTAAGGGACAACTGTGAGGAGGGAGTCATTTCCCTTCCATGCAAATCTCAGCAACATTCTAGCTGCTGCCATGTGGGTTTTTGGTTATGGACATGTTTTTGGGGGGTGATGCCCATTTCTGTGATAAATAAGTTTTAAGCAGTTCATAGGGGCTCTTCAAGGCCGCTCCTAAGTACACTGCTGACCTTTTTAGGGATGGGAGGACTGGAGTTAGCAACTCAACAGGTACATTCACCATAATCTCCATGTAATAAATAAAAGCCTATGAAAAGATTAAATAAATCTTTCCTAATGCTTTTTGATTGGCTTAATCAATAATTAATCATCTTTAGATGAGGCTGTAACTTGTGGAGTAGATATAATTGGATTAGCTGAAAAGCGGCCATTGGGGAGCTTTGAAGAGATTAAAATGGCTGTCAATCCCATAATTAAACTGCCACAAACAAAAGCAATGGTGTTTTTTAAAAAGGAAGAGGAGGAGGAGGAAAGAAAGAGTGAAAGAGAGAGAGAGAAGGAAAGAAAAGTCGGGGAGAGAGTTGGGGAAGGCCAACTAATTTGAAATGAATCAACAAGTACTTACGTATCACTTAGAGATTGAGGCAAAATCAAAACCGATAGATTTATTCCATTGAATGAAGTGTATGCATATCAAATCAGCCGTTTAATTGTATGCTCCAACCACTGGAGCAGGTGAAATTTTGATAGCTTCAACTTCTCTAAAACAAAACCAATCCACAAACGGAAAAAAAAGAAAAGTTAATTATTCAAAACAGAAGAGACCTGCTCCTTGTCCTGAGCCCATTTAGACCTTGACTTTTCATACTTTTAATTGGCTTAGTAGGTTTGGCCTGTGTGAATGAAGTCTTTTATCTCCTCTTTTTCTTTCCATGCCCCTTTCATCTTTCCTATTACAAACACACAGAGAGAGCTGAAGGGAAAATACTTTGGTTTTTAAAGACTTTTCTTTTTAAAAGGTTGTGGATTTGGGCGAGGGGGAGGGGTGTGTGTGTGATGCTGGTGAATACTTTTTTCTCTCTCTCTTTTATCTCTTTTTCTAGAGAGGAGTTGCTTAAACCAATGGGACTAAAACCTGATGGGACAATAACGCCTTTGGAGGAAGCACTCAACCAGTATTCTGTCATCGAAGAGACCAGCTCTGACACAGACTAAAAGCATCACCTGCTCAACTCTCAATATTGCTTTATCAGCATCTTTTCTCTGTAGCTCCAGGGGAATCTTTTCTCTAAAACATTTATGCCCTTGCTTTGGCTAGAAACACATTAACTGGTTTACTCATTGAGAATCCAGCATATTTAAGAGGTGACCCTGTGTTTTTTGCGATATTGAGGTATTCATACAGAGCTGCAGTTAGACAGGGTTACAGGGGCTAGAAGCAGAAAAAAATTCCATTTCATCAGGATGGAATTGAAGGATTTTATTCTACAAAGCGGCCCTGGTTGAATCTGGCAATTCTTTTTGCCAAGCTTCTTAGCAGAAGATTTAGCCATGTCCTTCCCCTCACTTGTGTGAGTGGCCCCTTCTGAATCTCTCCAGCAGCCAGAGGCACATGAGAAACAGAATGAGCTGGTAAATAAAGCCTTGGGCAATCGACTTCTTAGATCAGAACTCACCAAATGGAAGCCTAGCAGCTGCTCCATAAACCTAGCCCCATTCTTCATATCAATTTTGTATAAATATATGGAAACACACACACAGCCTCAGACTTACAAACTGATTATACTCTAAAAGTTTGTATGTCACTTAGCTAAAACTTCAGAATACATTTCTCCCTATAAAGAGTTATAAATGATGGTTTAGTTCTCAGGCAGCTACAAATGCCTATTTATTCCCTAATGTACCTGAACACTAGTACCATAGAACTGAACCACCATCTGTATCAGTGCATGGGGAGTGTGCATTCTGAGGTCTAACCCGGGGTGCCAGGAACACACACATCCTCCATCCCAGCAGAGAGAATGGGGACTCCCTGAGTAATGGGAGTTCTTTCGTGGCCTCTGCTTGGGGTGGGGGAGTCAGCAGCACCCATTTGTACATATAGGTCATTCATACATCACGTTTTAAATTGGGAACTGTGTGTGTGCTGGTGTGTGTGTGTGTTCTACGTTTCTACCATATGTGATCAGTTTAATAGTAACTTTATTTATTTAAGAAAAAGAAACACAATTAGTTACTGTTAAACTGATAAAGGCTGTTTATTTTTACTTTTAGAATTGGTCCTATGGAGAAGGAGAAAGTGAGTCATGCACTAGACAGTGGGCCTAGCTCATCAGGGGCTAAAGTTGAAAAGGGGTTGGTTTCCTGTATATATATGTATGTATATACACACGTACATACATTCATATATATACATATATACATAATGTGCTTAACCACTGCCTTTTAAAACTTTAAATAAAACATTGGGGTTGATTCAATTTGGCCATCTGTGTGTGTTTCTTTATAGATACATGGGCTAAACAATACTATTTCACAGTTTATGCTTTTTAAAGTGCTTTTACATCCATTGTCCCACTTCTAATAGCCTTTTTAAGGACAGGTAAAGTACATGGAGTATTATGAAAAGGTCATTTATCCAGAAGTTACCTCTCTGGCAAAGCAAAAAACTCGGGAATGGAGTTGTAAAAGGCCTTTCAGCTGCCAGAAGAGATGTCACAAAGCTTCTTGCGACTTACTTGTGGGGGAGATCTTCAGGAATATCACTCTTAGACTTTGAACTGAAATTTGCATACGCTTCCAACATGTTTTGTTAGCTGGCTTTGAAGCTCACAAAAAATGGCAAAGAAAGAGGCTGCTAGATTGAAGGCAGGCATACTGAAAGAAGAAAAAGGCCAACTGAAAACCAGATAGATGAGAAGAATCAAACTTCAAGACGTAGCAAATCTGGGACTATCTCCTTACCAAAGGATACTCTAGTTGGCCCCGAAAATGTGTGTATTAACAATATGGCTCATAGACTAAATCTCATATTGGTGACCCTGAGTTTTTTTAAAAGAAGAAATTAAATCCAGAATGCTTTATAAAAGGCTAGGAAGAAGGCAATACATGTTAGAATTTCATCCAAAATATTTGAGGAAAGGTGAGTGACCCAGGTTTTAACCAACAGCAAAAGAAATGGGCAATTCATAATTTTAGATTAAGTGAAAAAAAGTTTAGAAAAAATTCAAGTATTTTTGTTATTTCATTCTACAAATGCATTTTTAAAGTATTTTTATAATTTCTATAATCAAATAGCTTTGGCATGCATGTCAGCTTAACGAACTGAAGATGTGTTTAATGAAATGCCATCTTACCAGCTTTCTTTATGCAGAGTAAGTGTTTGAACAGTCCTGTTTCAGTAGCTGTGCTCTTCTGCTTTCAGTGAATTCTGTTTCATTTTGCATTTCTCTGCATTGGGCACCAAGCTTTGTTTTTAAAAAGAGAATTTGCGGGGAAGAAGATGAGTGTCTTCATCTGGCACACGGAAAAAGAACTAATATCTATTAAGTGCTTACTACATGCTGGGCTTTTTATGTATGTTATCTCGTGTAACCTCACCTTATCGCATATGAAAGATCCTCTCCAGAAAGCTTGTGAAAGTTACCCCACATCACAGCAAGGAAGAGTCCAACCCTGGTGGCCTGATTCCCAGCACCGCTCCTTCCTTTTCCCCACAGCACACCTGGGCCCACACTGTGCCTCCTTAGGGCTCTGAAATGCTGGGAACAGAGTGGGGTGAGGAGGGTGGTCATTCTCAGGCCATTTTAAGCAATAACTATTTCAACAGAACTAGTTTAAAGAAGTTTTTAAGCAGGGAAGTGACCTGGAGTGGAAGTATGAGTGGGAAACTTGTGTGGTCAGCACTGGATTTCCAATGAAGACCTGGAATCCCTTAGGATAGGCCAGGGACCAAGGCTGCAGACTGGCCCCTCTGCCCACAACTCTCCTGACCTTGGAAGCAGGGTACGGAGGTGTGCGTCCTAAAATAAAGCACTGGAGCTGCTGCTACAGAGGAAGCATCACCAGATATTGTAACCCTTTCGGATGCCCAGTAGTCCTGGGAGGCAGGCAGGGCAGGTGTTATTATCTCTCCTTAATAAATGAGGACACAGACTGAGGCAGTACTAGTGACTCTAAACACCCCCTTAGTGCCACATCAGTCTCGCCACCTCCCAGGACTAGGTGTCACGTGTCTTGACCTCTTCCCCTCTGATTATAAAAGTAATATATGTTCATTGTGGAAAGTTTGGAAAATGCAGAAAATTAATAATTTACCCCAAATCCCACCAAACTGAGATCATCACTGTTAATGTTTTAGTGTATTTCCTTCCTGTATTTTTTCTATGCATATATAATTTATTTTACTACAAGATTGGGATCATGCTGTATTTACAGATTTGTATCCTGCTTTCTTTAACATATTGTGAGCATTTTCCCATGTCAATAAATATTCTTCAAAAAGTAATGGCTATATGATATTCCATTATGTGAATTGTGGCAGACGCTGCTAGTTTCCTTCCCAATATTCTTTCTAACAGAAGACATCATGACCACCACACCCATCAAAAAAAAAAAAATTTAAAAAGGTGGTGCCTGCTGGCTTTCTAGAAGGCAGCGTGAGTTGTTAGTGCTGAAGAGCAGCAGGAACTAGGGGTGGCACCAGGAGGAGCAGACTTGCTCTGCTAGACAGCACCAGTCTCACGGAAGCCTCAGCAGCACAAGTCAGAACAGCTAGAGTAAGTGCCCAGATAACTAGTTTTTGTCAAGAAGAGTTATTTGAAGGGAGCAAGAGTGCCAGGTGACTTAGAAAAGTGCATTAAAAAAAGACATCAACCATGTTTAGTGTTTAGTCAGTCATTGGCATTAATTTTTTTTGGAGATATTCACTGCAGTTTCAGAAGTGGAGAGCACACAGGGATGGGGAGTGATGTGTGACTCTCAGGAAAAGCAAAGTAACACGTGTCAATAGTTGTGTGATAAGCACAATATGGAGAACAAAGTGTTCAAGGAACAAATTACAGGTGAGGAAGGGAGGTATTTGTAGCAACTATGAGAAGGTTTAAGGAGAGGGAGAGGTTTCTACAGAAGACTTTAAAGTGATGTGACTCTGATGCACTGTGTTGAGTCTCTGCACCAGGTCTAAGAAACATCAAAGAGTATCAGAGCAGCCTTTCTTAAAGCACAGGGGACTGGAGATAGTGAAGCCTACATGCCCTGAATTGTAGACAATGAACATAATCCCCCGTGCGTCTAGAACGGTGTAAGCAATGTAACATTCTGAGTACTGAGAAAATAGTCACTCCAGTCGCTTTCTGTGTTCTGAGGTCCAGATGAACCCTGGTTGAGAAAGGCTGTTCTAAGAGAAAAGATCAAAATTATTCTCCATGGCTTCTGGAGTCAGATTTGCATTTTTCTTTTAGTGCAGCACAGTGAAGATCCTAAGCCCCACCCTGCAGCGATATCCAGATCTCGGAGACCTCTACCTTTTCTGCACTGAACTTCACAATAAGAGCTGCAAATATTTGTTGAGCAATCACTGTGCTACGCACATGAAGTTAGACTGTGCACTAACATGCACTAATATGCACAGCCTAACTTCATAACAATCTTGAGAAGTAAGCACTGTTATAATAGCTTCCATCCACCTTTCAGACATAAAGGTGTTAAGCACTGTGTGCAAGCACACAGCCCTCTCTATTTGCTTATCAGTTGATACACATAGCAAAATTTGAACTCAAGCCTGATGCCAGAGTCCATATAAATACTATGGGACCATATAAATACTATGGGAAAAACAGAATCGGGAAAGCAACACATTTTTCTTACTTCATTTCCATATCTCACACATTTCTTATCTAGCTCCCATTTGGGAACTAGTCTCAAACCTATACTCCCCAGCACACCAATCCATATCAATTTGTTCAATTAACATTGATCGAGCATCGACTATGTCCCGGGTACTCGTCAGTGTGCTGGGGTGTACAAACATAACTGACAGGTCCTGTCCCCTAAGTGCCCACAGTGTACGAAGTCCAGAACCAAAGTCTTTTGCTAAATGTTAAAGGATGTCGGGCTGAGGTGTGGCTAATGCTGGCCAGGAGGATCGCAGGGGTGAGTAACAAAGTTCTGTAGGTAACATACACGTTTTCCATCTACTAGAAAAAGGCTGTTGCTACCAAAGAACTGGGTCAAACCCAAGCTCCTGGGCAAAAGGTTTACAGAACACAAGTTATTGAGTGTGATGGAAACAGCTATCCCATGCCTCATGGCTGGACACATGAGCAGCAGCCTTTCGGACATGAAAAGGACCCCACCAGGAAGAGCACTCTGGCTGCCGTACAGAGAATGGATTGGTGAAGGGACAGACAGACCAGACAGAAAGCTGTTGCCTCTACATGGGAGGGGCAAGTAGGGCCTGAACTAGAACACTGGCAGTAGATGTAAAGAAGGGAATGGATTCAAGAAATATTTCAAAGATAAAAGAAACACACTTAGATCTTGGAGAAAGGCAAGAAAGAGCTCATTTAACTCATGGGAATGAGAATGTTCAGAGAAAAGATCATCTGAACCATTGGCTCCCAACCTGTGAACTAAACAACTCTGGGTTTGGGAGCAGGACAGTGGGGCTGAGAGTTATTTCAAGGAGTCTGCAAATGTGTATGGTCAGTAAGCATCATTTATATACCAAATAATGCCTTGGACATGCAAGGACTATTATACAAATACTTTATATATACATATTGACATGATAAAAGCTCATTTGTATAAGTTACTACTGCATTCTTAGTATCCTTTTGCCCATCTGTATTTTCTCAGTTAAAACATGATAAGCCACTATTATGCGAAAGGAGACCCTGGAAAGTTCAGGCTTTAGAAAAAGAAATTCTCATAATTTAAAAAACGTAACTCTTAGTAACAAGTATCAGAAACTCAAAATGCACTTGCTTAGTAATGGAAGAACATGCATCTTTTGTAAAGAAAAGAGGAGATGAGCAACCAAGCTGTGGAAAGAATGGAGCGGGGTCGCAGGCACGGCTGAGACCTGAGTCTTACTATAGGAGGAGATAAAGGGATTTATCAAATCCATGCTCAGTGATGTCATGATGGGAACTTGAAGTCAACTGTGGTGGTAATGTTGACACCATGTGAATCAGCAAACACCACAAATTAGAGCTTGTATTCCCCTGGAGAGCCAATTAAACATTTACCAGCAGTCACTGTAATATACGCTGCAGAACCCCAGAATGGCTTAGGAATCAGAGATACCAGTAACGTCTGCAAATAAGGGTGTGGGTGGGCTTTAAAAACAGGCAAATTCCACACTCCCACCGGCCCCTTCCACACACACTCGCAAGCGTGTGCATACAACCAGGTGACTCCTAACCCACCTCCCCAGCATAAGCCAGGAGTTTCCCTGAGGAAGTTAATTCAAAAGGCTCTAGACCCCTGGACTCAGGCATAGAAGAAGACAGGGGTAGCTTACTGAAAACAAAAGAATCTGGTAAGAGACCTCACATTGAAGCACTGGATCTTCAGCCTCCTTCCCTAGTCAGCTCTAAGAATACTGGCAGCCAGGACTCTTCTAGCTGAGAAAACTGACCCAAAAGAAGAGATACAGACACTGAATATTAGGAATCCTCCAATGAAATGCCCAGATCCTAGCCTTTTCACAGTCACTGAAGCCACCATTCATTCATTCATTCATTCAACAAATACACACTGAGTGCTAATATCCCAAGCACTGCAGCAGGTGCAAAAGACACAACCACGAACAAAACAAAGACCCCAACCTCACAGAGCTTTTATTCTTCTGGAGAAAGACAACAAATAAATCTAAACAGCATACTGTACCGTCACATCGAGTGATGATAAGTCCATTGGAAACAAAAGCAGAGTAAGGCCGAGGTGGAAATTTTATAAAGGGTCATCAGGGAAAGCCTCTCGGATAAATTGCTTTTTGAGCCGAGATCTGAAAGAAGTGGGAGGAAAAAGCCAAGTGAACACTTAAGGGATGTTCTCTCCAGGCAGAGGACACGGCAAGGGCAAAGGCCCTGAGGCAGCAATAATCCAGATATGACGGGAATGGCAGGGTGGCCAGTGCAGCTGGGACAAAAGAAGAAAGGAAGAAGGAGACAGGAGATGAGGTCAGAGAGACAGAATGAGTCCACATCACGCAGGCCTTGGAGAAGACACCATCAGCTCACCCAGAGCTCCCAATCAGGTTTTCCGTGTCTCACTTGTCCATGTGGAGGGACAGTCCACAGAGTCTAGACCTTTGAGGAAATCCTCTCGCATGAAAAACAGAGGCCAACACAAACCAAAAAACAGGGAGCCAAAGAAAACGTCTACGAAACCATGATTAATTATCATAGACTTCAGCTCTAAGAAAGGAGCAGAGCAAATAAGCAAGACCTAAAAATAAATAAACCTAGAGCTGAAGAAGGCAATTAAATAAAATAGAATTAACTGATAAGCTGTACACTGGGTAGTGGTTCATTTATTTTAAAGTGCAGTCATGAACCACATAATGACATTTCAGTTAACAACAGGCAGCACATATGCCCATGGCCCTATGAGATTATAATGGAGCTGAAAAATTCCTGCAGCCTAGGGACATTACAGCCATCGTATCATCGTGGCACAATGCATTACTCACGTGCTTGTGATGCTGCTGGTGTAAACAAACCTACTGTGCTGCCAGGCCTATGCAAGTATCACACTTAATTATGTACAGAAGGCTGGGTGCAGTGTCTCACACCTGTAATCCCAATACTTTGAGAGGCCAAGGAAGGAGGATTGCTTGAGGCCAGGAGTTCAAGGCCAATATAGTTCAAGACCTCCCACCTCAGCCTGCTGGATAGCTGGGACCACGGGTGTGTGCCACCATGCCTGGCTAATTTTTAAAAAATATTTTGTGGAGACAGGGTCTCACTATGTTGCCAGGCTGGAGTACAGTGGCACAATCTCGGCTCACTGCAACCTCCACCTCCCAGGTTCAAGTGATTCTCCTGCCTCAGCCTCCTGAGCAGCTGGCACTGCAGGTGCACACCACCATGCCCAGCTAATTTTTGTATTTTTAGTAGAGACGGAGTTTCACCATATTGGCCAGGTTGGTCTTGAACTCCTGACCTCGTGATCTGTCTGCCTCGGCCTCCCAAAGTGCTAGGATTACAGGCGTGAGCCACTGTGCCCAGCCACAAAAAAAGTTTTTAAAAGTAAAAAAAAAAAAGAAAAAAAAAATTTAAAAATAGGAAAAAGCTTATAGAATAAGAACATAAAGGAAAATATGTTTGTACAGCTGTACAACGTTATTTGTGCTTTAAGCTAAGTGTTATTACAAGAGTCACAAAGTTAAACATTTTTTATAAAGTAAGTTACAGTAAGCTAAGGTTAATTTATTCTTGAAAAAAGAAAACATTTTTTAATGAATTTAGTATAGCCTAAGCGTACAGTGTTTACAAAGCTTACAGGAGTGTGCAGTGCTGTCCAACGCCTTCCATTCACTCACCACTCACTCACTGACTCACCCACAGCAACTTCCAGTCCTGCTCAATCCATAGGAAGTGCCCTGTACAGGTGGACCATCTTTTATCTTTTATACTGTACTTTGTGCCTTTTCTATGCTTAGCCGTGTTTAGATACACAAATCTCTCCCGTTGTGTTACAATTGCCTACAGTATTCAGTACAGTCACATGCTGTACAGGTTTGTGTCCTAGGAGGAACAGGCTATGCCATCTAGCCTAGGTGTATAGCAGGCTAGACCATCCAGGTTTGTGTGAGTCCACTCTGTGATGTTCGTACAATGACGAAATCACCTAATGATAAGCTTCTTAGAACGCTTTCCTCTTGTTAAGGGCTGCCTGACCGTATACTTGAGTCTCAGAAAAACCGATACCATGCTGAGCTAGACACAGAGCATAAATATCACAAACATTGTGAGAAATTGGACAGTACCTGGGAGCACTCCAGCTCCAGGAGGGTCAGAAAACTGAAGCCAGAGTTTCAGGCTTCTTACGCTTCCTGTGTTTCCACTTTGCTTTCCTTTGTTTTTTATTTTTTATTTTTTAATTTTGTTTGTAGAAACAAGGCCTCCCTGTGTTGCCCAGGCTGGTCTCGAACTCCTGTGCTCAAGCAATCCTCCTGCCTCAGCCTCCTAATCCCTTATTTTTTAATAAGATTTTTTTTTTTTTTTAAGTTCTCACCAGTCTTAACCATGTTTAGGAGAGCTGTGGAAGGGGAGTTTTTTCTAACTGGTACAAAACGGCCTGGAGTTTTTTCTAAGCTTGCACAAAAATGCTTGCTATCATCATAACCATCATCATTATCATCATCTTCATCATCATCATCAAACAAAGCCATAACAGTAGGAACTGAACTGTGAGAGCATGCTGAAGGTAGAACTCAGGAGAACAGAGGCCTCAGTACTATATTAGCAGCTCCATCCTCTGGAGAATCTTCTTTCAGAGTTAGATCTTAGAGATCCTCATTTATATTTTATTTGTAAAGTCCAGCCTTCCTTTTCATTACCCCTGCTACATCTGCAGCCTGTTACACCTTACACTTTTTTTAAAGTGTAAAAAGTGTTGCTTTCTCCAGTGCAAAGCAGGAGATAGACTCTCAGGAAAGAAGAGGTATGTAATTATTACATGCATTATCTCAATACTTCCATGGATAGGTAAGGACCTTGTAACTGATGAGAAATTGAGGTGCATAGAGATAAAATCACTTGTTCAAAGTAAGCGAGCTAGAGTTGGCAGAACAGGGATTTCATAGTCATCTGTATGACCCTCAAATTATGTTTTTAGTTACTAGATCACACTGTCTTCAGAGATGATTTACAGTCAATTCTTAAGAAACCTGTGCTAAACAACTACTCTCTTTGATTTGGCAGGCTGGCGAGAAGGGAAGGAAGGGAGGAGAGGGAAGGGAGGGAAGGGAAGGGAGGGAAGGGAAGGGAGGGAAGGGGAGGGGAGGGAGGGGAGGGAGGGGAGGGAGGGGAGGGAAGGTGAGGGCAGGAAGAGGAGGGGAGGGGAAGAAGAAGAGGGGAGGGGAGGAAGAGGAAGGTAGGTGAGGGAAGGTGAGGGCAGGAAGAGGAGGGGAGGGGAAGGGAGGGGAGGGAAGGAGAAAGGAGGGGAAGGGACAGAAGCCATCATCAACCAGTCTCCATTTCTCACCTGCAAGTTCTCAGGAATAATAAGAATAACAAAATGCAGTCAGTTACTCTGACAGTTGATGCACTAAGAGCGTTGTATGATTAATTTCATTTTAGTCCTCACAACAACCTTATGTCATCCCACTGGTTTTATTCCTAATGTACTGATGGGAAGTGGTGGCTGAGAAGCTTAGGTCACTTAACTACATAGCAGTAGATTTGGAATCAAAAGCAGATTGGCAGATTCTAAGCCATGCCCTCTACCTACCAAAGGACTCAGCACCCTGATCCAATATGCCTCTTCTTCATGCATCTCCATCTAGGGACACTTTCTAAGCATCCCTTGATACCATTTCTAGTTTTGAATCTGAATGTCTTGGAAATCTGTCTAGCCATCCATATAGCCCAGATAGCATATCCTGGGGCCCCACCTCCTGGTTCAGAATCAGTTTCATCAAATATTTTCCTTGACCATTGAACACCTGCCAGATTCACATCCCGCACATAAGCTCATTGACTGCCCACAGCAGTGTTGTGTGGTGGAAGTTTCTCCACTGTCATCCTCATTTCAGACTGGGGTCCTGTGGCTCGGAGAGGTTGTGTTCACGGAGCTAGAGCACTGGAAAGCCAGGACTTGAGTCCAGCTCTTTGGATTCCACGTCTCAATCCTTTGTATCATGTAGACAGCTGGTTCTCAGGAGTGGATAATCCAGCCCGCCTCATTCCAGTTGCGTTAGAAACTTGGTCCTATTTCCTGTGGCTCAAATCCTGTTCTCAAGCCCTACTTCCTTTCCCAGAGGCGGAGCCTGGTTCACACTATAAGAGGCGGTAACACAGGGGTGGGGGCTGCAGAGGAGTGGGTGGCAAGGGCACACCCTTTGACCAATCTGAATATGGCATGTTTCTTTCTGCTACCTCTAATCTCTCACCATAGTCCCAACAACCATCACATCCATTTATCTTCAAAATCACTGACACAGTGTCCCCTTTGGAAGAGCAACCACTTCCCTTGCCTACCCTACCAGCATATCTGTTCCACCCAGACCCTCCGCTCCTGGCCAGACCCAGCCAGCCCAGACACACACCAGGGAGCTGTCAGGCAGCCTTCCTCCTTTGGAATTTTTTCAGCAAACATGAGAGTTTCCTTCCCACCAGGGTTGGGAAAACCATCCCATCCTGAAAGACCGGACCACAGCCTCTTAGTCTTAATACTTGCTGAAACAGAAGTAAAAAGGGCTTCTTAGTATGGGGGCACCATTCTTGGCCTGGCAAACATTTCCCATGCTCTTCACTGTAGAGAGAGGAGGGAGTTGGAGACGGAGTGTGTGGGTTGGTAGGAGCTACCGCCTCCCTGTTTTTCTTGGTGTCAATTAGCGTAATTTAAAAGGCAAGGGGAAAAAACTGCTATCTATGTGACTGCTTTCGCTTTAAACTTGTCCGACTTTGGAGGCTGCTTATGGCCAAGTGACCCATATTTTAAAAACATTTACAATAAAATGATGTATTTTCTTTTTGTGCCATCAGCTTCCCTTATGAAAAGCAGAAATGCTTTAAAATTGTCCCTTTTTGTTAGCAGTAATGGCTGTGCTATATTTCAGCTCGTCCCCCTCGTGGGCATAGAAAGGGAAGGGCAATAAAGGGCACAGCTGTAGGCACTTTATGGCCTGCGTGGGGGGTGAGGCGGGGGGAAGGGGATGGAGGCAAGAAACAGATTGACTGTGTGTCAACAAATGCAGCTGGGAAAGAGAAAGCTCTTGAAGACCTCTGCAACTTAAAGTCCTGGATAAATGATGTTCCTATTTGGAAAGGAAAAAAAATGGAGGTGAAATTCAATAAAGGATGGCTGAAAAGAGAAGGGTTCCAAAGGCCTTTCTCTGCAGCTAGGCAGCTCCCAAGAGAAATGAGCAAAAGTGGCTATAGCCGACAGGGGTGGGGGTGGGAGGGGGGCTGCAGCCCAAAGAGGCAACAAAGGCCCATCCCAGCCAATGCATTACAACGCCAGGCTCGGCCAAGCTGGGCCCTGATGAGACCCGCCAAGTTGGGGGTAGAAATGGTCGATTTGAAAGAAATGCCCCAGAAACTCTGACACAGTTATACTTCAGGGCATGCTCATGCCTTGCATTTGAGGAAGAAAAAGATAGAAAATAGATGACCCCTTAGGGCAGAGGCTGAGTCAGGTTATGATAGAAAAAAACATTGCTCTGGGGGTCAGGAGACTTAGATCCAGCCCCAACTCTGGCATTGACCAACTTTGTGAGGTAAGCGCATCCACGAGCAGTGTCAGCCCTGGATTTGCAGGCCCTTGATTGGTGATGAAAACTTGCCCTCCCAGCGTCTCCCTGGAATCTCACCAACACCCTGGGAAGCAAGTTGGGATCCTTGGCCCCACAATCTGCACATAAGAAAACGAAGTCTCAAGGAGAGAAAGTGCTTGCCGAGGGTCACACAGATAACAAATAGAAGAGGCAGTGCTTACCTCCAGGAGAACCCCTTCCTTCCTTTTCCATTCCATTAGCCTTGGTGAATGGAGAGAGAAGCTTTCCTTTGTGAGAACCCCATAGGGAAAGCCTCCAGGAAGAAGTAGCTGTGTCTTCTGGGGACCAGCACGTCCCACAGAGGTTGCTGGGTGCCAAATCTAGAGCAAATTATATCTGTTAGAAAGCAAGGAGAGGCCGGTGCGGTGGCTCATGCCTGTAATCCCAGCATTTTGGGAGGCTGAGGCAGGTGGATCATGAGGTCAAGAGATTGAGACCATCCTGGCCAACATGGTGAAACCCCGTCTCTACTAAAAATACAAAAATTAGCCGGGCATGGTGGTGGGCACCTGTAGTCCCAGCTGCTCGGGAGGCTGAGGAAGGAGAATCCCTTGGACCCAGGAGGCGGAGGTTACAGTGAGCTGAGATCTTGTCACTGCACTCCAGCCTGGGTGACAGAGTGAGACTCCACCTCAAAAAAACAAAAACAAAAACAAAAACAAAAAAGCAAGGAGCAGAAACCTCACTCAGTCTAGCTTATATAACAAGCGAATCTCACAACACCTGGAAGCCCAGAGGGTTGGTCTAGCGGCTCCACGCTGGTAAGGAAGCATCGCTCTGCTCCTTCACTCCAAAGAGAACTTCACCCTGAAACTAGTAGCCAAATGGCAGAAGTTCCAAGCATAACATCCAGGCATGACAACAGCCAAGAAGATCACCTTTCCCTGCAACTCCCTCTTAAGAGTAAGAAACCTTCCCAACAGACCACCTGAAGACTCTTTGGACAGAATTGGGTCAGCTGCCCGTTCCTGAACCAATTATCAAGGGGAGTGGGATTACCCTTAGTTAATAAAAGCCTTTACACGGAATCAGGGCTCAGGTCAGCTCTCCCCAAAGCCCATGGTGAGGAGTGGAGACGTGAGAAAATAGGAATCTGCTGGAAAGAAAGTTGTAGACACAAATTTTGGGTAGGCAACCAATAGTGACCACTGAACCAATGGCATCCACTAAAGAGGTTTGAGAAATACATGACTCTGACTATGTACCTGTTGGAATGGCTAAAATTAAAAAAAAAAGAAATGTGCCCCCAAAATGAGACAATGTATATTAAGTGCTTAGCATAACACCAGGCTCATGGTAAGCAATCAATAAATACTATCTGTTATTATTATTGTTATTATTCTTGAGATGGAGTTTCGCTCTTTGTTGCCCAGGCTGGAGTACAATGGCGCGATCTTGGCTCACCGCAACCTCCACCTCCCGGGTTCAAGTGATTCTCCTGCCTCAGCCTTCCTGAGTAGCTGGGATTACAGGCATGTGCCACCATGCCCGGCTAATTTTGTATTTTAGTAGAGATGGGGTTTCTCCATGTTGGCCAGGCTGATCTTGAACCCCCAATCTCAGGTGATCCGCCTGCCTCAAACTCCCAAAATGCTGGGATTACAGGCGTGAGCCACCGCACCCGGCCAAGAGTCTGCGCTTCTAACCAATCACAGGTGAAGGCAGTGATGCTGATCTGCAGACCACACCTTGAGAAGCAAGGCTCTAGGTCTCAGGGAAGGCCATGAATCAGAGGAATTGGAGAGAAATGGGGGGGGGGGGTTCTCACACAGGTGGTGGGAACAAATCTAGAGTGTAATGTTCCAAAACTGTTATGAAGACTGCATTTAAAGTTGGTGTCACTTAAGAAACATAGGTTACAGAATGGTTACCACATATTAGCAAGAATTAGACAAGACTGACTATACTGTTGGGATTAAAACAACAAACAAATATGTAGGGTGTTTTTAAAACACTCAATTGCTCTGCCGTCTTGTTAAATACATGGCCTTATGAGGTAGATTTTAGCATTATCCCCATTTTACAGAGACTTCAATAAATTTGCCCAAAGTCACCCAATCAGCATAAGTGACTAAAACTAGATTAGATTTCCAGCTTCTCTAACTCTACATTTTTTTCAATCTTTCAAGCTTTTATTTAAGTGCAATGATCCAGGATAGATTTTAGATCTTGTTGAAAGGAGCCACATCCATGGGCTATGCATAATCCTCAAAAGCAGCGATCTGCTCCTCCAGCACATCTGTTCCAACTTTATCATCTTCAACCACCTCCTCCAGCACATCTGTTCCAACTTTATCATCTTCAACCACATACTGTATTTGAGGCTTCTTAAATCTGTATCCCCACTGGAACTAGTTTAGAAGAGCCCCAGACTAAGCCATCTGCTTGAATGCTTCTGATGCTCTCCTTTAATTTCGCCGTATCTGTCTCATCATCCCAAGGGTTCACATCTAGTAAGATGGAGGACTTGGCAACAAGTGCAGAGTTTTTTTTTTTTCTTTTAGGTTTGATGATCCTCTCTAATTTTTGCACTTATCATGTATTTTTTCTTCTATTGATCTTATTTTACTGTGGTTTTTTTTTTTTTTTTTTTTTTTTTGTTTTGTTTTGTTTTGTTTTGTTTGGAGATGGAGACTCACTCTGTTGCCCAGGCTGGTGTGCAGTGGCATGATCTCGGCTCACTGCAACCTCTGCCTTCTGGGTTCAAGCAGTTCTCCTGCCTCAGCCTCCTGAGTAGCTGGGATTACAGGTACCCACCACCACGCCTGGCTAATTTTTGTGTTTTTAGTAGAGAGTGGGGTTTCACCATGTTGGTCAGGCTGGTCTCGAACTACTGACCTCAAATGACCCACCCGCCTTGGCCTCCCAAAGTGCTGGGATTACAGGCATGAGCCACCATGCCTAGCCTTAAGTGCAGGTTTTTTTGGCTTTCTTTGATCATATTGTACAAGGCGTTCTTACCTTAGCCTCTTTGCTTCTTCACTTTCCTCCTCATCAGATCCAAGGAGATCAATTTCATCATCATCTTTACTATCTGTAGCTCCACTTCCTGTAGTGTCTTCCACATTAGCAGGACCATACCTGCCCACAGCTTTCCTCACTCCTGGCAGTCTGGCCTTTTCCTTGTCATAAGACTTGATCTGATTATAACAATGTAGGGCATGACACAAGTCAGCAGGCGGTGGGCTGGACGCTGCTTCAAATACTGCCACATGTGCTTGTGATGGCACATACCCCTTGATGTAGCTCTTGTCTGCCAGGTAGTCGTTGAGCACCTGGAGGCTAGCAGGGCTTTTCAGGTCTCCGAACCCCATGGCGTCGTCCACTGTATCCAAGAGCTGGGAGCAGCAGAAAGACAGAGCGCAAGTTGTGCGCGCCCTGTGCTGAGAGAGGAAGAAGCTACATTCTTTTTTTTATTCCTCTAACATTTTATCACCCAAGCTTCCGCTCCTCAGCAGAAAAATAAGTAACCTTGTTTTATCTGTAGACCCAGAACCCGTCTTTGACTGACTGTTGCTCCCACTTGCTACAGCAGGACCTGAGTTCCAACAATCCCCAAAGTGTTTCTGGAAATCCCCATAAAGTATGTTGCATTTATTCACAAAATTAAGATAACCATCTGTAGAGCTTAAGCTATATATATCCAGGTTGGTGTTGTTTCAATATTTCCTCACGCCTGTACCTAACATCCAGCCACACTTCCCTAAGCACCATTCCTGGAACATCTGATGCACCTGTTATACCTGCCCCAGCTCCTCTCCAGTGATGAATCCCAACGTCTCTGCTTGGTGAACTCCGCTTTCAAAATTCATCTCAAAGTCACCTCCTCTGTGAAGCTAAAAGTGCCTAGAAAACAAAATCAGTGATTTTTTTTTCCTTCCGTTGTGTCTAATTTATTAACCAACACGTTTTATAAAGTGCCTGCCAGGAGCCACAGTATGAGGATTAAAATGAATGAATAACGTAGAGCTTATCTCAATGCCCAGCACCCTAAAAACACTGCATAGGAGTTAGTTATGATGCCGACGATGACAGTGCTGTTGAGTCTGAGAGAGAGAGAGAGAGGACGAACGGGATCCAAGGGGCCTGGAGCTGCTGAGAAAGGCCCACAGGAAATCCCAAGACCTTGCAAGCTGAGCTTTGTAATAAGGCACAGGGCACTTTTGGATCACACGGACGGGATTCTAATCCAGTCTAGCTTCTGCAAGAGATCAAAAAAATTCCTCCAAGGAGTGGACATAGAATAGAGCAGTATAAACAAAAATAAATACGCATTCCAAGAAGCTGCTAAAGCTCTAACCTTTCTAGACTACGCTTTGGAAGTGCCAGTTTACACCAGGCTCGACAGTCGAGCCACTTGGATCCGAGAGCCCATGGTCCAACTGGACCACCCAGCCTGCTCAGGACACCCGCCTCGCGAGTGGCAGCGCCAGGACTCGGGTCCAGATGTGCCTGGGAAGCTTCCCCAGGGGAAGTCCGCCCTGGACCCCTGGAGACCCACATCGTCCGGTGTGTTTTCCTTTCACAACACTTCCCACAGCCTGTAATTACATGATTATATATTTGGGGGCATGTGTTTACTGTCTGTCTCCCTGACTGGGCTGTCAGCGTTTTGTTCACCGCTGGGTTCTCAGGGCTCCGCGCTCAGGAAAAGTTCAGCGAGGTTTGTGTTCAGGGAACTGGGGAGGGCGGGGCCCTAGCGAGGAGCAGCTGGGCCCCGGCGCGGGGATGGGCGGGGCCCGGGGAGTAGGAGGGGTCTGAGTGAGGGGCTGCTGGGCAAGGAGTGTCCCCCCAGCACTCTACCCAGAGCAACCCTGAGAGTCTAAGACCCTCGAGGTGAACAGCACCCGTCCGATGGGTAGCCTGCTCCAGCCAGACCATCCTCCACCATGTCCACATTCAGCTTTCAGAAAATGTCCATTCTAACCATTGTAGTGGCTCTTTCCCGCCTTCAGAATAAAATCCAAATCTTAAATGCAAGATTATACGCATCTGTATTCAGTTATATTCCAAACGCTTATTATTCTGAAGGGTTTTTTTTAATTAAGCATTAAAAGATACTTTAATAAAGCAACTCATGGATATGTGATAAAATTGCACAAAAATATACACTCACAAGTGTATGTAAAACTGGTGACACCTGTATAAATTTGGCGGGTTGTATCGATGTTAATTTCCTGATGGTGATAATGTAATATAACCATGCACGGGGTTTCATTTGTTTTATTTCTTACAACTGCGTATGACTCTAAAATTACCTCCTAGTAGTTTTTTATAAATATACATATATAACAGAAGATAGTTGCCAATAAGCTATTTTTAAATACTTTCTATGTATACCTCGTGTTCCCTGAAAGGTACTTGAAGGGAAAAACCAGGTCTGCTTAATTTTCATAACAGCAATAGAAGTTAGTAACTTCGTACATAGTACAAATGAATCTCTAAGAATTCTCAGGTCACAGTTCAGTGCCTAACTCAATGATTAAGCTTGCGGGACCTTTTAAGCCCTGGGAGAGACCCTGGCAAAAGGTTGACATGATCATATATTTTTGTAAAGTTTGAAAAATTAAGACATTTTAGTGGCCATCTATTAAGATCACTGTTTCTTTTCATTCTAACTTCCCTTTATCGAATTTCTCTTCCATCAGTGGCAATGTCCTGGCTCAGGGCATTTTGGGGTCTTGCTAAGGGGAGATTGAGTTGGAAATGCTCCGTTTTAATCACACTTTGGAAAGATGTTTTGGGGACTTTTTAGTAAAACTGGTGAGAAATTTGCAGCCTCCTGATGCGGATACACATGAAGGGTATCTTTTATTTTTGCATCTTTAAATATATTTTTGAAATCCTCTAGAAAAATTAACATAGTAAAAAAATGGTACATGAAACAAAAAGAAACAAAGATGAGCAATAAAACCAAAGAAAATTATTCTGACACTGAGAAGCATAACAAAATCAATTTCAGATAACACTAAAACATAATGAATTGAGAATAAGAGACACATTTTAAATAACAACAATGGTCAGGCTTTTGGATTGCTTGATAATCTAATGATAAGAGTGAATTACAGGGACCCACTCGGAATAGATTTAAACTTGCTTACTGATTTGCTAACGAATACTAACAACTCTGAAGATAATATCAAATGCCTGACCCACGTTACGGGGACATACTGGTTATGGGTGTTACCAATTCAATGAGTCACTGTGCATTAGGCATTCACTGGGCGAGAAAACTTTCACTGCCCTGGAAGATTACAGTTCATTCACGACAGGAGCTTGATATTTCCTCAAATTTGACAACCATCCTAAAAAAAACTTATATCGCTTATATGTGACATTTGTTACGGAGTTGAAACAAAGAATTCCAAACTCTCCATATAAAAACAAATTATGTTTTTATTTTTATGTATTATTATTATTATTTGAGACCCAGTCTCTGTCGCTTAGGTTGGAGTGCAGTGGTGTCATGTTGGCTCACTGCAGCCGCTGCCTCCCAGGTTCAAGTGATTCTCCTGTCTCAGCCTCCTAAGTAGCTGAGATTACAGGCATCCGCCACCACACCCGGCTAATTTTTGTATTTTTAGTAGAGACGGGGTTTCGCCATGTTGGCCAGGCTGGTCTTGAACTCCTGACCTCAGGTGATCCACCCGCCTTGGCCTCCCAAAATGCTGGGATTACAGGCATGAGCCACTGCACCCAGCCTCCATATAAAAACAAATTTATGATCAACCACACTAGAAGAGAGAGGCTGATTATCTTTCTATTTTCTCTATGGAAAATGTAACAAAATCCTTGTTTATACAAAGATGTATCTTGGTCCATTTGGGTTACCATAACAGAATACCTTAGGCTGGGTATTTTATAAACAATAGAAATGTATTGCACACAGTTTTGGAGGCTGGGAAGTTCAAGATCAAGGAGCCAGCAAACTCAGTGTGTGGTGAGGGCTTGCTCTCTGATTAAAACATGGCACTCTCTTGCTGAGTCCTTACGTGGCGGGAGGGACAAATGACCTCCCTCAAGCCACTTTTATAAGGGCACGAGTCCCATTCATGAGGGTGGGGTATTGTGATTGAATCACTTCCCAAAACCTCATCTCTTAATCCTATTACCTTGGAAATTAGGTTCCAACATAAAACCGTAGAGAGGACACCAACATTTAGACTATAGCAAGGTGATTAAAGATTATGCAGTCAAATATAGTAGGAAAATGATTATAATAGAGGATTTCAAATCGTTAATAAAAAATACTAGGTATTTTTCAGAAAAACCTTGTGATGTTCATGGTACTGGACAACTTCATAAAATGTGTATGTAAGCATTCACTTTCATGTCTAACTCGGCATTCGTAGTTTTGTATTCTTTTGTTACAGAACCAAGAACTACAGAAGCATCAGGCCTCCCAAACCTGGATCTGCCTCCATCTCTGTAATCCAAGGGCACACGCTGCCTCTGCTTACTTGTCAGCGCCAGCTTCCACCACCACCCACCATCCCCAACCACACAGACACACCCAGGAATTCCACGCACCAGCACTTCACATATGTTACCTCATTTAATCTTCACACAAACACTTTTAGCTAGATTCTGTTTTTATTCCAACACTGATGGATTAATGGCAGAGCAGGGGTTCGAACCTAGGTAGCCAGGTTCCAGCGTCCGTGCTATTAATGATGACATTCGGTTTCCTGCCAATGTTGGTCACATCATCTTTAAAATTTATGAAGAACTACTAACCGTGCTAGAGTTAGAGGCATTTTCATTCCATTCTGCTAACAACCTCAGGAGATAGATCGAGACTCTTCACTTCCATGCAAGAAATGCTAAGTGTGCATCAATCAGAATAGG
The DNA here is from genome assembly GCF_037993035.2 of Macaca fascicularis. NCBI lineage: Eukaryota > Metazoa > Chordata > Mammalia > Primates > Cercopithecidae > Macaca > Macaca fascicularis. Next base: position 113,805,097 of record NC_088385.1, read on the forward strand.
CTAGGACATGCTGTACAAACCACCTCCACAATCTCTGTGCAACAATGAGGTTATTTCTCAACTCCTGTTCTATTTGTTTTATTTCCTCCCAGTCATGTGGCAGAAACACACCAGCGATCCTGCTGTCACAACCCGGCCTGATCGGGCTGCTCGGATTAGAGATAAGCATGAGATGCTATGGGGAAAAAGGGACAGATGGCACCTAACCTGGCTTTGGAAGGTGAGCAAAGAGTGACAAGGATGCTTTCCTAGAGGAGCTGATGCTTGAATGAGCTTTAGAATAGAGCAAAAATTAGCAAGGTGGGTGACAGGAAGGAGAATTCTTTTTTTTTTTTTTTTTTTTTTTTTGAGAGGGAGTTTCACTCTTGTTGCCCAGGCTGGAGTACAATGGCGCGATCTTGGCTCACTGCAACCTCCGCTTCCCAGTTCAAGCAATTCTCCAGCCTCAGCCTCCTGAGTAGCTGGGATTACAGGCACGTGCCACCACACTCAGCTAATTTTTTTGTATTTTTGGTACAGACGGGGTTTCACTATGTTGGTCAGGCTGGTCTCAAACTCCTGACCTCAGGTGATCCACCTGCCTCGGCCTCCCAAAGTGCTGGGATTACAGGAGTAAGCCACCGCTCTCGGCCAGGAGGGAGGATTCGCTAAGAAAAGAATTACTGCCCCTAATTTACAGAAGAGAAAACTGAGGCTCCTCCAAGCTCACATATCTCACCAGCAGAGGGCCAGGGATAGACTCACTGAATTGTCTGCTCTCCCTACAATGTCGTATGTCTGTCTTGCATGCAAATGTTTCAACATGCCTCTTCCCCTACCTGAATCAGAACCCAGCCCTCCAGCCCCCAGTGAGGGGGCACAAAGAGGAAAAGGAGCCGCCGCGGAAGGAAGGCATAGGCCAATGAGCCCCTGGAGCTGGGGGTCTGGGGAATGAGCACGTGGGAACCAGCCTAAGCATTCGTGAGCTCTGGAACAGCCACCCTGGGCTTCCGGACCTTCATTTGAATCTTTAACGAGCTGGAATGACCTGAGAAAGAGGCCTGGGAATCTACCGGGAAAACCCCAGCTCAGAGGGCCTCCAGGGAAGGAAACCTCCTCCAATCCCAGGCTTCTGGACTCTTCATCTAGTGCTCCTCCTACTCCTAGCTGCAGCAGACACTGTGTTGGGTACCTGCCCGGCCTACACCTGTCTCCCTGAGAGCTGTCCCCTCACACCCATTCTCAGAACCTTCTTGGTAATATCTGTGCCCTTCCACCCCAGCCTCAGCTGAGGTGGCCCAGACAGGGTTGTAGTACAGACAGAGTGGGACAGGGAGCAAAGACTGTGTGGCTCTGAAGCGAGTAATTGCAGCGCTGAACTTTCCAGGACACCCAGCGGTAGTACCATTCTCTTTTTTTCTTTTTTTCTTTTCTTTTCTTTTCTTTTTTTGTCATCTCCTTTAAGGCAGTTGAGTGGGTTCTAGTGATGGTTCTGTTAAATTAAGTTTAGCCTAAAGCTGCCTCCTTACATATTTTAAGTTCAGCCTAAAGGCTTCTCCTACTTAGTGAACTGTAACCTAACTGGATGTGTGAACAGACCGTAACCTCCTCTTGTGCCAGTCACTGAATTTCTGCCAATCACAGGTGGCCAACTGTTCAAATCATGTTTAAATCAGGCGAATGCGTGTCGTAACCATGTGGGCTGTCTCTATACCTCCATTCTGCCTTCTGCAGGTCATTTTCCTTTTTCTGTCCGTAAATCTTCTTATACCACACGACTAGCCGGACCCTCTCATTGAGGGGCTACCCAATTCACAAATCCTTCTTTGCTCAGTTGAACTATGCCAGTGTGTACATTTCACCTCTTCCTTTCCTCCTCTTTTTCTTTCCCTTTCTTTCTTTCTCCTTCTTTCCTGTTCTTCCCCGTCTTCCCCTTCCTTCCTTCCTCCCTCCCTTCCTCCCTTCCTCTCTCTCTTTCTCTCCCTCCCTCCCTCCCTTCCTTCCTTCCTTTCTTCTTTTTTTCTTTCACCCAGGCTATAGTGCAGTGGCATGATCACAGCTCACTGCAACCTTCCATCTCAGCCTCCCAAGTAGCTGGGACTACAGGCACATGTCACCACGCCTGACTATTTTTTGTATTTTTTTGTAGGGTCAGGGTTTCACTATGTTGTCCAGGCTGGTCTCGAAATCCTGGGTTTAAGCAATCCTCCTGCCTCGGACTCCCAAAGTGCTGGGATTACAGGGATCATCCTGATGCTGCCTGTCAGATTGTGTGTACGTGTGCCTTTTCCTGGGGCATGCTTCCTAGAAATCCTCTTAAGATCCTAGAGTGGGCCGGGCGCGGTGGTTCAAGCCTATAATCCCAGCACTTTGGGAGGCCGAGACAGGCAGATCACGAGGTCAGGAGATCGAGACCATCATGGCCAACACGGTGAAACCCCGTCTCTACTAAAAAAATGCAAAAAACTAACCAGGCGTGGTGGCGGGTGCCTGTAGTCCCAGCTACTCAGGAGGCTGAGGCAGAAGAATGACGTAAACCCGGGAAGCGGAGCTTGCAGTGAGCTGAGATCCAGTCACTGCACTCCAGCCTCAGCGACAGAGCGAGACTCCGTCTCAAAAAAAAAAAAAAAAAAAAAAAAAAAAGAAAGATCCTAGAGTGATCTGTGGCCCCAGAAAAGGTTAAGAACTGTTAAAAGAAAAAAATTGGCCAGCCACCATGGCTCAAGCCTGTAATCCCAACACTTTGGGAGGCTGAGGTGGGAGGCTTGTTTGAGCCTGGGAGGTCAAAGCTGCAGTGAGCTGTGATTCTGTCACGGCACTACACCGGTGCGTGCAGGTTCTTATTCCTGTCCCCTCTCCCTCCCTCATCTGTTTTCCAGAGGTCTCCAGTTTTGGACACTGAGGTATCCAGACCCAATCTCAGGTGGAACAGAAACCAGAGTCCTTGGTGGCAGCTCTTGGGCCAGACCCTAATGCTCCTGATGGCTTCTGTAGTATGCACGGGCAGAGAGCTGTGGAGTTTGACTTCCTGCCTGGAATCAGGCCCTTCCTAATGGCTGAGAGTGAAAAGGGAGCTGCTTGGAGAGCCAGGCTGACCCACTCATTGAGGGAGCCAGGGAAGGGGGGCAGAACCGGCATGCTGTCTCATTCGTTTTGAAAGAATATTGTCTCTCTGTCTCCCAAGAGATGGGCTCAGTGGAGACTCTGGAAACTGAGCCAGGATTTTAGGACGTCTGGATTCCTCTCTCTGCATGGCAATAAATAAGCCCTATTCTTGGGGACACTTTGAGCATCACAAAATGATACATAAGAGAGTCATCAGAGCCGGGCGCGGTGGCTCAAGCCTGTAATCCCAGCACTTTGGGAGGCCAAGGTGGGTGGATCACGAGGTCAGGAGATCGAGATCATCCTGGCTAATATGGTGAAACCTCGTCTCTACTAAAAATACAGACAATTAGTGGGGCATGATGGCACGTGCCTGTAGTCCCAGCTGCTCGGGAGGCTGAGGCAGGAGAATCGCTTGAACCCAGAAGGCGGAGGTTGCAGTGAGCTGAGATTGTGCCACTGCACTCCAGCCTCGGCAACAGAGTGAGACTCCGTCTAAAACAAGAGAGCCATCAGAAGATAATAATTTTTAAAAAAAATTTTTGGAGACAGTCTCACTGTCACCCATGCTGGAGTACAGCAGTATGATCATAGCTCACTGCAGCCTTGAACTCCCAGGCTCAAGCAATCCTCCTGCCTCAGCCTCCCGAAGTAGCTAAGACTACAGCCCTGCATCATCATACCTGATTAATTTTTTATTTTTTTTGTGGAGATGGGAGTCTCACTATGTTGTCCAGGCTGGTCTCAAACCCCGGGTATCAAGCAGTCCTCCCACCTGGGTCTCCCAAAGTGCTAAGATTACAGATGTGAGTCACAGTGCCCAACTGAGAAAATGATTTTTAAATGCAGGTCACATTTGTGGTTTGTGTTACTTCCTGGTTTTGCTAATTAAAGCAATATACAAACCCACCCCTTCCCTTTTTTCTTCCTATAACTCTATCTATGAAAATTCTATGGTGGGCATTTTCTTCTTAGTTTTCCCCAAAGCCTAGTCAGTGTCTCTGGGACTTCAAGCAGGGGAAGAAAACCATTCTTATGAAGACAAGATTGTATAGATTTCTATTCCGGTCAAGTGTTAATGCCCAAAGAGTAGCTAATGCTTCCTTTCTCACGCCCTAGAAATCTTGGTGGCTGATCCTGGTTGGAGGCCATCCCAGACCCAAGGGCAGGTATATGGTGGCCGTTAAGAAGTTGGAGAAAGTTGTTAGAGTGAATCAACTGTGGACTCCAGCTCCTTATGAAAAGTGGGAAGTACATGCTGGGTTATAAGCTGTCCCTGAAGATGATCAGACAAGGCAAAGCGAAATTGATCATCCTCGCTAACAACTGCCTAGCTTTGAGGAAATCCAAAATAGAGTACTAGGCCCTGTTGGCCAAAACTGGTGTCCAGTCTTATTGCCACTACAGTGGCAAGTATATTGAATTAGGCACAGCATGCAGAAAATACTAGAGTCTGTACATTGTCTATCATTGATCCTGGTGATTCTGAGTTCATTAGAAGCATGCCAGAGAAGACTGGTGAAAAGTAAATCATACAAAATTTTCTTTAATAAAACTTGCCAGAACTTTTTTTTTTTTAAAGAGTAGTTCATGTCACCATTGCAAGAGACAGTTGGAATCCTCCCATTTCCCCTGTTCTCAGTGTCACACACTGAGAACTCCTGCATGATGATAACCTCAGAGGGGTTCTCTATCAGATGCCACCTCCATCTCAGGAAGTGATGGGGGGGATGTTACATTGGACATTTACTGAGTACCAGGCTCTATGCTGCTTTAACACATCCAGTGCAGGATTTATGATCCTCATTTTCCAATCAGGGAAACTAAGTCTCAGAGCAACAAAGCTTTCCCAGGATAACTTAGCTAGGGGTCTCAGAGTCTGCCTGCAAACCTAAGTCTGATCTGGCCCCAGAAGCTGTGGGCCGTCCACTCTGTAGCTCTGTTTCAGAAACATCACTTTCCTTATTGTCGGTTAAGATTCCTTACTACCAGGGAATCCCGTTCTCTCCCAGTAGGAAATTTCACAAACCCCCTAGTCAACAGCGAATTGGACAGTCGCCCTATGAAAGCCTGGGCATCCATCTACTAAATGCAGGCTGGGGGAGGGGCTCAGGCAGTTGCTGGTTCTGGTCCCTTCTTGAGTTTGACTTCATTTCCTGCCCTTGGAGGCCATGGGACACCCCCATATCTTTCCCATACATTGACCTTTTTTGATTAAATAGGAAGAATAGATTTTTGCTTCTTTTTTCCTTTCTTTCTTTTTTTTCGAGACAGTGCCTTACTCTGTTGCCAGGCTGGAGTACAATGGTGTGATCTCAGCTCACTGCAGCCTCGTACTCCTGGGCTCAAGTGATCCTCCTGCTCAGCCTCCCGAGTAGCTGGGACTACAGGTGCACACCACCATACCTGGGGAATTTTTAAATTTTTTGTAGAGATGGGGTCTCACTATGTTGCCCAGGCTGGTCTTGAACTCCTGGCCGCAAGTGATCCTCCTACCTCAGGCTCCCAAAGCACTGGGATTACAGGAGCAAGCTACCATGCCTGGCTGATTTTTGCTTCTTAAAATCACATGAACCCTGATTAAGACAGAAATAAATCAATCCAGTTCTTTTTGTTTTGTTTTGAGGTGGAGTCTTGCCGTGTCGCCCAGGCTGGAGGGCAGTGGCACAATCTTGGCTCACTGCAACCTCTGCCTCCTCGGTTCAAGTGATTCTCCTGCTTCAGCTTTGGACTAGCTGGGATTACAGGCGTGCGCCACCACATCTGGCTAATTTTTGTATTTTTAGTAAAGATGGGATTTCACCATGTTGCCCAGGCTGGTCTCAAACTCCTGGCCTCAAGTGATTTGCCCGCCTCAGCCTCCCAAAGTGCTGGGATTACAGGCCCAGCTTCAATCCAGTTATTTTATTGCTCACTTTTCAAAACATTCCTGAAAACTTCAATAATGACATTTATGAAGTCTCAGACACCAGGAGTGTCTGCACGGCTGGTTGCGTGGTGGAGCATCTGGGGTCTTCCTCATTGTCTTTGTTTAATAACAACCTCTGCCATGTGCACGCCACACTTTCTCCCAGCTGCCTCCTGGATTTACAGGAAGCACAGCCTAGTGGGAGATGCTTAGGTTTGGGTATCAGAGCGGAGTTTGAATCCTGGCTCTATCAACTTGAGTAAGCAGCTTCACTTCCCACAGCTTCAGCATCTTCTCAACTGCCAAATGGGAATAACAGCATCTCCATCACCCAGTTGTTTTAAAGATCTCAGAAAATAAAGTCTGTAAAACAATGAGCACAGAGGAGACATCAATAAATGGCAAATGTTACTTCGATTTTAACCCCAGATTTTCAGGGACTGTCTTTATGACAGTGTTCTCTCCTGTTGTTCACATAAACCTGGAATGGAATTATCCTGGAATTTCTGATATTTCAGTACCCAAAAGGCATCTCCCAAACTGAGACTTCATGCTCTAGAGTCTGGTTTGGAATCTGTGGTCTTTGCACTTAAGACCTGGGCCTCAGAAGGGGTGGGCGGTGGCAGAACCTGCTGGATTGTCCCTGACAGGGGAATTTCATCACTTCTAGGCTCCTAGTCCTGGTTGACAATGACACCTCTTCTAAGCAGGCGGCACTGTCCCTGCTGCCCCCACACAGCTGCAATCAGGCCCCATGCTTGGCCCTGCCAGGCTCCTGGAGAGCTCTGGATCCTGGTCATCAGCCTCCAGTGCCAGCCATGCAAAAAGAGGCCACTTTACATTTGATACAAAGCATCAGCCAATCTCATTCACGGTGTCTGGAATTTGCTAAGCTCCGGATGTAAGGCTGGTAAGTAGCACTTCCTTCCACACGAGCTCCCTTTCTGCCTCCCCACCACTGAGATGCTCATGGACCCAGATGAACACGCAGTGCCTTGTCTTTTCCACCGCTCATCTCCCCAGATATCAAGAGATGTTGTTCCAGGGAACAGTCTTAGAAAAGCCCCATTCTCCTCGCTGCTTCTCACCTGCCAAGAAGTCCCGGCCCGCAGGTGCCTGGTGGAGGCCAAGGAGCTGCCAGAAGGCGTCAGCCCATTCATGCTGGTTGAGAAGTGGCCTCCTCTTTGCCAAGTCCAGCCTTGGCAGCTCTGTCGCAGGGCCTGGTTCTCATTCACAGCACCTGTCTGCCCAGGCCTCAAACCCCATCTCCCACCCCTGCTGCTTCGCACAAATGCAGGTGATCCCATGACCAGGGCCTCCCTCAGAGCCCACGGTTCTTCTGACAAAGTCTCAGAGAGTCTCCAGTCCTAGAAATAAGAGAAGCCAAGAGATGGATGATCCTGCCCTATGTGCTCCTTTCGTAGGGAGGAGCTCCAATGGAGACAGGAGAAGGATCTTGGAAAGCATCACTGGGTCCGGCAGATCTCAGCCCTGGCTGCAGTTAGAATCATCTGGGAGAACTTAAAAAAATGAGATTCTGATTTAAATGGGGGGTGGGGAGTGGGCAGTGGGGTGGGAGGGAGAACCCTCAGGGGAGCTCAAATTGGGAATCCCTAATCTGGTTCAACCCAGAACCTGTCTTACACGTGGAGGAACAGAAGTCATTAGAAGAGGGCTTTGGAGGTTGTTAATATCATCTAACCCACCTGCTTACAGCTGCAGACACTGAGGCCCAGAGAGGTTAAGTAGACTCAAGGCTCATGGTTGGTAAGTGCTACCTTTTAGTATTTTGGGCAGTTTGGCTTTTAATTATCTCAAAATGGTTCTGTTTCTATCATCTCTGGTTTTATTGCCTTAAAAATCTGCTTTAAACCTATCATGATTCCCTAATGGGCCAGGCTGGAGTGCAGTGATGCGATCTCGGCTCACTGCAAGCTCCGCCTCCCGGGTTTACGCCATTCTCCTGCCTCAGCCTCCCGAGTAGCTGGTACTACAGGCACCCGCCACCACGCCCGGCTAATTTTTTGTATTTCTAGTAGAGACACGGTTTCACTGTGTTAGCCAGGATGGTCTCGATCTCATGACCTCGTGATCCACCTGCCTCGGCCTCCCAAAGTGCTGGGATTACAGGCATGAGCCACCACACCTGGTCAATTTTAAATATTTAGATATGGGATGTGGGCATCCATTTGTACTGTTGACTTGGCCCTGTATGATTTGGGGACATCTGCTTTTCAGTTTTGGCCCCTGTAGGTGGAGACTTCATGGTCCCTGACTTGTGAAAAGGCCCCTCATGTCTCCTAGAAAGGAACGGAGAGAACTGGCCTCATTGTTGACCTCTGTGGATCTCAGAGAAGGCAAAGTGGTAGTCAGCCTTGCTGCGGGAAGGCAAGCGGCCCAGCCCTCCAGTCTGTATAAGAGCAGCATTGGCAGTTGCTGGTGGGAGTCACAGACTATACCTATTGCCAAAAGAATGCACAAGGTGCTGATGTATTATGGAACCAGGATGTGGCATCCCTAAGCCCTGGTTGGTAAGCAGCTCCTTTCTTTCTTCCTGCAGTACACTTCTTACAAAGTCCTGGTTTTAAATTCTAAGGCTATGATTTTTTCATTTTCACAACAGAATTTCCATGGAATATATGAGTACTAGGAACAGGACTGCTGGGTCGTAGGGGATCTCAGATACTAATTTGCCTAAGTAATTCTAGATTGTTCTTTAGCATGACTGCACCTGTCTACCATCACAGCAACTGTGCATGAGGGCGCCACCACCCCCACACTTCTGCAAACACCTGTCATGATTTAGTTTTCTAATTTGTGCCAGATCACCAATAGAAAAGTTATAAATACATGTGGCTCTAATTTGCAATTTTTAAATTACTAATGACTTTGAGTATCTTATCATATACCTGTTAGCTTCAATTATCTCCACATCCTCCCATGTAGTATCAGCCTGCCCATCTTTCTCTAGGATTCTCTGCAAGGATAGCTGGGAGAGACTAGAACCAGTTTGCTGGTATCTAGAGTTGTTATGACACAGAATAGTGGAGAGGCCGTGCTGGTACAGCATTAGCCGCTCGTTTCTTCTCATCTCTTTAGGACTGCCTCTCCTACCTTCTGGCCTCCCAGCTCCCTGCTCTCCAGTTGTGCTGGCCATGAACATACAAGGCCATTCCTGCCTCTGGGACTGTTACTCCCACTCCTCTGTCTGCTGGGACCACTGACATGATCAAGGCCTCTGCCCACTCTCCCTGGAGTTTCTGCTCAATGACATCTCAGCAGTGACATCTTCTGTGGCCTCTGTATCTAGAGTAGCACTTTGACTACTTTCTACCCTTAGTTTTTTTTCTTAGCACCTCCCATGACCTGGCATTTCCATTGCCTGTTATGTGTTTACTAGTTTGTTTACGTATCATGTCTCTCCTAGGTGCCATAAAACCAAAGACTGTGACTGTTTGTTCACTTCTATATCTTAAGTGCCTAGAAGGGTGCCTGGCACATAGTAGGCAGTCAATAACTCAATAATCACTTGTTGAATAAATTCTTTTTTAATACGTGATATTTATACATATGAATGGGGTACATGTAGAAGTTTGTTATGTGCATAGGGTGTGTAATGATCAATTCAGGGTATCATTTCTATATATCATTTCTATATGTATTTATCATTTCTATATGTTCTACATTTCAAGTCCTTGTTTTTTTTGTTTTTTGTTTTTTTTTGAGACAGGGTCTTGCTCTGTCACAGAGGCTAAAATACAGTGGCTCACTGTAACCTCAAGCTCCTGGGCTCAGGCAGTCCTTCTGCCTCAGTCTCCTGAGTAGCTGGGACTACAGCGACACACCACCATGTCTGGCTAATTTTTATATTTTTTGTAGATGGGTCTCACTGTGTTGCCCAAGCTGGTCTTAAACTCCTGGCCTCAAGCAAGTCTCCCACTTTGGGAGAACTCCTAAAGTGTTGGGATTATAGGCATGAGCCACCGTGCCCAGCGTCTTCCAGTTATTTTGAAAAATATAACATGTTGTTGTTAACCATAGTCACCCGACTATACTAGCAAACACTATAACTTATTCCTTCTATCTAACTGTATGTTTGTATCCATCAATGTACCCAACCTCTCTTCATCTCTCTTCCTCTAACCCATTGAATTGAATACATTCTAATTAGTTCCTCCTACCTAGACATATAGGCATAACACTTACATGTAAACATTTGGACATTTATCAGTTTTCTCAGGATGGTTTTTAGATCCTTAGAAAAATGGGCTGGGTGTGGTGGCTCATACCTGTAATCCCAGCACTTTGGGAGACTGAGGCAGGAGGATTGCTTAAGGCCAGGAGTTTGAGAACAGCCAGGTCAACAAAAAATTAAGAGATTATCCAGGCATCACGGGGTGTGCCTGTAGTCCTAGCTACTCAGGAGGCTGAGGTGGGAGGATCTCTCAATCCCAGGAGTTCAAGGCTGCAATGAGCCATGATTGTGCCACTGCACTCCAGCCTGTACAATTTCCTATAGCGATTCAATTAAATTAACTCCCCAGGCTTTCTGGTGCTTTCTCTAAATTGGCTGGATCAATATATTTCCAGATCTGGCTTCGAAAATAAATAGAAATTTCTCCTAAATAGGAGATTATTTCCTAGCGTTCATACAGCTCAAATTACTTTTGTTTTCTCGTATTGCTTCTGCTATCTTTGGTCCTAAATGTTAATTATGTTCTTACTTAGAAAAATAGATCTTTCCATAGAAAGTAATGAGTTTTTAGGCTTAAAATTTTAGTACAACATAATGACAGATTGTCAGACAAGCATCTTGTCACTGTTGCACAAACACTTTCTAAAAAATTTAACTCCAGTTGCTTTCTCTGAAACTTGCAAAAACAAAAAAAAAAAGTTGTTAGGAAACACCAGGACTAGAATTCAGCCGTGTCTTTCTTAAAAAAAAAAAAAAAATCAGTTGGAGTGCCAGTTGTATAGGCACTGCCTTTTGTTACCAAAAAAAAAAAAAAAAGTTTTAACTCCACAGTGGAAAAACTAACATTGTCACTAGGATATGAAGAAACCATGGTGAAGAACTAGCAACAGTGGGGCCCCGCAGAATGGCTGGCGGCATCTGTGCTGAGGGCCTTTATCAGCAGCCTTGTATGTTCTATTCAGGACTCTCAGGACGATTGTTGGCATGATGTAGACAAATTGACGCAAATTAGTTTAGCATGGGCTATGCAAAGTTTAAGCTTGTTGAGCAACACACGTGGACCACATAGCAACAGCTCCCAACACTATGCAAAAGTGTTGGATGCAAAGTACTAACTACCCTAGACTGTGCTATTCCAGATTGGAAGCAGAATTTGCAAATTACTAGGCAGTGAGGAGGAGGAGGGCAGGAAGCTGGCAGCGGAGACCAGATCCCCCACACTGACCCTAAAGGCCAGCGATGGTTGAGAAAAATAACTCCTGAAAGTGCCGCTTGCTCTGCCTAAAACCGACCGCCTGTTATTTCATGCCCACAAATCCTCAAAGAGCTGGCCCCAAAGATTAAGGGGATTCCGCCACTTTGCTCTTTACTTTTGGTTCAAATATCTCAAGACAATTCCTTTGGGGCTGGTGTCACACAGACCACCTAGAGGGACCTTCTAATTGTATTTACAGTAATTTAATTATGGCAGGGAGAGCTTCAGAAGGCAGGATTTACCAAGATCGATACTATGGGTGCCACTGGCAGAGTTTTAATCTGTTAAATCAACAGAGAAATGGTGAAAAAAATATTAAAAATAAAATAAAGCCATTCTAGAGTTTGGAAACTATTTTATGGACTTTTTCTTCTTCTTTTTTTTTTTTTAGTGGAGGCTGGGAGGGTGAAGGAGACATTTTCCTGGGGGCCACAGCTTTCATGCTTTTGTTCATATTATTTTGTATTTCATATATGCATTATATCCATCCGATCACACACACACACACACACACACAGAGTTTAGATATTACGAATGCACCATAGCTAAGTGTGTGTATGCGTATGCATTTCTGTGTGTGTACTTAATTAAATATATCTCTGGATAGTTATTTAAAAACTTGGTAGAAAGTTTCTCCTCTGGGGAGGAGATCTAAGGTGGGGTGGGAGAGAGATTTACTTTTAACCTCATTTTCCATTCTTTTGTTTGCTTTTTCTTTTTGTTTTTTTGTTTTCCAAAACAATTTTACACAAAAACATTTCAAATAGTTTTTGAGTGTATCCATAAAGAAACTTTTCATGCAAATATTAAATCATAAAAGTCAGCAACCTGTATATAATTCAGCCAGTTGTAGGTTGTTTGGTTAACTAGTTACCTCGCTTTGGTTGGTGCCCTTCCCTTTGGGGGCCTCAGCCTTCCCATCTGTGAAATGAAAGGTATAGACCAGCTACTCCTGAAGGCTCCTTCCTCTCTGCGAGATTGACTGACTAGAGTCTAAAAACAGCACGTGCTGCTACTGCCATCTAGCAGTCCAACTAGGGCTGTATGGATTTAGCTTTCCTCGGGTATTTTGAGAGATCTGGGGGCTATTATTCAAAACACAAAAACTTCATTGAATATGCAGACATCCTACAGCCCCTAAGTGCTTTCTGAGTGGGAGAGAGTATACACATATAAACAAATCTTAGACATTTAAAAAGTTGTTCTGAGCCTGTAATGTTCAAGTATCATAATATTTGACTACTGCAGTCAAACATTATACCATCATTGCAATTCAGTGGTCTCAAGGGCCTTTGGTGATGTGCCCAGCTGCCCAGTATAGCAGATATTTGTTGGGTACCTACTATACATGCAGAGCACTGTGCACGTGTGTGTGTGGTAGAAAGAGACAGGAATTTGGTGTCATGCAGTCCAGACACCCTAATCCTTTAAGGATAGAGACTGTGGCCTTTTGGAGGTGTATTCCCAGTGAAGCATGCATCTCCAACAGCTAGCAGAGCGCTGGCACACAACAGGAAGTTAATAAATGCATGTTTTCAATGAATGAAGGAAGGAAGGAAGAAATAATCTGGATTTGAATTCATGTCCCGTTTATGAGGGCATTTTCTTCTTCATTTCCTCGTCGGCACAATAGCAATGATAACCCTTGCCCCTGATTGTGAGGATCCAGTGCTATGACAAGGGGCAATGCCTGTGTCAGCTGGAAAAAGCTTTAAAAAAGAGGTGGGGTGGGGGAATCTCCATATTTTGAGGCTCATCAACCACCTACTGTGCATGACCATGAGATATATTCTTTACTTCTCAAATGATATTTCCATTTGAGAACTAGAAAATGTTTTCTGCCATGTATTCTAAGTTTTCTTGATTAGCTAAAGTGGATATTGCAGAAATACTGCAAATTCAGGCATGAAGTACACTCAGGGATTTTTCTCCCCACCTCTTCCCGCAACCCTGCCCTTTCCTAACAGAAGAACAGGACGTGTTCTTTGTTTTTACTGCATCTCCAGGTTTCCATATATGTACAGTGAAGGAGTTGAATTAGATTAACCCTAAGGTCTCTTCCGTTTTAAACTCTAAAGCTTCTTCCCTTTAAAAACAGGGAAAGTTGTACGAGGTCACCAAGGGCTTTGTAAAGAACCATGATATGCTGCCACCTGTTGGTGATGCATTGAATTATTTTAAATTCTAAGCAAAGCTGAAGTTTAGTATTTATTAATAAATAGTATTCACTATGACCAAATAAATTTACATACATAATTACAGCAGAAATGCATTACAGTGCCAAGGGCAAGAAGTGTTTTCCCCAAAGGCAATAATAATAGTTGACATTTAAAGACCAGAGTCTTTCAGTACCAAACCCTACGTGAATTCTCCCATTTAATCCTCACAGCCACCCAGTTCTTTGATTATCCCCACTTTACAGATGAGGAAACTGATAGTCAGTGAGGCAATGACTTGCCCCAGGTCACATGGGTGGTAAGCAGCAGAGACAGAACCTGGTTCCTTAACAACGATGCCCTTAGCACTGTGTATTCTGTAGTGTTTTCTTGCTTCTGATTTGAAAATAAATTAACATCATTGTAAAAATTTCTTAAATTATAAAGAAAAAACTAAAATAATTTGAAATCCCACCACTAAAATAAAATCAATGTTAACATTCTGTGCATATCTATCCAGTATTTTTTTTTTTTTGAGACGGAGTCTTGCTCTGTCGCCCAGGCTAGAGTGCAGTGGCCGGATCTCAGCTCACTGCAAGCTCCGCCTCCCAGGTTTATGCCATTCTCCTGCCTCAGCCTCCCGAGTAGCTGGGACTACAGGCACCCGCCACCTCGCCCGGCTAGTTTTTTGTATTTTTTAGTAGAGACAGGGTTTCACCGTGCTAGCCAGGATGGTATCGATCTCCTGACCTCGTGATCCGCCCGTCTCGGCCTCCCAAAGTGCTGGGATTACAGGCTTGAGCCACGGCGCCCAGCCCTATCCAGTATTTTTAATGTTTATGTCATGTATACATTTGTACTTTTAAATATGGTTATAATTGTTGGTAAAAACCCAAGAGTTCCCTATTTTAAATTCATTCATTTCTCCACTCATTCATTTCTCTGATTAAATTTAACAAATGCTTAATTTGTACAAAGTAGAGATACAATGGATGGGATTTTTTTTGTTAAGACATTACACAAGCTTGTCCAACCTGCCTTATTTTGTTGTGGTTGCTGTGCTGTTTTGTTTTGCTTTAGGCTTTTAGCAGCCTGAACCATGGCTTTTTGTTTCTGTCTGTAGTGATAAGCAGAAAAGAGGAATGAGGAAGGGGCTTTACTGGCCCAACCGGAAGCAAAAACTAAGAACCCATGACTGTATTCTGTCCCTTGGCACTCCCGGATGAGATAAATAAATATTCTAAAGGAAAAATAGTTCCGGGAGAACGGGTAAGAAAGGAAGTTAGTTTGTACAGGGGGAACACAAAATGCTTCCCTGAGGACGTGATGCTTGGAAAGATTTGGATTGTTCAGGTACCCCTTTCCCCCACCTCACAACTAACTTTCCAACCAATTCTTTTCTTCAAGGAAGGAAAGGCCTGCCCTCTTCATTCTCTTTCCAGTGCTCAGGTAGGCACAGAGATGGATCAGTTAGCCCTTGCCTAAGCAGATGAAAGAGTGGGAGTAAGACGCTATTCTTCTCGTATTGTGGGCACTACAGTACTTACCAGTGATTCTTTGGGGACCTTCTCTCTCTTGGCCTAAGGGAGAGGAAAACTTCTTACCCCAAACACTGCACCTTCACCTTCAACAGTAGGGGATCTAGGTGTCTAGCCTCAGGTGTTGGTGCTTGCCTCCTGTAGGGGAGAACTAGCTCCTCCAATTTTCAACTGAGATCCTAGTGTCAATTCCTGAGCAACCAGAAAAGGGCCTTCAGCAATTGCACCACGGGTTCTCGGTTCGAACTAATTGATGATAGCCTAATCAGCCTCTCTTCTTCCAGTTTCTCCTCACTTAATCTATCCTATAGTGGGCTACAAAGTTGGTCTTCCCAAGAATAGTTAAAAATAATGCTATTAACTCAAAACTTTCAGCATATCCCTAAATAGTTTCAGTAACATTTTTATAAATAACTTGGATTTGCTGATACTTTTCCTTTGCTTTCTTTCCCAGTTCCACCCCTTCTCCCCATGTACACATCACTCAGCTTTTTTTTTTTTTTCACTCTAGGTTTAAAAAATTTTTTTGTTGTTGTTGTTTTAAACAGAGTCTCACTCTGTTGCCCAGGCTGGAGGGCAGTGGCACAACCTCCACCTCCTGGTTTCAAGCGATTCTCCTACCTCAGCCTCCCGAGTAGTTGGGATTACAGGCGCCTGCCACCACACCCGGCTAATTTCTTTGTATTTTTAGTACAGACGGGGTTTCACCATGTTGGCCAGGCTGGTCTAGTACTCCTGACCTCAAGTGATCCACCCACCTTGGCCTCCCAAAGTGCTAGGATTACAGGCATGAGTCACCGCACCTGGCTACAATTTTTAAATTTTTGTGGGTACACAGTAGTGTATATATTTACAGGGTACATGTCATATTTTGATATAGGCATGCAATGTGAAATAATCACATCACGGAGAATGGGGTATCCATCCCTTCAAGCATTTATTCTTTGTGTTACAAACAATCCAACTACACTTTTTTAGCTATTTTTAAATGTACATTTTTAAATGTACCCTCTGATAACCATCCTTCTACTCTCTATCTTCATGAGTTCAATTGTTTGATTTTTACATCCCACAAATAAACGAGAACATGCAATGTTTGTCTTTCTGTGCCTGGCTTATTTCACTTAACATAAAGACCTCCAGTTCCATTCATGTTGTTGCAAACGACAAGGTCTCATTCTTTTTTATGGCAGAATAGTGCTCCATTGTGTATATGGACCACATCGTCTTCATCCATTCGTCTATTGATGGACACTTGGGTTGCTTCCAAATGCAGCTTTTTAATGATTATCAACTAACAGCCAGTCTTGTATCATTTATGCCCCTACTCTCTCTCTCTCTCTCCCCTACCCATAGATTATTTTTAGGCAAATCTCAGACATAATATTATTTAATCCATCAACATTATAGTAGGTAGTAAATTATAGGGACTCTTTAAAACATAGCCACAATATCACTGTCACACTAAAAAATAATAATTCCTTAGTATCATTAAATACCCAGTGAGTGTTCAAATTTCCCTTAGTGTCTTAAAAATTTTTTTAACAGTGATTTGTTCAAAATGCGATGCAAACGAGGTCCAAATTCATTTGGTTGACTCTCTCTCTTTTTTTATATCTCTCTCTTTTTTCTTTTTTTCTTTTACTTCCAGGGTACGTATGCAGGATGTACAGATTTGTTACATAGGTAAATGGAGAAAATTTTTGAAATCTCTTTCAATCTATAGATTCCCATTCCATTTCCTTGTTTTCCTTGAAGTTTATTTGTTGACTAAATGGGTCATTTTTCCCATAGAACTTCCACAGTTTGGATTTGTTGATTGCTTCCTTGTGCTGTTGTTTATTATGTTTCTGTGTCTCTGTAGTCTTACAATCTCTGGTAAGATCTGGAGCTTTGATCAGACCAGTCTGAAATTATCTTTCATAGGGAGAGGTGTGTACTTCCATCAGGAGGCATTTATTAATAATACCTGCTTGTCTTTTTCTGTGATGTTAGTGGTCACTGACAATCATCTATGGTTGGTACACCTATCATTTCATTAATGGTTTGCAGAATGATGATATTCTGATTTTATCAATCCTTCTTATGTTAGCCAGGATACTTCTATAAAGAGAAGCTTTTCTTTCATCAACTATTTGATTGTCCTCAGCTATAGTTCATATGAGAAAGGCAGGTCAAGTGCTTGATTCTTTCTCTTTATTTACTGTATTAGTCTGTTCTCATGCTGCCAATAACGACATACCCAAGACTGGGCAACTTATAAAGAAAAAGAGGTTTAATGGGCTCACAGTTCCACATGGCTAGGGAGGCCTCACAATCATGGCAGAAGGTGAAGGAGGAGCAAAGGTACATCTTACACGGCGGCAGGCAAGAGAGCATGTGCAGGGGAACTGCCCTTTATAAAACCATCAGATTTCATGAGACTTCTTCTCTATCATCAGAATAGCACGGGAAATACCCACCCCCATGATTCAATTACCTCCCACCAGGTCCCTCCCACAACACATGGGGATTATGGGAGCTAAAATTCAAGGTGAGATTTGGGTGGGGACACAGCCAAACTATATAATTTACTAATTTTCAGAAAGATTAGTTGGTTCTCTAGAGACCTCCAGAAATGACTGTGAGTTTTTGGGTTTGAATAACATTGCAGACCCATGGATTTAATGATATTTGATGTGTTTCACTTCACTGTAGTGGTCATTTTTAATGATGCTCAATTTTTTTTGTTTTTGTTTTTGTTTTTGGCCAGTGGAAGAGTCTTTGATCTGGCTCCTAAGTCATTTGACAGGATTCTTATGAAACTATGAAAAATTTTTCACCTCCTTGCTCTCTCAAGCAGTATCATATTAAAGTGTACACTTTCATCTACCTTGCTTTTCCACTTAATGGTATATTCTAGAAATCACTCCATGGTAGTATACAGAGATGTTCCTCATTCCTTTACACGGGTGCCTATGATTCTATTATGTGGAAACACCACCGTTTATTCAACTAGTCTCCTACTGAATATTTGGACTGTTTCCAGTCTTTTGCTATTACAAATAGTGCTGCAGTGATCAACCTTCTGTGTATGTTTTCTTCATATTTTTGCCAGTGAATCCTTGGGATATCTTCCTGGAAGTTAGGTTTCTGGGTCAAAGAGCATTTGCATATGTCATTTTTCTGTATAGTGCTAAGTTCTCCACGAGGCTTGTACTATTTTTGTATTCCTATCAGCAATGTGTAAAAGTGATGTTAACCGAAGCCTGGTAATGAAGTATATTTGTGAACTTTGGAGTTTTGCCAATCTGATAGGTGGAAAGTGAGAATTTATGATGAGCCAAGTTAAGTATATTTCCCAATGTCTTTGCATTTTTGTGTGTGTTAAATATATTCTCATTTAAAAATATAATTCTTGGTCTTTCTCTTTTCCATTTTTAGGAAAAAAATTCTTTTGAGATAGAGACTCGCTCTGTTGCCCAAGCTGGAGTGCAGTGGTATGATCTCAGCTCACGGCAATCTCCATCTTCTAGGTTCAAGTGATTCTCCTGCCTCAGCCTCCCGAGTAGACGGGCCTGACCCTTATGTCCTCTTACAAGACAGTAGCATGCGCCACCACACCCAGCTAATTTTGTAAATTTTTTATTTTCAGTAGAGATGGGGGTTCACCATGTTGGCCAGGCTGGTCTCCAACTCCTGACCTCAACTGATCCACTCACCTCAGCCTCCCAAAGTGTTGGGATTACAGGTATGAGCCACCACATCCAGCCTAGACATTCTTTATATGTTAAGAACATTAACCCTTTGTGATGTAAGTTGCCTGCAAAATGCATCTTATCGGTAGGCTCTAACCTTTTTTTTTTTTTTTTTTTTTTGTGAGGTGGAGTCTCATTCTCTCCCAGGCTGGAGTGCAGTGGAGAGAACTTGGCTCACTACAACCTCTGCCTCCTGGGTTCAAGCAATTCTCCTGCCTCAGCCTCCCAAGTAGCTGGGATTACAGGTGCTAGCCACCATGCCTGGCTAATTTTTGTATTTTTAGTAGAGACAAGGTTTCACCATGTTGGTCAGGCTGGTCTTGAACTCCTGACCTCAGGTGATCCACCCACCTTGGCCTCCCAAAGTGCTAGGATTACAGGTGTAAGCCACTGCGCCCGGCCCTTATGTCCTCTTATAAGAGATTAGGACACAGACACAGGGGAAAGACCATGAGAAGACAAAGAGAAGGCAGACATCCACAAATCAAGGAGAAAGGCATCAGAAGAAACCAACCCTGATGACACCTTGATTTCAAACTTGTAGCCTCCAAAATCATAAGAAAATTAATTTCTGTTGTTTAACTCAGCAGTCCCCAACCTTTTTGGCACCAAGGACCAGTTTGGAGGACAATTTTTCCATGGACTTGGGCGGGGGATGATTTCAGGATGAAACTCTTTAGTTCATTAGTCATTAGATTCTCTCATAAGGAGCATGCGTCCTAGATGCTTCGGATGTGCAGTTCACAGTATGATTTCCACTCCTATGGGAAACTAATGCTGCTGTTGATTTGACAGGAGGCAGAACTTAGGCAGTAATGCTCACTCGCTGCTCACCTCCCACTGTGTGTCCCCATTCCTAACAGGCCACAGGCTGGTACCAGTCCACCGCCTGGGGGTTGGGAATCCCTGGTTTAAGCCACCCAGTCTGTGATCGTTATGGTAAACTTAGCAAACTAATACACAACTTTTTGTCTTATCAGATTTATTAATCTTTTTCCTTTATTGCTTCTAGGTTTTTGGGAGTTTTTTTTTTTTTTTTTTTTGGTTGTTTCGTTTGTTTGTCTATTTGTTTGTTTTCAAGACACAATCTCACTCTGTTGCCCAGGCTGGAGTGCAGTGGCACAATATTGGCTCACTGTAGCCTCAACCTCCTGGCCTCAAGGGATCCTCCCACCTCAGCCTCCTAGTAGCTGGCACTACAGGCCCACATCACCACACCTGGGTAATTTTTGTAATTTTTGTAGAGACAGGGTTTTACCATGTTGTCCAGGCTGGTCTCAAACTCCTGAGCTCAAGCAATCCTCCTGCCTCGGCCTCCCAAAGTGCTGGAATTATAGGTGCGAGCCACCACACCCAGCCACTTTTAGGTTTTGAGGAATAGTGAAGAAATGTCCTCCAACCCCAACAGACAAATTCACCTTTGTTTTCTTCTAGTATTTGCATAATTTCATTTTTCCCGAAGAAATTTTTAACTTTATAAAAGTTTTAAATTTACAGAAAAGTTGCAAAGATAGTACAGAGCATTTTTGTATACCCCTCACTCAGTTTACCCTATTGTTAACATTTTATATTGCTGAGGTACATTTGTGAAAACCAAGGAACCAACAATGATACCTGGCTCCTAACTAAGCTCTGCACTTTATTTGGATTTCACTAGGTTTTTCCTTTTCTCCTTCCTTCCTTCCTTCCTTCCTTCCTTCCTTCCTTCCTTCCTTCCTTCCTTCCTTCCTTCCTCTTCCTTTCTTTCTTTTTCTTTCTTTCTTTTCTTTCTTTTCCTTTTTTTCAGGGTCTCACTCTGTCCCCCAGGCTGGAGTGCAATGATGCGATCACTGCTCACTGCTGCAGCCTTGATCTCCTGGGTTCAAGTGATCCTCCCACCTCAGCCTCCCTAAGTAGCTAGGACTACAGGCATGCACCACCAAGCCCAGTTAATTAAAAAATATATATATATATTGGCTGGGCATGGTGGCTCATGCCTGTAATCCTAACACTTTGGGAGGCTGAGGCGGGTAGATCACCTAAGGTCAGGAGTTTGAGACCAGCCTGGCCAAAATGGTGAAACCTCATCTCTACTAAAAATACAAAAATTAGCTGGGTGTGGTGGTGCGCACCTGTAGTCCCAGCTACCCGGGAGACTGAGGCAGGAGAATGGCTTGAATCCAGGAGGCAGAGGCTGCAGTGAGCCGAGATCACACCACTGCACTCCAGCCTGGATGACAGAGTGAGACTCTATCTCAAAAAATAAATAAATAAAATAAATTTTTTTTGCAGAGACGGAATTTCACCATGCTCCCCAGGCTGGTTTCAAACTTCTGAGCTCAAGCGATTTCCGCCACCTTGGCATCTCAAAGGTTTAGGATTACAGGCATGAGCCACCATGCCCAGCCTCACTAGGCTTTTTCTGGTATCTCATCCAAGATACCACATTACATTTACTTGTCATGTCTCCTCAGTTGCCTCCAGGTTGTGACAGTTTCTCAGACTTTCCTTGTTTTCGATGGCCCTGACAAGTTATAGGAATACTGGCCATGAATTTTGTAGAATATCCCTCCATTGGCATTTGGTGTTTTTCTCACGTGCAGACTAGGGTTACAGACTACTGAAAGACCACAGAGACCAAGTTTTATTCTCATCACAATCATATCAAGGGCACATGATATCAACATGAGTTATCATTGATGATGTTAACTTTGATGATCTGGCTGAGGTAGAGTTTACCAGGTTTCTCCACCATAAAGTTACATTTTTCCTCCCCTTTTCATACCCTGTGTTTGGAAGCCCAGAACACATTCAAGTGTGGGAAGGGAATTAAGCTCTATCTCCTTGAGGAAGAATTGTCTGTTTAAATTATTTGGCATTCTTCTTTATGGCATATTTGTCTCTTCTTTCGTATTTATTTATTCCTTTATTTATTGTAGATAGATGCATGGATATGTATTTTATACTTTGAGGTCTATTCTAATACCATGTTATTTATTTTGTTGCTCAAATTCTTCCAGGTTTGGCTATTGGAAGCTCTTTTGTGTTGGCTCCTGTGTCTTTTTGACATGCCTCCATCCTTTTGCTCTGAGCATATCTTGATTTCCTGGGACTAAGAGATGTTTCAGGCTCATTTTGCATGTTCCCTGCCCTCACCCTAAAATCAGCCACTTCTCCAAGCCCTAGATCCTTTTCTTGAAGACTGGACTTAGAAATAAGCACTGGATGCCATTTTTCACACTTTAATATTTGGTTCATTTGGAACTTATCCTGGTACATAGTGCAAAGAATGGATCTAATTTTATCTTTATTCATATGGCTAACCAATTATTCTAACAGCATTTATTAAGAAGTTCAGGCTGGACAGTGGCTCATGTCTATAATCCTAGCACTTCGGTAGGCTGAGGCAGGAGGCTCACTTGAGGCCAGGAGTTCTATACTAACCTGGGCAACATAGTGAGACCCCATCTCTACAAAAATTTTTTTGAAAATTAGTTGGGTGTGGTGGTGCACATCTGTAGTCTCAGCTACTCAGGAGGTTGAGGCAGGGGAATCACTTGAGCCCGGGAGTTCAAGGCTGAAGTGAACTATAATAGCACCACTGCACCCCTGGATGACAGAGCCAGTCACTATCTCCCCACAAAATTAAATATTGAAAAATCATAAAGTCTATTTTTCTCCCACTGCTTTGAGATGCCATCTTTATCATATACTAGATTTTCATATGCAGTTGCCTCTTTTTCTGGCTTTTCCATTCTGTTTCATTGGTTGATCTGTCTATTAATGTACAATTACCCTACTAGTTTGCTTATATATGATTTATAATATTTGTTTTAATATCTGATCAGATTAAACTTGTTACTGCTCTTCTTTTCTGGATTTTCCTATTTGTTCTTATTTGGTCTTTCATATGAACTTTATTATCAACCTGTGTAGTTCCAGCAAAAAGAATCTGATGGTAGTTTTATTGAGATTGTGATTATTTTATATGTTAATTTAAGGAGAAATGATATATTTATAACATTGAGTCTTCCTATACAAATTCATTGTATGTCTCTCTATTTGTCTTATGTCTTTCAAAAGTGTTTAGTATAGTTTTCTTCATACACGAACATTCCGTGTTATTTATTCCCTATTCATTCATTTGTTCATGCATTCATTTATACTATGATAAATGGAATATTTTCCATCATACCTTCTATCTGTTGCTTGTGTATGCGAAGGCTATTGCTATCTGAAGTCTTACTGAATTATCTTCTTGTTTATGGTATCTCCTCAGCGGACTCTCTTTGGTTTCCTGGGGTTATAAGTATTCATATTTGCAAATGGTATGACTCGTACTTCCTCCTTTCCAAGTTTTACATCTCTAATTTTGTCCTCTTGTTTTCTCGCATCCACAAATAACTTTTTTCAGCATGGTGGCATTCTTTGACTTATTTGTGATGATAGATTATTTTGATGATAACTATTGAGGAAATGCCCTCAAGAGATAAAAGGTTTAAGGTTTTTTTTTGTTTTTTTGCAACGTGTGTTTGTGCATGTGCAAGTGTATTTTGACCATGTCAAGCATGTATCTATTTCTATTTTAATGGCTTTTAAAATCAACAATAAGTGTCAAATTTTCTCAGATTTCTTTTCAGCATCTTGAAGATGATTATATGATTTTTTTCTCCCTAACCTCTTTATTTTATTATTGAGTCTTCAAATGTAAATCCTACTTGCATTTCTAAAATAAGTGCTACTTGGTCATGATGTATTTTTTAATTGGCTACAGGATACTCTTTGATTCTATATTATTTGAGATTTTTTTCATTGATATTTATAATTAATATTAATCTGTACTTTTCACTTTGCCAGGTTTTGGTATTGTTATATGCACTTCATAAAAGCAGTTTGGAACTACCCAAAGTGAAATACAGATTCAATGCGTCTCTATCAAAATACCAATGATATTGTTTACAGAAACAGGAAAAAAACCTGTAAAATTTGTATGGAACAAAAGACTCCAAATAGCCAAAGCAATCCTGAGCAAAAAGAACAAACCTGGAGGCATCACACACTACCAGACTCCAAAATATACTACAAAGCCATGGTTATCAAAACAGTAAAGTACTGGTATAATAATAAACACATAGACCAATGGAAAAGAATAGAGGACATGTAAATTAATTAAAGTATCTATAGCCAACTTATTTTTGACAAAGGCACCAACAACACTCATTGGGGAAAGGCCAATCTCTTCAACAAATGTGCTGAGAAAACTGAATATCCATATTCTGAAGAATGAAACTAGACCCCTATCTCTCACCATATACAAAAATCAACTCAAAATGGATCAGACCTAAATGTAAGACCTAACACTATAAAACTACAGGAAGAAAACATAGGAGAGGAACTTCAGGACATTGGTCTGGAAACAGATTTTATGACTAAGACCCCAAAAGCATAGGCAACAAAAGCAAAAACAAACAAATGGGATTATATCAAACTAACAATCTTCTGCACAGCAAAGGAAACAATCAGCAGAGTGAAAGGACAACCTACAGAATGGGAGAAAATATTTGCAAACTATTCACATGACAGGGGTTAATAGCCAGAATAGGCAAGGAGCTCAAACATTTCAATAGCGAAACATAAACAATTAGATTTTAAAATAGGCAAATGACCTGAACAAACATTTCTCAAAAGAAGACACACAAATGGCCAACAAATATATGAAAACATACTCAACATCACTAATCATCAGAGAAATGCAAATCAAAACCACAATGAGGTATCATCTCACCCCAGTTAGGATGGGTATTATCAAAAACACAAAAAATAACAAATACAGCTGAGGATGCAGAGTGACTGTTAGGGGCGTAGATTTCTTTTTGTTGAGATGAAATGTTCTGAAATTAGATAGTGGTGATGTTTGCACAACTCTGTGAATATGGTATACTAAAAAGCACTGAACTGTACACTTTCAATGGGTCGATCTTTTGGTATGTCAATTATATCTCCATAAAGCTGTTATTAAAAAACAAAAGTTGGCTGGGCATGGTGGCTTGCACCTGTAATTTTAGCACTTTGGGAGGCGGAGGTGAGAGGGTTGCTTGATCCCAGAAGTTCAAGACCAACCTGGGCAACATAGCAAGACCCTCATCTCTAAAAAAAAAAAAAGTTAGCCAGGCATGGTGGTGCAGAGCTGTAGTCCTAACTACTTGGGAGGCTGAGGCAGGAGGATCGCTTGAGCCCAGGAGTTCAAGGCTGCATTAAGCTATGACTGCACCACTATACCCCAGCCTGGGCAATAGAGTGAGACCCTGTCTCAGAAAGAAAGTTGGATGGAGGAGGAGCCGTTGGTATTAGTGCTGTCAGGCTGCTTTTGATTCTTCAGCACCCAGTTGGCTCAAACCCTTTGCCACTTCTACTGCAGACTAGCATCTTGCCAGGAAAATGTCTGATGAATTTTCTATGGCAAATGCTCTACCTGAACACTTCCCTGACCAAGCCCCTGCTGTGATTAATAGAAATCTAGTCAACCTCCTTAAGGCCGGCCAGATTCCAAACCTTGGAAGAACCCATGTGCTGTGCCTTCTATGCCATCTGGACTCCCGCCAAGTGCAACACTCTTCATTGTACCTTTCAGACCTTTGCTAACAGGATTGCATCCCTCTGTGCCTCCCACCAGACTGCCTCTGGGAACCCGAGAACTCTTCCTTTTTCTGGACCATCATGCTCCCCACCTAATGGTCCTTATCCAACTTCAACTGTGATGCACCTTGACCCCACAGGCCACATCCTATGCCAAAAATGCCCCTTCTAGAGCTTCCCAGACCATATGGTGCTCTCACAGGTCTCACAAGTCCTGCTGCAACTAGTATTTTAGGTCCATGAAAATTCACGTTTCTGAACCATGGGCACCAGTGGGAAGGCAGCATCCTACTCTAAACATGCCACATGTACCTCTACAGCCATATCTTACTCATCCTCCTCCCAGGCACCAGGGCAGTGTCACCTTTTCCAATGGGGCTCTGTCCCATGTAGACCACCAGCACCATAGACTGCCTCTGCAGGATTATATCCCACACAAGTCTCTATCCTATTCATAGTAATTCTTTTCAAGTTCCTTTGGGACCTTCTGCCTGGTGGCCTCATTCTTACCCATTCTTACCATTAAGTTAAAAATGGATGAAGGGATAACACTTTGCTTTTGAAAGCATACACACTATATATATATATGGTGTATATACTATAGGCTGTCTTTTCATTTCACAGGCAAACCTTTCATTTGTTAAAAAAAAAAAGGCAGTATCTGTGAATTGCAATAAAGTGCAATAAAATGAGGTATGCCTGTATATACACTGGATGCATATATACACAGTATATGTAGTATATATATGTAATATATGTATATACTTATATACTATATTTGTATATAGAAGGCCAATTAATAGGCCAAATAAGGCTGGGCAACAGAGAGAGACTCTGGAAAAAAAAAGAAAAAAAAGAAAGAAAGAGAGAGAGAGAAAAGAAAGAAAATAAATAAATAAATAAATAAATAAATAAAAGAAATTGCCATAGCCACCCAACCTTCACCAACCACCACCCTGATCAGTCAGTAGCCATCAACATGGAGGCCTGACACTCCACCAGCAAAAATACTGTGACTCGCTGAAGCATCAGATGATTGTTAGCATTTTTTGGCAGTAAAGTATTTTTAAATTGAGGTATGTACATTGTGTTTTTAGACATAATGCTATTGCACACAACAGACTATATAGTACAGCATATAAACATAACTTTTATATGGACAGGCAAACAAAAAATATGTGTGATTTGCTTTATTATGATACTTGCTTTGATCTGGAACTGAACCTGCAATATCTTAAGAGGTATGCCTGTGTATAGTGTGTGCGTCTGTGTGTGTGCATGTATACCCATGAATGCATATATTAAAATGCTGGTTTTGGTATTCTTAGAAGGCATTTATGAAAACAATTCTTGCACCTCTTGGAGTAGGTATGTGCCTCTTGAACTTGGATATATATTTAGAACATTCAGATAAAAATGCAAATATGATTTTTGTTTGCTTTTTATGGAAAGTTATGGTGAATATTTTAATTATATTGAATAGTTCTTTGATATAATTTATGAAGCCACATACTTAAAAATCTAAAATGATATAGATTATTAGAATCTGCAACTTTATTGGCAATTTGTTTATTTTTCTATAATAACCATTTCCCTAAATAAACATACTTTTGAAAACAATCATGTGTCCATACTTTAAACAAATGATTTCTCTGTTTATAAGATAAATAAACATGGTCCTCTTGAGGTTATATTTTGGAGTACACATTTAAAAACTTTCAGTAAAAACTGTCTGGTGTTCAGCTCATTAGCCAGTGTTCATTTTAATTATTTAAGAATTTATTTTTAAATCTCAAAAGCTTTAAGGGTACTAGTAGTTTTTGGTTACATGGATGAACTCTATAGTGGTGAAATCTGGATTTTTAGTATACCAGTCATCTGAACAGTGTACATTGTACCCAGTAGGTAAATTTTCATTCCTTACCCCCTCCTATCCTCCCCCTCATTTGAATTCTTGAGCATTGATTAGTAAAGCTTTTCATTTTTTAAAGTTCTACCTGATTTGTCTTATTTTTAGCTAAGTGGGTCACACAGCTCTGAAACCTATTATTTATGGAAACTAACATTAAAATAAAAATCTAGGTCAATACACATGTAAATCATGGTTGACCTACATTGGAATATGTTGCCAACTCTGCCTTTAGATGCATTATCTAATATAACAGTCAAGTTTACTTAATGGCAACAAATCAGTATGTGCTCTTCAGTGACAAGCAGTGATAGTGCCTTCATCTATCAAAAAAGTGAGAGGAAAACATCATTACTTTGTACACTTAAATTGTTTCAGTGAGGCCAGGCATGGTGGCTTACACCTGTAATCCCTGCACTTTGGAAGGCCAAGCCAGGTGGATCACCTGAGATGAGGAGTTCGAGACGAGCCTGGCCAACATGGCGAAACCCCATCTCTACTAAAAATATAAAAATTAGCCAGGCATGGTGGCATACACCTGTAGTTCCAGCTGCTCAGAAGGCTGAGGAATGAGAATCGCTTGAACCTGGGAGGTGGAGGTTGCAGTGAGCTGAGATTGCACCACTGCACTCAGCTTGGGTGACAGAGTGGGACTCTGTCTCAAAAAAAAAAAAAAATTGTTTCAGTGAAAAATACTTGAAATTGTGATTTTAATTAACATTTTAATGATGAATTTAATGTATGTAATTGTCTATTCATTTTAAGATAATCTGCTAAAAATATGACTTGAGACGTATATTTTGTTTGCATTATGAGCAGTAAGCAATCTGAGATGTTAGGTTTTCTCACCTGATATTGTATTTGTAAACAAAGATAAATGTTGTTTTAATAAGTAATTATGATTGTGAATAGAATATGTATTTGATACTTGATTTTTTTGAGACAGGGTCTCACGCTGTTGCCCAGGCTGGAGTACAGTGGCACAGTCATAGCTTACTGCATCCTTGAACTCCTGGGCTCAAGTGATTCTCTAGCCTCAGCCCCCTGAGTGGCTGGGACTACAGGTACATGCCACCATGCCTGGCTAATTTTTAGAACTTTTTTTAAGAGACGATCTCTACAAAAAGAGATAATCAAGGCTGGTCTCAAACTCCTGGCCTTAAGCGATCCTCCCACCTTGGCCTCCCAAAGTGCTGGGATTACAGGCATGAGCTACTGTGCCAAGCCAATACTTGATTTTTTTTTTTTTTTTTTTTTTTTTTTTGAGGCAGAATCTCCCTTTGCCGCCCAGGCTGGAGTGCAGTGGCGTGATCTCGGCTCACTGCAACCTCCACCTCCTGGGTTCAAGCGATTCTTGTGCCTCAGCAGGGCGCCACCACGCCCAGCTAATTTTTGTATTTTTAGTAGAGATGGAGTTTCACCATGTTGGCCAGGATGGTCTCCATCTCTTGACCTTATGATCCGCCCGCCTCAGCCTCCCAAAGTGCTGGGATTACAGGTGTAAGCCACTGTGCCTAGCCCCAAAAAATTTTTTTTTGATATATTTTTATAGCTTAAAAAAAGATGTTCCCTCTTCTTCCTCTTCCCCTTCTCTCTATTGTTTCCCCTTTCCTTCTCTTTGTCGGCAATTCAATCCAAGACCATTAAAATGAACTGGCAAGGTGGGCTTCCATGGCAGGGTAGAAAGATAGAGTTGGAGGAGGATGTCCATGTGGGGCAAGGGTGGTATGGAATTTCAGAGCCCAAATGGAATGAAGAGGAAGTCAGTGCAGGAGTGTGGCCTCCTCCTATGGTGCCAAAGCCCAAGGAGTGTACCCATGTGGAAGAAGGAGCTGCAGTAGTGATGAAAGATTGATTACACAGAGTGAGATTAATCAAATAAGTTAACACTTTACATTAAAGATAATGGGAATCAGGTGTCTGTCAGAGAAGGAGCAGACAAATATGGAAAGGGAGAAAGCAAAAATGAACCCTGTGATATTAATTTGAAATTAGAGATTCTGGTGTGAACTCATGGTTGTCGACATACAGACATGTAGAAATATAGGTAGGTGTGTGTGTGTGTGTGTGTGTGTGTGTGTGTGTGTGTATTATTTATAGCAACGAGCCTATGCAGCATCAAACCTTGGCTTCTAGATACCATTCTCCACTTAAAGGACTTTTCCCCAGGACTTTCCTTGATGAAATGGATGATTCAAGGCTGGGGCAGGGAAAACACAAAACAAAACCAGAATGCCTGGTGTCAGAAAGTTAGAAACTGCTCAGAATTATGGGGATATGTCAAAAGGACACAGAAGTCAACTTGAATAAGGCTCTCTAGCCAAATCTGGGGTAACGTGAGCATCGAAATAATGACAGTAATGAATTATAACTCACTGAATGAAACAGAAATCTGAGGGTCCATATTGACTAAAATAAGTAAATGAATTAATTGAAAGTTTGATGAGTAATGGGAATATTTATGAAGAGGTTAAGTTGACCCTAAAAAGACTCCTTATGGCCAGGTGTGGTGGCTTATGCCTGTAATCCCAGCACTTTGGGAGGCTGAGGCAGGCAGATTGCCTGAGGTCAGGAGTTTGAGACCAGCCTGGCCAACATGGTGA
This sequence comes from Macaca fascicularis, assembly GCF_037993035.2. Lineage (NCBI taxonomy): Eukaryota > Metazoa > Chordata > Mammalia > Primates > Cercopithecidae > Macaca > Macaca fascicularis. The sequence goes on from NC_088385.1 coordinate 113,835,097, forward strand.
AACCCTGTCTATACTAGAAACACAAAAATTAGCCGGGCGTGGTGGTGGGTGCCTGTTACCCAATGTTATCCAAGCTACTCGGGAGGCTGAGGCAGAAGAATCACTTGGGCCCAGGAGGCGGAGCTTGCAGTGAGCTGAGATCACACCACTGCACTCCAGCCTGGGCGATAGAGTGAGACTCTGTCTCAAAACAAAAACAAAAAACAAACAAAAAAACCCTAACTCCTTATAATGGAAGGTTATTGAGTTATGCTTAATAATTGGCAAATTTATGATTTTTTCCCTGTCATCAGCAGGAATGAGAGCATCAAGACAAGTTACAGAAAATAAAGAGTGCTGTATGTTTTATACATTTGGGTATAGTGTGCAAAATTTAGATTCTGCTACATGGAGCAACAATTTTATCAAAGACATTCATGTTCTTCCACCCCCATGAGGCTCTAACAGCCCCAGCCACTCCAATCAATTTCCAGGCTAAAAAGCCTAAAGGGAGAAGATGTACCTTCAATTGTCTATCACAATACACACAGCTATCAGCTACCATGTATCGAGTACTCACTATGCAGATGAACAGAATAATACATTATGTTACTTAATAAACACAATTTTAGCAGATGGGGACTATTAGTTTACATTTTTTTGCGGGGAAAAGGCCCAGTCAAATTAAGGTACTTGACCAAAGTAGCAGAGTCCTGATTAAAATCTATTTGGTTACAGCACCTGGACTATGAGTCACCACACCATATTGTCTAGTCATGTTACCTTGAAACTCAGGTTTCATCTACTCAAGCTTTCATAAATCTTGAGAGGAGGAGAAGGGACATGGTTAAGACAGCCCACCAGAGACCAACTAAGCCAAGGGAGTTGGAGGTGACATCTTTCATAAGCATAAAGGCACAGACAGATATATTCTTGTTCAAATTTTGTCACTCCTATAATCTGCCCTTCTCAGAAGCAACCAGCAATGGGACTAGTGGCATATTTTGGGACTACTGTCAACAAAAGGAGTCATACTCTGTAACATATTTGAAGAGATTTATTCTGAGCCGAAAGTGAGTGTCCAATGGACCATGATACAGCCCTCAGGAGGTCTTGAGAACATGTGCCCAAGGTGGCTGGGCTACAACTTGGTTTTATACATTTCAGGGAGAGATAAGACATCAATCAATACACGTAAGATGTACATTGGTTCGTCTGCAAAGGTGGGACAACTAGAAGCAGGGGGATTGGGGGTGAGATGACTTCCAGGTCATAGGCAGATTCAGAGATTTTCTGACTGGCAATTGATTATTATCTAAAGACCTGGAATCAATAGAAAGGAATGTCTGGGTTATGATAAGGGCTGTGGAGACTAAGGTTTTAGCACGTAGATGAAGCTTCCAGGTAGCAGGCTTCAGAGAAAACAGATTGTAAATCTTTCTCTTTTTTCTTTTTTTTGTTTTTTGTTTTTGAGACAGAGTCTCGCTCTGTCACCCAAGCTGTAGTGCAGTGGCATGATTTGGGCTCACAGCAACCTCCACCTTCTGGGTTCAAGTGATTCTCCTGCCTCAGCCCCCCAAGTAGCTGGGACTACAGGCACCTGCCAGCATGCCCCACTGATTTTTCTATTTTTAGTAGAGAGGGGTTTCACCATGTTGGTCAGGCTGGTCCCGAAATCCTGATCTCATGATCTGCCTACCTCAGTCTTCCAAAGTGCCATGATTACAGGCATGAGCCACTGCTAGTGGCCTGTAAATGTTTCTTATCAGATTTAAAGAGTCTGTTCTTTCAGTCTTAAGGTCTCTGTGTTGATGTTAATGCTGGTCAGCTGTGAGGCATGTCAGGCCATCCACTTCCCATCATGGCCTGAACTAGTTTTTCAGGTTAACTTTGGAATGGCCTTGGCCAAGAGGAGGGGTCTGTTCATATGGTTAGGGGGCTTAGAATTTTATTCTTGGTTTACATTCTCCCTCTTCTAGCTAAGATTTTCCAGAGGTGACATCAATGGCCACCAAATTTTTATTGTGTCCCATAACAACTGCTGAGGTAGCATGGCTGGCTGCCCGGGGCCCATCCTGTTCCTTGGTGGGACCCCTAGGGTCAAGGGACTTAGAGCCAAAAGACTTACAGCCAATTTAAATGTTCTAGGCCAGATGGGAATGAATGTGAACAGGCATTCACTAACCCTTAAATTTTTTAAGGTAATATGAAAGCCAACAAATGAAAAGCCAGAGGCGAGGTTACAAAATTGAGTTATCTACCTTTAACCTCTACGTGTTGAGCTACTGTGATCTTGGTTTTAGCTACAGATGAATTGCAATGAACTATACAAAACAATCATTATTAAAACCTTTTAAGCTAAGAAATTTAGAGACTTTTGTTGTGCTGCCATGCTTTTTGTGGTCTTTTAGTGATTTATCCTAAGGTGGCTGATAAATTTAAAAAATGTCTATCTATTGGCATAAATCTCATAATTGGGAGTATTATACTGAAGAGGCTTTGTCATGAGGTATTTTTCTATTCTCTCAGTAATTTTATTTTAATTCTATGGGAAGCAGGAAATTCTTTATGACTGGGATGGATACAAAAGGTGCCACACATATAATAACCCAGGAGGCAAAGTCTCTTATTTTACCAACTGTTTAGGTGTCTGTGTACTCTTCCTTGATTGGGAGGATCTGAAATAATGCCGTCCCTCAAAACTGGGCCTTACAATCTCATGTGCCCACCTCTTCCACGATAGTCCCTGGGACTCGAGGGAGGGTGCTTATATAGTTTTAGCAGCAGGGTATTTGCAGTGAAAAACAGATTGGGCCCAGGGGGATTCCAAATGAGGGAGAGTCGCAGGATTCGTCAAATCATCTCTAGTTTTCAGAATATCATGATTCTGGTTTTCCCAGAAGAAGTAAAACTATGAGAGGTAACATTAATAATTTGACAATCAAAGAATAATGTGTGTGTCAGAATAGACAAAGGAACATATTCCATCAGGGCACCAACTAAAAATATGAAGAAAATTATAACTGGTACTCTTTCGAGGGTTTTTGCAGCCCAGAAATAATTCATGAGTCAATCTGCACTCAAAAACAAAAGTCAGGGCTGGAATCTAGTAATAGATGTTATAGTTTTCCTTTGAAACAATTTCTTTTTCTCTATCCCTCCTTTTCTGCTAAAGAGAAACTATAGTAAGACCAATTTGTGTTCAAAATAAGTTTCAGGCTTATTACATTCAGCCTGATTATTTGCATAAAGTCCAGCAAGAATTGACTCGTCACAGAGGCTCTTTTCAAGTTGACTTTCTGGAACTTTACCTTAAAATGTGTTATTCTAGTAAAAGCCTTGGTAAAATAACCAGTGTCTCCAATTGTCCTGTCTTAAAAGAGAAGACTTTTTACTAAATTTATGCAAATAACCATATTGTCATAAAGTCAGAATACTCATGAATAGTTTCTGAATTTTGGAGAACTCAGAAAGGAAAATGTGCTCCAAAAAACATACTTTACCCAATTGCTCTAAACTATAAATAACTCAAAAGATATCCTTGACTCTTATCTAATCAGAGCAGCAGTCTTCCAAACAAGATGCATTTGTTCATCTTGGAAGTGCCATTCACAGCTCAAGCAGCTCTTGTCAGTTGAGAGACATTCATCAGGCACTGTAGAATCTAGTAGCTCCTCACCTAGTCAGTCAGTCCTAAGGAAAAAAGAGGCTCCCTGTTCCTAAGTATCTCTTCCGTGCATCCCCAGGTAGCAAGAGCCTATACAAATCATTTTTATTTTATCATGGAACTCTTTTGGGCATCATTATTTCAATTAGCATAGGGATAGTTTCAGTGAACATCCCATAGCAAGGCAGCACATGCTTCTCAAGTGGGAACTCTCTAGTCCGAAGTCCCAGTAGTTGTCATTGGGAAATGCTTACTGGCTTTTGCCATAAGCCTCAATAAACATGCCACAAAGAGCTATCAAGTGGAAGATTTGCCCTGAACAGCACTGCAGCTTCTACCCTATATTCTGGGAATCTTACTAGTTCTTAATTAGCATATCCAGTTAACATTTCACAAAGGATAGAATTACATGCCTTCAATTTTTCAGTACTAGATATGGAAAACATCCCACAGTCAGACACAATACCCATTTTCATAAGACATTTAGGTAAAGGACTCAGAACTACCTTACATAAGGTAGTTGTTTAAACATCTCAAATTTCATAATCCTGTCAACCTTTACATTTTTATGTTCTGATCCCAGGAACTTCTCTATCCCCCAGGCCATTTTGCTAGTGAAAAAGGATTTGGGTTCCCAACAGGGAGTTGGACCAAGGGACTCAGGCTCTTTTATCAATCTTTATCTTAATTTGCCTCAACATTGCCCTAGGCAATGTCAGCTTTCTTATTATAACCTTTGCCTTTTAATTTTCCTTAGATTTCTCCTATCTGGGGCAAATGCAGAACACTAGTATGGGGCCCTTTAATGCTGAGGACCAGCAGGGGCTCCCTTTGGTCCACCCAACTTTTGATAGTGTTGTAAAGTTTATTTCATTTCTTAATAACCATCTAAAGATTTCCACCTTCTGGGATGAGTCCTTTGACTTCCTTTTGCCTTCCCCATTTATTTTTGGTTACATGTCCTAATGTTTTATAAGCATCTGTAAGACCCATGAAGGATAGCAAATTTGATAAGGCTTCTCAAATAGTTGTTCGATTCTGCAGGAGTAATGTCACCCAGAGTGCCCATGTAGAAGGGATCCTCTTAACCACAGCATTTCCCACGATGTGGGTAATAGGCATAGTAAGTGGGAGAATATCCTGGTCATCATAAAGCCAGTCTCATATGGCTTGCATAAGAAGCATTATCAGCTGTTTTGTCTGGGGTGTCCCACTTGGCATTTAATAAGGAGATTTGGGCAGTCCCCTTATCAGGGTAATCAGACTTACAGTGGCTTTTATCTGGTTCACCAGGCTGGATGTCCCCTCAGGAATACCCTCCTGTGGAACTGGATAACATACACGCATCAGTGAGTGTTTAATAGTGGGCTGTGGGTACTATATCAACCCAAACTTGCTCTTTCATTATGTGGCATTTAAAATTAAAGATGCTCTCCTTAAATTAGTTGCTCTTACAAGGTTTTTCAGGAAGCTGATGATACCAATTAATAATGGAACAATTGCTTTATGTTATATGCTCTGGTTTTAATAGTTACTTGGTTTTGCCTTACCCCACATTGACTATCTTCTTGGTAACCACAAGTCATAGAAGCACCTTCTGTTGTCCCTGCATAAGTTTGCCTTTGGGGAGGGGGCAGCTTTGAGGCTGGTAGCATAAGCTCAGACTAACTTAAATCAGACCTTGGTCTAGCAGCAAGGTTCAACCCAAACTTCTCCTTTAATTTATTATTATTATTATTTATTTTTATTATTTTTTTTTTGAGACAGAGCTTTGCTCTTGTTATCTAGGCTGGAGGGCAATGGCACGATCTCGGCTCACTATAACCTCCGCCTCCCTGGTTCAAGCAATTCTTCTGCCTCAGTCTCCCAAGTAGCTGGGATTACAGGCAACTGCCACCATGCCTGGCTAATTTTTGTGTTTTTAGTAGAGACGGGGTTTCGCCATCTTGGCCAGGCTGGTCTCAAACTCCTGACCTCAGGTGATCCACCCGCTTTGGCCTCCCAAAGTGCTGGGATTACAGGTGTGAGCCACCATGCCTGGTCTTTTAATTTCATTTTAACTATTACAGATAGCAATAACCAAGGGATTGGATATTTTGTTTTTATTCTTATTAGTTTGCATTTCCTTATGCATTCAGTGAAGTAACTTCCTGGGAGTATCTCTAAATTCCAGCCATCTCTAAATTCCACTGGTAACTTTTACCTTTAGTAACTAAATGCAGCCCAGCTGCAGCTCTATACCATGGGTGACCATACAACCACCAAGGAGTCAAAGGTTTTTCATTACCACCCTTTTCTTTTTCTCTCTATCCATTTAGTTTTATTTATATACTTCTTCTTTATTTTAAAGTGTCCCCTAAATAACCTCAAAATTAGAAAAAAAATTCCATTTCCTTTTTTTTTTTTTTTGAGACGGAGTCTCACTCTATTACCCAGGCTGGAGTGCAGTGGTGCAATCGTGGCTCACTGCAACCTCTGCCTCCTGGGTTCAGGTAGTTCTCCTGCCTCAGCCTCCTGAGTAGCTGGGATTACAGGTGCCTGTCACCACACCCAGTTAAAAATTACATTTTCTTTAGCCAACACTACATCCTTGTGTTTTTGTAAACTTCCCTAAAAAAGGTTTTGGTGAAGAGTAACACATTTTAGTCTCCTATAATTTTAACTCTTAGTAATCCAAATTCCCAGTGAAAAAATAAGGATTGCTTACTTTAACATAGCATGGCTTTAAAATTTTAAATTACTGAAGACAATTTTATGAGTAAATTTACCAAATTAATCTTAGCAAATGTTACTAAAGTCATGTGAACTAAAAGGCATCTGAGCTAGTTTCTATTAGTCTGATAAACACTTAGTTTTCTTTAAATCAATTGATTAGAGCTCTTTCATATAATTTGGTAGTGAAATTTCACTTCCACATTACACATTCAAACATATAGACAGACATATAGACAAAAGCAAATCCTCTATTTTCTTATCTGCCTGTTTTCAAAAATTCTCTCCCTTTACTAAAAAAATTGCAGGAGCTGGCCGGGTGCGGTGGCTCAAGCCTGTAATCCCAGCACTTTGGGAGGCCGAGACGGGCGGATCACGAGGTCAGGAGATCAAGACCATCTTGGCTAACATGGTGAAACCCCGTCTTTACTAAAAAAATACAAAAAATTAGCCGGGCGTGGTGGCAGGCGCCTGTAGTCCCAGCTACTGAGGAGGCTGAGGCAGGAGAATGGGGTAAACCCGGGAGGCAGAGCTTGCAGTGAGCCAAGATCGCGCCACTGCACTCCAGCTTGGGCGACAGAGCGAGACTCTGTCTCAAAAAAAAAAAAAAAAAAAAAAAAAAAAAATTGCAGGAGCCTACAAAAATTGAAGGAGAGAGCTACCATACCAGGCTTCTCAAAACGAAGAAAGACCTGAAGCAGCAGGGTACAGCACAAGTTGCACTTCTGAGATATCTGAAGAATTTAAAAAAGAAACAGATTATAGAATTTAAAAATTAAAAACTCCTTGCTTTAAAAGTCAATAGTTTTTATAAAAGCTTGTTTAACCAATTATTTCATTCGCATTAGTATATTTTTAATATCAAAGTTCAATTCCTATACTTTCAATATCAAAGTCCGATTCCTAGAAAGATTATTGTAATTTCCTTTCAATTACAGCCAACTTAACTATATAACTTAAAAAAAAAAAATTCCTTTTTTACTAACCTCATTACAACCTATACAGACCATTCATGACACACTTGGACTTTCTGGTTTGTCCTAAATATTCCTATTTCTTAAACAACCAGTCATTTTATTTTAAAATACAAATTTACCATACAAGATCCTCTGTCATACAAAGTCATTTTTCTTTTAACTTTCCTTACCAAAAATACCTCTTTATATCTGTAACTTTCTTTATGTCTCTTAATTCCTGGTTCCTTTTACCTTGTTTTACATGTATCCTTTAAATAACATATAAACTAGACAAAAACTATTTACCTTTTAATAAGAACACACTTTTAGAAGAAATGTTTTCCTAGAATCTTAAATTGAAAATTACCCAGATGTTTAGTGGATATCTATTATTTCATACAATTTTAGATTGGAAATTACATCACATTTGTTTACAAGCATTTATTCCATTACATTTACCTGCTTAATTTATTTTTAATAGTTTACCTAGATTATTTATGAAAACGGATATTCATCATTTAAAGTTATTTCCCTGTTAACCATGTTTATAACCTATGAATTTCAGGTGTTTACCTGAGTAAGAAACTTAAGGCTAACTATATTGGTATTTTACCAATAACTCAGGATTTAGCTGTTTTCATTAAACCAACAATACAAGTATCTTTATAAAAAATTACTGTAATCCTAGCACTTTGAGAGGCCGAGGTGGGTGGATCACGAGGTCAGGAAATAGAGACCATCCTGGCTAACACGGTGAAACCCCATCTCTACTAAAAGTACAAAAAATTAGCCGGGCGTGGTGGCGGGTGCCTGTAGTCCCAGCTACTCAGGAGGCTGAGGCAGGAGAATGGTGTGAACCTGGGAGGCGGAGCTTGCAGTGAGCCGAGATCATGCCACTGCACTTCAGCCTGGGTGACAGAGTGAGACTCCGTATCAAAAAAAAAAAAAATTACATGGTTGGGTGTGGTGGTTCATGCCTGTAATCCCAGCACTTTGGGAGGCTGAGGTGAGTGGATCATGAGGTCAGGCATTCGAGACCAGTGTGTCCAACATAGTAAAACCCCATCTCTACCAAAAATATAAAAAATTAGCTGGGCATAGTGCCTGTAATCCTGGCTTCTCGGGAGGCTGAGGCAGGCGAATTGCTTGAACGTGGGAGGTGGAGGTTGCAGTGAGCCGAGATCACACCACTGCACTCCAGCCTGGGTGACAGTGTGAGACTCCGTCTCAAAAAAAAAAAAAAAAAAAAAAAAATACAGAAGTAAAGATCATTCTGTTTTGGGTTGGGTTTATAGTTTTATAAACATCATGCCAAATGTTGACATCTTATAGTATTTGGCAGGGGTAAGCATGGAACTGCTTGATCAATAAATACAAAAAATGCTGAAAATTCTTAAGACATTTCTGATATTACTTTACCAATAATTTGAAAGCCAGCTTAGTTATTAAATATTTTACTTACATGACATAAACTTGAAAAACATTTAGGTTTCTTTTTGTGTGTGTATGGTGGATCAATGTGTGCTGACTGTGAGGAGGACTCTACAGTGTTTCACCACTGAATTGTTTCTGCCCTCTTAGATGTCTGTTTCTCTCTCTGAATTCTATTACCTCCAAGAGGGCTCAAAATGCCAAGTGATCAGTTCTTATATGTGTTTCCTGGAAGAGCCTTTCTAAACTAATTTCTTGGGCGTTGCCTGTAGGGCCATTGCACGTCTCAGGAAGTCAACCCCCAGACACTTTTACTTGGTCCCCAGTCCCCTAGGAGCATCTTTCAGCTGGGAGGAACAAAATGCCCTTTTTTTCCAGAGCTGAGGACCTTAGTCTCATTTACCTATGAAAATGACAGTTCAGTTCCTCACACAAATGCACAGACAAACCAATTGAGCTTAATTTTGGAAGAAAAATCAACGGAGAAGACTCTTTAGAATGTTCCTCCAAACTAGAAACCAAATGAGGTGCCCCAAAAGGGGTCCTTCTCCTTGTCTTTAGAAAAAGGCAATGGAGAACACCTTTAGAATGCACCTCTGAACTAGACAGGGATCCCAAATAACCTTCTAGGAGGAAAAACAAAAACTCAGAATAAATCAAGGACCATCAGCCAAATGGGAGGTCCAGTGCTCAGGAGGACTTAACAATTCCACTGGAGGAAATGCTCATAGTTGGGGAGAACTTCCAATGGTCCCCTGCTGGTACCTTAGCTCCAAGTTCAGCTGACTCCTTCAGGGCTCTGAGTCTTCTCTGAGGCCTGATGCTAGGTGTCAAATTATTGTAAGTGAAAGAGCAAAACTCTGTAAATTATTTGAAGAGATTTATTCTGAGCCAAATGAGTGACCAATGGCCCATGACACAGTCCTCAGGAGATCCTGAGAACATCTGCCCAAAGTGGTTGGGCTTCAAGTTGGTTTTTTACATTTCATGGTGACATAAGACATCAATCAATACATGTAAGATGTACATTGTTTCAGCCACAAAGGCGGGACTACTGAAAGCAGGGATGTGGGGGTGAGAGGATTTCCAGGTTATAGGCAGATTCAAAGATTTTCTAATTGGCAATTGATTATTGTCTAAAGACCTGGAATCAATAGAAAGGAATGTCTGGGTTATGATAAGGAGTGGAGACTCAGGTTGTAGTATGTATATAAAGCCTCTAGGTAGCAGGCTTCAGAGAGAATAGATTGTAAATGTTTCTTATCAGCCTTAAAGAGTCTCTTCTGTCAGTCTGAAAATCTCTGTGTTGATGTTAATGCTGGTCAGCTGTGAGGCATGCCTGACATCCACTTCCTGTCATGGCCTGAACTAGTTTTTCAGGTTAACTTTGGAATGCCCTTGGCTGAGGAGGGGTTTGTTCAGATGGTTAGGGGGCTAAGAATTTTATTTTTGGCTTACACTATTAACTAGCACAGAGGCTCTAAAACGTTAATTATTCTCTCCGCAAATAAATGATTAGTCTTATGTAAGGATGTGCCCTGAAAGCAAGAAAGGAAAGTGGGTCAAGTAGTCACTGATACAAATTTTAATTTGGCAGTTTTAGATCTAGGAAGAGATTAATGTTGGCTCCTTCACACTCTGAGGATTGGTGGCTATTTCCCTTACATTCAATGTGAATATGAAGGACAGATTTCAAAAGGTCCCCTAAAACAGTTTCTCCCTCTCTTAGAACTCATTTGCCTTTGCAAACTGAAATTAGTGTTTCTAGTTAGAATTCCATCTACCCTGGTTGCAGAAGACTTAAGATGTTAGATATCCTCAGGCTTTTCTTCATCTGTAAATGAGGGACCACGCCCCTCAGAATGCATACAGCATTGCCTAAACCATGGGGTGGGCCATTGTTTCCAAAAGCAGGCCAAGTTGAGGGGCTCTCTTACTGTAATTCACACATATCCTAGTCAAACCGTACTGCATTCTGGGGTCACTTGAAAATGTTAACTCGGTAAATCTCCCTTCTCATGGTAAATGTATATGTTCTTTCAACCTGGCTATTGCAGATGACAATAAAGATCCTACGGTTCAGCTTTGGGTTGCTCTATTCTATCTTTTTAAAGCTCCACCTTGTCCATCTTCACCAATCCCCATTTACCTTTTTACCATTGATAAGGCATAAATTATGCTGTGTGGGCTCTGTCACCATTTTGGGTGCTTTGCTCCAAGGTGAAATGGAAGCTTATCATTAGTCCTTTCCCTGGTTCTAACATCTATACTGGACACAGGTAGAAAATAGTAATGATTCCTCTCTCATAACTAATAAGTATCATGCTGAAGTCCTTATAAAAGTAGGTATTCAATTCTTATGAAAATACAACTTCCCTCCTCTCCCTGCCACAGACCTTTCTTCAGCCCACATCCATATCTATCTTTTCTGCACTCATTCAGTCCTCTTTTTTACTCAATTTGGCCTTTATGTGTATTACCCTTTAATGATCTTTAAATGCTTAATGTGCACATGTCCTTCTTCACATGGCGGCAGGAAGGAGAAGTGCCAAGCAAAGGGGGAAAAGCCCCTTATAAAACTATCAGATCTCACTTACTATCATGAGAACAGTATGGAGGTAACAGCCCCCATGATTCAATTACCTCCCACCAGGTCCCTCCCACAACACATAGAGATTATGGGAACTACAATTCAAGATGAGATTTGGATGGGGACACAGTCAAACCATATCAAGGATAGAACCAGGGGTAGAAATCAGACTCAAACTGGGTACTAAAGTTGCTCTACTGTTTACTGTAGAGGTACGGGCACTTGAGAGCAGAAAGTAGCCAACAGTGGTCAAGTATGGTAAGCAATTAGGCAAAAACATAAGAATAAACTCTTTAACCTCAGGTTGTATTACTGAAACTACTGTGAAGTGCTTCCCATTAGGAGTATAAGAGGCTGTTCACCTTTAGGCCAGTCTTCATATTCATGGTGCCAGGTAGCTCTACCTCATCACAACTCTTTTTTTCCATTTCAACATCTCTCTTTCTCAAGGCAAAATTATTAAGATATAATTTACACACAGCAAAACTGCTCTATTTAGTGTACAAATCTATGAGTTGTGGCAGCTGCATACATTCTGTCACCCACACACATCACAGTCAAGATATTCAACAGTTCCATTACCCCTCCTCAGTTCTCTTAAGCTCCACTTTATAGTCAACTCTTCTCACCTCCCAGGCAACCACTGATCTCTTTTCTCTTTTTATGGTTTTGCCTTTTCCAGAATGTCATATAAATGGAATACAGTGTGAAGACTTTTTAATCTTGCATCTCTCACTTAGAATAATGCACTTGAGATTTATTTATGTTGTGTGTAGGAGCAGTTTATTCTTTTTATATGCTGAGTAGATTCTGTTGTATATATGTACCACCATTTGCTTATCCATTCACAAATTAAAGGGCATTTAGGGTGTTTCCAGTTTTAGATGATTGTAAAATATGTTCGGGTTTTTGTGTGAACATGTTTTCATTCCTCTTGGGTAAATATCTAGGAGTAGAATTTCTAGGTCATATCACAAGTGTATGCATAACTTTATAAGAAACTCCCAAACCATTTCCCAAGTGTATGTACCCCTCTGCATTCCCACCAACAATGTCTGAGAGTTTTAGTTTTTGTCCATCGTCAATAGCTTTTGAAATTGTTTTTATTTCAACCAAGTAGTGATCATTGTGGCTTTGATTTGCATTTCCCTAATGACTACTATAGTAAATAGACTATAGCAATAAAAGGAACAAAATACTCCTATACACAACATAAATAAATCTCAAATGCATTATTCTAAGTGAAAGATGCAAGACTAAAAATGCTTCATACTGTATTCCATTTATATGATATTCTGGAAAAGGCAAAAGGAGAGAAAACAGATGAGTGGTTGCCTTGGGGTGGGAGGGGTTGCGCATCTTTTCATATGGTTATTTGCCATCCATGTATCTCCTTTGGTGAAGTAATTGTTCAATTATTCACACATTTTAAAACTGGATTGTCTTCTGAGTTTTAAGAGTGTTTCATATATTCAGAATACAGTCATTTAATAGGTATGTTTTGACTGGGCGCAGTGGCTCACACCTGTAATCCCAGCACTTTGGGAGGCCAAGGCGGGCAGAATATGAGGTCAGGAGATGGAGACCAACCTGGCCAACACATTGAAACCCTGCCTCTACTAAAAATACAAAAAAAAAAAAAAAAAAAAAAAAAAATTAGCTGGGCATGATGGTGGGCTAATTTCTTGCCTGTAGTCCCAGCTACTTGGGAGGCTGAGGCAGGAGAATGGTGTGAACCCGGGAGGCGGAGCTTGCAGTGAGCCGAGATTGCGCTACTGCACTCCAGCCTGGACGGCACTGCGAGACTCCGTCTCAAAAAAAAAAAAAGAAAAAAAAACAAATAGGTATGTTTTGCAAATATTTTCTCCCAGTCTGTTGCTTGTTCTTTTGTTTTCTTAAGTGTCATCCAAAGAGCAAGTGTTATCCAAAGAGCAAGTTTTTATAAATTTCTTTCTTTCATGGATTGCATGTTTTTTGTTGTATCTAAGAAAACTCTGCCTAATTCAAAATCATAAAAATGTTCTCCTATATTTTCTTCTAAAAGTTTTATATTTTCACATTTACATCTATGATCCATTTTGAATTATTTTACATATGGTGAAAGGCATGAGTTTATAGGTGTTGAGCTTTTGTTTTCAAAATGATGTCCAATTATTCCAACATATGTGTTTCTTTTCACTATCTTTTAATAAGGCTCAATTTAGCAGACACTCTATATATGATCCACAAAAAGAAAGGGAACCTTCTAGCTTTGGTGTGACAATGCTATGGCTGGAGATTAAAGGACAGTTTCCAGTTACTTTGATTGGCAGAAATACCTAACAAGTATGCTTTCTACTTCATAGAAATGCATGATATAGAATGGTTCGGAAAGAATTGTCAATGCTTTCTAGTCAAAGATCACCAGGAACACACCTGTGGTTGAACAAGTTGAATTTACTACTCATTGCAGCAAGGGAGAACACATCACAGGGAACCATGTGGCATATCGGTAAGATGTTCCATAAAATCTTATATTAAGATTTGGGTTTGTGTTAGGTGATTTGATAGAGGGTTTAAAGAGGTGGAACTTTGCTCTACGCTCTAAACAGGATATTGTCAGGAAGTGGGGGTAATTCTATGAGTGTGTATCTTCATAAATCTTATCTAGAAAGAGGGAAAACTGGAATGAGGCTAAAGCTGTCATTGGCAAAGAGGCAACAGCTACGTAGACTAGATTGGTATTTTCATTTTATGTATTCCATTTGGTGGGTTGGACAGCATTTGTGTTTTTGTCTACGTTGAGACATGATTATGAAGTAGTGTTATTTTTGTCCTGATCTACCATGATCATGGAGTGACCTCATCTGATGTTGATGTTCTCTAAAATTGTTTTTGTTCAACAAGAATACCAAAGCCTAGTGTGCCAGCATCTACTGCATGTCAGAAACTGCTTTTCTCTTTCTTAGAACATAGTGGTTAAGAACTTGGACTCTAGAGTCAGACAAAATTGGGTTTGATTCTAGAGCCTGCTCTTCACTAGCCTGTGGGACCTGGGGTAAATTATCCAACTTCTCTATGCTTCAGTTTCCTCACATGAATATAGGATTCCCTATATTAGAATATAATGTACTTGCCTCATTGGATCGAGATAAATCAGATGATCGAGGTTAGGAGCTGTGTCAAATAAATCTGCCATATCATAGGAAAAATTAAGAAGGACATTGTTGCAGGGAAAGGAAAACCAAGGATAGCACAGTTGATTGTGCCAGGAATGGCAAAGACCAGTAAGAAAGTGAGGATAGAAAGCATAATGATTTACACTGGGTGGTAACTAACCTTTGTAAAGCTGTTAATTTAATGCAAGGATAATGCATTACACTCATGAAAACATGGTGAAACAGGAAAAACATGCATACCTTGCAACAAGTAGGCTTGTTACTTAAATGAGTGCATACTGAAACTCTGGGAAGAGGGCTTGATAATGATGAAAACTATGATTGTGCACATAACAGGAGACAGACTCACATGTTGGGTAGAAGGTTGGGCTGGAGGTTTTTAAACTTCAGTGTACTATCAGCCTAGAAATAATTTCTTAACATTACTGGTTTCTGACTTGCTTCTTTCTGGTCCTCTTTGAACCACCCCACCATGTTAAGCAATGTCACATCTAATTTCTAAGTTTTTCAATAAGGCAAAAAGACTGTGTGTACTCAACTAGAAGAAAACTCAGTCACTTAAGAGGCTGGGTAATTGATATGTGTATTAAGAATTTTGTTAAAAGAATTTTATTGCCTGAAGGCACAAATAATTCATTATTATTGTTATTTTAAGAAAGAGGGTCTCACTCTGTCACCCAGGCTGGAGTGCAGTGGCACAATCATAGCTCACTGCAGCCTTGAAATCCTGGCTCAAGTGACCTTCCTGCCTCAGCTTCCCAAGTAGCTAGGACTACAGGTGCGTGCCACCACACCTGGCTAATTATTTATTTTTTGTGGAAACAGGGTCTCACTATGTTGACCTGGCTAGTCTCAAACTCCTGGCTTTAAGCATTCTCCCACCTTGACCTCCCAAAGTACTGTGATTACCTGGCCAGGGCTCATTAAGACATGACAAAATCTTTCAAAATAACATCCAGAAATAAATGTTTCATTTTATTTTTCTTGAAACAGGGTCTCACTCTGTTGTCCAGGCTGGAATGCAGTGGTGTGACCACAGCTCACTGCAGCTTTGACCTCCCAGGCTCTAGCAATCCTCCTGCTTCAGTATCCCAAATAGCTGGGACTACAGGAGTGTGCCACCGTGCTCAATTACTAATGTTTTAAGAGATGTGATCTCCCCATGTTGCCCTGGCTGGTCTTAAACTCCTGGGCTCAAGTGATCTTCCCCTGACTCAGCCTCCGAGGTGCTGGGATTACAGGCGTGAGCCACCTGTATTTTATTTTAATAATCTAAGAAAGGGAGGTCACAAAATGGGAATCAAGAACTTAGAGGAGTTCAGCCTATAAAATGAAGAAATACTACAAGTCATGTATTTCTTCGTTTTATAGGCTGAACTCCTACACTTGTAATTTCAGAAGTTTCTGGTGAACTCATCACCTCCCAAAGAAGCTCTTTTAAATCTTAGTTGGTTTATGAAACAGATTCAACTGCTGCTTTGAGTTATGGCTTTTAATAACTGTAAAAATGCAAAATCTCCCAGGAGTGGCTACAATCTTGTGTCATTTGTACTTTGATAAAATTAAGATTCTCTTGTAAAACGACATACAAAGAGAAGAAGAAACAAGACGTAACTGTGCACTTCATAATTTTACCTAGAGTTCAACCTTCAAAGGTCACATATTAAGGACAGAAGTTTCTGTAATAACAAGAAAACAGAAGATATCCGTTTCTTCACATACTGGATAAACAGAACAATCCATGGATCCTGCTAATCATCCAACCCATATGTTGAGTTGACAAGATTATTTAATTTCTTCTTTCTGCTTTGAGAAACTAAAATATCTTGACAGTCTGAGCACAGTGGCATACGTGGCCTTAATTCTCTGATTTCATAAGTTAATATTTAGGTTGAAGCTATAAACTATAGTCCATTCCATTTAAGACCTGGATCAAAGTTAGCTTCATCCAGAATGCTTTAGCATGTCCTTTCTGAGCTATGTTGTCAATAGTTATCATTCAGTTCCACCATCCTGAATATTCTGCAGTTGATAAACCATTTTGTGAGGTTTTTTTTTTGCTTCCTGTGTATGTTTTTGACTTCGCGTGTTTTTGCTTCATGTGTTTTGAGTTGCTAATCAGATTGCGAAAGGAAACATCTCACATTTGCGTAAGACTTCACAGTTCATAAAGACCTTTCCCACCAACCACAAACAAATGTATGACAAGTTTCCCGTTATCTTCATTTTATAGGTGTGGAAAGGGAGTCAAAGAAAAGTTAATCGATACCATTGATCTAGGTAAGCAGGCTTTGAGCAGTTTTCCCGTCCTCAAAACGACCTTGAGGTAGCTCCTGCAACCCCGCTTTGAAGTTCAGAACGAGACGGTCTCACGTTCCAGGGGGCTCAGCTCAGGCGGGGCCGCCACGCGCCTCCCCGTGCCTTTGGACGGGCGAGGACCACGTGGAGGCGCCTGGTCAGCAAGTGGCAAGGACGCGGCGCAAAGCCAAGCTTTCTAATGCCCAATCTGCGGCTCTCTCAATACTAAACACCCACCTCTTCAACAAATTTCGAATGCCTGGCAGGCCCTGCACCAAGCCTAGGGTGATGGCGACCCAGGCGGGTTTTTACTCAAGGAGCTCAATTCTAGGGCAGAGAGAAGTAAAATAATAATAATAAAAAAATCATAACAAACTGAAAAACACATAAATAAGCCACGTCGCTCCTCACCCCTAGCACTTAGTCACAAAGGCCTGTAGAAAGCCCCGACGTGAACGTCTGAGCAGGTCCGGCTGTCACTCCCTGAGGACAGCAGGCAAGGGAGGCTGACGTCCCTGGACGAAGAAAGTGCTGGAGAAACTGGCGACCGTCCCACCTTCCCTAAGGCGAAGGTTCTGAATTCTGAAGACCGTTACTCGGCACGGAACGCGACTCCGGGCACCCGCAGATGCCAAAGCACCCGGCCTGGGGACCGCGGCCTACGCGTCTCCCGGGCTTCGCGCCCCTCGCCCGATCTGATTGGATGGTGGCGGAAAAAGGCGGGGAGACCCCTGGAGCAGGCGCGCGCAGGCCGGCCGGGGGTTCCCACGGAGGCGCCCGGGGGCAAACAGGCGGGAGGGGGGGGGGGGGCCCTCGGAGCGTCGCGCGTGCGCAATTGGGACAAAGCCAGTTGGGGACTGCTGGGAGGGCCGGACCCTGCGAGAAACGGGTGGGC
This sequence comes from Macaca fascicularis, assembly GCF_037993035.2. Classification (NCBI taxonomy): domain Eukaryota; kingdom Metazoa; phylum Chordata; class Mammalia; order Primates; family Cercopithecidae; genus Macaca; species Macaca fascicularis. Next base: position 113,852,783 of record NC_088385.1, read on the forward strand.
GTAGGCCCGGTGGGCGCGGGAGGGGCCCGGGCTGCAAGAGCGCGCGTGCGCCTCGGAGCCGGAGCCGCGGGAGGAGGCGGGAGCTGAGGAGGCGGCGGAGGGGGCGGGTCGCGTCGGGCGCCACGTCCGCAGCCAGAGGCCGCCGCCTCCACCGCCGCCGCCACAGTTTTCCAGCTCCACATCCTGAAAAGACGTCTCCAGAGCCGCGACTGCCCGGGGTTGTGCCGGCCGCAGCTGCCGCCCAGGCCGCCTCAGCTCTCCTCGGCGCCGGCCTGCTCCCTCCGCCCGGCTCCTGTCCTAGCGCTGGCCGCGACCCCGGCGGTGAGTGAGTCGGGATGCGAGGGCAGGGGTGCAGTCCCGGCTTCCTGCCCTCCTCCGTCGCCCTCTGCCGTTGGCGCCCCTGCCCTTCACTTCCCACTGCCCGGCCCGGCTGGGCCTCGGCGAGGCCGGAGAGGGAAAGGGGGAGGGGCGGGACGAAGTTGGGGGCGGATGGAGGTTCGCTTCTGGGGTTACTCCTCCTCATACGTCGCTGACTGCCACGCCGCGATTGGAGCTTGGGCACTCCCCTGGAAAGCCTCCGCTTGACTTCTTAGCATCTGGGGGTTCGGGGTTGCGGACGGAGGAGGGAAGTGGGGGGCGTCAGCAGCCTGGGAGGCGGATGCAGTGGAGGGGCTTGGGTACTGGTCTTCCTTGCCCTGCAAACTCCTGACCTGTTGATAAACCTCCCTCTTGGGTTCAGGCACACATGACTTGTCCCCCAGTCGACACCCCCATAGGTCTTCCCGGGTAGGAAGGCTGTATCCCCACGCCCAACCTAAAGTAAAAGTGGGAATGGAGAGGGTGCTGCCGGCGCCCAGGGGTGACAGGGAGTGCTGGAGCACCCATCCGTGCCGTCACTGCCTCCCAGTCTAAATAAAAACTGCCTGCTCTGCACACGCAGCTTCAAGACCGATCCCCCAGCTCCCACTTCCAATCAGATCGCTTGTCCTAAACCCTTCTTACATAGAAATTCTGGAACCCTTCGGGAGTGGGGGGTGTGCTGGGTGTACAACGTGGAGCGGAGGGAGGAGGTGCCAAGCTCAGCGCTAGCCACGGCGCCTCCAGGGTCATTTTCTGCCTCCTGCCACGTCGCGCTCTCTGCTACAGAAAACACACACACACACACACACGCTTGCCTACACACACACACACACACGCTTGCGCACACACACACACACACACACACGCTTGCCTACACACACACACACGCTTGCCTACACACACACACACACACACACACACACACACACACACGCTTGCCTAGAGCCTAAAGGGATCAGTGGGGAGAGAAGGGGCCACCCGGAAGGGTTTGGAAACACCTAGAGAAAAGGGAAGGGTTCTTAATTTGATTTTTGCGTCCTTGTGAACGCTGCTAATTCCAAATGAAAAAAGTTGCTACATGTGATTATTTGCTGTATGCTATTGTTTAGCCTTTGAAACTTCTGCTGGTGTGAGTGCCCTCAAGGGTTCCCCAGAAATATCGATACCACACCAACAGGTAAACGCGCGCGCCAGTGTGTGTGTGTGTGTGTGTGTGTGTGTGTGTGCGCGCGCGCGCCCATACTTAACTTTTTAAAAAGAAAGGGAGAAGTAGCCTTTGATAAACCCATATGCATCCTGTTTTGCTTTTTCCACTTTCATTTTAGTCTTTGTTAGAACAGATGTACCAGAAACCAAGTTCAGTAAAAATTTGTCCATTTATAGAAAGCATCGTTAGAAATTATAACGGTTGCTACGTTAGACAAATATACAGGTAGGTGTCTGTGTGTGTGCATGTGTTTGATTTTTTTTTTTAACTACAGGAAAATCTTTACCTTTCTTTGTTTCAGTTATTAGGTATTTACTTTTTTTCTGCTTCCGGAAGATACCTCACTGGATTATATATAAACATCTTGAGAATAGGACCTTTGTATGCTTGTTCACAAGGATGCCTCAGTGCCTAACAGAATGTTTGACACATAGTAGGAATGCAAATATCTGTTGAAATAATATGAAGATGGTGTGCTGGTTCTCTGGTTTAATAGACTATTGTAATTTTGCTTAATGTTTCGTTTAAGGACAACCCTTAAAAATTGCCTTTTTGACGCTGTCAGTTATCACTCGTCTGGGTGGGCACTTACAAATTTTACTGGCAGATGACTTTTTCTTCCTTGCTAGATTGAGAGCATTTCTTGTAGCCTATTTGCTGTTGATTTAATGGGCAGGGGCCATCTTTAAAAGCAGACTCTTCCCGATAGTTGGTTTAACTAGAAAAACATAAAAACAGCTGGATTTTTAATGTACTCTGCTTGTTGGTGTATATGTTTTAGAGCTCTGTATAAATATATTTTTGAATCTCTTTGCAGTTGTTTGGCAAAGAAGCAAAAACATGGGAGTGAGGATGTGGCAAAGTTCTTTTAGGTAGAATATGTAGAAAGATTTAGCTAATTCATTTATAGTTGTCTTTTTCTATTATAGGGACATTGGCACCTACTGTTGAATAACAGGTAGTTTTAAGTGGCTTTGCCGATAAACTTGTGCACTGTATTTTGTAGTTAAGCTTTATATAGCGTGTTAGTGTTATTTAACTTCCTTTGGTGTATAGAGGGGTGGTGCTACCCAGAGGAAAATGTATGTACTGTTTTCAGAATTTTTTATTATGAATAAAAACTTTATATATGAAATATTACTGAAACCCACAAACAACATGGATTCATCTGTTTTCCTTTAAAAAGAAAACCAGTTTCCCAAGAGGTGTTTGTTTACTTATTTCTATTATTGGAATAAATTATCCTTTAGGGAATTGTGTTGTTAATCCTTGCTCAATATATTCGCCAGCTACTAAATCTATGATACTATTGTACTGGGCAAGAATTATTTCTCGCCATCTCTACAATGCTTAATGTAACTGCTGATGAATTTGTAGTCATGATATACAGTCTCCAACAAAGAGGTCTTTCATATGGCACAATTTCTTAAAAACCCACTTATAACCAGTTTAGTTGGTATTGTAATAGTTTATTCACACTTCAGGACCAAAAGGTAGAACTGATTTATGTCTGTAGAATAAGTTAAATCATTTGTACTTATCTAAAGATATTGTATCATTACTACCTTCCTTAGAACAGTATGTGTTGTGTTGTTTTGTTTTGTTTTGTTTTTTTTGGTAGAGATGAAGTCTTGCTATGTTGCCCAGGCTGCTGTCAAACTCCAGGGCTCAAGCGATCCCTTTGAAAGTGCTGGGATTATAGGCATGAGCCACCAGGCCCAGCCAGAAAGTATGTTTTTAATAGAAACTTGTGCATTCTGAGCTCCTAGAGAGCAGATATATTTGTTTCTTGAATATATAATTTGTTTCTTGAATGACTCACTAAATGGCAAGTGCTGGAAAAGTCTATTCCCACTGGATTGTAAACTCTGGTTTAGAGTACTGCCTGTGTGTGCTTAATCACACTGAACTCCTAATTGCATACCAGTGTGCCTGCCACATAGTAGGGCTCAAGTATATGTAGAATTAATGATTCAATGAGTTCAGGGCAGATAGTTTGTATAGAATTTAATAATTATAATGTATTACTTAAGAGTGACATTTAAAAATGGTCGTTTTGATTTTTTTTCCGGAATGGAGTCTTGCTCTCTTGCCCAGGCTGGAGTGCAGTGGCGCGACTTCCACTCACTGCAACATCCACCTCCCAGGTTCAAGAGATTTTCCTGCCTCAGCCTCCCTAGTAGCTGGGATTACAGGTACCCACCACCACACCTGGCTGATTTTTCTATTTTTAGTAGAGATGCGGTTTTGCCATGTTGGCCAGGCTGGTCTCGAACTCCTGACCTCAGGTGATCTGCCTGCCTCAGCCTTTCAAAGTGCTGGGATTACAGGCCCATTTTGAAATTTTTACTGTCAGTTGATACTTGTCTCTACATATATACTCTTAAATTTTATTAGTAGATTATTTACCTTTCAAAGTTTTAGATTGGGGTCTATTTATCTTCACAGTTTCTACTATAAGAGAAACAGGTCTCCTGCAATGGTGGTAATAAGCAGGATAGTAATATAAAAAGTATCTTTAGTAACGAAGTGGTAATATCCATAAAGAGGTAATATCACTAAAAGTTAGACACATATTTGTGTGTAGGACTTCGGAATGGTTTATGTGAATGAAAAGTACAGATGACACAGTTAAGGATTTTAGCAAATACCTTTATAAGGTAACTCAGTGTCTTATGATCAAATTAGGAATTCAGGAAAAAAAATGTCAAATACTTGTGACTTTTTAATTAATAAAAATTAATACTAATTTTTATTACTCTAAGAGTTCTAGAGGAATTTTGATACTACATACTGACTATTAAGGTGTGATGTACAAGATACCCAAACATCAAAACAAAACTAATCTTTTTTTTTTTTTTTTTGAGATGGAGTCCTGCCCTGTCACCCAGGCTGGAGTGCAGTGGTGAGATCTTGGCTCACTGCAACCTCTGCCTCCTGGGTTCAAGCAGTTGTCCTGCCTCAGTCTCTTGAGTAGCTAGGATTACAGGCGTGTGCCACCACGCCTGGCTAATTTTTGTATTTTTAGTAGAGATGGATTTCACCATGTTGGCCAGGCTGGTCTCAAACCCCTGACCTCAGGTGATCCACCCGCCTTGGCCTCCCAAAGTGGTGGGATTACAGGTGTGAGCCACGGTGCCTGGCCCTTGTTTTTTTGTGTTTTTTTTGTTTTTTTTTCTTTAGTCTCAATGAAACTAATCTTTGTGGCACTTAGGACTTTCAGGGCTTTCTAAATAGTGAATTCCTCTAGTCTAGGTTAACATATGCCCGGCACGGCAGGACTCCAGAGTTGCTACTTTCTTGTTTATTGATAATCCTGTTGGTAACTACTGCTAATAAATTTTTAAATGCAACTGAATATTTCTATATAATAGTATCTAGCTTTTTACATTTCACACTCCTCTACAGAAATACTCCTAATTTAAGGCCAGAATGAACTCATGCTGGGTGTGGGAGTGGGAGTGTGGTTGGACTGGCAAGGAGAGCTGGTAAGTCTGAGAATATACCCGGAAGCAGCCCCAGGCGAGAGTGAAATCTCTTGAAAGTCTAGTTATCTTTAAAAAAAACAGTGCTCAAGCACTTTTCATTTCACTTTTTACTGTGTGTGAATTTAAAAATAAAACAGTATTTTACATTACTCTAGATTAAAATGCAGGCATTATGTCTCTCCTGTGGATTCTTAAGTCCTTGTGTTTAAAAAGGTACATTTGGAAAGCATGACTTTAGCTTAGAGTTTTTTTTTAAACCCCCAATTTGGGCCATATATTGATATGTATTTCTTCTTGTGATGCTTAAAGTATATGCGGATTCTCTCCCCTCCCCTCCCCTGCCTTCCCCTCCCCTCCCCTCCCCTCCCCTCCCGTCCCCTCCCCTCCCTTCCCCTCCCCACCTGTCTTCATCCTGTCCTGTCCTATCCTGTCGTTTGAGACAGGGTCTCGCTCTGTGCAATGGCACGATTATGGCTCACTGCAGCTGCTTCAACCTCCTGGGCTTAGGTAATTCTTCCTCTTCATCCTTCCAAATATGTGGGACTATAGGCGTGCGCCACCATGCCCAGTCTATTTATTTATTTATTTATATTTTTGTAGAGATGAAGTCTCATTATGCTCATTATGTTTTCCTGGTCTTGACTTCCTTAGCTGAAGCATTCCACCTCAACCTCCCAAAGTGCTGGGATTACAATATTTTCTTTTTTCTCACAAATACTATCTCGCAGCTTACAACAAAAACATGTACCAACAAATTGGTAAAATATGTAAATAAGATATTCAAATTGCATGCCAGGGAGAAATAGCAATCCGAGTAGCGGTCTTGAGGAGGTGTGGAAGTGTAGAGGAAGATAGGACACAACTATGCAGGGGCCTACCTAGTTGAGCTTGGATTTTAGCTATAAGCTTCCTGGAAGCCAAAGAGAAGGAAGACATTACACCTTTGTGTCTTTTAAATATAAAAATGCATAAATCTTTAAGAAAAAGTACTAAATATTTGGAGGAAACAAGACATTTTCTGAATAATTACCTCTGAAGAAATTTCTTATGTGGAGTTCCGTATCAGAGCTATTAAGTGTTGTAGTGGGTAATGTCTTTAACAGTATTGTACAGTTAATATAGTAATAACCTGCATAAGGCTGTTTGTCAGGATTTCCTTACCCAAGACATAACTGTGAACAAAACTCAGTGATATCATTTTCTTAAAGCATCATGTGATTCAAGTACATTGTTTTTTAGATTATTAACTTCATCTGTGGCTAAAACTTAGAATAATTAGGATTAGATGAACTATGTAATCTTTAAAAATATGATTTATGAATATCACTGATTTCCAAGACTTGAAAATATGTATTTTTCTTTAATTATAAAAGCAATACATTTTTATGGTAGAAAATTTATAGACATTAGTTAACTATGCATATTTCTATATGTATTTAACTATGCATATTTCCATGTATATGTATTGAAAACTATATACAAATACTATATATATTATGAATATATAAATGCTATATATACTACTTCATGCATGTGTATGTAAAATGTGAAACTTATGTATTTCTACTCCCCATGGCATCTTTATTAATACTTTGGCATACTTTCTTCCAGTCTTTTTGTATGCATTTTTTTAAAAATTGGGTATGATGACATATGCCTTTTATAGTCTCTAAATATAGCATTAGCATATTTCTGTAGTATTTGATCATAAATTATTTTAACATCTGCATAATGTGTGTCTTTTGGAAGCTTATAAATTCCTCTCTTGCTTTCCATGAGGCTGTACTCATTTTTCATTTTCAGATGTGTTTTGTTTGTTTTTGCTGGCTTCTCTTTTGCTCACCTCTTAATTATGAGCTGGCCAATTAAGACTGTCAGTTGGCTTCTCATTACTCTTTTCCTTGATCATATCACCCACTGCTCAGAGCTTCAACTATCACTTCAAACTGCTTTTAGAACCTCAACTCTAACTCAAACTTTATGCTGAGTCTCTGGCCCCTTAAATCCAATTGCCTGGTGAACGTCTGTGGATGCCCTGAAGGTATTTCAAATACAGCTTGTTCAGAAACAAGTCCTTCATCTTCTTTCAAAACATTTCTCTTCTGATGTTCTCTGTGTTCATCATCTCTGTCTTATACTAGAAATATGACATTAGATTCTCCCTTTCATCTCACATTAATACCCAAGTTACATTCTACTTCTTACAAAAAATTCAAGTATATGAGTGTCCACCATGCATCATTGATTAAGTCTCTGGTGATAGAGTAGCGAACAAACCAAGCATTTGTTCTCATGGAGCTTACATTTTAATTGGGAGCGACCCAAAGTAAACAGATTAGGTGAAAATGATAAGAGTGGAGGGTGCTCATCTATTATAAGGTGGTCAGGGAACATCTTCTGATAAGGGGACATTTGCAGAAGGACTTGAGCCATGTACATATACTGGGGAAAAGACTTTGAGGAAAGGATAGACAAGGAACTCTGTGTTACTAGACTGGAATGAACAAGAGGTAGAATAGTGGAGATGGCGATTAAATATCTGGCCTCAAAGGCAAAGGTATAAGGACTCTGAATTTTATTTCAAGCAAAATAGGAAGCAGTTGGAGGATTTTAAGCAGAGTATGACATGACTGGACTGAAAGAAGAACAAAGGTGGAAGCTCAGAGACCCATTCAGAGATTTTGCAGTAGTACAAGTAAGAGATTATGATGGCTTAAAGTGGTAACAGTAGAGGTAATGAGAAGTGGTTATATTCTGGATTTATTTAGGCAACAGAATTTACTGATAATTAGATGGGAATGTAAAAGAAAAGCAGAATTCAAAGGTGACCGTGGTATTTTGGTCCAAAGCATTTATTTAGACATGAAAATTTGGCAGAGTTTAGACTGTCATTCTATCTTACTGGACTACTGAAATAGCCACTTACTGTATTAATCTCTCTGTCCTTCCATCTCTTCTTGCTTCAGTTAGCATCTTAAGGCACAGATATGACAGTGTAACTCTGCTCATGGCTTCTTATTGACTACCCACAGAAGGATGAAGTCAATTCATATTATTTAGATTAAATTGCATATGTGTTATGCTCTCATAAAGCAGAACTAATTTTTTTAAATTGTGGTCTTTCTCTTAATTACAAGATAGGATATAGAAAAATAATTGTTTTTAAGGGAGACTGTATTAGAAATAAAAGGTAAGACTGTTGGTAGGGATTTATGGGGTAGGCACCAGAAAGTCAGTTTTGAAATGTATGCAGTTACAGTCATAATCACACCTATTTTTAAACTCCAGTTAAAACATGTAAGATGGTTGGGCATATGTAATTTCCCATATTTCTCTGTAGGGTATGGTACCTTCTGTTGATTGACCAGCCAAGTGATCTCCTGGATTTGTGTGTAAGTGTATGGTATTAATATATAGTACTGAGATTACCGTGATGAACAAGTTGGACAAAGGTGTCTGTCCTCTTGAAATTAATAGTCCAGTAGGGAAGTTAAGTGGCTTCAAAATCATCATTTCTCAGAAGGGACACATATTCTTCCAGGAATTTGTGCATGTTTTGTTTTGGAATATGTTAAATAGTATTCTTATCTTAGGGTTAAGGCTAGAATTGTCTTTGATTTTTAACTATCCTAAACAGCAAGTATTTAATGAAGTTATTTGTCCTTTTCTGTACAGCTTATGGTCAAGCCGAGATTCAAACTCAGGCACTCTGACCCCAGAGCCTTAACCACCATCCTGTATAATTTGTTATGATCTTACCATGATGATAGATCAAAGAAAATATAAATGTGAATGGTAATAAATGTACCTTTGTGATTTGGGGATTTTAAAATTAAGGCATATCTGTCAAGAACCTCTTTTCCCAGTAATGCATCAGCTGAAATTCTTCCTGGTTTTTCTGTGAGAGATTACTTACCTTTACTATTCCTTTTTAAATCTTATGTTTGGGATGATGTGCTAAATTCTCAAATCAAACCAGGATAAGATTAGGTGCCATTGATAAATGACCTGAGTCAGGATTTTCACTAGAGCAATTGAAAGATATTTATTAAACACAGCATTTGCTGCTGGACTCAGTAGGGGTGCAGAGAAGTCTCATCTTAAATAGGATTTAGGTTTTAAAGGCATAACAAGATGAATTCCATGAAGTTAAAACCACCTTTGAAAATTCCCACTTCTCACAACCTCTGCCTCTACCACCCTCATCCAAGCCACCAACATTTTTTGGCCTGAATTATTGAAGTTGTTTCCTAATGGGACTTTCTGCTTCTGCTGTTGTTCTTCTATTGCTTGTATTTCCCACAGCAGCCAGAATGATCTTTTAAAAGATCACCTTACTCTTTTGTTCAGTGCCTTTTACTAGTTTCCCATCTCACTCAGTTAAGAGCCACTCTCCACCTTCGCCTTCAAGGGCCTACATTGATCCAGACCTCACTCTTTGACTTCCTCTCCTTCTGCCCTTGATGCCACCCTGCCACACTTTACTGGCTGTTCCTTCTTGCTGATCCAGGTAAGCTCCCACATCAGGGCCTTTGCTCTTGCTATTGCTTCTTCTGCAAAGACTCTTCACCTAAATATCTTGTATCCTTACCTTCTTTGAATGTCATCGCAGTAAAGCCTTCACAGACTATCCTATCTAAAATATCATATCCTCTCCCCATCCATCCCTGGCCAGGCGCGGTGGCTCATGCCTGTAATCCCAGCACTTTGGAAGGCTGAGGCAGGCGGATCACCTGAGATCAGGAGTTCGAGACCAGCCTGGCCAACATGGTGAAACCCCATCTCCACTAAAAATACAAAAATTAGCCAGGCATGGTGATGCGCGACTGTAGTCCCAGCTACACGGGAGGCTGAGGCAGAAGAATTGCTTGAACCTGGGAGGCAGAGTTGCAGTGAGCTGAGAGCATTACAATGCACTCCAGCCTGGGTAACAGAGCAAGACTCTGTCTCAAAAAGAAAAAGAAAAACTTGGCCGGGCGCGGTGGCTCAAGCCTGTAATCCCAGCACTTTGGGAGGCCGAGACGGGCGGATCACGAGGTTAGGAGATCGAGACCATCCTGGCGAACACGGTGAAACCCCGTCTCTACTAAAAAAAATACAAAAAACTAGCCGGGCGTGGTGGCGGCGCCTGTAGTCCCAGCTACTCGGGAGGCTGAGTCAGGAGAATGGCGGGAACCCGGGAGGCGGAGCTTGCAGTGAGCTGAGATCTGGCCACTGCACTCCAGCCCGGGCGACAGAGCCAGACTCCGTCTCAAAAAAAAAAAAAAAAAAAAAAAAAAGAAAAAGAAAAACTTTATTAAAAAAACACACCCTCTCCTTATCCGTCCCTTTTTCTCCATAGTATATAAATACCGCTGACATAGAATACTCTCTTTGTGTTTATTTATTGCCTTTCCCTACTGGAGTATCCGTTTGGTGATGGCAGAGATTTTTTCTGTCTGTATTGATTACTGTACTCCATGCACCTAAAACATTGTCTGGCTCAGGAGTAGGTGCTTAATCAGTGTTTGTTAATTAATGTATTGAACTACATTGTTAATTTTCACAATATCCCTTTTAATATCTATTGTATATGTACACATACAATAATTTGGACTCCAAGGATGTATGACTAGGAAATACTTAGTTGACTGCTGGGATCACAACCTTAGTTTTCTGGCCAAGCCAGACAGTATATTATAAAGAACACTTTTAGACCAATCTTGACTTGCTCTAATCTTGACTTACTCAAGTGAATTTAAAAGGCAGTGTTTTATGATAGTAAAGGAAATTGGGAAAATAAAATTTTAATCATGTTTTCCTTACTGCAGCACAGCTTATTTTATTTCTTAGGTTCCCTTACTACTTAGAGTTAATCATAGTATAATATATATTTTTTTACAGTAAATTTTGAATTCTGTTACTGCCTCTGTTCATAAGAGCTCTAAGAACAGCAGAAAGTCATTAAAATTGATCTGTTACTGATTCAGATTGGTGGTGTCATTATAAGAGTGGGATGTCTTTTTTTTAAGGACTTTCTCAGATAGAACACCTTAGTATTTATTTATTTTTTCAACTTTTAGGGTCAGGAGTACATGTGCAGATTCTTTACATGGGTAAAATCGTGTGTTGTGGGGGTTGGGTGTACAGATTATTTCATCACCCAGGTAGGTAGTTTTTCGACCCTCACTCTCCTTCCTCTCGCCACCTACAAGCAGGCCCTGCTGTCTCTTGTTACCTTCTTTGTGTCCATGTGTACTCAGTGTTTAGCTCTCATTCATAAGGGAGAAAATACAGTATTTGGTTTTCTGTTCCAGCGTTAATTCACTTAGGATCATGACCCCCAGTTCCACCTGTGTTGCTGCAAAGGACATGATCTCATTCTTTTTTATGGCTACATAGTATTCCATGATGTATATGTACCACATTTTCTTTATCCAGTCCACTGTTGATGGGCATTTAGGTTGATTCCATGTCTTTGCTATTGTGAATAGTGCTGTGATGAACATCACATGTGTGTGGTAGAATGATTTATATTCCTTTGAGTTATAACCAGAAATGGGAATGCTGGGTTGAATAGTAGTTCTAAGTTCTTTTGAGAAATCTCCAAACTGCTTTCCACAGTGGCTGAACTAATTAACATTCCCACTAGCAGTGTATAAGCATTCTTTTTTCTGCAGCTTTGCCAGCATCTGTTATATTTTGACTTTTTAATAATAGCCATTCTGTCTGGGGAACACCTTTTTTAGTTATGGTATACTTTTTTCTTTAAGTCTATTGTGAAATAAGTCACAATTAAGTTAACCAGTATTCTGTAGGAGGAAACAACATTTTGGTTGGCTAACCCCTACCTTCCAGCTCTCTTTCAGTGATTAACATTCATTTGTAGTTGAAGCACCACAGTAACAACGTAGGAAAACTTACACTGTGACTGCCACTCTTTGGTGGGTGTTTCACATAAGATTTATATTGTCAACTGGTACAATTTAAAGTATTTATTAAATGCCACAGTTTGAAGTAGGAGAGAAACAAGACGAAGACTAGTTGTAGAGTGGGTATAAAATGTTGTTTATCTGAATAATGTCGATGAAATCACAATTTAGCATGTGACAAGAGGTAGTCTCATATGTTGAGGTTAAAATGAAATGTGTTTGTATGTTTTTTTTTTTTTTTAGGAGATCATGAATCAGACAGATAAAAATCAACAAGAAATCCCATCATACCTTAATGATGAACCACCAGAAGGTAAGTATACATCTGTAACACTAAGAATGGAAAAATATACTGAATTAAAGTTCTGATAGTTTTTATTTTTTAATTTTTTTTTTTTTTGAGACAGAGTCTTGCTCTTTCACCCAGGCTGAGTGCAATGGCATGATCTCGGCTCACTGTAACCTCCACCTCCTGGGTTCAAGCAGTTCTCCTGCCTCAGCCTCCCAAGTAGCTGGGATTACAGGCGCCCGCCACCATGCCCAGCTAATTTTTTGTATTTTTAGTAGAGACAGGGGTTTCACGATGCTGATCAGTCTGGTCTTGAACTCTTGACCTCAGGTGATCAACCTGCCTCGGCCTCCCAAAGTGCTGGGATTACAGGTGTGAGCCACCACTCCCAGCCCTGATTTTTAAACTAAATTTAAAGAAATATAACCTGTTTACCTTGTCAGTAAATATGTCCCCAAAATAATTGAAGATAACATTTTTAGCCTCTAATAAGAAAGCACAGATAGTGGTGAATAGGGACACAATTTTACCATATAAGGCATAATATTTTCCTGTCATTCTTCTTTTAAGACCATTTTAGAAGTATGAGTATCCTTTCATTTGTAAAGGGTGAGGATGGATACAGAGGAAGGATGGACTGTGTTTAGTTTTGATATCCTGCATACAAAATCAGCCTAATTCAAGAGGCATTAGAGATTTGTTGTTAAACTCCTATTATTCATTACATTGTAATTGGTAGCTCTCCTCCTCTATTAACACATGATCTTGGGGACTGCTTCATTTGTTTTTAAGTCATAATTCTCTTTTAGTTTGAAAATTATGATACCATGAATCATTTTAATTCTTCAAAAACCCTTGGAAACACACCTGAATGTCCTGAGTACATACAGAAAATTACTAGAGGCATGTTTTTGGTATAAACTATTACTAAACTTAATCCAAATAGTGATGTCCTTGGAGAATTGCATGTTGATTACTAGGGCTGGAGGTTGTGACTCTAGGTATCATATATTTTTTCCTAGTTCTGTTAACCATTGTCTAAAATTTTCTTCCTATATATTTCTTATATTGGTAGGCAAAAATGAAATTGCTAGGAAAATAGGAACAAAGAGTTTACACTTAAGCCAAAAAGAATTCAAAAGAACTATCAGAGGTTGCAGTGAGCTAAGATCGTGCCACTGAACTTCAGCCTGGCAACAGTGAGACTCTGTCTCAAAAAACAAAACAAAACAAAACAAAAACTAGCTGATTAGGTTTAGTTTGGTGGATGAATAGCCTGGAAAATTACTAACTCATGCCTTACATTTTTACGTCTGGAACCATGGAGTTTTGAAAAGTTAGGGCTCAGTGAGAAAGTTAACAAGGACTTTGTGAGAAAGAAACCAGGAAAGGGATAAATAAAGGCCATCCAGGGGCATGATTATCAAGGAAGAGAACAAAGCAGAATGTCTTTCTATGCCAACCACTAAACAAGAGGAATCTGCAAAGCAGATAATTTATATGGTGATAACTAAGAGTACACTGTAATTAAAGAGATCAGCTGCATTAATTATTTATCTGATTTGATTAAGAAAAATTATTTGTCTTCTTTAAATGCATGTGTACCAAATTTGGCATGGCAAGACAGTTTTACTAATGAGATATTTGGCATGAGGCAGTTATCTGTTGTAGCCCCAAATCAGGATTTTGCCTTTTTTTCCTAGGACTAGTAACCTTGATTACAGAAGAACTATCAATTATGTAATCCTTTCCATAATAATTTTATAACTAATATATTCAAATGCTCATCTATATCTTAAGTCCTTCAGTCATCAAAAAATGTGTATTAACTATGCTTATTAGTTTTAATAAAATATTTGGTTTTTAAAATTCATAGCTATTGCTGTATTTGTATTTATGCACTATTTTGTAAAGATATTTTGACTAGTCAGTGAGATTTTCCCACTTGTGATACAATGTAAAATCTTCAAACAATGAAAAGAAAAACTGTCTCAAGGTAAATTTGTGCCTTGTGCATTGGAAAGCTCAGTTTTCAGAATTTTTTATTTTCTCCATCAAATATTATCAGTTTCCCCATGATACCTTCTCTGAGAACCTCATTCTGCTAGATTCTAGTAGCTTTGGTGCTTAGTTGGACTTATGTACCCAGTAATTTCCTTCTTTTTTAGAGGTAAAGCTTGAATTGTGTAAGTACCAAATTTTTTTCCATGAAGTTTAGAAAAACACCAATGCTTATGTGTTGTTGCTGCTTAAATTATTAGGTTACTAACGAGAAAAGACCTGTGTTCATTTTAAACTGGTGCAAATTTTTATGAAATCTTTCTGCTGGTCATTTTATTCCTAAGTTTGAGTTTACATGCTAATAATATATGTGGCTCTATTAAAAAAAAAACAAAGAAAATAAACTAATGACTTAGATACAGCTTAATTTTTCATATTGCTATTACCTTTTATGGGAGATATCTCTAGTTTTCAAAAACTAGATACTTAAAGCACACACTGTCTTTCATAAGAATTATGGTGGCAGTAATTTTAAGTGTTAGCCATAGCTGTAGTTTCTCTGTCCTACTTATGTCTGAATAAAAATCATTTTTTAGGTAGATAACATGATTTTAAATGATGAATAGTTTTTTATTCTTATATAGTGTTAGCTCTTTCAGTATGTCAGTAAGGGAGACATAGAGCAGACACCCAAATGTATTTACTTAATAGGGGTTCTTAAACTTTTTGGTTTCAGGATGTCTTTCAGTCTCAAAAATTAAGGCCCCAAAGAGCTATGTCTTTGTCAGTATTTACCATATTAGCAATAAAAACTGAGAAATTTGAATATTTTATTCATTAAAAGAACCCATATTAACATAATTAAAATGTTTTTGTGAATAGTAATTCTTTCAAAACAAAAAAAAATTGTGGAAATGGTGAGCAAGGTGATACTGGTTTATACATTTTAGCAAATCTCTTTAATGTTAGGATTAATGCAAGACAGCTACATTCTTGCAGCTGCTTCTGCATTCAGTCTGTTGTATTATACATCATTCTGCTTCTGGAAAACTGCTGTAGACTCATGATAGAAAGAAAGTGAAAAGACAAATGATATTTTAATAATATTATGAAAATAGTTTTTACCTTGTAGACCCCCTGAAATGGTCTTCGGCATCTGCAGTGGTCCCAGACCATACCTTGAAAACGACTGCTTTTTACAAAGAAGATTGTTTCGGTAATGATTGATGAAATTCTATCAAGGAAATGAAGGCCAAATATAGTTTATCTTTTTATTTTTTCATCTTCCTTTTAGGATGTAAAATAAAGGTTATTTGTTAACAAAACCGTAAATCAAGGAAACATTTAAAATAGGATTCTGTTTTACAAAAGTTGTCTAGTTTCTAAAGCATTTCTTCTCATAGATACTAAGACTTAGCATTAGACCAAGATATTGTAAAAACATGTACAACTATACCCTGAAGGAAGAGCTCTTCAGTATCTTTAAATTGGTGTGGTTGGCCTTATCAAATCAACCTCCTCATTGTGAGGAAGTCTTAGGTTACTTAATGATGTGTACTGCTCTTTTAAAGACTTATATTTGATTGTCTCATGATATTTTCTCTCATTAGGTTCAATGAAAGATCACCCACAGCAGCAACCAGGCATGTTGTCCCGTGTGACTGGGGGTATCTTCAGTGTTACAAAGGGAGCTGTTGGTGCCACCATTGGTGGTGTGGCTTGGATTGGTGGAAAGAGTCTGGAAGTGACCAAAACAGCTGTTACAACTGTGCCTTCCATGGGAATAGGGCTGGTGAAAGGGGGTGTATCTGCTGTGGCTGGAGGTGTTACAGCTGTTGGGTCTGCTGTTGTAAACAAAGTGCCCTTAACAGGAAAGAAGAAAGACAAATCTGACTAAAATATGGAGATACACTTGTGCTCCACAGCACTATAATGCCAGTGGCATTGAATTGCTAAATTATGGACTACAACCAAGTCAACTGTTTTGGACGTTTATCTTCTAAACTGCTGTGTTGAAAGTATTGATGACTGGCTTTCATCTAAAAAGAAGAGACCAATACAAGCACAGTATATGAAGGTTTCTTATACTTAAGTTCCAGCTTTTTATCTGGTAAAATGTTACACTTACTCAGTTGTAACTGAAGATATGGTATGTTTGAATATTTACTATAAGTCTTTCAGTTTGACTAAAAATGTGAAAGTTGAATTTAGTAGATGATCTTCACAGTTCCATATGTATAATGTGCCAGGTAACTCACCTGCCCCTTAAGGGAACCTTGAATTACATAAGCCGTACCTTTGATGTGCCTAATAGTTTCAGATGTCTTAGTTTTTTATAACCATAGTTGATTAGGCCAAGTGGCATTCATTTCTTATTTAAGCTGACAAAATTAGCAGGAATTAGAGAAGTTTAAAAAGAAAAGATAAATGGTTTTATGATAATGTTAACCATCTTTTGTTAGTAAACATGCGTTTTATTATTTTAATCATTGATGCCTTACAAAAGAAAACATCTTTCTAATACCCTGAATATGTGCTGTTCTTAGAGTCATCTATGGATTCTTTTAAAGGTTGTTTGTGAAATTAGTTTTCCCTCTTTAGAATCTCAGGAGTAGTGTGGTAAAGGCATTTCCTGCTGTCAGTGGATAAGACAAGGCTTGTTAACTGTTCTGGCAGTAGTTAAAATTAAATTGTACACTTCTCAGCCTGGGTTCATGCTTCATCATTAATACACCTCACAGTGCCTAAGAAACATTTACTTACTGGTCAGAAGGTATTTTGGAAGAGTTATTAAGGAGGAACAAATAATTTAAGTTCTTAAAAATTACCTAAAACACCCAAAATATAAAAAGAAGCCTTCACACCTATTCTGTGTTTAGGATGTCTTAAATTATTAGCAGTACTCCTTTTTTAAAAACACTGTAAAAGTAACCATAAATATGTGAGGACTTACTATTTTAAATGAAATGAGCTCCATAGATTAGTTTTGAATATAAAATATATAAAAGTGCTTCAGTGGTTTATGTAGGCTTTAAAAACACGTTATCTTACAGTCCTTTAAAGCAGCTGTAGAGTTTGTATCATTTTTCAAGCCAATTTCAGTCATGGATTTGAAGTGTTTGATTATGGATGATAAATGTGTTGTATCTTATTAATATGTCTCATGTCTCATTCCTTCTCAGTATGATTTAGCTGGAATTCATTTTCTTTTTGTTTCATGTTTAATTTCATAAACATTTAACAATTGGCATATATACTTGGCATTCCTGTCAACCAAGGATTATAATCCAAGCCTGGGAAAATCTTAAATTTCTTTATACTTAAATCTGAAAATTTGTCTCCATTCTGCCAACTTTTTTTTTTTTCATAAGTGGAGGGGAGGAAAGGGGGGTGATACCTTGCAGTAAGTCAGTCAAGATAGCATGCCTGAAAATTTGAAACAGACCATTCTAACACCCAAGGCTTAATTGTTTATAAAATACTTCAGAGAATTACATTAATGTGGAATCAACAAATGGATAAGAATATAACATAATTTTTAAAAGCTTTCATAAATACCAGCAGCAATTGTAAGCAAATCTACAAAGGTTCTTGAACCTTTCTATTATATACAAAACTGAAGTCATTAAGGAGTTCAACTAATCAGGAATTAAATGGTCATTTATTTCATGCAGTATGATTTAAGGTATTTGTTGGGATTCTGGTCAAATGTCATAATCAGCAAACGGGATTAAAAATACCTCTAAAATCAACAGGTGAGCACTAAATAATTATCTAAATAATGGTATTGGAGAACTTGTTTCCTGCTATTTGGAAGAAATTATTGCTTCATTGCTAGTTTGTATTTCTAACTTCTACAGTTATAGACTCCACTGTGCTTTGTATCTGAATTTCTCAGTATAGACATTTTGTTTACTGTATGCTTGCATATTTATTTTCAACTTTGCCTGTCTTTAAAATTGCTTGAGGAAAAATGGTTGTAATTAATTTCTGCTACAGAAAAGCCACCCGGTACGTTTTGTCTCATCAAGATTGTTTTAAATTCTAAACTATAACTTTGTTCAGAGGGGCTTTTGCAATGATAGCAGAAAACTGTACATAATGTACAGTTATAGAGGTTCTTGTTGAAATGAACTTACCATTTGATGATATGTATGTACAGCTGTATACTTCAGTCTCTTTTAGTTTACTTAGAAAGACTAGCAATTTGACCTGTTAAACAGGACTAGTTCACATCAAGAAATTCAGGTTAGTGTATACACCTGGAGGCATCTGTTATTCAGCTTATCCTTTGAGTGGGTATTTGGCACAATGAGGATTAACTTATGTGACCCACTTGAATGGCTGATCTAATATGTTGACATTATACATTCTGTACTTAGTGAAATGTCAGATGAAAATAACTGATTAATAATTTTTTTGTATTAAAGGGATGGGAAAAGAACACATGAATTTGTTAATAAAGCACTATGATCTGCAAAAGATGGAATGTTTCATAAAGATCTAAAGAAATAAAGGAAACTT
Source organism: Macaca fascicularis (assembly GCF_037993035.2). NCBI lineage: Eukaryota > Metazoa > Chordata > Mammalia > Primates > Cercopithecidae > Macaca > Macaca fascicularis. The sequence goes on from NC_088385.1 coordinate 113,871,563, forward strand.
TAAAACAGGGTGATCTTACCATTTTTAGTTACGTTGCAGTTCAGAAAGTGCTGTAGCTAATTTAAAATTTTTTTGATAGTAATGTACAAACATGTATTTTGATGCTGACACAACCATGAAATACAAATATATTTTAAGCAACTCTAATAAAGATTAAGAGTATAGATTTCTAGGTTTTACCCCAACTTGCCAAATCTCTGCAAGGTGGGGCCCAGGACTGCATTTTAACCTCTCTGGGTAATTCTTGTGTACAACAAAGTTTGAAAACTGATGATGGAGGGATTATAAAGCAGGGAACACTTGTCTCTGTTCTAAGTAGCTGTGGAACCAACTTAGACATCTCACTGGAAAGAAATGACTAAAAGGGGTGGGGAGGAGTGTAGAAAATTGATACTTACTAGGCATCTGCATACCTGCCAGGTAGTGTCCATACTTCTCATTTAATCAGCATGAGGGCCTTATGAAGGAAGTATCGTTATTCTCTTGCAAATACAGAACAGGCTGACTTTCAATGTTAGTTGAATTTTCCATATCACTTTCGAATTAATGTAGGTCACAACTTCTCCAGCTTATGTCCAGGAACAGAAATGGGGCTACTGAGTAACTAGACCTTTAGTCTAGTGTTGACATTCAGTGTGGCCTGTATGCTTGATTGACCAGGCTGTTTGACTCGCAGCTTACCGGAAGTCTTTCAGGTGATATTTACTTCGGTGACTACATTTTGCTACAGCAGTGAATTTAGTGTGATTTTACACAAATTGAAGAAAATCTAATTTTGTTAAAGAGCCTTTTATCACAGAGGAAGCTGAATTTGACTCTAGTGTTTAATGGAAGGATATCTCCCCCTGCTATGTTACTGATTTTGAATTTTTAAAATTGTTTCATAGGAAGATCTGAGTTAGAACATATGAATAGAAAAAAAAAGGCAAAGCAGAACAATTTCAGAGGTTCAAAAGCCAAAAGCAATGGAATGGGCCCTAAGGGAAAATAAAGTCAGTATACTGCATAATTGATTAAGAACGTAATCAAGTTAGAGTAAGCTACAAATATATTTCTATAACTGTAACTACCTCTGGTTCTCCGTGCCTAGATCTGAGCACTTAAATTTTGCTGCTATATTGACTAGTCTCCTTTTAAATTAATGGCCACAACATACACTTAGCCACTCAAACTTTCTAATATGCCCTTTTATTGTATGTTTGCTTTCACACTCGATGTCACCCAGGCTGCAGTGCAGTGGTACGAACATAGCTCACTGCAGCCTTGATCTTCTGGGCCCAAGCCGTTCTCCCGCCTCACCCTACCAAGTAGCTAGGACTAGAGGTGTGTGCCACCACACCAGGCTGATTTAAAACATTTTTAAAAATTTTTGTAGAGACAGGATCTCACTGTGTTGCCCGGGGTGGTCTCAAACTCCTGGTCTCAAGTGATTCTCCTGCTTGGCTTCCCAAAGTGTTGGGATTACAGGTGGAATCACTCTATAGTGTGAACCAATTATTTCCTTTTTGCCAAACCCATTCGTCACTTCTCTATATCTTAGTTGACCCCTCAGTGGCTTCATTATTATTGACCATGCCCTTGTTTCTTCCTGTGACCAACTTCTTGCTTTGACCAGTCTTTTTCCAGGCTTGGCCAACTACCCTACTCCAAATCTGCACTTTTTTTTTTCTCCCCAGGCAGTCTAATCTAGAGCCATGGCTTTAAATATCATAGATAGGCAGATGATCCCCAAATATGTATTTTCAGTTCTGACTGAAACTCAACTCCAGACTTAGCCATTTGCCTGTTTGACATTCCTCCTAGGATGTCTAATAGGCATCTCAAAATTGACATCTAACTACCAAGGTAACCATATCACATATAATGTTTTCCCAGCTGAGACACTTAAGAGTGAAAGAGCAAGAGTGCCACTGACTCTTTATGTCAGGACAAGAAGCATAAACTAAAAACTCTCCAAGGGTTTCCCATCACACTTCAAATGAGATTCTGCTCCTTACATGGACCTGTGCCGCCTCTCTCCTCCCAACCACTCGACCCTGCTCTAACTGTACTAGCTGCTATTCTTCTTGAACAAACATTACTGCATGACCTTGGGTAGGTGACTTACCCTGAGTCTCCTCATCCGTAGAACAGTGAACAATGGTACTTTTAGAATCGTAAAGCACTTACATACAGAGCTCCCTCTAGGAGGCAAACAGATTTGGATAGTAAGGGTTACTTGCATTTGCTGAAGGAGTGAAGAGTGAGGATACTGCCTGCATTTTTCATAATTTTTTCATTATACTTAAGCCATGTACAAATAGTGCACAGATGTCAGTCAGTTGTTTGGCTGTGCATTTGTTACAAAGTTCAGACTTCACAGCTGAAAGTCATTCAGTTCTTTATCTGGGTGTGTTTATCTTGGAACAAGGTTCAGAAATGGAAACTTGAACCACCACCCCTAAAATTAGTACTAACCATCACCCACTTTCTCTTACAGGCAGACCTGGATTTTCAGAATGTTTTCTAAAAAGCTCCATTTATTTCAAATGTATATAAATTAGAAAATTTTGAATTAGAACATTTTACGGAGAGGTTTTCATACATGTCCCTGAATTTGTTGTTAGTACTTACTCCTTTTGGCCTGTCAGGTAGGGGTGACTTCTCTTATGTCAATTCATAAGTAATCCTTCCAGTTCACAAGGTTTGAACAGAAGTCGGAGCCCAGTTAATAAACCTGGACTCTGCCATTTGGCAGCTGAGTGGCTTCTCTCAGCTTCAGTTTCCTCATGTGTAAAATGAGGAAAGTAATGAATGTGCATGGTGTTTTATAAGAGTTACCATAATGGTCAATTCTAAACAAACTGACCAGACAAGTAGGCTCCAACTCTTCTTTTTGGATGAGTAATACTTGGTTCTCAAAGACAGTCATTTATTCTAAACACAAGATGAACTTTTCTCCAAAAAAAAAAAAAAAAAGGTATAGAAGTTTGCTGATAGTTCACGTAACACTAAGCTACAGAATTCGGACCACAGTAGAGTGATGTTTCATGGCTAGTATTGAGAAAGACTGGATTTGCATCCTAAGATGAAATGTGCTGTATGAATAAAAATGTATCCACACCTTGAATTAAGCACTTGTCCATTTCTTAGAAGTGATTCACTTATAAAGTGTCACACTGATATGCCATTTAATAGTACATGAGTTTTTGAAATAATGGTTTAAGGTAAAAGTTACCAACTTTATTTATTAAAACATACAATTTATATTTTATAATATGGCAAATGAGTCAGAATTTATCTATTTAGAGATAACTCAAATACAACCCAGAAGCTAAGCAGGTTCTTAAATTACTGGTGCCTACAAACTGCCTGAATTTTTGTCTTTGCTAGTTAGTTTCACCCTGCACTGCTAGAAAGAAGCAACATCAGTCAGTATGTCATTCTTCAACATTTAATGGTGCCACAGGGTTAAATAATGGCCTTACTTTTTTGGCCTGAATTTTGCCAAAATTAGCTTCAAACTCTTTTTTTGATCCATTTAGATTTGCTAGATGTCCATCCTTTATTCTATAGCCTAAGGAATTCAGTTTCCTTATCCTGTACTGTACTATCTGTGGTGTTAATTCAAGAACCATTGGCGTCTCTCTTATTTGAGCTATGGAAATTCCTTCTCTCAATAATCCTTGCATTCTCTCTTCTAAAACTGGAACAGAATAATATAAAAGGGCAGGACATTTCAAAACTAATTGCTTCAGGTCATGATCTGTGCATTTAAAAACATTTTTAGAGAAGGAAATACTGTTCTGTATACTTCTTGGGCAAAGTTGAAAAAGAAATCCTTTGAGTTTGGACAGAAGCTGGAGAATTTCAAAGCTTGTGAAACCTTGCTCCTGGAGAAATTCTAGTGTTTCCTTTATAGCTGCGGGAGAATTTAACAAAATAAATGGGTTTTGGCTTAACAGTTTTAGTAGCCAAACTTTCATGTTGGCCTCAGAGCCACCTACATCTAGATAACTCTCTTGGAGAATTCTTACCATTTGCTTATTCTTCTCAACAGGATTATGAAAAACATTAGATGCAGTAGTCAAAAGTCTGCTAATGACCACATTTTTTAGTTCCAACTCTTGAAAGAACTGAACATTCAGCTTCTGGTTTTCTTGGTCTTTAATAGTAAAGAAAGATTCTGGAAACTGCTCTATTAACTTGATTAACTCTTCCTCATTTTTGCAGACCAACTGCCAGAGTTTTCTCTGGGTGTTAACAGCGGTTGGACTACAGACAATTGCTTCCGGGCAGCGTTCCAAAATACTGGCTACAGCAGTCTCATCGGCACCTAGTTCTTGTAAAATATTCGCAATTTCTTCAACATAGGTTTTATCCTCTAAAAGTACCCATCCTTTTAATCTGCGAATTTTCCTGATGTCAACTGAAAATTTATAGAGCTTTTCCACTGTTCTTGTATTTTCTTTGCTCGACTGTCTATCAGTTGTATAGATGAAGCATGCTAAGAAAGGTCTGTATTTTGGAGGTGATTGCATCTTTTTGAAAGAACACAGCCTGCAGGACTGGGATCTCAGCAGCAGCTTCCACAACATGGCTGCAATCCACTAGTTACTTTCCACCGTCCTGGGACTTAAATGGACTCATTCTATCTGTAAAAAGAATAAAAGTTTTTAGTATAAGGGTGTTGACTTTCAGAACACATACACTTACAAATTTGAGCTGTTTACAACATCTGGAAATAAAGTGGATTTAAATTAGACAAGAAAACTACTCATGTGGAATATTTTTTTAAATCCTCCTAAATAAGGATTGCTTGAACCCAGGAGCTGGAGGTTGCAGTGAGCCGAGATTGTGCCATTGCACTCCAAACTGGGCAACAAGAGTGAAACTCCTCAAAAAAAAAGAAATCAAAAATCCTCCTAAATAATTGAATTGTAATACACTTCTCCACAACTTCGACATCTTATACTTTGTAAATACACTGTTGAGTTACTTCCATTTTACAGAAGAGCAGCAAGACGAAAGAGTTCAAAGGTTCACAGATCTCAAATGTTATTTTCATACAAATTTCCTTTTCCACAACTGTTTTTCTTCTAGGAGGGCTGTATTATGCACACACACACATGGTTTATTAAAAAATGTTTTACATTATTAAGTTGATGTTTAGTGGAAGCAGATATTTAAAGAGGGAAGAGGGGAAGGGTCATCTCTAATTTTATACATTAAATATTTTGCTGAATAACTATCACCCAAAATGGGCCAATTATTTTATGTTAAATGTGGATTTTTTTTTTTTTTTTTAGAATTATGTGAACAAAACTCCCTTTTATAAATCCAGAATTAGAATAAGTTGTAATTCCAGCACTTTGGGAAGCTAAGGTGGGCGGATCACCTGAGGTCAGGAGTTTGAGACCAGCCTGGCCAACATGGTGAAACCCCATCTCTACTAAAAATACAAAAATTAGCAGGGTGTGGTGGCGGGCACCAGTAATCCCTAGCTGGGTAAAATGAAAAAATGCCACGTGGCTGTTCCCGTGGTGCCATGGAAAACCAGGTCAGCTGAGGAAAAGTGACTCTACTTTCAGAACAGTGTAATAAGCTATCCACTTGACATCTTTAGGTATCTTGAGATGGCTATACTGTGTCTGATACATTAACAGTCTTTGCCTCTGTAGGGGCAGCAAAACACCTCCATCTTCTTAGGGTCGTGACAGGACCTGAGAATTAGACATAAGATACATTAACAGGAGAAAAACAAACTTATTTTTTTAAACTTTGATTATTTATTTTGAGACAGTTTGTAGCCCAGCTGGAATGCAGTGGCGCAATTTCGGCTCACTGCAACCTCCGCCTCCTGGGTTCAAGTGATTCTCCTGCCTCAGCCTCCCGAGTAGCTGGGACTACAAGTGCGCGCCATCACGCCCAGCTAATTTTTGTATTTTTAGTAGAGATGGGGTTTCACCATGTTGGCCAGGATGGTCTCGATCTCTTGACCTCATGATCTGCCTGTCTCGGCCTCCCAAAGTGCTGGGATTATAGGCGTGGGCCCCTGCCCCTGGCCATAAACTTTATTTAATACAAGTTTACGTGGCATGGGAGCCCTCATAAGGAATCAGAGACCCAAAGAAGAAGTTAGAGTCAGTTATTTATGTACTGAGTTGCACAAAAAATAGAAAGCTGTGAAGAAGCAACTGAATTACATGGGGAGGTCTAAAAGATAACTTATTTTAATAAGGACAGTGCAGAAATGTTTTGGTATCAATTTCTCATCCTTGAGGTTAAGGATGTTACTCCTTTTGGTGTAGGGAGGGTGTCTCTCACATGGGAATTTTATCTGTTTTTAAGAAACAGGTCAGATCTTACACATGATATTTTTCAGGTGCCTTTAATTAAAAATGGTCAGTATGTTAAGAGTGGCATAACGAGCATAATGAACTCCTTCACCGCTATTTCTTTTGTCTCTGGTAATGAAAATACATCTGGTTTGTTTTAGTACCTGAGTGTGTTGTAAGTGTCTCAGCCTTGCCACAAAAGTGTATAGTGCGGGTCAATTTAGCCTGTTGGTAGCCTTCCCTCACTCTTTATAGGTCTGAAAGAAAAGCAGAAAGCAGCCATTTCCAATCCCTGACTCTAATTTAAACGCCCTTGCCATATATGCTGGGGACTCTTCACTTTCAGCCCTGTCTTAACTAATCCAAATAAATGATTATTCTGTTAGGAAAATTAGGTAATACCCTTTCCATTTTGGTTTCCCATTTTGGTTTAGCTCACTGTGAGCGTCTATGGAGACTAAAATAATTGAAGGCATAGCTTGTTTTACTCTTAGTGGTTCAACCAGAATTTTCTTCAGATAATAGTCCTAATACTGTTAGCCAAGATGAAAATATTATTTTAAAAACTTTGTAAGAAGGCCATCAACTTTGACAGGAAGGAGGAGGCACAGCATGATGAAGCACAGGCAGATCGGGGCTGGGATCCCACTCCCCACTCCCTGTTGTGTGACCCCACAAGCTCAGGCTGCACCTCTGTACCACGGGGGAGGAGCATGGGCTGCTGCCAACCACCCACACCCAATCCTGGCTCTAGCTTAAGGGGCAGCCTTGTGTAAGCTAGCCTCAGATAAAACAAGACAGCAGTAATTAGAACAGCGCTTCACACTAACTATTCAATGAGTATTACTAGCAGCAATTTGTGAAATGGAGAGAACAGAATCTAAGCCTTACAGGAAAACTGTAAGGGTTAAAATGTATGTCAAGTACTTTGCACAATGCCTGGTACAGAGTAAAATTTCTGGAGCTAAAAGTCTTGTAGTAGTATGACTTTAAATTGTATTTTAGATTATTTACAAAGAGAACTGAAAACCAAAAAAGTATTTATTTATTTATTTTAGAGACAGGGTCTCACTCTGTCACCTAGGCTGGACGGAGTACAGTGGTGTGATCTCGGCTCACTGCACAACCTCTGCTTCCCGGGCTCAGGTGATTCTCCAGCCTCAGCCTCCTGAGTAGCTGGGACTACAGCCATGAGCCACCATGCCTGGCTAATTTTTGTACTTTTTGTAGAGACAGGGTTTTGCCATGTTGCCCAGGCTGGTCTGGAACTCCTGAGCTCAAGCGGTCCACCCACCTCGGCCTCCCAAAATGTTGGCATTACAGGTGTGAGCCACCGCGCCCGGCCTAAAGAATGGATTTTAAATGCTTCTGTTTCCCGAAATAACTGCTTATAAAAGCAATGCACATTCAATGCGGAAAAGTTGCCAACTTCTGAAAAGTATAAGGAAATGGAAAAAGTCTTTTACAATCCCCACGACCCGAAGACAACTGTACATATTTTGGCATACATGATGATGTGTGACCTGAACACATCACAGTTCAGCCTGGAGGAAGCAGGAAATGCAGACAGCTGCTGTTCCCTTAGCCTCAATGTGCAGGAGCCTCTGTCAATGGGTGCACCTTGCCATGGTCAATGTCGTTCTAATGTTTAAAGATCTGTTATTCTGTATAATGTAACCCCCAACCAAGCCAACTGCAGATCTAGTGCTTAGCCAGAGAACAGGATCTGTTCCAACCCCGAGGAACTCCTGGCTGTGCTGGACTTGCTGAAAGATAGTGTATTACTGGTCTCCTGTGTGGTACCTTCCCTACACATGGGACTTAGGTTCTGAATTCAGCCTATAAAGTGAAAATTACAAAGGCTCAGAATTTTTCTTGAAAATCTCTTATGCAGACACCACACAGATGAAGTAGTTGGCTATGAACTATGATGTGTTCAGGTGAGTCATCTTTACCAGTTAATGTATCTTGCTTCATCTCTGATGAGCAAACACAGCTGACTATGAAAGTGAAAAGTATGAATGTTGTGACTCCTATGTAATGAACACATAATACATACATATGTATCTAATTTATTTTTCTGCTTCTATTTGATTCATAGTAAGTATCTAACCGTGTTATCAAAAGTGCTCTGTAAACATTTAAGATGAGTGCTTGGTATATGGGATGATATACTATTATTTTGTAATTCATTCCTTATATTGAGCATTTAGGCTATTTGTAATTTTTTCTATATGCTGAATAAATGTCCACATTTCATATGCTTTTCCTTTAGGATGAATTCCTAGAAGTAGATTTCCTGACTGAAGAGGAGATATGTGAACACTGGGAAAGCAAAGTTGCTAAATTTCTTGTCGGAAAAACTATCTCAGTTGACATTCTCACAAGCAGTATGTGTGATTCTCTCATCAGTTTTTATTTTGATATGTGAAAAATGATATAACACTAATTCAACTTCTTTTTATTATTCATGAGGGTGATGTTTTCATAATTAAACTATTTTCTTCACCTTTCTTTCCTTTTGTGAATCAACCATTTCTGACTTGTAAAACTGCAATCATTCTGCTTTTTAAAAATTGACTTGTATAAACTCTATGAATTAAGAAATATAATCTCATTTTTGAAAATATAATATTTTCTTTAGCTCATTTTCAGTTGTTGATGGTATATTTTAGCATACCAAAGCAGCCCCTTTTTAAATTGTGGTAAGATATACATAACAAAAAAATTTACCATTTAAACCATTTTCAAGTGTACCATTAAGTGGCTTAAAGTACATTCACAATGTTGTCCCACCACGACCATTATCGCAAACACCAACTCTGTCTCTGTGCCCATTAAACAATAACTCTCCATACCCTCTTTCCTCCAGACACCAGTAACCTCTATTTTACTTTCTGTCTCTATGAATTTGTCTATTCTAGGTAATTCTTATATGTGGGGGCATATAATAATTGTCTTTTGTGTCTAGCTTATTTCATTTAGCATAATATTATTAAAGTTCATATTACAGTATCTGTTAGAACAAAGCAGGTAATTTCACGTGGTCAAAGGAAGGTCAGGGAAGTTTTCCTTGATGATCCTTACTGCTTTTAAGTACCAGATGATCAGCAAAAATTCATCCATATTTCCTCCCATATTTTTGTTTGAATTTTAAAACTTAGCTCCTTAAGTTCATTTGAAATTTCTGGGTGTGAGCTGAGAATCTAAATAGATTTTATCAATAGTTTACTTCTCTCCAAGTATCATTTTCTGAACAATCCTTTCCTTCCCCATGAGTTATGATGCCTCCTTTATCATATGTTAAATGTAGCTTTTGTCTCTAATTAGCCTCCATCCTCATACCCCTACTTTGCAATTCCCCCGTGGGGCCAAGAGGTTTATTTCCGGTCTTTGCTGCATACTTGTCTCCCCCTGCCAGACCATCCTCAGACAAGCTCTGGTTGACTCACTCTTCCACCCTTCCCACCAACTATCTCAAATCTTCTCAACTCAGACCTCTAGCTTCCCACCTACCTCCATACCCACCTTCACTCACAACCAGTGCCCTGGCCTCCTATCTGTACAAAGAAAGGAGAGCAGCTCCTCTTAGCAGACATAAACCTATCACTAGTTCCCCTTCCCTACAATCACAGCTTTCATTATCCAGGGTCATTCCTGCTCCTATGCTGAGCCCAGCCTCTCTGGCCTGAGAACTCTCAAGCCCTTCTTTCTCAAGTGTTCGTTCCTTCAGGTGTATCCTCCTCTGATGCTCCAGCCATCACTCCACTGCTCTTCCTCTCCTTGCCCAAACCCTATCTCTTTCCACTGCTCTTCCTTTCCCTGCCCAAACCCTATCTCTCTCCACTGCTCTTCCTTTCCCTGCCCAAACCCTATCTCTCTCCACTGCTCTTCCTTTCCCTGCCCAAACCCTATCTCTCTCTTCCCCTCAGCTAATTCTTGCAGATCCTTCTTTCCATTTCCTCTTCTACTTATATAGCTTGCAATAAAGATAACTTCCATGTGGTTATAGCCAATGAGTAGTTTTCATTATTATCTCTTTTTTTGTAGAGATGGGGTTTCACCACGTTTCCAGGCTGCTCTTGAACTCCTGAGCTCAAGCGATCTGCCCACCTTGGCATCCCAAAGTGTTGAGATTACAGGCGTGATATGGTTTGGCTGTGTCCCCACCCAAATCTCATCTTGAATTGTAGCTCCCATAATTCCCTTGTGTTGTGGGAGGAACCCAGTGGGAGATAATTAAACCATGGGGGCGGTTTCCCCCACACTGTTCTCATGGTGGTGAGTAAACCTCATGAGAGCTGATGGTTTGATAAGGGGAAACCCCTTTCACTTGGCTCTCATTCTCTTCTCTTGTCTGTCATGATATGAGATTTGCCTTTCACCTTCTGCCATGATTGTGAGGTCTCCCCAACCATGTGGCACTGTAAGTCCATTAAACCTCTTGCTTTTGTAAATTGCCCAGTCTTGGGTATGTCTTTATCAGCAGCCTGAAAAAGGACTAATACAAGCCATGAGCCATCACACCCAACCTTCCTTATCTCTTTTGACTTCTGCAGCTTTTAGCAGAGTTGACCACTTTCTCCTTGAAATATTCTCTCATTTGACTTCCTGGACACCTCACTTTTTTGATTCTTCTCCCTTTCTATACCTCTGGCCATCCTCTATCTGTCTCCCGTGCAAGCTCACCTTCAAGGCTTGGTTCTAGACCTCTCTTCTTCTTACCTTACAGTCTCTCCCCACAGATCTTGTCCTCATCCAGATATTCAGTTAATCCACTTGGGATTCTTTCCAACTTCTTCTCAACATGTGATCTTGTCAGCTCCCTGCAATAAACTTTCCAATGGCATTTTAGGATAAAGACAAAATAAAATAAAACATAGAAATGCCTTACTAGGCTACAAGGCCTCTTTGGGCTCTGCTACCACCCTAATCCCCATTTCCCTCTCCTGCACCAGCTGCATTTGCTTCCTGTCAGTCCCTGGTGCTCTACTGGTTTCTACCATGTGGTCTTTGAAGACTGTGGGTCAGATTCCATGCCCAAAATGCTCCAACTCTTAGGCCTAAGTGTCACTTTCTCAAGGAAACTTTTCTAACCTTCATGAATACATGAAGCCTCCTGTCCTCATTATAGGATTTCATGGCACCATGGACGACTTCTACACTTGTACACAAGTGGTACAACAGCTGCAGCTGTTCGTGTATGTTTCTGTCTCAACACTCCACATGGACAGAGACTGGTCACCACAGTGTTCCAAAGAACTACTTGCCTACCCTTCACCCAGCTACCTTCACTGCCTCTAGGAGGCATTCCTGGTCAGGTGGCCTTCTGTGTGCTCTTCCACAGCACCCTGCTCCGGACTCTACTGCAGCACTTATCATGCTCTTATGTTCTTTATTCTTTCAACCAGTAGGAATTATGTTGCTATTTGTTTGAAGTTCAAGTTGTGTATCAGGCATACTAGGCACAGGTCTGCTAAACCAACACTTCTTCATCCCTCCATTTGGATCACAGATCAACTTAGAACCTGAGAGTCACAGACTCTCTTTCCAGAAGAAAAGACCCACACTCACAACATTTTGCAAATGATTTTAGCAGGATTCATGGACACCCTGCAACCCGGCCATGAACAACTTGCACTAGATTTACAAGCGTTGGGAAGGCAGGAACTGAATGGTGTTCTGCTTTATTCCCTGCACCCAGCAAAGAACTTGTTCCACACAGAGACAAAATCAGTATTTGTCAGGTGAAACTGAGTGAACAAGTGGATGCAGTAAATTAATGCAGTGGGTAAAACTGGGTTACCAGAGACAGACTGCCTGATTCCTGGACAACAGTTGTGCTGAGACTTGAGGAAGTTACTTCACCTCTCTGAGCCTCAGTTTGGCATCAGGAAAATGGTGACACTATCTCCTGGGTGACTGCGAAGATCAAACGAGTTAATACCACAAATCACTTAGAATATGCAGAAAACTCTTCACATATACTAAATCATTAAATCATCACAACAACCCATTTTAAAATGAAGAAACAGACACAAGTAAAGGAACTTGCCCAAGGTTGCTTAGCTAAAAAAAAAAAAAAAAAAAAAAAAAAAAAAAAGGCAGAATTGGATTCAAACCCCACAGCTTGGCTCCAGAGTCCTGCTCTTAGCCCTGTGCCCCCACATAAAGTAATGCTTTTGGTAAATGTTCGTAAAATCACAATGTGGGCTGTTCTAGGATGCTTGTTTCTTAAGCATTTTTGAGGAGTGAAATTCACTTCCGTAATACACACAGTTATGGTTAGTATGATCTTCTCTACACCACCACTGGCTTCAGTAGAGTTCTTCTTTCGTAACACGTATGCCCTGCTGCCAGTTTCAAACTGACCAATGTTTATAAGCAAGGAAAAACGAGGGTCTTCGGAAGATCATCTCCGGGACCGATCAAAAGGCCGCACATTCACTGTAGGGCCTCCGCTTTTCCAGAGAAACCCGGCAGGCTGAGCTGAGCGTCTGGTGATGCATGGGGTTTTGCGGACCCTGACCTCCGCCACGGCGCTGCAGGTGAGGAAGGGAGCAGAGGAAGAGGGCGACTCACCCGTCGGCGTCAGCTCCAAGCAAGGCACAGGGAGTCCCGGGGGCCAGGCCCCGTCCTTCCCTCTCTCTTCGGTCAGCCTCCACACGGTCCGCCGTCCCCCTGAGGCCTAGAGCCTGGGTCTCGGTCCTCCGTCCCAAGAAGCTCCCGACAGTCCTCGGCAGCGTCAACCAGGCCACCAGCCCCTTCACCCATGGCCAATCAGGTCTCGGGAGATGACACCCCACCCCCCGCAGACACGCCCCCACGTCCCAGCGCAGCCAGTCAGAGCGCAGGACACAACTACGCGTCCCTCTCCGCACCACAAGGGGGAGTGGGAGTGGGAATCGGCTTTCCAGGGAGCGGAGCCTGTGCCGGCGGGGGGCATCTGGCATTTTCACACCCTTTCCTTAGCATTTTAGGAAGCGGAGTTCCAGTAGCTTTGACGCTTAGAAAATATAAGAAAAAAAAGAAGTAACAGAAACCGCTATATTTTTAAGATAGAACCAATCACAGTTCCCAAAATAATTCAATTAGGTAAAGAACCAACTTACAAAAGAAATGTTTAAAAAAACCCCAAATTCTTTGAAACACATCTAAACTTTTCCCCGCCCCCACCCTACCCCAGCAGTTTGCGACTGATTCGTCTTTAAAAGCCATTCTCCGTTCTCCCCCTCCTTGCCACCTTCACCTAAATACTCGCCTTTTCTGATAAACTGCCAGTGGTTTCCATTCTAATTATTACCGGTGATGCCCAATCTCATACACTAAACACGTTAATTTCTCCTTAAAGCCAGGCTCAACGTCTCTCTCATTTATTTTCACATTTCTCCATCCAAAAAACAAGTATTTATGGCAGGCCTGTTAAGCGCAAAGCATATTGAAACAGCAATGAGAAGATAGAGGGGGAATAAAATACATTCCCTGTCCTTATGGAGCTTATATTCTAGTGGAGGGCAGAGATATCAACAACTAATAACGTGACTAATCACACCTAGAGTTAAGTGTTATCGAGGACAGGGTGCCCTGACCTGGGCCTGGTGGTTCTGTTTGTATGGACTTGGAGTCAGAAAAACTGGTTTTCCCAGCTGGAGGTCCCTGCTTTCAGGTGTTCATAGCACACTGCACAGTTCTGCCGTAATCGGTGGCACTGGCACTTAGACTGCCCTCACACCCTGTGGAGTAAATTCCTTGAGGCTACTGATTATTTTTCTGTGAGCAATGCTCGGCACACAGTAGGAGCTCAGGAAATGTTAACTAAATCTTTGAGTCTAGTCTCAGTATGCAGTTTAGGCTCAACAGGCTTTACTGAGAGGCGCTCACACACGCATTAATTCCACAGAGTAGCACCAAGAATCCTGGCTCCTCAAGATCACCTCTGATCTCTAAGATATTCTAGAACGATCTGAGCAACTCAAGTGTACAGCTGAGGGGTGTTTGTCCAGCAACCCCTGAGTTATCTGAATATAAAAACTCTATTATGCATAGATTTACTGCACACTTTTTCCTGATATAAAACGATTTGGGGTCCAGACTAACCAAAGTGAGTCATTTGTACTTAGGAAAAGGAAATTAGGATACAGAAAAGGAAGTTAAGGAATGTAAACTCAGGACTTAGAACTGCAAGCTGCCATCACTGGTCAGGAGGGAGGGAGCAGAAATGTGCACCAGGGTGCCGGAAGCTTGTATCAGGGCTCCACGTAATTGTGTGAGGAATTACAATACATATGACCCCGTTCATTGTAATCAAAACTTGAAACTGACAAATCAGCTATTCCAACTGTATTAAATAAATGCTACTCAAAGTTTTTTCCAGCCCAAATATTTAAACAGTGCATTTCTAGGACCATATAATCAGAAAGAAAACCTTGAATGAAGAAAAGGGGAAAATAACTTATAATTATGCATATTATATACAAGAAAATTACAAACACATTTGAATTGTGAGAAGATCCTGAAAATTCTAGCTTGTAAGGGATGCATTAAAAACACTGATAGTCTTTTATATCTCAAATTTACTAATTTATTTTAAGCAAATATGAAAAATGTAAGGACTTTGCACAGGTCCATTCAAAATCCTGGTTCTCTCAATGTAATTTTTCCAAGTCGTCAGTACAGTTTTTGGCAATAAGAATAGAAGTATTTGCTGAATGAGTAAAATGTCTTAAATCCCTCAACCACAAGTAGGATTTCTAGTTAAGGGGAGAAAACTGTATTCGAACATAGTGTATCTGCTCAAGTAGAGCACGATGATTGATGCCTTTTCTTTCCCTTTTAGTGATTCTTTTTGACCACTATTTACACCAAACTGAAAAAGCTTTCCAAAAATCTCCCTAATTAAAAAAAAAAAAAGTCCTCTTACATTATTTATAAATAGCATACCAGTGCTTATGCTGAAATAGTCTTTTACTGAAAGGTTTATTTATTCACATTAAAACTGAATCTTTGGCTGGGCACGGTGGCTCATGCCTGCGATCCCAGCACTTTGGGAGGCCAACGCTGGCAGATCACAAGGTCAGGCGATCAAGACCATCCTGGCTAACCTGGTGAAACCCCATCTCTACTAAAAAATACAAAAAATTAGCCGTGTGTGATGACACGTGCCTGTAGTGCCAGCTAATTGGGAGGCTGAGGCAGGAGAATCACTTGAACCCAGGAGGCAGAGGCTGCAGTGAGCCAAGATTGCGACACTGCACTCCAGCCTGGGCGACAGAGTGAGACTCTGTCTCAAAACAACAACAAAAAAACTGAATCTTTGACCTCTTGTATGATGATGGTAAATCTCAGGCCTAAGAATTTCTCAACTCTGCACTGTACAACTAGGTCCAAAGAGTAGGATGTGAGGTAGTTACCATAAAAAAACAATTAAAATATTACTTCACTTTAACAGTGGTGAAAAAAGAACGATAAAACACAGGATTTTTTCATCTTCTTTTTCTCAGTAATGGATTTCCCACCACCACCCCACCCCCTGAGACAAGGTCTCACCCTGTCATCCAGGTTGGAGTGCAGTGGGTGCAATCATAGTTCACTGCAGCCTCAAATCCCCCAGATCAAGACATCCTCCTACCTTAGCCTCCAAAGTAGCTGGGACCATAATGCACACCACCACACCTGGCTAATATATTTGTTGTTTTCTTTTGTAGAGATGGGGTCCTAAGATGTTGTTCAGGTTAATCTTAAACTCCAGGTCTCAAGTGATTCTCCTGCTTCAGTCTCCTAAAGTGCTAGAATTACAGGCATGAGCCACTGTGCCTGGGTCTTCTTTACTTTTTACTTTTATGTTGATTTTTTAAAAATAGAGAAGGGGTCTTGCTAAATCTCCAGGGCTGGTCTCAAACTCCTGGCTTTAAGTGATCCTCCAGCCTCAACCCCACAAAGTGTTGGGATTATAGGCATGAGCCACCACACCCAGTTCAGATGAGGTCTTGCTCTACCCAGGCTGGAGTACAGTGGCACAATCATAGCTCACTGCAGCCTTGACCTCCTGGGCTTACGTGATCCTCCCACCTCAGCCTCCAAAAGTGCTGGGATTATAGGCGTGAACCACAACACCTAGCCTCAGTAATGGAATTTAATTGTTAATTCACTATCCAGGATATTTTAAAAAATGCATATCATCTAAAATGTTGTTTCTATATTTTTATTCAACTTTATCTTCAGTTATCTTTAAATATAATTATCATACTAAATATCTATCATGACTAATGATGGGAAAATGAAAAGCCACTGGTTATAACTCAGAATGGCAAGAACTAACCTACTAGAGAACATTAAAGGGATAATAGCAAGAGTAATAAAAATAATGGCAGCTAACTAGAGCTGTGGCATACAGCTATGCAGACTGTGCACTGTACACGCCAGGGGGTGAGACAGCGTGGCAGCCCTGTGGCTGACATTGAGTACCCTATCACATGCCAGCTCATAAATATTTTACATGGAACTGGACTATAAAGCAGATACTACCCTCATCCCCATTTTATAGATAAGAAGAAAGAAGACACAGAAGGTTAAACTTGCTCAAGACCTCAAAGCTAATGAATGGCAGAATCGGGCATTTGACTCTAGAGCTCGCTCTATTGATTGCTAGCCCACATTGCCTGATTTATGGTTACAAATGCCATTACTTGAAAAAAAATCCCTTTAGTTTTACATTTTTCTTGCATATAATTTTGAAAAATACTGTTTAAACATATGGTAGCTGTTCCTTCATTCAAAATGGTGATGTGGTTTATAGAATCCCTTTGTAATTTGTAATCATGTATCATATAGCAATACTCTCTCCCTTACCAAAAAAGAAAAAAAAAAAAACCCAAAAAACACCAAGTACACAAGATTTCATATTTGCATATACTTTAATAACCAGGTCATTTTAGTAATAAATGAACAAAGAAACAGAGACAAAGAGAACTTAACACATGATACTTCCACAAGTTTGGGTCTAAAAAGGTTTACATCAAAGTTTAAAACATATACTGTCTGTGTTAACAGAGGCTACAATACCAATTTAGATTATGCACATTATCTAAAACATTATTATCAAAGAGTGCAAAGTTAGATCAAACAACGTCAAGAAAATTCTGTCCTAAAATTTTAACAAAGTCTTTTAAGAAAGTCTAAAAACCTCCTTTTTTCCCACTGACTCTCAAAACTTTGAGTTTTATATCAGAATATCAATTTGTCATTTTAACTTTTACCATACATGAAAAATTATCAAAAATATATTGATGGGTCTATACTAATTGTGACTATTTATATTTACATGAAGCAAATTCTCTTGCCAAGTTCTTTATATACAAATTACCATTTGTCCTCTGTGAAATTCATTAAAAAGTTAAAAACCACAGAAATGTCATTAGAAACAACATATTTCAATATGTAACTGCTTTCCATCAATGAAGAGTATTTTTAAATAACTTAATTGAAAAGTATTGAACTCCCCACCAATTTCAGCTGCAACAGTATTCCTCCTGAACGTTTTCTGTGATTTAAGGGGGGAAAAAAAAACTAGGTAAAGCTTGATTGCAAAGAATTCAATGACAAAAATGTGATGAGTGTTTATTGACCTTATCTTCAAGATACTTATAGTCTAATTAGGTTGACATAAAAAAATTAAGCAATAAAAAACGTAAACAGTGTTAGATAATTGAAGAAACAAAAAACGTTTAAAAACTGGCAAATGTACCGTATAAATGCTTTTCATACTAATTTAAAGCACAAAATGGCATCCGAAATCCAATTAAATTGAATGCAGATAAAGCTTTCTGATACTTCCAATAAGGGCCAGCATTTAAAAAAATTTTAACCTATTCCCAAATTGGAAAGAATTTAGATTTCAGAAGCATCACAACAGATAAAAGAAATGTATAAACATTTAAGAGGCAAAGATTTGGGGGAAAGTTCATAAAAAGATTATATTAATGCCACTAAAACAAAGAGGCCACTTTAATTGTTTTAGACTCACAGTTACATAGTAAGGAAATAAAAAAGTTGTCTTTTTCTAAGAAAAAATTTGACCACAAAATCATAAACATCTCTAATTTAAAGAGCATTGATTCAGATGACCATAAAACTGGTGCAACAATTTCTCCAGTACAGATGCATGTCTCTTGGCCAAAAATTAACTGATTTTGTAAAAATTGCTTAAAAGTTAATGCCTCAAGATTTTCTGGTTTGAAAATAGAGATTCACTCCATTTTGGAAATTATCTTAATTTATGTTAATTATATACTCTTCTAAAGCAAGAAATAAAGCTCTAAAATATTTACCTAATTAGTGCTCTGTCTCTGGACTTTAGGACCAATACTCTGTGTGTCCTCTTCCTGACTAGGACGTTTCCCACCACTGAGACCAGTACCCATGGAGCTTCTTCCTGCACATTTAAAAAATATATGTTTAAGACAGGAAAAGGAAAAAGATCAGTATGCGCAAATGCTTCATTCTTACCTTGCTTCAACAGGTGAGTTTGCTGACTGTCGCCATGAGTATAGTGTAAAATACCACTCCCTTGAGAGCAACCTGTTAGTATTTAAAACACAGTAGAATTACTTAAAATCAAATCCAAAATGTATATATTATTAAGACTACAAATCCAACTTTCAGTGCTTGTACTTAAGGACATTTATATGCTTTTAAGACTAAATCTCAATCTTCCTATGAACCAAAAAATCACATGCTCAAATCAGGAAAACTTAAATTTAGGCTCACAGAAATGTTGACAGTTCAAAGGCAAAATCACTGATGATCATTTTCTAAAAAACATTTCCTTACTAGATGACAATTTGAAACTTGACCATGAAGGTAAAACACAGGGGCAAGAGTGAGACAGACATCTTTCTTTGACTCTTGTCCCTTTTCCCCATGCTTTTCCTACAGAGCCCCTCCAAACATATTTCCTTGAGGATAAGGGAATAAGGGCCTGCCCGATGAGTTAAACAATTCAAATCACACTACAAGCAGAAGACACAGACTATGTGGCAGTTACCTAGACTGAGCAATCACATCAACCCTTCTAAAAACAAACACTATTATAGGAGAATAGGTTGGCTAGAACAGAGAAGTATGTTTCAGGGAAACGTTTTCATCAGTGTGTCCAGGTTATGGAAAAATATAAGCATTCTGGACCTATCCATGAGCAGGTGGATAGGTCAACACCTTATGGCCTGAACAAGACTGTGTACTTACTTTCGTTTTAATTAACTTCAATCCCAGGCAATCAGTGGCAGTTGCTCACCCTAAGTGAGTATGAAGTACTATCCCACAGTTGTTTTAATCTGCATTTCCCTCATGACTAATAATGCCGACAAACTGATATTTTACAATTAAAAAAACCCTGAAAGTTAAATAAAAACTAAAACATATTGCTACAGTAGTAAACATATTACAGTCTGTTTTATTGTAAGAATAGAAGTACTTTAAGATATCTACGTATAGTTTATTCCTTTCCTGAGCACATGTGCACAAACACACAAATACAAAGATGAGCAGAGAAAAATGCAATTTGTGTTGCAGAGATTAAGAATGTTCCACAGTCATTAAAACAAAACAAAACTAAGAAAAGTCAAAGAATTTTGCCCTTTGACGTGCCTTGTAAGGTACTATAAAAGCCTACAGACAGGATAAATGTACGGCATAAAAGGATATGCTTTAGAAGCATTTAAGTCCTTTCAAATGGGGCAGAAACCTGAGGGGAGAAATGTTTACTATTAATAGCATAGCCCAAGTCGTGTCTTTTCACAATTTCCCATCTCCAGGTCTAAAATGTTTTTTCCCTCATCTGGCTACCCAAATGCTACTCAATCCTGCCACCTTTCAAGAAAATTTCTCTAGTCCCTTCAGCTCTCAATAATCTCTCCCTTTTCTCATATTGCACATGGAGGCAGCATCTTACAATTTATCACTTTTTCATTTGTTTTTGTTTTCCCTCCACACCCCCATTTAGACTTAAGTTCTACTTAGCTTTTCATGTCTCATGTCTTTTGAAAGCCTCCAAGAACCTGGCTACAAACCATGTTATAGGCAAATATTTACACAATTAAAATAATTTCAAGATTTCTTAATTCTTCTATTATATAATACACTACCCTACATTTATACACCTGCAAAGCAAAACTGTCCCAATTTAACCTGCTACCATGATTAGCTTTTGAATATAATTCCAAATAAAGGACATAGGTTTGAGTGGTCTAAGAAGCAGTTTGTGCCATCATTGTGGATTAGCTCAGCCCTTGGTTCCTAGTTCTTTGCTACCTTCCTGTTATCTTAGTGTTTCACAGAGCTTCTGTCCCTCACTCATGTGTGGGCTGACAAGGCAGGTTGTGAACTCAACAAGAGATCTGATAGAACTTTTGAAATGATTATCTTGTGGAAGTTTATTCAAAATGTAGGAGATCCTGAGAAGGAACATTTCTAAAGTATACTGCCATCATTGGCAACTGTCGACTGCTGGGTAGATCACATTCCAGCAATAAAATATTTTCTCTTGTAAACACATATGGCACTCCATTTGCAGAGGAGGCCCAATGATGCAGGAAGAAGTACAAGCTTTGGGGTTAGTCAGACTTGGATCTGAATCTTAGCTCAACTACTTACTAACTGTGGGATCTTGGCTAAGTTACCTAATCTTTCTAGGATTATTTCCCCAAATATAAAATGAGGATCCCACTACCTCCTCCCCAGGTTATTGTGAGAAAGCAGGCAAAAATCCCTTAGTATCTACTGGTCACAAGGTAGGCAGTGCTTTTGTCCCTGTCTCCCAAAACTAATTCTTGGAGGATAAAATACATGCCGTTTTCATGAGGATGCAGGATATTTCTGAATTCAAAAAGGTTCAATTTTTAAAAGGTTTTATTCTTAACATCAACTTAGAACATCTGACTTTACAACAATATAACCAGGTATTGACACTGATACAATGTCTTTACATAATTTTATGTTCTTTTATCATATATAGAGATTTCCTTTTTTTCTCTTCAATTTTTATTTTAAGTTCTGGGGTACATGTGCAGGATGTGCAGGTTTGTTACATAGGCAAAACATGTGCCATGGTGGTTTGCTGCACAGATCAACCCATTACCTAGGTATTAAGACCAGCATGTATTAGCTATGCTTCCTAATGCTCTCCCAACAGACCCCAGCATGTGTGTTTTGTTGTTTTTGTGACGGAGTTTTGCTCTTGTTACCCGGGCTGGAGTGCAATGGCACTATCTCAGCTCACCGCAACCTCCGCCTCCCGGGTTCAAGTGATTCTCCTGCCTCAGCCTCCCGAGTAGCTGGCATTACAGGCATGCGTCACCACACCTGGCCAATTTTGTCTTTTTAGTAGAAACGGGGGTTTCTCCATGTCGGTCAGGGGCTGGTCTCAAACTCCCGACCTCAGGTGATCCACCCACCTTGGCCTCCCAAAGTGCTGGGAATACAGGTGTGAGCTACTGCACCCGGCCCCAGTATGTGTTATTCTCTGCATGTATCCATGTGTTCTCATCATTCTACTTCCACTTACAAGTGAGAACAGGAGGTGTTTGGTTTTCTGTTCCTGCCTTAGTTTGCTGAGGATAATAGCTACAAGCTCCATCCATGTCCCTGCAAAGAACATTATTTTGTTCCTTTTTATGGCTGCATAGTATTTCGTGGTACATATGTACCACATTTTCTTTATCTAGTCTATCATCGACTGGCATTTAGGTTGGTTCCATGTCTTTGCTAATGTGAATAGTGCTGCAATGAACAGATGTGTGCATATATCTTTATGATTTATATTCCTTTGGGTATATACCCAGTAACGGAATTGCTCGGTCAAATGGTATCTCTGCTTCTAGATCTTTGAGGAATCACCACACTGTCTTCCACAATGGTTGAACTAATTTACATTCCCATCAACAGTGTACAAGCCTCCTTTTTCCTCTGCATCCTCACGAGCATCTGTCGCTTCTTGACTTTTTAATAATCACCATTCTCACTGATGCTGTCCTATTTTTTAATCAAATTACTGAGCTTCATGCTATTTTTGGTCAAAGCCAAAAAAACTAATATGATGATTCAAATTTCCAACACATACTGAGTTCCTGAAATTATTAATATCACACATAAGAATTTACATGGTCACTAAATTCGTATTATACAGAAAAATACTACAGACTTTATAAGAAAAAACTCACGTTCAAAAAGACTAGAGGGCTCTATGCATGTGTACCATAAATCTTTTGGCCATGTTCACAGGGCCACGGACTTAACTAATTACCTTATAGTTGCTGTACACCTAAAGAGTAAAAAATAATAAGCATTCTGAAAATGACATTTGAGTTTCATTTTATCCTTAAAATTACTCTCCTCAGTTTGTAAAAGCTTTAACTTGACCCAACATCTATTATACGGAATGATGTTTTCCATCTCTAAAATGTCATCAGTGGAGTGAAGAGATGTGTCTGAGTGCACATGTATGCATGCATACAAAGAATCTATTAAGTTAATTTCAAAGATAGATTTTTATAAAATGTTAGTAAGGATCAATAACAAATATATTTGTTTAATAACCTCGTCATGTTACTAAGTGCAGAAATTTCCTTTTCACTTACTTCCACTGCTGCTACAACCTGGGATATTTTCTGTAGAATATCCCATGAAGCCTCCATTCCCATTAGGATTAGAAGGTACTGATGCTAGAAGACCTAAAGGACAAAAGAATTTTCTTTTAAATTATGATCAAGATAAAATTCAAAGACAGGTATATAAACAGCTGCCAAAGAAACAAAGACAGTTATTAACATACCTAGTCCTCTATATCGTGAAAGCTGCTGATAGATCTGTTTCATCCTTTCAATATTCAAACGGCTTGCCTCAGCATGGTTCACCATTGGTTTAGGATAATTAATTCCTATCAAACATTTGGCTACCTTTTGGATACCTTCTGGTGCATTCCAGGGATCATAGATATATTTTGCAGGGAAGCCTCTTAGGACAGGCAAATAACGCCTTTAGGAGAAAAAAGAAAGATTACTAATAAAATGCACTGTAAGCAAACTATAACAACTACTAGCTATGAGAGACCAAAATCAAATCAATACCATTTAAATGATCTGTTTGCCCTACTCATCTCTGCTGCCTATCATGAGTGGGGAATACTTTAAGCACTGATTAACCATGAAAAGCTCTTCTTCAATTAACTATTCCAAATTGAGCAGTAATCACCCTTGATTTACCTGATATAGTCTCCATTGGGATCCGTTCTCCTACCAAAACCAACAGGGCAATAGCAGTGAAAAAACTGCTGAAAAAAGGAACTACAAGACAGCCACATCCAGCTTCCAGCATTTATGCTCCAATCTGCATCAAGCAATAATTCTTCAAATACCTTCAGAAGTAACAGTAACCAATTAGTTTGCACACATACAATTCGCAAAGCAAGCATTTTCAAGGTCACAGTAGATCCAAAGTCAAGGCAAAGAAAATCTAGCACAGACTTGTAAAATTAAATATTCCAAAGTTAGCTTCCCTGTCTATATTCTGTTCTATAATGAGCTCTTCCAGGGAAAGAAACATAGTGGTAATATAGTATGCTTCTGTAGAGAATTTACTTTTCCAACCTCTCCAGTGTTACAGGGAGAATGGAAGTAAAAAAAAAATTCAAATCACTGATTTAAAAGGATATTATTAGTAGACACAGGAAAAGCAGTAAACCACTTTCAAGAAAGCAAAAATATTATTACATAAAACACCAACAAAAACTTAGTATACTAGCCTAAATAAAGGAAGCATACTCAAATATAAATTCATGTAAAAGTATATACTAGCACTGCATAGCTTAATTTTGAATTCCTTGATCAGAAAGAAAATATAATTAAAATAAATGATTTTTATATATATTAAGTATGTTATATATTGTCTTTGTATATACAACTGTGTACTAGGAAATGTAAGAGATTAAAAAAAAACACACACACACATAGGCTCAGAAATGGTCCTTGGATGGGGCAAATGTATGATATTGCCAGAAACGTAAAAAATGTATACAATGGCCGGGCACGGTGGCTCATGCCTGTAATCCCAGCACTTTGGAAGGCTGAGGCAGGGGGTTGAGGTCAGGAGTTCAAGACAAGCCCGGGCAATGTAGCAAAACCCTGTCTCTACTAAAAATACAAAATTAGCTGGGCACAGTGGTGGGCACTGTAATCCCAGCTACTTGGGAGGTTGAGGCAGCAGAATTGCTTGAACCTGGGAGGCATAGGTTGCAGTGAGCCGAGATCATACCATTGCACCCCGGCCCGGGCTACAGAGCGAGACTCCATCTCAAAAAAAAAAAAAAAACAAGGTATGTAAGTCTTATTACATGTAACCCACAAGATGATGTCACAAAATGTGGTATGCTTCTTTTCACATAATAGAAGTATTACTAAAAAGTTGTGAAGTTGAAGTGAGGTGAAATGATTTATATTTTAAAATTTATTTTATTTTATTTTTTGGAGACTGAGTCTTGCTCTGTCGCCCATGCTGGAGTACAGTGGCGCGATCTCGGCCCTTTGCAAGCTCCACCTCTCGGGTTCATGCCATTCTCCTGCCTCAGCCTCCCGAGTAGCTGAGACTACAGGCGCCTGCCACCATGCCCAGCTAATTTTTTTTGTGTTTTTAGTAGAGATGGGGTTTCACCGTGTTAGCCAGGATGGCCTCGATCTCCTGACCTCATGATCCACCTGCCTTGGCCTCCCAAAGTGCTGGGATTACAGGCGTGAGCCACTGTGCCCGGCCCTGTTTTAAAATTTATAATATGAATTCACTATCTCTAGGAACTCTTGAGTGAATTCTTTTGGTGACAGAAATATCACCTATATCTATCAACAAATTCAGTGTTAAATTTTACAGTTCTCTTAGTGGCTAGACTGGTTTAACCATTAAAATGACTTTAGGTTAATCAATTTAACTAGTTTTCACCTTTTTGCTTGTCGGATTATACCATCTTTCGCTCTGAAAGTGTGCCCATATTTGGGGAATTAAATGTTTTATCCACTGAAAAACTACATTATAAATTAATCTATATAACAGACAACTTCTAGGATTTGTCTTATTAAGGTAAGGATTCCTTCAAAATAAGGCATGCTACATCAGTTAGAACACTTACCTTCATTCCTTCTTCCCAACTAATCCACAGGTCCCCTCGTGTCAGGAAGCAAGCAACTGCATGTCTGGCTAGATGATGAATCCAACCCTCCTGACGAAGCTGCGTCATGATGGCATCAATCCATGGAAAGCCTGTCCGGCCTTCTGCCCATTTGGCTAAAGCCTCAGGATTTTTATCCCAAGGAATCTGAACACAGATAGGGTTTCCTTCCATTTTATCAAAGCGTGGATTATTTGTTGCTGCTGTATAGAAAAATTCACGCCATAATAGTTGCCCATAAAGGGAAAGGGGAGGGGAACTGTTCTTCTTTACCTATGGTTAAAAAGCAAAGAAGTATTATCAGAATGTTTTTTTAAAGTATTAAACAATAAGCTCCAATTTTAGAGAATACCTTTTTGTAGAGATCTGTTAGTTTGAAGTAAAACAGTCGACATGACAAACAACCAAATCGGAGATAAGGACTAAGTCCAGTAGGGCTTGCAAGCAGAGAATTTGCATTCATTCGAGGTCTTTCAAAATTTGCCACCCAAGCCTGAAAACACAGAGAGAAAATTACATTAACTAATTGTCTTTTTCATTTTAAAAGGACGCTCAGAATGGAGATTTTTTTTTAAAAAAGTTACATAGTTCTTGGAAAATAAAATCTTATCCTAGCCACAAATTACATGTTTTAATAGAAAATAAGACAGGATAAAAAAGTGAGCATTCTTTTGTTTCAGTCATCCTTGTGCAGCACATACTCATGTGAAATAAACTACCTTCAAATTTCCAACAGAAAGCTGAGAGCACCTTCAATCTCTCTCTCTCTTTTTTTTTAAGACAGGGTCTTGCTTTGTCACCCAGGCTGGAGTGCAGTGGCGCAATCTCGGCTCACTGCAACCTCCAGCTACTGGGTGGATTCTCCTGCCTCAGCCTCTTGAGTAGCTGGGACTACAGGCAGGTGCCACCACGCCACGCCCGGCTAATTTTTGTATTTTTAGTAGGGATGGGATTTCACCATATTGGCCAGGCTGGTCTCAAACTCCTGACCCCAAGTGATCCACCCACCTCAGCCTCCCAAAACTCTGAGATTACAGACGTAAGCCACCATGCCTGGCTTTCAACCTGTCTCTTTAACACAAAGGTAAAGGTGAAATATAATTCTATCCTAGTTTCGAAATTATGGCCACTAGATACTAGCTTAGGTAGAAAGAACAGAGGAGGTAGTGCGGTAGTAGCTAAAGGGGAAATAATTAGAAAAGAAGGAGAAAGAGCATTTAAATGAGGAGATGGTAGTTAATTTTCAAACAATTAGGTTTGTGCTATTTTAACCATTTCCCTTAATCCTCCCCTTCCAACAATCTATTTGCTATTTTTAAAAGAGAGAAAAATTATTTTTTAAATGACAGTTTGGAAATATAAGCATAGCTATATAATCTACATTATCATACTTTTCTTTCCAAATGCCTTTCCAAACGTGTAAGTGCTTCAGTTTCTCCGCCTGGCCACACTGCAGAGGATAAGCCATCTGTATCGAAACCTAAAAGAAAGAAAAGAAAAAAATATAATTCTTCTGAAACTAAAGTAATTTTTATTTAACCCCAGTAACTGGGAAAACAAATTACTTTGCAGAAATCTTCTGAAACTAAAGTAATTTTTATTTAACCCCAATAACTGGGAGAACAAATTACTTAGAAGAAAAATTGAGAGAGTACCATAAAAATGAACTGAGGGCCTAAATAAGCCCTCACCTACAGAGGATATAACATGGTTTGACATGGTTTCAATTTTTTAGGCTGCACATCTTAAGGTGATAACAATAGATCACATATTTATAGAACACATAAATGATGAACAAACATATCACTTCTCAAAGGGTTCTTTTTCTTCTCCCCTGCCCTTTCTTTCTCTCCTAATGCAAAATACTTTACATGGCAAAATTAAAAGGGGAATTTTCTGAGTAATTTCTGATTAACTTTTAAGCCTCACACTGATTACAGTTTACACTCACCTAGCTCTTCCAGTGAAGGGACTCCATATTTCTCATCATGGTCATCAGACAGAGGAGTTGTGCACTTTTCTATGACTTCTGAAGTAATTGTTTCTACTGGTATCTCCAGTGGTTCCATTTTGCTGATGAGAGTCTGGAATCTTTTGTAAGTCAGAGGCGGTTGTCCACCATTGAGTTCTATGATCCTATAACAAGAGTTAGTAAAATGTAGTTAGTATAAAAAAAGACAATAAATTTTGGCTAACAAGCTCCCAAAAGGCTTAAAAAGCAGAAAATAAAATTAATCACTGAAGTCTTTGAGGAGAATGTTAGCTTGTTATAATGACCAAGAAATGTGTTCAAAATAATTAATGAGTCCAAAAATCATTCTCTTGAGCTTCTAGACATCCTCTAGGTATCAAATATACACACTACACAAATATTAAAACCTTTAAGACACAGAATATTAAGAACTTATGAGAGGAAAAAACAAGTAAGTGGGTAAATTAGTCTAAAGGTAATTACAAAAAGTTAATACACAGAGACATATGAAAAACATGTTATGGCCCAGCTCAAAGAATGTCAATCATCAATAAAAACTAAACCAGGTTGATAATTATATGAAAGAGTAATCAGCAGGTCTCATTTAGGAAAAATAAATTGTATTGTATATATGTGAGTTTACAACACATTATGGGATACATGTAGGCAGTAAAATGGTTACTATAGTGAAGCAGATTAACATATTTATAATCTCATATAGTTACTTTTTTGTATGTGTGACAAAAGCAGCTAAAATCTACTTATTTGATAAAAACTCCAAATAAAAGACAATTTTATTAACTAAAATCCTTACTCTGTACACTAGACCTCTAGCGTTGTTCATCTTACATAACTTCTACTTTGTATTCTTGGACCTACATTCCTGATAGGGTTTGGCTGTGCCCCCACCAAAATCTCATCTTGAGTTGTAACGCCCACAATTCCCACATGTCATGGGAGGGACCCTGTGGGAGGTAACTGAATCATGGGAGCAGGTCTTTCCCATGCTGTTCTCATGATAGTGAGTAAGTCTCACAAGATCTGATAGTATTTAAAAGGGGGAGTTTCCCTGCACAAGTTCCCTCCTTGCCTGCTGCCATCCATGTAAGACATGACTTGCTCCTCCTTGCCTTCCACCATGATTGTGAGGCCTTCCAAGCCATGTGGAACTGTAAGTCCATTAAACCTCTTTCTTTTGTAAATTGCCCAGTCTAGGGTATGTCTTTATCAGCAGAGTGAAAACGGACTAATACAATTACCCTATTTCCTTCAGCAAATTTTACAAATTTGGATTCTATATTACTGGGGTAACAATTACTTCCTATTTTCTATTGTACTCACGCCTTCATTAGAGATGTTAGCATATGTATCTATGTCACATACTTAGAACACATAAGCCCCGAAATTTCAAGTTATTTAAATTTAAGTATCTTTTTATTTACTTCTGATCACTAATTACCTCAATCAAGTATTAATTTAAAAAAATAACTAGCTTTGCCAATGGTAGTTTAGATTAAGTTTAGACACTATTTTGGAATAACTACTCTTTTTCACTATGGCCATTTGCTTAGCATTTGGCCTTAATAAAAAATGACAAATGAAATCTAACTTCATCATTATACAGATGTGAAAACAGGCCTACCAGGAGAGTTAAGTAAACTAGTCAAGGTCACATAACTGATAAATGGCAAATCAAGGTTGTCTAGTGTATTTTAGGATATTTTTCATTATATAATACGCAGTGATGTATCAACTACAGATACATACAGAAAGTAATACAGAAAGCAATCACCATAAAAAGATATCCTGTTTAAGTAAATTTTGCTTTTGTGTATTTTGAATTTATTCATAGGGTTGCAATGAATTTTGCTGAATGTAATGATACTACAATAATACTACTGAGGACATTGTTAATTACACAACAGTAGCAAAATGAGAATCTTAGGACAAAACATTTTCTATATGTTACATTTTAATATGATAGATTACATATAGTAAATATTCACATTCAATCCAATAAACACTTAATTTTTCTTTTTTGAGATGGAGTCTTGCTCTGTTGCCCAGGCTGGAATGCAGTGGCACTATCTTGGCTCACTGCAACCTCTGCTTCCTGGGTTCAAGTGATTCTCCTACCTCAGCCTCCCAAATAGCTGGGATTACAGGCCCCTGCCACCACATCCAGCTAATTTTTGTATTTTTAGTAGAGATGGGGTTTCACCATTTTGGCCAGGCTGGTCTTGAACTCCTGACCTCGTGATCCACCTGCCTCAGCCTCCCAAAGTGCTAGGATTACAGGCATGAGTTATCACGCCTGGCCTAAACACTTAATTTTATGCATAACACTGAGTCTCCCACCTAGAAGCAACTGTTTTTATCCTGTTTTGCCCCCTCCTTGCTATGAGCTCCCTAAAGTTAAGCAAATTGGTGAGCTCTAAGGCAAGATTATTATCAAAAGATACATGAATTCTAGCTTAGCATCAAGTAAGACCTTTGTCTGAATCAAATCATGATTTTTTGATACATTTAAAATGTGAAATCAAATCAACTAGTTTGTCATGTTACAGAATTTGTTTTACTAACTTGATAAAATCTATAAATTACTAAAAAAGTAAAATGATTTAAAAGGTAAATAAATTATAAGATTTCAGTACTTAAAAGGACAATGGTATGCCAAAAGTTTAAAAAGTTAACAAGTTTTATAGACCTCTAAGACTCATAGCATACAATACTCCCTAAATTTAAGTTCGACCACAGAATTTCTGTGGGACAAAGCATCACCAAGGACTGGTGTCTGAAGAAATACACTTTGAGAAATATTCTATTATGCTATTGTTCAGAGGACTACAGCTATGCAATGTTATATTACATCCAATTTGTATCTGGATTTAAAATCCAGATAGACAAGATAGATATACATGAAATAAGATAACATTAAACAAGCATACAAAATATGTCAAGGCAATTTATAACTATGTATAACTATAAAATTGATAATGCTAAGAGCCCAGAAAGGCAAGACCACAGGAGGCTGAGTTAAGAGTAGTCAAGGAAAATTCTGTAACAGTCTTAATCCATAATAGTTTTGAAATAGAAATGCTGAGACCTGTCATTAGGTCAATAGCGGCTAAATAAAATGCTAAGGATTTGACATATGTTCACTTAATTCTCCCAAAACTCTATGAAGTACACGCTATCATTTCTACTTCATAAACCTCAGTTAAAAACTTATCTATGTAGTTAATATCACTGAACTATATACTTAAAAATGGTTAAGATGGTAAATATTATGTTACATGCATTTTCTCACAGTAAAAAAAAAAAAAAAAAAAAAAAAAGAACTCACTTGTCTAGGTCATACAATGTATGTGAAATTCTTACAATGACTTCTACTCCAGCTTCAGTTGCCAGTTTCTTAATAGCTGCATCTCGTTCCTTTCCAAAGGGCTCAGAATCATACTCAATTGAAAGTTTAGTAATGTTCCATTCCTAAAGTAACAGAAGGGGGAACAATGTACACCAATTTTAATAGTTATTTTTTCTATCATAACAAAAAGTGAAAAAGCTGAAAATCTACATATCAAATGATTATACATAAATCAAACTTTGAATATGCAGGAAAAAGTAAACAATTTATCAATTAAAAAATACGTAAGTAACAAATGCATAACCCATTAGATTCCAGGCTTTATGCTAGGCAACAGACAATCTAGCAAAGCAATATGCTTAAAACCAGCTCTTACACTAAATGTGTTTGTAGAACACTTTACTTTTTCAAATTACTCATACTTACATTATTTCATTCGAGCCTCAAAACAACACTCAGAGTTTGGCACTGTGGTTAGTATTTCCATTTTGGTTTATTTTTAAAACTTAGGGATTTGCCAGAGTTCACAGAGAGCCAGACCACCTGAATTTATGTCTGTTGAGTCTAAGACCTGATCTTTGACAAACTTTTGATAGTTGATATGGTATAAGCTGCCTGGCTGAGGTCGTGTGTGAGTGTGTGTGTGTGTGTGTGTGTGTGTGTGTGTAAATATTTTCTTTCTGATTACTAAAAAATGTTAACTGAAAAATTTGGAGATGGTAATAATAATAGCAGTTACTTATTATCAGGAGCTATATTAGTAAGTTCTGTACATCTCTTTACACTGATTTTAAATGAGGAAACTGTGACTTAAAGGAATTAGTTGATTTTTCTTAAGCATAATTTTTTTTTTTTAAATTCTAAGTCTATTCTGATTTATCTCATAAAGAAAAAGTTCTACCATTGTTTAACTGCCTATATGGTAACATACTATATAATTCACCAAACACCTCCTGATTAGACAAGGGCTGTTTCAATGGTGGGTTAAAAAAGACTGCTATTCTAGGCTGGGTGCGGTGGCTCAAAACTGTAATCCTAGCACTTTGGGAGGCTGAGGTGGGTGGATCACCTGAGGTCAGGAGTTCAAGACCAGTCTGGCCAACATGGTGAAACCCTATCTCTACTAAAAATAAAAACATTAGCTGGGTGTGGTGGCACATGCCTGTAATCTCCCAGCTACTGGGCAGGCTGAGGAAGTAGAATCACTTGAACCAGGAGGTGGAGGTCTCAGTGAGCTGAGATTGTGCCACCGCACTCCAACATGAGCGACAGGAGTGAGGCTCCATCTCAAAAAAAAAAAAAAATTGCTATTATAAACTTTACAGTATATATCTTTACCTTTATGCATACATCTTACAAATTTTAGGGTATTTATCCAATTTTTTCCTAGAAATAATCCCTTGGAAAACAACTGATAGATCAAAGATAAGCACATTCAAAATTCTGATAGGCTGTCAAATTAGGTACCCGAAAGACTGTACAAATTTACATTCCCATCAGCAGTGCACCTAAGTGCTTGATCTCCACACACTTGCCAATAATATGTATTAGCAATCATTTTTTGTTTTGTTTTTTGTTTTTTAAGATGACGTCTCACTTTGTCACTCAGGCGGAAGTGCAGTGGCATGATCTCGGCTCACTGCAACCTCCGCCTCCCAGGTTCAAGCCTGCCTCAGCCTCCTGAGTAGCTGGGATTAAAGGCACACACCACCACAACTAGCTAATTTTTATATTTTCAGTAGAGATGGCGTTTCGCTACGTTGGCCAGGCTGGTTTCAAACTCCTGATCTCCATCTACCTCGGCCTCCCAAAGTGCAGGAATTACAGGCGTGAGCCAC
This sequence comes from Macaca fascicularis, assembly GCF_037993035.2. Taxonomy (NCBI): domain Eukaryota; kingdom Metazoa; phylum Chordata; class Mammalia; order Primates; family Cercopithecidae; genus Macaca; species Macaca fascicularis. The sequence goes on from NC_088385.1 coordinate 113,904,264, forward strand.
CATGCCCAGCCAGTAATTGTTTTTAAATGTCTGCTAAACTACTAGGAAAAAAAATAGTATCTCATTAAAAATTTTTTCCGTTCTTAAAAGTCCTGAAGAGTGCACATCAAGAAATTAAGGGCTGTTGACTTTCAGGAATAAAATTTGAGTGTGTAAATAACTTTTACATTCTGCAGCATTGCTCAGATTTGTTAGTATAAACTTTCTATTTTTGAAATTTAAAAATAAAATTAAGATGAGAATAGAAAAGCATTCTATTTATTTGTTTTATAGTGAGGTAGTATAGAATAGTTTAAAAACACAGGATCTAATAAGTTAGACTTCCTAAGTTGAAAGACTGGCTCAACTACTTAGGCAAGCTGCTAAACTCTCCATGCCTGTTTCCTAGTCTATAAAATGGGTAGAATAAGTAAGGTGCAGAGACAGTGCCTGACACATAATAAACCCTATGTAAGTATATGCTACAGTAAAGTGAAAACATTAACCATATTATTGGGTTGCTAAAGAATTACATAACATAACGCACATAAAGTGTTTAGAACAGAGCACAGTGCATAGCAAGCCCTCAATGAATGACAGCAATTCTTTTTCTTTTCTTCTTTTTTTTTTTTAATGAGTTAGAGTCCCACTCTGTTGCCCAAGCTGGAATGCAATGGTGCAAATCATAGCTCATTGCAACCTCAGACTCCTGGACTTGAGCAGTTCTCCCACCTCAACCTCCCGAGTGGCAAGGACTACAGGCATGCACCACTATACCCAGCTAACTTAATTTTTTTTTGTAAAGACAGGGTCTCACTATATTGCCCAAGCTAGTCTCAAAATCCTGGCCTCAAGAGATCCTCCTGCCTCAGCCTCCCAACATGCTGTGATTACAGACGAGAGCCAATGTGCCTAGTACAATTTAATACTATTTTTTGAAAAATATTATTTTAAATCTTAGGTAGTAAATACTGAGATGAGTCAATAAATAACACTTCCTGCCCCTTTTCCTTCTTGAGTTCAGTCACGTAAGCCAGGGGGCTAAAGATAAAAATATCAGCCATATTATTAGCAAAGCTGAAATGTAGAAAATTGTAGAATTCAGGACAGGTAAACTTGCTAATACTATTTCACTGCTGAATCAAACAGATTCACCTACTCAATCATAAGCAGCACCTCCCTGCAGTGTGGTCTTTCCCTATAAAACGTATTACATAGAAGAGGAGAATACAATGTGTGTTCTCTACAACTAAAAGAAAAGGAAACGTCTGAGCTAAACTAGCCCAGCTCCTTCTCCTAAACTCACCAATGAGATCATTCACTTTTCCTTCCCTGGGGATAAATTAGTGAACATCTCTCCACAAGAAAAATGAAAATCTAGGGAAGAGAAAGTTTCCTAAACATTAAATATATTCATTAATACACTAAATATTTATTGTAATCCTAATTATATGACAGATACTACGCTAGAAGCCCCTCTCCTGGAGCTTATTGAAAATGAGTGGCAATACAGAGGTAAATTAATACATAACTTTTAGGGGAAAAAATGCTATGATAGAGAATACGGGGATGGGGTGTGAGGTGGTAAGCTAATAATCCACACTCTGCCTTCCATGACTGCACTGGTTAGACTTCAAGTAAGCTATAAAAGCAAATATCCTTGTTTTTTCCTATCTTGGGTAGAAAGCATTCAGTGTTTCACCTTTAAGTATGATTTTGTGTTTTTTTGTAGACTTCCTTTATCAAATTGCTATTTAGCACTTGATATGGTTTGGCTGTGTCCCCACCCAAATCTCATTTTGAATTGTAGCTCCCATAATCCCCACATGTCATGGGAGGGACCCAGTGGGAGGTAACTGAATCATGGGGGCGGGTTTTGCCTGCGCTGTTCTCATGACAATGAATAAGTCTCACGAGGTCTAATGGTTTTTTAAAGGGCAGTTCCCCTACACACACTCTCTTGCCTGCCACCATGTAAGATGTACCTTTGCTCCTCCAGGCTGTCCTCCTTAGGAGGACAGCCTGAGCTCAGGAGTTTGAGACCACTCTGGGCAACACGGTGAAACCCCGTCTCCAATAAAAATACAACAATTAGACAGACATGGTGGTGGGTGCCTGTAATTCCAGCTACTCAGGGGGCTGAGGCAGGAGAATTGCTTGAACCTGAGAGGTGGAGGTTGTAATGAGCCAAGATTGCACCACCACACTCCAGCCTGGGCAACAGCGATACTCCATCTCAAAAAAAAAAAAAAAAAAAATTTATACACACACACACACACAGAGCCAGGTTCACGGCCAGGTGTGGTGGCTCATACCTGTAATTCCAGCATTTTGGAAAGTCAACATGGGAGGATGGCTTGAGCACAGGAGTTCGAGCTCAGCCAAGGTAACATAATGAGACTACATAGTGTCTTTACAAAAAAACTTTTTTTAAATAAAAAATATTGCTAGATTCAATTTAGTGATTTCTGAGTCTTTGTTTATGGGGGGCACTTGGCTATACTTTTAATTTTTTCCTAAACTTTCCTTGTCAGGTTTTGGTAGCAGGATTATGCTGTTCTCATAAAATGAGTTGGGAAGTAATCTCAATCTTGTTTTCTGAAAGAGTTTAAGAAGGAAATATTTCCTTCTTAAATATGTGACAAAATTCAAAATAAAGCCATCTAAGGGCTTGGAGTTTATTTATGGGAAGGTTTTTAATTATAAATTCAATTTCTTTAAGAGGTATAGGGTTATTCAGGTTTTCTTTTTCTTCTTATAAGAGTTCTAGTAAGTTATACTTTTCAAGAACTTTTTACATTTCATCTCAGATGTATAATTTATTGGCATTATAGTGATTACGATATTCTTTACTATGCTTTTAAAGTTTGGGGAATCTCTAGTGATGTCCTCTTTCTTATTCCTGATATAGGTAACTTGTATTTTCTTTCTTTTTTGTCCTAATCAGTATTGTTAAGAGTTTATCAATTTTATTAATGCTTTCAAAGAACGAGCTTTTGGCTTTGCTAACAGGAGACAAAAATCACATCAGTAATTTGAACATGAAACATTTACAAGAGCAACTCATTTTATTGTGCTTTGCTTTATGGCACTTCTCAGATATTGTACATTTTACAAATCAAAGGCTAATGGCAACCCTGCACTAAGCAAGTCTATTGGTGTCATTTTCCCAACAGCATGTGCTCACCTGTGTCTCTGTGACACGTTTTATCAATTCTCACAGTATTTCAAACTTTTTTATTATTACATCTGCTATGATGACCTGTGATCTCTTCTCTTTTTTTTTTAAGAGATGTGGTTTCACTGTATCACCCAGGCCGGTCTTGAACTTCTGGCCTCAAGTGATCCTCCCATTTCAGCCTCCTGAGTAGCTGGCACTACAGGTACCACAGCCACTACACTCAGCTCTTATCAGAGATCTCTGATGTTACTATTGTAATTGTTTTGGGGTGCCATGAACTGCACCCATAAAAGAAGGTGAACTTAATTGATAAATGTAGCGTGGTCTGTCTGCTCCAACCAGCCTCTCCCCCATCTCTCTCTCCCTTTCCTCAGTTCCTTATTCCCTGAGACATAGCAATATTGAAATTAGGCCAATTAGTAACCCTACAGGGGCCTCTAAGTGTTCAAGTGAAACAAAGAGTCACACATCTCTCACTTTCAACCAAAAGCTAGAAATAAGCTTAGTGAGGATGGCATGTTGAAAGCTGAGACAGGCTAGGCTGGGCACGGTGGCTCACGCCTGTAATCCTAGCACTTTGGGAGGCTGAGGCGGGCGGATCACGAGGTCAGGAGTTCAGACCAGCCTGGCCAACATGGTAAAACCCCATCTCTACTAAAACAAACAAACAAAAAAAACGGGCATGGTGGCGTGTGCCTGTAATCCCAACCTGGGATTACAGGTTGCAGTGAGCCAAGATAGAGCCATTGAACTCCAGCTTGGGCAACAGGGCGAGACTCTGTCTCAAACAAACAAAAAAACAAGAAAGAAAGCTGAGACAGGCCAAAAGCTAGGCCATTTGCACCAAACAGTTAGCCAAGATATCTACGCAAAGGTAAAGTTCTTGAAAGAAATTAAAAGTGCTACTCCAATGAACACATGAATCATAAAAAAACAAAGCAGCCTTAATGGTGATATGGAGACAACTTTAGGGATCTGGATAGAATATCAAACCAGATACAATACTCCCTTAAAGCACAGCCTAATCCAGAGAAAGGCCCTAAGTCTCTTCGATTCTGTGAAGGCTGAGAGAAGTGAGGAAGCTGCAGAAGTAAAGTTGGAAGCTAGCAGAGGTTGGTTCATAAGGTTTAAGCAAAGAAGCTGTCTCCGTAACCTAAAAGTACAAAGTGAAGCAGCAAGTGCTGGGTGGAGAAGCTATAGCAAGTTAACCAGATCTATCTAATCTAAGATAATGAATTAAGGTGGCTATACTAAACTACAGATTTTCAGTGTTGATGAAGTAGCCTTCTATTGGAAGAAGATGTCATCTAAGACTTTCACAGCTAGAGAGAAAAAGTCAATGCCAAGTCAATGCCAGGTCAGGCGCGGTGGTTCATGCCTGTAATCCCAGCACTTTGGGAAGCTGAGGCAAGCAGATGCTTGAGGTCAGGGGTTTGAGACTAGTCTGGCCAACATGGTGAAACCCTGTCTCTACTAAAAATACAAAAATTAGCCGGGCATGGTGGGGCACACCTGCAGTCCAAGCTACTCAGGAGGCTGAGACAGGAGAATCACTTGAGCCCAGGAGGCGAAGGCTGCAGTGAGTCAAGATTGTGCCACTGCACTGCAGCGTGAGTGACAGAGGAAGACTTCGTCTCAAAAATAAAAAAAGAAGAAAAAGTCAACGTCTAACTTCAAAGCTTCAAAGGACAGGCTGACTTTTTTGTGAGGGGCTAACGTAGCTGGTGACTTTATGTTGAAGCCAATTCTCATTGCCCATTCTAAAACTCCTAGGGCCCTTGAGAATTATGCTAAATCTACTCTGCCTGTGCTCTTTAAATGGAACAACAAAGCCTAGATGACAGCACATGTGTTTACAGCATGGTTTATAAATATTTTAAGCTCTCCGTTGAGACCTACTGCTCAGAAAGAAAGACTCCTTTAAAAATATCACTGCTCACAGACAATGCGCTTGGTCATCCAAAAGTTCCAATGGAGATGTATTAGGGAGATTAACATTGTTTTCATTCCTACCAATATAACATCAGTTCTGCAGTCCATGGATCAAGGAGTAATTCTGACTTTCAAGTTTTATTAAGAAACACATTTTGTAAGGCTATAGCTGCCATAGACAGTGATTCTTTTGATGGTCTGAGCAAAGTAAACTGAAAACCTTTGGAAAGGATTCACCATTCTAGATGCCAATAAGAACATTTGTGATTCATGGGAGGAGGTTAAAATATCAACATTAACAGCAATTTGGAAGAAGTTGATTCCAGGCCTCATGGATGACTCTAAGGGTTTCAAGACTTCCGTGGAGGAAGGAACTACAAATGTGGTAGAAATAGCAATAGAACTAAAACTAGAAGTGGAGCCTGAGGATGTGACTGAATTACTGCAATCTCATGATAAAACTTGAATGGATGAGGAGCTGCTTTCTATGGATGAGCAAGAAAGTGGTTTCCTGAAATGGAATCTCCTCCTGGTGAAGATGCTGTGAACATCAACAAAATGATAACAAAGGATTTAGGATATTGCACAAATTTAGTTGATGAAGCAGTGGCAGGGTTTGAGAGGACTGACTCCAATTTTCAAAGTTGTACTGTGGGTAAAATGCTGTCAAACAGCATTGCATGCTATAGAGAAATCTTTGGTGAAAGGAAGTCAATTGATGTGGCAAATTTCATTACTGTCTTAAGAAATTGCAATAGCCACCCCAATCATCAGCAACCACTATGCTGATGAGCCAGTAGTCATCAGCATTGAGGCAAGAACCTCCACCAGCAAAAGATTATGACTTGCTGAAGGCTTAAATGATCACTAGCATTTTTTAGCAACAAAATATCTTTAATTAAGGTGTGTATTTTTTTAGTCATAATGCTACTGTACACAGAAAAGACTACAATATAGTATAAAGAAAATTTTTATATATATGCACTGAAAAACAAAAAAATTGTGACTTGCTTTATTGTGATGTCTGCTTTATTGCAATATTTACTTTATTGTGGTGGTCTGGAACCAAACTTGTAACATCTGCCAGGTATGCCTGTATCAAGAATTGTAATTGTTAGCTACTAAAAGGTGGTCAACAATGACAAGGAATAAAACAGGAGATAAGGCTACACTTCAGTATGGTAGGTAGTAGCCACTAGGCCACGTGTGGCTTCTGAGCACTGAAATGTGACTAGCTGGCATTAAGATGAGCTGGAAGTGTAAAATACACACAAGATTTCAAGAACTTCATATTTTTTTAAAACTCCTTTTATATAGAATATTTTAGATATACTGTACTGAATAAATCATTAAAATTAATTTCACCTGTTTCTTTTTACTTTTTTAAAGTGGCTATTAGAAAATTTTAAATTTAACATGTTTCTGTTGGATGGTACTGCTCTAAGGTGTTCAAAAGTACCAACTGCAGAAAGCAGCTGCCACCTCTATGGGGAGGGAAAATAAGCAAGGAATGAATAAAAAAACTTAACAAAAGCTCCCTTCCACTAAGTCACTGAGATTCACGGGTCATTGGATGGAGCGTGCTGCCACAGGAACACACAACCTTCCCTGTAAAGAAACTTACCAGAGGGCAGTGACCAAAACTGTTTCATACCAATAACCTGCTGGTTGGCTGGGAAACTTCCTGGCAGGTATGGGCTAACTGGAGGTGATCTGTAGAAGCTGTCCACCAGGTGGCATAGAAACTTATCAGAGGATATAAGTAGGCTTACACAGAAATTCACCAGAGGGTGTATGTAGGCTGCAGCTGGTTCAGAAGGGCTGCTGAGGTGAATGCTACTGACCCTCCTGCATACTCATCTGCTGGCCCAGGGAAAAAAAGCACAAGTATATCAAGAAGAAAAGTTCTCTCCTGCTGTGACCTTGCAGAGCACCACCAACAATGTCTTTTGATAAAGCCTAATATCTAGCCAGCTGGCAAAGGAGAAATGTTTACAGTGTCCAGCTCCAGTATCACACAGTAGGGCAAGGTAGGTTTGGCGCTAAGAAATAATAAACTAATTAATGTATACCAATTTTCTTTATTGTTTTCTATTTCATTGATTCCCATTCCTCTTTATTTTTTGTTTTCTTTTTACTACCTACTATTGGTTTAAAGTGTTCTTTTTCTATCTTTAAGGTAGAAACTTAGTTCTTGATTTTTCCTTTTCTAATATAATATTGAAATATTATATTAGAAAAAATATTAATTTTCCTCTAAGCACTGCTTTAGCTGAATTCTGTAAATTTTGATATACAGTCTTCCCTTTATCTGCAGGAAATTGGTTCCAGGACCCCCTGTGGATACCAAAATTCATAGATGCTCAAGTACCTTATATAGAATGGTGTAGCATTAGAATATAACCTGGTGTGTCTATATATATATATTTTGTGTTTCTTTTTTTTTTTTTTTTTTTTGAGACAGAGCCTTACTCTGTCGCGCAGGCTGGAGTGCAGTGGTGCAATCTCAGCTCACTGCAACCTCCTGGGTTCAAGCGATTCTCCTGCCTCAGCCTCCTGAGTAGCTGGGATTATGGGTGTGCACCACCATGACTAGCTAATTTTTGTATTTTTAGTAGAGACAGGGTTTCACCATGTTGGTCAGGCTGGTCTTGCGCTACCAACCTTGTGATCTGCCAGCCTCGGCCTCCCAAAGTGTTGGGATTACAGGCGTGAGCCATCATGCCCAGCCTTTTAGAGACTTCGTTTTCTCAATTCTCTAATGGGTTCAAACAAAATAAGAGGAAAAAAAAAAAAAAACCTCTATAATTCTGTGTCATATTCACTTTCATCTCATTGTTAATATGGGAAACAATGATCTATTGTGAGTTTTTACATCTTAACCAGAGATGGAAGTCCCTAGCTACTCTTCTTTTTTTTTTTCTTTTTTTTTTGAGACAGGGTCTCGCTCTGTTGCCCAGACTGGAGTGCAGTGGCATGAATATGGCTCACTGCAGCATTAACCTCCTGGGTTGAAGTGATCCTCCCACCTCAGCCTCCTGAGTAGCCAGGACCACAGGCAAGCACCACCACACACAGCTAATTTTAAAAAATTTTTGTAGAAATGGGGTCTCAGCATGTTGTCCAGGATTATCTCCTTGTAAGAGCAGGTTTTTATTTTAAGCAACACGTAGTTACCTTTAAATTTCAATACTTGGATTTAACAGTAAGACTGCAAATAGCACCAACATATTTTCATTTGAGTAACTGGATATTCACTTTGCAATTTTTTTTTTAGAGAGGGTCTTGCTCTGTTGTCCAGGCTGGATTAGAGTGGCATGATCTCAGCTCATTGCAGTCTCAACTTTGCAGGCTCAAGTGATCCTCCTACCTCAGCCACTGGAGTAGCTAGGAGTACAGGTGTAGGCTACCATGCCCAGCTAATTTTTAAAATTTTCTGTAGAGACAGAGTCTCACTATGTTGCCCAGGCTGGTCTCAAACTCCTAGGCTCAAGCACTTGGCAATTTTAAGCACTAATATTTGTATCTATTTTTGTGTATTACAATTACTCGTTAATCAGAAAGGAGTATGAACAACAAAATGAATATAAAGTTCTTGGCTTGGTGTGGTGGTTCACACCTGTAATCTCAGCACTTTGGGAGGCCAAAGCCGGCAGACCACTTAAGGTCAGGAGTTCGAGACCAGCCTGGCCAACATGGTGAAACCTCATCTCTACTAAAAATACAAAAATTAGCTGGGCACAGTGGCACACTCCTGTAGTCCCAGCTACTCAGGAGTCTGAGGCATGAGACTCACTTGAACCCAGGAGGTGGAGGTTGCAGTGAGCTGAGATTGTGCCACTGCACTCTAGTCTGAGTGACAAAGTGACACTTGGTTTCAAAAAACAAAAACAAAAACAAAACAAAAGAAATAGAACTCCCAAACAATTAAAAAAAAAAGTTCTGAAGTCATAATTAATATACTGTGAAAATAATTAAGAAATGTAAAATTTGATAGTAAAACTAAAAGTTGTAAAGCACATATGTCCTAGGAGAAGGCATTTATTTTTAAATTGACAGTAAATTAAACAGTATAATTACATAAAAATGTTAAGCTACCTCAGAAAATAATCCAAATACAACGAAGTAAAACTCTAAAAATTTCCATCCATCCATCCATCATCCTTTCCTTCTGTTTCATAACTCTAGTCTTAGGGTCTAAACTACTATTTATATACTGAAGAGTCCTAAATTTAGTCCAGACTTCTCCCTGAGCACTAGACTTGAATGCCTTCTCAACATGTACACTAAGATGCCTAAAAGGCATCCCAAATTAAAAATTTATAAAATGAACTCCTTATTTTTCCCTTAAACTTGTTCCTCCATAGTCTTTGTTATTCCATTAAATGGGAATCCATCCTACCATGTGTCCAGGCTAAAAACTTAGAGTCATCCTTGACTCTCATATATCACATACAGGCAAACCTTATAGCCTCTATTTAAAAAATATATCCAAAACCCTACCACTTCTCAACACCTCTATAGCTACCCTGGTCCTGGTCATCATCATCTTATTCCTAAGTAACTGCCATGGCTTCCTAACTGATCTTTCTGCTTCTTCCTCTACAATACTTTCAACCCCCTGTGTATTCTCCACAAACAGTCAGAGAAATTCTTTTAAATCATGAGTTAAATCATGTCACTCTTCTACTCAAAACTCTCCAATGGCATCCACTTCAGTCCGAGTAAAGGCTGAAGTTCCTAACATGATTATAGAGCCCTATGATCTGGCTTCCAGCCACCTCTCTGACGCCATTTCTTCTTTTCACTCACTGTGCCCTAGACACTGGCCTTCTTGTTGTTCCCTAAACAAATCATGCACATGTCTACTTCAAGGCCTTTGCTAACTGCTGTTTCCTCTGCCTTCCATGCTCCTTCCCCATGTTTCAGTTAGCTTAGTGGAATTATTAATTCTCAAAATTCTGTCAGGTAACTGGATAGTTCTTTTATTGGTTTCACTTGGATCTGCTCATGAGGCTGTAATTCACTGGCAGCCTGGCTGGGGCTGGAGTGCCTAAGATAGTCAAACACACATCTCAGACTTTGATGTTGGCTGTTGTTTGGTCCAATCTCTGTATGTGGCCTCCCAAAGTTAGATATTCTACCCCAGGCTTTCTTACATGATAGATGGAGCATCCTAAGAGGGGAAAAGTAGAAGTTGAAAGGTCGCTTAAGGCCTAGGATTTAGAATTCACAATGTCTTCTTTGACACTTGGTTAAAACAAGTTATAAGGGCAAGTCAGGTTAAAGGGGGTAGGGAAATAAATGCTACCTTTTGAAGGAAAGAGCTGCAAAATATTGTGGATATGATATACCACACCCCAGATGCATGGCTCACTCCTTTCATGTTTGCTCAAATGTCACCTTATCAGTGAGGCCTTCTATGATTCCACATAAAGTAACTAACTTTCCCTCACCTTGACATTTACTATCCCACATTTTACTCTTCTCTATAGCACGCATCACCACCTGACATTGTACATTTACTTATTTGTTTACCATCTGTCTCCTTCCACTACAGTGTAAGCACCATGAAGATAGAAATTTTTTGTTTGTTTCACTACTGTATCTCCAGTACCTCGGACACAGCCTTGTATATAGCAGGCACTCAATTAGTATCTGTTGAATACATTCTATCAAGTATGTGTCATGAATTAATAAAGCAAGATCCAAAGTAACTTAAAAAAGCATAATATAAATTTTACTGTTGAAAAATGGTGGCTTTATATGTTCTTTTATTCTGTGATTTTGAACAAAACATTTTATAATGCTTCAGTGTGGCCATCTATAGACTTTAGCCATGTGTCTCTGTTTCTTAGATATAATGAGGCCGGGCACAGTGGCTCATGCCCGTAATCCCAGCACTTTGGGAGGCCAAGGCGGGTGGAGACTCCTGGATCCTGAAGCCAGGAGTTTAAGACCAGCCTGGTCAACTGGTGAAACCCCTTCTCTGCTAAGAATACAAAAATTAGCAAGGTATGGTGGTGCATGTCTATAATCTTAGCTACTTGGGTGGCTGAGACACAAGAATGGCTTGAGCCTGGAAGGCAAAGGTTGCAGTGAGCCAAGACAGCACTACCGCACTCCAGCCCAGGCAACAGAGCGAGACTCTCTCTCAAAAAAAATAAAAAACAGAAATAATTAAAAAAAAGAAATAGATATGAGAATGTTTTTTAAAAATCTAGATATTAATTATGCACTTAGTCTCTAAAACCAATAATTTAAACTCCTTATTAGAAGTTTCTAGGCCGAGGCGGGCGGATCACAAGGTCAGGAGATCGAGACCACGGTGAAACCCCGTCTCTACTAAAAATACAAAAAATTAGCCGGGCGCGGTTGTGGGCGCCTGTAGTCCCAGCTACTCGGGAGGCTGAGGCAGGAGAATGGCGTGAACCCGGGAGGCGGAGCTTGCAGTGAGCCGAGATCGCGCCACTGCACTCCAGCCTGGGCGACAGAGCGAGACTCCGTCTCAAAAAAAAAAAAAAAGAAGTTTCTGCAGGGCCTAGAAAAAGTCACCTTGTTAGCCTATATTAAGTCAAAGTTTAACTTAGAAAAAAAACTAAGTAAAAAAACGCCAGAAAAAATGATGATAGTTTATTAGATATATATGTGTTTACTTATGTGTGTATAAAAATGTTCTGACCCATTCCTGAATCTACTCCTTATAAACAGAATAAATTGAGTGAATGACACAGAAGAAAGATACATACTAGGGGAGATATCAGTACTGGAGCCACTGCCACAACTATCCCAATTAACTAAGGGCACTGTTACCAGGTCTAAACTAGTCTTACCTCCAATGTGGAAAACCAGATTAATTACCTATTAAAAATCCCACTACTTGCTGTACTAGAACCATATTAAGACCTGAGACACTAATTAAGTGACTCAGCTAGTTAATGACAGAAGAATCTTCTCCCTCAGAGAAACTGTGGTTTTGATGGTTAGGGTGAAGGTGGGGGATGATATGCTTTTAATTGTATATCCTTTCAGCCTTTTTTTCCTAAAAAAAAAGACACATGCATGTTGAACCTATAAGCAAAAAGTAAAAATCAAAACATTAATTCAATAAAAAAGGAATTAATTCCCTCTATGGCTCTAGATATGGTAAATAAATCTAAAAGGAAGTTTTCATAAATGGCATTTTATACAGACTACTATATGCAGCTAAAGAAAAAATCAGAATAAAATAATAAGTACTATATGTATATGTATGTGTTCATGTATTTGTATATTATGGCCCATGTGGAAATCCTCTGCCAAATTGATAAGATAGGACATCATTTAAATACAGAAGATAGTTTGGTCCAATAATGTGCTATTTTAGGCAGAAGAAATCTCAAAACAAAGAACACTCGCTGGTTTGAAAAACGTTGGTTCAAAACAAGTAAATAAGAATTTTATTATTTTAAAGTAACTAGGGTTAGGTGCTATGGCTCATGCCTGTAATCCCAATGCTTTAGGAGGTTGAGGGAGGAAGATTGTCTGAGGCTAGAAGATTGAGACTAGCCTGGGCAACACAGCAAGACTACCAAAAAAAAAAAAAAAATTAGCCGAGTATGGTGGTATACAACTGCAGTCTTAGCTATTCAATTCTGTAGTCCTAGGATCACCTGAGCCCAGGAGTTTGAGGCTGCAATGAGCTACGATGGCACCACTGCACTATAAGCGGGGCAACAGAGCGAAACTCTGTCTCCCTGGCCCCAAACAAAAAAAGGCAACTCCACTTAGGATTCATTTTATTTATGCCAAACAGATTTAGAGATAGGGTTGAAACAATTATCCACACACACTCTTACACTCATGAGTTGCTGATAAATTATTATCATTGCTTCTGATATGCTTTCTTGTTAGAACTCTCCCAAATACCTAGGTTAAATTCTAAGTTGATGTATTACAGTTGTGAACACTCTTTAATGAATGTAAATTTTCACTAACATTAAATGTGTCTTTCATACAAGCAAAAAAAAAAAAAAAAAAAAAAGGGCTAAGTAATGTTAATTTGATTCCCAGCACTGGGGATTGATCTTCTCATTCACAGAAAGGAGCTGTTCCCTTCTACATTAAGAAATACAAATAGAAACATTGCTATTTCAAAATCTGATGAATCAAATGCTTCAAGAAAAAGCAGATACACATTTATAAAGTCTAATAGTTGATATGGTTTGGAATCTATGTTCTCACCCAAATCTCAAGTTGAATTATAATCCCCAGTGTTGGAAGTGGGGCCTGGTGGGAGGTGATTGGATCATGGGGGCAGATTTCCCCCCTTGGTGCTCTGATTGTGAGTGAGTGCTTGCAAGATCTGTTCTTTTTTTTTTAAGTGTGGCACCTCCCCACTTCTTCTCTCTTCCTCCTGCTCTGGCCATGTGAAGTTCTCACTTCCCCTTCACCTTCCACCATGACTGTAAGTTTCCTGAGGCCTTCCCAGAAGCCACTATGCTTCCTGTACAGCCTGCAGAATCGTGAGCCAATTAAATCTCTTTTCTTTATAAATTACCCAGTCTCAGATATTTCTTTGCAGCATATGTGAGAATGGACTAATACAGTAATAAACAGGAAGAGATGAATATAAAAAGGGCAATGAGGAAACTCAGTTTCTGGTCTGGGCATTTCCATGAGCTAGTTGTATGATTTTGGGCAACTCATTTACTCTCTAGGCCTAATTTTTTTCATTTCGAAAAATGGGAAGAAAAAATAATAGGTATTTCAAACATTTTTAAAGATTTTTAAGCTCCTACTAAGTTTTTTAAAAAGCACTACAGTGCCAGGCACGGTGACTCACACCTGTTACCCCAGCACTTTGGGAGTTCGAGGCAGGTGGATCACCTGAGGTCAGGAGTTTGAGACCAGCCTGATCAACATGGTGAAACCCTGTCTCTACTAAAAGTACAAAATTAGCCAGGCATGGTGGCATGCGCCGGCAATCCCAGCTACTCAGGAGGCTGAGGCAAAAGAATCACTTGAACCCAGGAGGCAGACGTTGCAGTGAGCCGAGATCGCACCACTGCACTCTAGCCTGGGCGATAAGAGCGAGACTCCATCTCAAAAAAAGAAAAAAAAAAAAGCACTACATGTTCTGTATTATTGGTAAAATGTCCATTGTTACAACCCTTTGACCCAGAAAGTCTTCTAAGAATTATCTCACAAATGTACTGGCCCATGTGAACAAAGATTCATAAATGTGGACAAGTATGTTCACTGGCATTTGTATTAACAAAAGGCCTACAGAGAAAATAATTAAACGTTCAGTAGAAAGCTAGTTTAAAAAATTATAGCCATCTACAAAATGGAATACTATGAAGTCATCTGAAAGACTGAGGAAATGATATGGAACAACTTCTATATGGATATGTGAATAAAGCATGGCAGAGAATGGCGTGTATAGTGTGTCATTTCAACTTTTAACAAAGGGGATAGTAACACAGACACAAACACATGGATATGTGTGTGTGTGTGTGTGTAATATGCACACACACACAAAAATTCTTTTTATATGCAAAAAATATTTCTAATTGGATACACAATAAACTGGAATTGGATACATAAGAAACTGGTAGTAGTTGTTGCTTCTGGGAGGGGAACTAGCAGTTTAAGGTAGAAGAAAGATTGAACTTTTCATTGTAAACTATTTTCCCACTGTCAGATTTTTACCACGTGTAGCTTTTTCATTAAATAAAGAAAAAAAATCACACAAAAATTTTACCTGAAAATACTTATATTCTCTACACCTTAAATTAGCCAAAAAACCTTATTTACCAAATATGTAATATTCTCTGAGAAAATATTGTTTTATGCAAATATTTTTCAAATTACCTTGAAAAGCCTGGGAAACACATCTGCTGGTTGTCCACGAATCACAAACAGACGGGAGTTTAATTTTCGTAGATTGGCATCAAGATCCTCAAGACACTGAAGCAAAAATCTAGAGAGAAGAAAATATTATTTAAATTATTAAAAATATATATTTAGAAGACATAAATTATTACAAAATCATGTTATTCTAAAAGTTGAAATGCCAACCTATCATCTTATTACCTCTTATTGATATATAAATTACTTTTTCCAAAAACCATACTAATATATATTTTTTAATTACAGCACAAATTACCTAGTATTTTAATGAAATACTGAATAAAATCACTAATTTTCATTAAATAAAAGTGACTTAGCAAAAATTTAATTTGTGAACATAAAAATATATAAAGAAGTATCAAAGCAATTAAAGAAATTGGTTTCATTATTTAAACTTGATGAAATACTTTCTACACGAAAATGGCTTTTCATATAGAAAGGAAAACTTGAAAAATCTAGAATATCTGCTACTGGGGGGAAAAAACCAGAAACATCCTATATAATGAATAAGCAAGTGAATAAGAATATCATGGTAAAAAGGAATCTGAGGGGACAAAAAAAAAAAAAAAAAGAATATGAGTACTTTTCTGTAATATTGTAATCGTTTAAGAGATCGAAATCATAATGCCCATTTTCAAGTTTCTAATTTATTAAAAAAGAAACTAATAATAAGTAGATGCCAAATTATGTGGTTATTAATTCTCTGAGTGTAGAAAATGCCAGATTAACTTATAAAAATAAGAAAAGGTTTCATGGAGTTGGGGTGGAGATTATAGCTTTTTTCAATGAAGTAAGTAGTAAAAAGGCTTACACATGACAGACATCTAGGAAAATTCTGGGACAGTACCAGGAGACTGCTTACTTTGCATCTTCTGTTGTGAAGAAATGGAACATTCCCCAAGAGCAAATTTAAAAGAGATATCACCCATGGAAGGTCCAATCTTATTATTTGACTCATATTAATTTTCATCTAGATTCTGTTCTTTTCAGCTGGACATATCTTATTTCCTATTTTGCTTCTTTTATGTTCTTGATCTTAAGGTTAAGTATTTATCTGTCTTTTCCACAGGCCACATGGTCTTTCAGAATAGTGATTATGTCTTACTTGTGAAGAGGAGTGATTAAGAAGCAGGGAAATGCATATTCTAGAAGTGTACTATCTAATATGGTAACCAAAAGCCACATGTAGCCATTTAAATTTAAGTTAGTTAAATTTAAAAATCAGTTCCTTAGTCACACTTGCCACATTTCAAGTCCTCAACAGCCACATGTATCGCTGGTGGCTACCATACTGAACAGTATAGCTACAGAACCTTTCCATCATTGCAGAAAGTTCTAATGGACAGATTGTTCTAAAAAGTTGCTTGGTCTAGATCATTTTGTTCTCTTAACCGATTCCGATCCCATCGTTTCACTAAATAAGTCTTGTTGATTTTTTACAACTGTAGTTATTAGTGACATAAGTACACTAATCAGGTCTGACACTTCTTCCTCTTTAGGAGCACCATCTTCCTCCTTAGGAGCACAGCTTGAAGAGTCACAGTGCTATATTTTTATGAGGATGTTAAAGACATCCCACCATTTCACCTTAAGAAATCTCATGGGTTTCCAAGTAGGAGGCAATCCTTTCTATCCCCACATTTATATTTTATCACATCCCTTTTCTGCCTTGGTTTGTAGTCACCTCCCCAACACCTGATCCCCATCTTAACCCACCCACTACCAATGTACAAATACTTCAGGGGAGAAGACTGTTGTTGTTAGATGGATAGTGATATAAAAGCATCGGAGTTTAATAAAATTATCTCCAACTATGAATAATTTATCATGTCTGGTAACAAACGTTTATTGGGAAGCATCTAATTTTATGTATTTGCTTGGCAAGAGGAGTTACTAGACAGAAGATAAAAAAGTTTTTACACAGATCAAAAATTAAGAAGTTGAAAGAACTAGCAATTTTAAGTTTTCTTAAATTGAAACAGTACAAAACTTAAATGTCCTGGAGGGGTAATCTAAGGCAATAATAATCCCCTAATCTCTGTTGCAACATTAGTTTCAAAATCTTCCCCACCAAAAATGAGGAAGAACTGAGAACAGCAAGAGTTCTCCATGTTCAACTTTTTGGTCAAAACGATTCTATGTGGTACAAGAGTTCAATGACAGTAAGATGGGAAAAGAAAATAAACCCAAAGGACATGATTAATTCATAAAATGAAGAATTAAGTATGATTAATAATTAATAACCTTTCCCTTTCTTAATAGGCTGAATAAGCATTCTTAATGCCTTTAATAAACTTTTTTTTTTTTTTTTTTTTTGAGACAGGATTGTGCTCTGTTGCTAAGGCTGGAATGCAGTGGTGCAATCATGGGTCACTGCAGCCTTGACTTCTCCCACCTAAGACTCTAGAGCGACTGGGACCACAGACATATGCCACCATGCCCAGCTAATTTTTGTAGTTTTTGTAGAGGTGGGGGTCTCCCCACGTTGTCCAAGCTGGTCTTGAACTCCTGGCCTCAAGTCGTCCTCCCACCTCAGCCTCCCGAAGGGCTGGGATTACAGGCATGAACCATCACAGGCCTGGCCTTAATAAACATTATATGAACCAAACAAATGCACAGAATGATATGGACTAAAGTAATGTGGTGCAATGGGAAAAGTTTTGAAACCTAAGAATTTTGTTTTGGTACTTCAGGAAACAAAGGACTAAAAGCTGTATTGAAGTATGGTGTTCTTCTTCCACAGATATAATTTACATCTCTCATTTCACATAAAAGTTACATAGATTTAAAAAATAGAAGAACTTAAAAAATAATATAGGTACTTTGTAATCAAATATTTTAAGTAGAAAAGATCTGAGAAGAAAAGCAAAAGAGAAGGCTAAAGTAGAACACACTATGATGCTATTCTTTGTTATAAAGCTTTTAAAACTACTTGCATATATTACTTTGATAAAATAAAATTTACATTGCATGTATCTACTTTTGTTTATATGTGCACAAGAAAATAATTGGAAAATTACTTACCAAACTATTAATCATACCTCCCCCTTAGGAAGTGGGGGTTTGAGATAGGAGTGAGAAAGAGAGAAACAAACACATTTTTTTAACTTCATAAAAAAGTTAAAAATTGATAATTAGCATACATTTCTTCAAAGTAGAAGAAAAATGAGATATGCTATATATGTTTCTGGTTTAATATATGGTGAATATCTTTTCGAGGCAATGGACATACTTCTACAGCACCAATTTTCATAGTTTCATAGTACTCCATTGCACAGACGTCCTATAATTTAACAAGTCTATCAACAAATTACTATCCTTAAATCAATCCTGAAAAGTCCTATCTAGTCTCCTCATCTGTAAAATTGGGACAGTAATAGGACCTGTCTCATAGCATTGTTCGTGAGAATTAAATAAATTAACTATGTGAAGCTCTTAGAATAGTGCCTGACCACAGTAAGTACAATTATATACTATTACTTTTTAGTGTTCTCCTTCCTTTTCACTTCTATTTTTGCTACAATAATTCTAGTTCATATTATCTCTTGCTTGTATTTACTGCAATGCCTTTAAATAGATCTGCCTACTAACAATCTCTCTCCGTTCTAATTCATTTTATACGCAATTCCAAATCTTCATGAGGCACACCTTCCTATACAAAGGTTTTCAGTGACTCAATCCTTATACAATACACAACAAATTATTAACCTAGGGTTCTAGGATGATTTCCTACCTCACACCCCTTTCTCACACCAAATCAAACTTCTCTTTCACCACACATTCAATCTCCTGGCCCTTTCCTTGGCTTGTAGTACCTTTCCCAATTCCCATCCCTTTAAGTTCATATCCCATTAACCTTAAATCTTCTAGCTGAAAGTCACTTCTATATCTTCTGAACCTCTGAGGTGCATGACGTCCTTCAGAGGATGAAAAAATTTTACCTCTATATAATATATACATATATATAAAATAAATAATATATTTTATATATATATAAAATAAAACCTCCTCCTGATGGATTTCAAAGTAAGTCAGTCTCTCCCCCTCTCTCTCTTTCTGAGACAGGGTCTTGTTCTGTCGCCCAGGTTGGAGTGCAGTGGCACGATCTCAGCTCACTGCCTCCACCTCCCAGGTTCAGGCAATTCTTGTGCCTCAGCCTCCCAAGTGGCTGGGATTACAGCAGTATGCCACCACACCTGGCTAATTATTTTTGTATTTTTAGTAGAGATAGGGTTTCACCATGTTGGCCAGGCTGGTCTTGAACTCCTGACCTCAAGTGATCCACCTGCCTCAGCCTCCCTGAGTGCTGGGATTACAGACATGAGCCATCAGGCCCTCTAACTACAGTTTTCTTAACCTCTATTTTGGTTTCTATATTTGGCAAATAAATCTCATTACATGCCTTGTATAATTTGTTGAAAAGATTAGAAACAGGATTAAATGACGTAGTAGGGATGTCTTGTATAACTGCTAAAAGGATTAGAAGCCTCATAAAATCACCTAGTAGAGTCTCTAGTACATGATAGCTATGTATCAAACAGAAGTTGTTATTTTCCCTTGAGAATAATTCCTGTTTTTTTTTTTTTTTTTTAAAGAAACACCTCATGCATTTCTATGTGTAAATACTTGGGCATGACAAAAGAAAACATGAATTAGCTGGATGCCTATACCTGTATATAGAATTACTTTGAACTCATAACTTCATCTGAATGTGACTTTGAACTACGATTTCAAGGAAACCTTTCCCAGTAGCAAGGTCAATGTGACTATGAATATTATAAAACAAAGTACAATGCAATTAAGACTCAACTAATCTCTAAGCATATAATTTTTCCTTGATAATACCTCCAACAGCCCAGGTTCAAAGTATCAACTCAGTGATGGGTGTGATTTCTTTTTAATGCTGAATAAATAATGTTACTTCAAAACTATACAAAATCTAATGCTCAATCCTCTACCCTTAACTGGAAAAAGGATTAGATCTGTTAGAGTTCAGATTCAGTGTGTTCCAAGGAACACACCAAGTTCAACCTTAATGTAATAGAAATGCATGTGCTCTGGGACGCTCAATATTGAATGAATGATTTATTTTTAATATATTCCACTGAAAATACATATGATATCATCTTAATAGGAACATACTTTCATACCTTCTCCAATTTGGCATATATATTATTTTCTTGAACTACACGCATTTGAAGGCTCAGTTAATAATGCTATTAACTACATACAACAGATTGCTTTTTAAGTAGACCAAATGATAGTAAAACTTACATTACATCCCTTCATATAACTATACTGCCTACATAGAAGCACAGTCCTCATATTAATTACAATACTGAATGCACCACTTTAAAATAAATTGAAGAGATACTAGGTGACAAAATATATTTCTTCACTTTAAACATTTTAAGGATGTTTTTTTCCTCCAGAGATCACTATCTATTGCTATTATTTTAAAAATTATCTGCAGTAAGCTTCCTTATACCACTTCCAAAAGATGACTTCAGCATGAATCAACAGAAATATTTTCCTAAAGTAGGTCATTGCTATAGCAACCAGTGGACGGTTTAGTATACTCCGTCACAATGACCTACTTTCCAGTCTGTGCTAGAACAGCTTTATATAACTAGAATTTCTAGTTCTGTCTATGAAACAGTCCAAAAAAGGCAATGGTAAGATACAACATAATCCTATTGCTGCTGAAAACAAGGCATTAAGAACTAACATGTATTATACCAGAGTAAAGCCATGTGGTTCCGTATGCTAGTTTGTAAAATATATCTTACACACTCAGCAACAAAAACTACACTTACAGTATCTAAACAAGAACAACTCATTGCTGACCCCAAAGAACTGATGCAAAGAATATAAACTAAAATCACTAAAACTACAAGAATAACCTTATTATCCACATAAAACAAGAGTTAAATGTAGAAAAAAATTAAAGTTCTGTATACACTATCACAAAGAAAAAAAATGGAGATTCTCAGTCATTAACCAGTCTGTTATATTTTATTAGAGATTTAAAAAATATAACAATTTGTGTCTGTATAAATTTAATAAAGTTTACATATGCTCTTTTTTCTGGTTTGTAACAAATTTTTAGTGTTTTCATCTAACTTAATTCTATTTAAATTGTCTGGATATTTGTGATACACATTCTCCCTGAAGATAAGAGTTTAATGTTCAATAAAGATGAAATATATCTTTTAAAAGCAAATTTTGCATTTGCCAGACTCTAAAAGCCATAAACCAGTAGACCTGTATCACTTTTTATAACTAATATTTTGCAATGCCCTCTTTTAAATCCTGAAATAAAAGACCTAGATAATATAACATATCCATACACACAATTTTAAAGCATTAATATAATGCTTTAATTGAAACATACAGGAGAAATTAAAGAAAAGTCATTTATATTTTAAAAAGAAATAACATGTACTTCTAGAGGTAAATACATGAGCACGATATAAGGAGACAATGAATTAAAACTCAATGTCCACACCTACATATAGAATCATTTTAAATTTAACAGCTATAAAACAGACTAATACAGTTGTGTTACTAGTGACTCAAACACCATATACCATGAGTGATACTGTCTTTGGTGATGCGATTTTCTTAAATATTGACCAAGACAGTAAAGTTCAGAAAAAAAGCAAAGTACAATATTTCCTTTATTTATATAGGTGATAAATGCATTCCAGGAAAACTCAGTGTATGTTAAAATTGTGTTTAAAAAACCCTACTGTTTATACATAAAGACTTAAGTCTCTAGGTTCAGAACACTATGAATAAGTTTTTCACTTACATTAAACATCTGGAAGAACATTTGAAATTTATGTGAAACTCAGAAAAACTATTTTATTTACTTATTTATTTTAGAGATAGGGTCTCATTATGTTGCCCGGGCTGGTCTCAAATTCCTGGAATCAAGTGATCCTCCCATCTCGGTTCCTGAATAGCTGGAACTACGTGCATGCACACTATGGCACCTAGAGACAACTATTTATTTTGAGGGATTACTGTGAGTACTGAAAGAAATCTTCCATTCTTGGCCTCTCCTTACTAATTCCACTAGCACCTTCCGGACACAGTGGCTCATGCCTGTAACCCCAGCACTTTTGGGAGGCCAAGGTGGGTGGATCGCTTGAGCGCAGGAGTTCGAGACCAGCCTGAGCAACATAGGGAGACCTCATCTCCACAAAAAATACAAAAAAAACTAGCCAGGCATGGTGGCGCATGCCTGTAGTCCTAGCTACTTGGGGTGGGCTGAGGCAGGAGGATCAATTGAGCCTGGGAGGTTGAGGCTGCACTGAGCTGGCTGTGATCATGCCATTGCACACTGTACTCCAGCCTGGGCGACAGAGTGAGATCTTGCCTCAAAAAAAAAAAAAAAAAAAAAAAAATCAATCATTATGACAAACAAAAATTCCTCTACAAAATTTCTAAAATGCCTTTGAAGGAGTGATACTGTTAATTACTTCTATAATTTCAATCACTGATTTGAGTCATACAAAGATAAATGAGGTTCCAATATCACAGAGCTTAAAACCTAAAAAAGGAACCTGAATATGTATATTATGTACATAAACACTACAGAACTGGCTATGGTAGAATACAACATATAAAATACAAATAGATATCACTAATGTGCTCTGAAAAATCAGGTGGGAGAAATCATTTCTGGATTTTTCTTTCCCTGTTTTGATATGGGGAGCGGCTTAGGCAAAAATTTCAAGGATGTGGTGGTGATGGTAGGCAGTGACCCTGAAGTATCAATACAATAGCTCGAGATATGGAAGGAGAATTAAAGGCCACTGGACTGTAGCCTGCAACTAGGCCTTGTTCACCACTTCCCACTGTCCAATTCCTGACATACAGCAGGAGTTCAATAAATATCTATCTAATGACTAAATAAATTAATGAAAGTAGAAGAAAGTGATTTTAAAGGCTTGATTCAATAGTCAATGAAGAAGGAACATAAATGGGAAATAATATTCTCTGAATGTCTATTGTGCTGGATACTTTACATATATTATACTCCCAACAACTTTACAAGGTATCTCATTTTTAAAATGATGGAATCTGAAACTCACCAAGGACACTTCCAAACCCAGGTAAACAATGAAGCAGAAAATTTAATCTGGATGTCTCTGACTCCAAACCACAGTGCTCTTTGTACTACATAATGCGACTTTCCTACAGAATATGTAATAATCTAAGATGTTTTAGGAAAATTAATTTGACAGCTTTAAGAACATTAACAATGACTAGAATATAGTTTTTGTCCTCAAGCTGAGGAACAGGCGTGTGTATCAATTAAGAAGAATTTAGGATATACCATGGTAACAAATCAGTCAAAACAGGTCTCATGACCAAGTTAGTCCTTGAAAAGGTAGGAAAGCATAATTTTCTTGCAGGAAGGGACACTGAATAACAGTGTACAGTAATGATGTTTACCACAATATCTGAGCATTGATATTATGTGCCATGTGACACATTTTATTATGAAGAATGTATTATGGCAGCCCAGAAGAAACTTAACTGTGTGGGGGTGGGGAAGGGGGCAGGGGAAGGCACAAAGAAGAAAAGATTTGAGTAGCGTTTAGAATTAATAGGTGTTGCTTAAGGTGATAAAGCAGAAATGGGCAACCAAAGCAGAAAAAATAGTATGTATTCTTAAATCACAGAAACTCAAAAAGAGCTAGGGGTTGGGGGTACCTGGGGAAGGACTGTAAGTATTATGCTTTCTATACTAAGGATGTATATTCTCTTCAAGACAAGCCTTAACATTTAAAACATATTCAAATCAATGTCAAAACAAACCTGTTATCAACTTCTGTTGTTGACAGTACACCGGATTAAGATATCCTAACAGAAATAACTAACAAACTGAGAAACAACAACAACAAAAGAAAAGTTCTTAAAATAATTCACTGGGTTGTCCAAAAAGCAAGAAGACATAATAGGTCACAGGAAGCTAAAGTCAGCTGTAGCCCTGGGGATCTCTGCAGAGCCCTCGGAACTCTGAGCTTCATCTGGGTTGAAGAGGACAGAAGACAAAGCCCAAGGCCCACCCAAAGGAAGCTAATAACAGATTCAATATAAAGCGGGCTTCCAAAAGCTTTAGTAAATAAGGCACAAATCCTTTTTTTTTTTTTTTTGCTTATTATACCCAGACTGCTCTGAAAGATAAAAATCTTAAGTCACAGATGAGGACTACAAGGAAACTTATCTGTCTCTAGCCAGTTTGGGTTGAAAGAAAATAAAATCTCTCCCTGAATGGAAAGGAAAAACAAGTAACTTTACAGTAGTGAATACTGGCAAGTACTACCTTAACCACACAATCAGAGTCAACATCACTAGGTCAATCATGTTGATATTACGTTCACTCTGACTTGATGTGATGAGAAAACAATTTCACCTCTGTGGTATTTTCCCCCAAACCCCTAGTTTAATTATAAAAAAAATCAGAGAAACCCAAATTGAGGGCCGTTCTACAAAAACATTTGACCAGTACTCAAAACCACAGAGGTCGTAACAAATAGAGAAAGCCTGAGAAACTGTTACAGAGGAGACAAAAGAGACATATGACTAGATGCAGTGTGGTATTCTAGATGGGACTGTGGAAAAGAAAAACTTAGTGGAAATCTGAATAAAGTCTGGAGTTTAGTTAGTACTATGGTTTCTTTTTCTTTTCTTTCTTTCTTTTTTTTTTTTTTGAGATGGAGTTTTGCTCTTGTTGCCCAGGCTAAAGTGCGGTGGCGCTCATTGCAATCTTGGCTCATTGCAACCTCTGCCTCCCGGGTTCAAGCGATTCTCCTGCCTCAGCTTCCCAAGTAGCTGGGACTACAGGCATGCGCGACCATGCCTGGCTAATTCTGTACTTTTAGTAGAGACGGGGTTTTGCTATGTTGGCCAGGCTGGTCTGGAACTCCTGACCTCAGGTGATCCACCTACCTCGGCCTCCCAAAGTGCTGGGATTACAGGCGTGAGCCACCACGCCTGGCCAGTACTATGGTTTCTTAGTTTTAATAAAAGCACCATGGAAATGGAAATGTTAGTATTACAGGAAACAGGATATAGAGCATACAGGAACTCTGTGTATTATCTCTGTGTATTTTCTACAAATCTAAAACTATTCAAAAAAATTTTATTAAAAAAATCCTCCAAGAATGAATCACCTCAACGCAAATTCATGGAACGTCTGTGGTCCCAAACACCTCAAGCCTGACAATGCGTTTTAAGTGGTCACAGGCTTGTTGTGCCCTGAGATAACTGTTACAGGCACACATACACACACACGCACACACACACACACGTACGTCACAAATCCTCTCTGTATTCTCAACTTTAAAACTCAGACTTCAGGCCAGGCATGGCGGCTCATGCCTGTAGTCCCAGAGCCCAGGAGTTCTAGACCAGCCTGGGCAACATGGAGAAACCCTGACTAAACTAGTTGGGCGTGATGGCATGCACCTGTAATCTCAACTACTTGGGAAGCAAAGGTGGGAGGATGGCTCAAGCCCAAGCGGTCAAAGCTACAGTGAGCCGTGATCACATCCCTGCACTCTAGCCTGCGTGACAGAGCAGGATCAATTTTAAATTGGCATCATTCATATGTTTTGAAATTAGAAAATACTTGAAGACTTGAAATGAAGAAAAACAGCAGAATAAATCCTTAAAAAGTAAAAAGAAGAACATGATAAAGAACAGAAATTAGTGAAAAAAGAACGCAAATTCATAAGAGAAACAGCAAAGCCAAAATGTATTATACAAAGAGACAATAATATAAATGTCTGACAAGAATAATTAGGAAAAAACAGGAGAGGGAAGAGTAAGAAATGTTAAGAATTTTTTTAAAAGTGGGGACATAATCTCAGATACTGCAGGGATTAAACAGAAATAAACAATTTTATGCAAACAAATTTGAAAACTTAGAAGAAATAAATTCCTTGCTAAAACTGACTCAAGAAATTTAAAACTTACCAAAATGGACTCAAGAGTAATAAAAGAAAAGGAATAGTTCTAAGTCACTAAATAAATTTTAGAGTCCATAGTTTAAAATCTTACAAGAAAAACACGAGTCAGTTAACTTTACAGATGAATTCTACCAAATATTCAAAGAATAGATAACTCTAATTTTAAAAAGGATTCTAATTTCATAAAGAGGATAGACAGAAAAGGAATATTCAACTTATTTTATGAGGTTAGATTTACCTTGACACCAAAACCAGACAAAGATAGGATAAAAGAAAAATTACAAACTAATTTCACTCATGAGCATATTATAACAGCAAACCAAATCCTGCAATATACAAAACATATTATATATCATGATCAAGTTGGGCTTATCCTCAGAAAGTTAAATCATTTAATATTTACAAATTGGTTACTGTAATTCACCTCATTCATAGAATAAAGAAGAAAAACTATATAACCAATTGACGAGATGTATAAAGAGTAGCAACAAAATCTCAATTCCCTTTAGCTTCAATAAACCAGAACTAGCAGGTAACATCCCTAATCTGAAAAAGGGTACCCATAAAAATACTTAGGGAAAACATCATATGTAAGTGTGAAATGTTGAAAGCACTTCCTTTAAGATTGGAAAGAAGACAAAGATGCCTGCTACCACTGCTTTCTACTCAATCTGGTAGGCCTAACTGATGTGGTGCAGGTTGAGCATCCCAAATCTGAAATGCTTCAAAATCCAACACATTTTGAGTGCTGACACTGTCAGAGGCATTTGAACCAGAGTGACTCCATCTTAAATAGGGCCTTGGTAAAATAAGGCTGAGACCTGCTGAGCTGTACTTCCAGGAAGTTAGGCATTCTTAGTCATAGGGTGAGACAGGAGGTTGGCGGGACTGGTAACGCAAGATACAGGTCACAAAGACCCTGCTGATAAAACAGAATGCAGTAAAGAAGCTAGCCAAAACCCACCAAACCAAGATGGAGACCTCTGGTCATCCTCATTATACATTATACACTAATTATAATGCATTAGCATGTTAAGACAGTCCCACTAATGCCATGACAGTTTACAAATGCCAAGACAACATCCAGAAGTTACCCGATATGGTCTAAAAAGAAGAGAAATCTTCACTTCTGGCAACTCTCCACCCCTTTTCCAGAAAACTCATGAATAAGCCACCTCTTGTTTAGCATATAATCAAGAAATAACCATAAGTATACTCAGTCAAGAAACCCATGCTGCTGCTCTGTTTAGGGAGTAGCCATTTTTTGTTTCTCTACTTGTCTAACAAACTCGCTTTCGTTTTACTCTGTGGACTTGCTTCAAATTCTTTCTTAAGTGAGTTCTAAGAACCCTCTCTTAAGGTCTGAATCAGAAGCCCATGTCTGGTAACATGACATCCAAAGGAAATGCTCAATGAGTTAGGTTGCTGAACTGGTAAATATAATGCCAATATTCAGAAATATGGGGAAAAATCTGAAATCCAAAACACTTCTGGTCCCAGGCATTATGGACAAAGGATACTCAACCTATAATAGAAGAAGAAGAAATAAAAGGTATAAGGATGGGAAAGGAAGAAGCAAAACCATGATTATTTATAGATAGGCAAATAAGTACTATTGATACAGAAAAAAATAAATACACAAATAAGCGTTTCAAAGGATTAAAATAACTCAATTTCTGGCATCAATTAGACTAATATAATCCTTATAACTTACACCTCTCTGATCTCAAAAACCACACAGAACTATTTATAGTCTAGAAATTGTATTAGTTCTTGTCTAATTCTAGAAACCACTGCATTGTGACTCTACCAGATTAGGCCAAATAAAGTATAAGATATACTTCTAGGATTTAAAGGATCTACATACAACTAAAATAACATCTGCCTAACATGTGTCCAAATCCCAGATCTATGAATAAAGCTTTTCTGTAGTCTAACAGCCCTATTTCAAATTTCTGTCCTTCAAAAAGATATTAATAATGCTGAAAAATTATTCCAGATTTTTTTAATCTATGACCTAGCACATGTAACTATTCAGGTCTGTTTGAAGGTTGGCCAATGGTCAAGATCTTTCTCAAACTGACATTACTGCAAAAATTGAGTCACTTATGCAATCTATCCAGTAATGTATCTATTAACAATTTTTAAGAGCCTATTATGTGTCAGACATTGTTGTGGTTCCTGGGAATAAAGCAGAGAACAAAATTAAGTGCCTGCTATCATGAGGTTTGGATGTTAGATGATAATTATGATGATAATGATGATTACAGCTGCAAACATTTAGAAAGTGTGTATAAGACACTGCTCTAAGTACTTTAAATGTTTATACTCAATAACCCTTTGATACAGGTACTTCTTCCATTTCAAATGAGGAAACTGAAACATAAAGGTTAAGTAATTTTCCCAAGGACACATGAATAATAAAGTGGCAAAGCCTTGATTTTAAACCCAGTCAGCTTGGCTCCAAATTCCAAGCTCCTTGAACCATACAGTATTTCAGTGCTGATAATGTTTATGGAGAAAACTAAAATAGAGTAGAAGGATATTGGGGGGTATAATTTTATGTAAAGTAGTCACAGAAGAATTTATTCATATCCTTCCAGTTATTAAACACCTCCCTTTGAAGACTGCCTCAGACCATCTCCTCCCACAGTCTTCCAATCTCATTTAATTCCATCCTTCAGGTTAATCAGGGCAAAGTCTCACCTGTTTGGTCAGAATAGAACAGGGTTACGCTGCAGTAACAAACAACCTCCCAAATCAGTGGCTTGACAAAAGAGAAGTTTTCATCTTGCTCATGCTGAGTTCACTGCAGCTCCGGCTAGTTATCTTCTAATGGTGACTTTACCATCCCAGCTATTATGACCTTGTGGTTCTATAATTTCAACACAAGGCCTCCTCCACAGCAGGGGAAGAACTGGGAAACACATAGGGGCTTTACATTGCCTTTGTCAAGTACTGCCTCACACAATTCATTGGCCAGAACTAGTTACACAGCCTTGCCAGACTGCAAAGAGAGCTGAGAATTGAAATATTGCATAGCCCAGGTAAGAAAGGTGAATTGGACATTGGCAAACACTACCGTATCATCCTTGACCTCTTTTTCTTTCATAGTCCACATCTAAAACTATGGCAAATCTTAACAGCTCTATGTTCAAAATACATCCAGATTACTTCTATACTTGAACACACCAAATTCAAAATACATCTGATTACTTCTGACTGCCTTTACCTCTACAACTCAGGTTCAATTCTTCATCATTTCTGACCTAGATGATTCCACTGGTCTTCTATCTGATCTCACTACTTCCATACTTGTCCTCACTGCCATCCAGTCCAGTCTTCACCCAGATGCCAAGTGGTCATGTCATCTCTATGAACAAAGTCTCCAACTGCAATGACTTCCCAGCCCATTCGAAGTTGGTGTGGTGTTTTTTTTTTTTTTTTTTATAGTCCTTAAAATGGCCTTCTAGGTCCTACAGAATGACCCAGGGCAACCAATACACTATGACTCCATCTTTCTTACTACTCTCCCCATCACTCACTCTGTTCCAACCACACATCCTCCTTGGGATCCTGTGAGCATGCCAGAAATGCTCCTACTTCAGTACCTTTGCACAGGATGTTCTTTCCATCCAGAATACATTTCCCTCATACATCCACAGGTTCAATTCCTCTCTTTCTTTAGGTAATTGCTCAAAGGTCATCTCTGAAGTGAGGCTCTCTCTGACCACTCTATCTAAAATAGACCTCTCCCCACTTCTGGCCCCTAGCATTCCTGAGCCCCCTTCCTTGCTATGTTTTTCTCTTTAAAATACTATATATTTTATTTACTTGTTAATGACCTGTATCCCAACCGCACTCAGATGTAAACTCCATGCAAGTAAGGTTTTTGTCTCTTTTATTCACTACATTCAATAAATATATATAGTTTTAATGAATGAAGATGACATGTGAGCAGAAAGACACCTAAGGGGGTAAATGACCTATACAGAGAAAACAGAACATCACAGAGGGAATAAAGGCCCAGACACATGGGACCTCGTGCCTGTTTGAGGAGCAAAAAATAGGCCAATATGCTTGGACATCAAATAGTTAAGGGGAAAGAATAATAAGAAAATGGTAATCCCAGCACTTTGGGGTCCAAGGCAGGTGGATCACCTGAGGTCAGGAGTTCGAGACCAGCCTGGCCAACATGTTGAAATCCCGTCTTTACTGAAAATACAAAAATTAGCCAGGCATGGTGGTGCACGCCTGTAATCCCAGCTATTTGAGAGGCTGAGGCAGAAGAATCGCTTGAACCTGGGAGGTGGAGGTTGCAGTGAGCCGAGATCACACCACTGCACTCCAGTGTGGGAAGCAAGAGTGAAACTCCATCTCAAAAAAAAAAAAAAAAGGAAAAATGATGTTCAGGTTCTACTGGGAGTCAATCACATGTGTCCATGTTAATTATGGTAGACTCTTCAGTTTTTACTCTGAGTGAGTTGGGAACTCATTGAAAGGTTCTGAACAGAAGTTGGAACATAATATAAATTTGTTTTTTATAAATTATTTAATTTACTTATTTATTTTAGAGAAAGAGTCTCACTCTGTTGCCCAGGCTAAAGTGCAGTGGCATGATCGTAGCTCACTGCAGCCTCAAATTCCTAGGCTTAAGTGATCCTCCCTCCTCAGCCTCCCAAGTAGCTGAGACTACAGGCACATACTAGCACACCTGGCTAACTTTTTAATTTTTTGTAGCTATGGGGTCTCACTATTTTGCCAAGGCTGGATTCGAACTCCTGATCTCAAGCAATCCTTCTGCTTTGACCTCCCAAAGCATTAGGATTACAGGTGTGAGCCACCACAGCTGGCCCTGAATTTGACTTTAAAAGGATCACTTGGGCTGCTGAGTAGAAAATAAGTACCAGACAAAAAAAGGGCAGGCACAGGAAAATCACTTAGAGGTTACTACTTCTTTATAAGAGAGATGATGATGACATGGATAAAAGTGGTAATGGTGAAAATGATAAGAGAGTGGAAATCTGAATAGAAATTCAAGAGCTAATATAGCAAAGGAAATGAGATGCTAAGTCTGGAGTTCATGGTAGAGGGCTGAATTTGAGATATAAAACTGGGGATCATCAGCACATATGTAGTAGTCTTAAGACTAGATGAAGGAAAAGAAGGGCTGACAGAAAGCAGCAGCTTCACTTTGAATAAAGAGAAGGAATGATAGAGAAGGCTGAAGAGAGAGCAGAAAAGAGGAAAGATGAAATAAAGTCTATAGAGGCAGTGGCAAAGGATAGATGTATGTATTCTTAGAAGGAAAGACAGATGGACTGACATATAAAAGAAATGGAGGAAGGAAGAACAGCTAAATGGGATAGAGAAGCAAAGATACAAGACAGAGAGAAGCAAGGGCATGTGGGACAGCAAAACAAAGACTAATGGAATATAAAAGCGAGAATGGATAAAGACAGATGGAAAATGGGAAGAGGGTCAAAAAGAAGGAAACAAGAACAATGTGAGTGAAATGATAGAATAGGAAGTCCTGGACTTTCATCCACAGACATACTGATTCAACAGCAATACACAGATCAATTCCCTTTGTGAGAAACAAACAAACTAGTTGAGAAGCTCCTGCACATTGGGAGAATGTGAAACTAGCCACACTGAAACTAGCAGGAGACACCCTCCCATCATAATCTCCACTCCTGGCACAGAGCCATATGATTGAGACGAAACTCTCAGCTCCTAGGTTTTCCTTGAGGAAGATACATCCAACATTCCATCCCTTCCAGGTGCTGCCCAAGGGACTAGTATCTATATCACTTATCTCAGAGTGCTAACATGATCTGGCATATTCTAGACTCCTGGGGGCCACTGAGAATAAAAAAGTAGTTTGAACTAGCACGCAAATACTCGCCACAACCCCCCATGACAGCCTACAGCAGAGTGAGTAGATATAAAACTTTAGCTTCCCCCTTCTCCCTGAGGAGGGAAAGAGTTGGATCACACATCCAACATCCCAACTTTGAAGGGCTACCTGAGGGATTGGCTTCTGCCTCACCTCTCTCAGAGTGCTGTCAGGACCTGATAATACTCTAGACATACTGGGGCCATCAAGAACCAAGATGACAGTTTAAATTAGCACAAAGGTATGAGAGGTCCACAGAACTCTAGTCATATTGAATGGTAGAAGTTTTCTTCTATATGAGGCTAATCCACAAAAACTAGAAGAGATAGTACCTTTTTTCTAATGCGTAGCTAGCTACACAAAGAGTCAAGGAAAATAAAGAAATAAGCAAACACAATTCAAATAAAGAAATAAGATAGGCTGGGCGCAGTGGCTTACACCTGTAATCCCAGCACTTTGGGAGACCAGGGCAGGTGGTTCATGAGGTCAGGAGATCGAGATCATCCTGGCCAACATGGTGAAACCCCATCTCTAACAAAAATACAAAAATACAAAAATTAGTTGGGTGTGGTGGCGGGTGCCTGTCGTCCCAGCTACTCGGGAGGCTGAGGCAGAAGAATCGCTTTAACCCAGGAGGCAGAACTTGCAGTGATCCGAGATCATGCCACTGCACTCCACTCTGGGTGACAGAGCGAGACTCCATCTCAAAACAAAAACAAAAACAAGATAAACTCTCAAAACCAATCCTAATGAAATAGAGATATATAAATTACCTGACAGATAATTTAAAACACCATCATGAAAATGCTCAATGAGCTCAGGAGAACAATTCATAAACAAGGTGAGTATTTCAACAGAGACAGAAAATTAGAAAAAAAAAAAAAAACCAGAAATCTTGGAGATGAAGAATACAATAACTAAACTGAAAAATTCAATAGAGGGGTTGAACAGCAGACTACAGCAAGCAGAAGAAACAATCAACAAACTCACAGAGAAGTAATTTGAAATTACCTAGTCAAAGGAACTAAAAGATAAAAGAATAGAAGAGTGAAGAACACTTAAGAAACTTATGGGACACCATCAAGTGGACCACTATATGAATAATGGGAGTTTCAGAAGGAGGAGACAAAGGAAGGACAAGAAAACTTATTCAAAGAGTAGCTGACTCCCCAAATCTGGAAAAGGAAATGGACATCCAGCTCCAAGAAGTCCAAAAGACCCTAAATAGTTGAACTGAAAAAAATCCAAGAGACATGCTATAACCAAATTGTCAAAAGTCAAAGACAAAGAGAGAATTCTGTAAGGAACATAAGAAAAGTAACCTGTCACATATAAAAGAACCCCCGTAAGACTATCAGCAGACATTTTGCAAGCCAGAAGAAAATAAGAATATACTGCACATAGAGTGTTGCACAAAAAACTCTGCAAACCAAGAATACCATATGTGGCAAAAATGTCCTTCAAAGATAAAGGAGAGATGCTTTTCCAGACCAAAAAAAAGCTGAGAGAGTTTATCACCCGAGGGAGTTTGTCTAGACCTGTCTGACAGGAAAAGGAGTTCCTCAACTTGAAAGGAAGTGAAATAACAACATAATAACCTAAGAATGTATTTAAAGGTAAATATATGGACAAATACAGAATACTATAACTGTAATGGTGCTGGCTAAATGATTTCTAATTGTAGCATCAAAATTAAAAGACAGGGCCAGGCGTGGCTTATGCTTGTAATCCCAGTACTTTGAGAGGCTGAGGGAGGTGGATCACCTGAGGTTGGAAGTTCGAGACCAGCCTGACCAACATGGAGAAACCCAATCTCTACTAAAAATACTAAATTATCCAGGTGTGGTGGCTCACACCTGTAATCCCAGCTACTCGGGAGGCTGAGGCAGGAGAATCACTTGAACCTGGGAGGCAGAGGTTGCGGTGAGACGAGATTGCGCCATTGCACTCCAGCCTGGGCAACAAGAGTGAAACTCTGTCTCAGGAAAAAAAAAAAAAAGGTTAAAAGACCAAAGGACTTAAAATAACTACAACTAAAAAAGATGTTAACAAATACGCAACAGAAATAGACTATGACACCAATAACATAAAGTGTGTGAGAGGGACAGTCAAAGTGCAGTGTTTTGTGACTGAAGTTGTTTCTAGCTTAAACTAGGCTGTTATAATAAGATTATTTTATGTAAGCTCCATGGTAACCACAAAAAAAAAAAACACCTATAGAAGTTACACACACACACAGACAGACACACACACACGAGAAAGGAATTAAGGCATTACAACGCAAAAAATCATCAAAACACAAAGGAAGACAGCAAAAGGGTAATAAACAAGGGGCAGAAGAACTACAAGGCAAACAGAAAGCAAATGGCAAGAGTAAATCCTTCCCTATCAATAATTACTTTAAATTTAAATGGATAAAAATCTCTAGTCAAAAAATATTGAGGGCTGAATAGGGTTAAATTTTTCTTTTTTTTTTTTTTGAGACGGAGTCTCGCTCTGTCGCCCAGGCTGGAGTGCAGTGGCCGGATCTCAGCTCACTGCAAGCTCTGCCTCCCGGGTTTACGCCATTCTCCTGCCTCAGCCTCCCGAGTAGCTGGGATTACAGGCACCCACCACCTCACCCGGCTAGTTTTTTGTATTTTTTAGTAGAGACCGGGTTTCACCGGGTTAGCCAGGATGTTCTCGATCTCCTGACCTCGTGATCCGCCTGTCTCGGCCTCCCAAAGTGCTGGGATTACAGGCTTGAGCCACCACGCCCGGCCAGGGTTAAATTTTTAAAAGATCCAACTATATGTAATCCACAAGAGATTCACTTTAGATTTAAGGGCGTGTATAGGCTGAAAGTGAAGGTATGAAAAAATGTTTCAATACAAATGGTGACCAAAGAGATTAGGGGTGACATTACTTATATGAGACGAAATAGACTTTAAGTCAACTGTCACAATAGACAAAGAAGGACAATTTACAATGACAAAAGGATTGATTTGCTAGGGAGATACATTATAAATATGTACGTACCCAACATTTTATATATATATATATATATACACACACACACCTAAATATATAAAGAGCACCTAAATATATAAAGCAAACCTTGATCGGCTGGGCATGGTGGCTGAAGCCTGTAATCCCAGCACTTTGGGAGGCCGAGGTGGGCGGATCACGAGGTCAAGAGATCCAAACCATTCTGGCCAACATGGTGGAACCCGTTATTACTAAAAATCCAAAAATTAGCTGGGTGTGGTGGCGCACGCCTGTAATCCCAGCTACTCGGTGAGGCTGAGGCAGGAGAATCACCTGAATCCAGGAGGCAGAGGTTGCAGGAAAAAAAAAAAAAAAGCAAACATCGACAGAACTGAATGGAAAAGTACAGAGCAATATAATGAACAATATAATAAAGGAAGCTACTTCGATACCCCACTTTGAATAATGGACAACCAGACAGAAAATGAACAAAGAAATTGCAGACTTGAACAACACTATAGACCAAATGGACCTAACAGACATACAGAAAATTCCATCGAATAACAGCAGAATATACAAAAATGATCTCAAATGTAAACATAACATTCTCTAGGATAGATCACATGTTCGGTCACAAAACAATTCTTAACAAATTTAAGAAGATTAAAACTATACCACATATCTTTTCTGATGACAATAGGATGAAACAAGAAATCAACTGCAGAAAGAAAACAAGAAAATTCACAAATACGTAGAAAATAAACCGCACACTTTTGGTCAAAGGAGAAATCAGAAACTATCTTGAGACAAAAGAAAGCAAAACACAACATGTCAAACTTATGGGACAACACCAAGAAACTAGAAAAAGAAGAACAAACTCAGTATAAAGTTGACAGAAGGGAGAAAATAATAAAGATTAAAACAGAAATGAAATAGAGATTAAAAAAACAATAGAAAAAATAAACTATATGTTGGTATACTGAAAAGATAAACAAATCGACACACTTTTAGTTAGGCTAAGAATAAAAGAGAAAAGATTCAAATAAATAAAATCAGAAACGAAAGTGGAGACATTGCAACCAATGCCACAGAAATAAAAAGGCTCATAGGAGACAACTGTAAACAATTATACATCAACGAAGTAGGTAACTTAGAACAAACTGATAAATTCCTAAAATCACACAGCCTAACAAGACTGAATCATGAAGAAATAGAAAGTCTAAACAGGCTTACAACTAGTAAGAAAACTGAATCAGTAATCAAAAACCTCCCAACAAAGAAAAGCAGATGGTTTTACTGGTGAATTCTACTAAACATTTAAAGAAGAATTATAGCCAATCCCTCTCAAACTCTTCCAAAACACTGAAGAGGACAGAATATTTACAAAATTATTTCTTATGGGCCAGCATTACCTTAGTACCAAAGCCAGATAAAGATACCACACACAAAAAAAATCAAAAAAACTACATGCCAATATTCTTAACAAACAGATGTGAAAGTCTTAACAAAATACTGGCAAAACAAATTCAAGAACATATTAAAAGGATCATATACCATAATCAAGTGGGGTTTACCTCTGGAATGCAAGGATGATTTACAAAAATTAATTGATGCAATACATGACATTAACAGAATGAAGGATAAAAAATCACATGATCATCTCTACAGATGCAGAAAAAAAGTCTGATAAAATTTAACACATTTTCATTATAAAAACCTTCAACAAACTAAGAAAAGAGGAAAATTACCTCCACATAATAAAGACCATAATATGAAAAGCCCACAGCTAATACTCTACTTGATGTTGAAAAACTGAAAGCTACCTAAAGTGATCTACAGAATCAATGCAATCCCTATCAAAATTCCAGTGAGCAAGGATTCCAAATTGCCAAAACAATCTTAAAAAGGAAGAAAGCTGGAGACATCACACTTCTTGATTTCAAAATGCATGACAAAGCTACAGTAAATAAAACAGCATGGCATAGGTATAAAGACAGACATACAGATCAACTGAACAGTACAGAGTCCAGAAACAAATCCAAACATAAACGGTCACCTGATCTTCAGGGCCAAGAATACACAACATGGAAAGGATAGTCTCTCTGACAAATGGTGTTGGGAAAACAACATACAAATAAAAAATAATAAAGGCCAGGCACAGTGGCTCACTCCTGTAATCCCAGCACTTTGGGAGGCCAAGGCGGGAGGATCACCTGAGGTAGGGAGTTCAAGACCAGCCTGACCAACATGGAGAAACCACATCTCTACTAAAAATACAAAATTAGCTGGGTGTGGTGGCACATGCCTGTAATCCCAGCTACCCGGGAAGGCTGAGGCAGGAGAATCACTTGAACCTGAGAGGCGGAGGTTGCAGTGAGCCGAGATCATGCCATTGTACTACAGACTGGGCAACAAGAGCAAAACTCCATCTCAAAAAAAATAAAAATAAAAATAAAAATAAAATAAAATAAAAGAAGGCCTTCATCTTACACTATACACAAGAATCAGCTCAACATGGATTAAGACTTAAATGTAACGCCTGAAACTGTCAAACTCCTACAAGAAAACAGAGGAAAAGCTTTGTGACATTGGGTCTTGGCAATGCTTTCATCGATACAACTCCAAAGGAACTGGCAACATAAAAGGAAAAATAGATGACATCAAACTAAAACCTTCTGCACAGCAAAGGAAACTATGAACAGAGAGAAATGGTTGCCTATGGAATGGAAGAAAATATTTGCAAACCATTTATCTGATAAGGAGTAAATTTCTAAAATATGTAAGGAACTCCTGTAACTCAATAGCAGAAAACAACCCATTAAAAAATGGGCTATGCATTTGAACAGGGATTTTTCTAAAGGAAACAAACCAACGGCCAACAGGTATATAAAATGATGTTCACATCACAAATCATTAGGGAAATGCAAATCAAAACCACAATGAGATATCACCTTATACCTACTAGCTATTATCAAAAAAAAAAAAAAAAAGGCAATGTGTTGGCAAGGATATGGAGAAACTGGAACCCTAATATAATGTTGGTGGTGCTGTAAAATGGTGTGATCCCTATAGAAAAAAGCACAGAGGTTCCTAAAAAAATTTGGAATAGAACTACCATATGATTTAGCCACTCAACTCCAGGTTTTTATCCAAAAGAACTAAACTAAGGATTCCAAAGCAATATTAACACTCCCAAGTTCACTGCAGCACTATTCAAAATAGCCACAAGGTGGAATGAATCCATTCACAAAAGAATGGATAAAGAAAATACTATACATACGTACATACATAAACACAAACACATATATACATACATACACACAAATATAAAATATACACACAATGGAATATTATTCGGCTATTAAAAAGAAGCAATCCTTCAATATGTGACAACATGGATGAACCTTGACGACATTGTGCTAAGTGAAATAAGCTAGTGAAAAAAGGACTAATACTGCATGATTCCATTTATATGAGGTATATGAAATTGTCAAACCCATAGAGCAGAGAATGCATAGAATGGTGGCTATCTGGTGCTAACAGGAAAGGAGAAACAGGAAATTGCTAATTGACAGGTATAAAGTGTCAGTTATGAGAGATGAATACTTCTTTTCTTTTTTTTTTTTTTTTTGGTTTGTTTTTTTGAGACAAGAGTCTCGCTCTGTTACCCAGGCTGCAGTGCAGTGGCACAATCTCAGCTCACTGCAGCCTCCACCTCCCAGGCTCAAGCAATTCTCCTGCCTCAGCCTCCTGAGTAACTGGGATTACAGGTGTGCACCACCACACCTGGCTAAGTTTTTTTTTTTTTGAAATGGAGTCTTTGCTCTGTCACCCAGGCTAGAGTGCATTGGCACAATGCAACCTCTGCCTCCTGGTTCAAGTGATTCCTCTGCCCCAGCCTCTCGAGTAGCTGGGACTATAGGCATACACCACCACACCTGGCTAATTTTTGTATTTTTAGTAGAGATGGAGTTTCACCATATTGCAGGCTGGTCTCAAACTCCTGACCTCATGATCCACCCCCCTTGGCCTCCCAAAGTGCTGAAATTACAGGCATGAGCCACTGTGCCCAGCCAAAAGATGAATACTTCCTAAAAATCTATTGTACACCTTTGTGACTATAGTTAATAATGTATCTTACACTTGAAAATCTTTCAGCGGGGTAGATCTCAAGTATTCCTACCGTAATAAAATATATTACCAAACCAAAATTTTAGAATCCTAAATCTGACATGATATTCTGTAACAAAAAAAGGTCAATTACTAATAAGTGAGTTATGAACCTGTCATAAACCTCAAATATACTGCATATACACTTGATTTCATCTTTGAAAGTGAGAAATATCTCTTGACTTTATGGATGCTATATAACGTTTCTTTTAAGAAAAAAAAAAGGCCGGGCGCGGTGGCGCAAGCCTGTAATCCCAGCACTTTGGGAGGCCGAAACGGGCGGATCACGAGGTCAGGAGATCGAGAACATCCTGGTTAACACGGTGAAACCCCGTCTCTACTAAAAATACAAAAAACTAGCCGGGCGAGGTGGCGGGCGCCTGTAGTCCCAGCTACTCGGGAGGCTGAGGCAGGAGAATGGCGGGAACCCGGGAGGCGGAGCTTGCAGTGAGCTGAGATCCGGCCACTGCACTCCAGCCTGGGCGACAGAGCGAGACTCCGTCTCAAAAAAAAAAAAAAAAAAAAAAAAAAAAAAGAGATGGGAACTTGCTATGTTGACCAGGCTGGTCTTGAACTCCCAGCCTCAAGTGATCTTCCTGCCTCAACCTCCCAAGTGCTGGGATTACAGGCATAAGCCACTGCGTCCGGCCTATGGAAGCTATACAACTATATGACAGAAACTGTTCTACACTTACAGAGAGAAATGTAAGAGGGGAAGCTAAGAATTTATTAGATAACATGTAGAACTGCCTATTCTGAGGTACCTTCTTTCATTTATACAGCCAACATTTGGGCATTTACTTAGGATACCAAAAAAAAAAAAAATCAAAAATTCTACTCCTTAGAATCGCCACCATTTAATGATATTAAAATATGCAAATTTATTTGTTATATTAATTAATGCACTGTATCATTGATGTCCCCAATGTTAAAGGACATAAAAAAGGAAAGCAATTATATACTAGGGAAGATCTCTAAGGTTTTATAATAGAAAGATGGTAACTAATCTGGGTCTTTTTATATCTATCATGGCACTTTGTGAGAGCAGCTTAAGTTGGTCTTTACTTGAAGTATTTTTTAACTTCTGAGGTTGACTTACACTAGCATAAGGCTATGTAATTTATGCCTTCCTAATCTCTAAATCACATAACAGTATTTGAAATCCAGGACTTTTACTATTCCATGTGTATTTTTAGAAGCTGCTGCAACATAACACTATAGGCCAAAAATCATGTATAAAATCTACTTCTAGGTTTTACAGGATTAATATGGAACTAAATGAAATATGTTCAACATGTTTACAAAAGCAAATGGCAGAGCTATATATGCTGGTTTTCTGATATTCCTATTTTTACGTTAGATGAATTCAAGATTTTCAGATGGTTTTATAGAGGTAGAACTATGGCGTAGAGGTGGGGAAGAGTACCAGGAAAAGAAAAATAAGGCTGTAAAAGTTGAATACAGCACCCAGATTTTGGTTTTTAATTATTATTCCCTAACAAGAATAACCAGGACTCAACAGAGCAGTGGCTGATTCCAGGGCTGGGGAAAGGAAAACAGATGAACTGGAGCATTTCATAGTGTCAGAAAAAAGTGCTCAAGAAAAATAGGATTGGTGCATGTCAAACAACAGGATGGGTGCCAACACTGGAACAATTTAAATGAAATAAACAGTAATAGCAGTAGATTATGACCCAAAGAGTAAAAAAGATATACTGACGAGTCTGTACTTTTATAAATGAATGACTGAATACACCAATGAGGGAGAAGGAACAATTCTTCATCACAGAAGAATTCCAACTAATAAATATAGGATGAATGAAGGGAATAGAAAAATCATCAGAATAGAACATAATACAGGCAAGATCTACCATTGAATACGAAAATTAATGGCTGAATGTTTAAGGAGACACAGAATATTTACATAGTCTCAAAGTATCTCTCCCAAAATATTAATTACAGAAGAAAATAGTAATTTTACAGCAGAGAAACCTGGCAGACATAAACTGAAACACATAATCAAGGTTAGTATCATTTGTAACAAGACATACTGATACCACATATCCCCTGATATTTTTTAAAAAGGCACAATACCTCTGTGGCATTTTTCCCCAAAAATGCATAATCTTAATATAACTATGAGAAAATACCAAACAAAATCAAATTGAGGAGCATTCTACAAAATACTTGACCAGGTAATGAGATACTGGATCTGAGTAAGATGGTAAACTAGAAGCCTCTAGCACTCATTGCCCTCACACAGACAGACAGAACAACAAATAAACAAATGTATTTTGAAGACAATAGCTAAGGGAGAACACTGGGGTACATCACAGGAACAACAGAAACCCTGGTGAGTACAGAAACTTAGGATGGCCACACGGAGAATGGAAGGAAATGCTGAGTCTCCACCACCCCATTCTCCAAATGGGACCAGTTGAAAGCCAGGAGGAACTTCTCCTCATGGTGAGGAGATAAGCAAGAGGATCCCAGCAACCTCCATCAACACCTTGGACATGCAGAGATCTTACCTCACAGGTACAAAGTCCAGCTGATGGAATTACCTGGAGTCCATGTAACTGTGCTCACCCTAGAGAAAAAGCAAACACTAGGCTCCACACCCTGTGGCTACTACGCTATTGCCATCGTAGAATTGGAACTATGGCTGGAGGATGTCTTGCTCTGGGGGTGAGTAGCCATGACTCTCCTTCATCTCTGAGACTAGGATGCAACTTAACCACCGCCCCAGCCAAGTGGTCCAACATCCCCAAGCCAAGCTTCCTTTCCTGTGGGGCCAAGCAGAGGTAGAGTCACTTTACTTACCCCTCCACCCTTCTGCTTGAGCTGAAGTAGTATCTTGACTCTTGCAAAAACAGTATTTTGGCCACTCCGAGTAGTCATGTCTCCCTAAAGCCTAAGTTGAAGCAGTGCCCTGCATCCCAGGAAATGGTGACTTGGCCACCCAGAAGAATGATCGTGCTTCACAGTACCTAAGCTGAAGTGGAGCCTTACATCCCAGAGAGATGGTTCCTGGTCTTTCCAGAATAGTCACACTCCCCCAAGCTGGAGCTGAAGTAGCATTATCACCCTCTGGGAATAGGTGTCTTGGCTGAGCTCAGCAGCTGCACATCTCAGAGCTGAGCTGATGTAGTAGCCTGCATCCCAGGGTAAAAAAGCAGTGGCTAAGCTGAGATACTCTGCCCTACAGGCCAAACAACTCTAGTACCCTGCTTCTGTGTAACTGGTCTAGCTACCTAGAGCATGAGTTGCTGAGATACCCATCTCCCTTGATGGTGGAGTCAGCACTGTGTTGTTCCTTGTTCCTCGCAGGGTCCAATGACAGCTGTGCTCTGCCATTCTGTGTATTTGCTGCCACTACATCTGGCCTCCCAGAGGGAGGATACTGCTGAGCCCCACTATACTGGGGTCTAGAATTATTACTACACAGTTGATCATCCTCTAGAACCCAAGTTGCCACTGAGCCCTACTGGCTCAGATTCCCAAACTGCAGCTGTACTTTGCTCCCTAGGCTCAAACCTCCAGAGTACCCCTTCTTCCATGGAGTCAGACCAGAGCTGTGTTCTGCCTCCTTCAGGGGTAGAATCATAGCTACAACTCAGCTTCCTGAGGCCAAGCTGCTAGATGGTACCTGAGTCACAGATTTTGGTTCTATGGGCAACCAGCATCCAACCCTGCCACAGAAAGTAAACCTGCACTCCAAGACCCAGGTGCCAAAATAGGGTCATGAGACCCTGAGACTAGGACCTCCGTCTGCCCCACAGCTGCTCTGGACATCTGCACCTGGAACCCAGAGCTGCTGCAGCTGCTTGCAAATTGTGTCAGACCTGACAATAAGTGGGATCCCCTTGGCTAAGTCTCCCAATTGTGGGGAAAATGAGAACAGAAGAATCCCAAAAAGCCTATGACACCAAGGACGTTAACCATCTATGCTGCTGCTGCTGCTGCTGCTGCCGCCACAAAGTTCTACAGCCTAGGTCACTGAGGTGCCCACAGTTAATGCTGATGTTGAATGCAGCTGAAGCAGCTGCATGGAGACTATACCACTGCACCTATCTGGAAAGAGAGTCACCATACCCTTTTCCAAGTGGCACACTAAAACCCAAAAACAGGTGAAAGTCTGACTCTATGAAAGATATTTTCGAAAGTTTGGAAGAGACAACTGTTCTACCAGATGCACAGACATCAATGCAGGGACAGACTATTCAATGAAATCAGGAAAACAATTCACAATATAAACAAGAAATTCAACAAAGAGATATAAATAAGAAGAACCAAACAAAAATGCTATAGCTGAAGAATTCAATAAATGAAATTTTAAAAAATACAATAGAGAGCTTCAGCAGCACACTTTGACCAAAAAGAAAGAATCTCTGAATATGAAGGTAAGTTATTTGAAATTTGTCATCGGAGAAAGAAAAGGAAATAAGAATGAAAAAGAATGAAGGAAGCCTACAAGACTTATGGGACAACATTAAGCAAACAAAACTTTGTACTATGGGAGTTTCAGAAGAAGAAGAAGGGAAAAGGTGTAGGAAAATCTATTTAATAAAATCACAGCAGCAAACTTCTCAAGTCTGCGAAGAAATACGCACATTCAGATCCAGGAAGCTCAAAGGTCCCCAAATAGATCCAATCCAAATCATTCCCCAAGGCACGTTATAGTCAAATTGTCAAAACTTAAAGAGAGAATTATAAAACCAGCAAGACAAA
Source organism: Macaca fascicularis (assembly GCF_037993035.2). NCBI lineage: Eukaryota > Metazoa > Chordata > Mammalia > Primates > Cercopithecidae > Macaca > Macaca fascicularis. Next base: position 113,948,005 of record NC_088385.1, read on the forward strand.
AGTGTCAAGTCATATATAAGGAAATCTCCAATAGACTAACAGCAGATTTCTCTGAAGAAACCTCACAGGCCAGGAGAAAATGGGATGATCTATTCAAAGTGCTAAGAGAAAAAAATTGCCACCAAAAATACCATACTCAGCAAAGATATCCTTCAGAAACAAGGGAGAAATAAAATCTTTCCCAGACAAGCAAAACTGAGGAAATTCATCACCACTAGATAAGGCTTACAACAAATTCTCAAGGGCAGTCGGGTGCGGTGGCTCATGCTTATAATCCTAGCACTTTGGGAGGCTGAAGTGGGTGGATCATGAGGTCAAGAGATCAAGACAAGCATGGCTAACCTGGCGAAACCCCGTCTCTCCTAAAAATACAAAAATTAGCTGGGTGTGGTGGCACACACCTGTAGCCCCAGCTATTCATGAGGCTGGGGCAGGAGAATCGCTTGAACCCAGCAGGCAGAGGTTGCAGTGAGCCAAGACTGCATCACTGCACTCCAGCCTGGTGACAGGCAAAACTCTGTCTAAAAAAAAAAAAAAGGAAAAAAATTAGTTGGGCATGGTGGCACACACCTGTAATCCCAGCTACTCGGGAGGCTGAGGCACAAGAATCACTTGAACCTAGGAGGTGGAGGTTCCAGTGAGACAAGATCATGTGACTACACTTCAGGCTGGGTGACAGAGTGAGAATGTCTCAAAAAAAAAAGAAATGCTCAAGGGCATCCTACATGTAAAAACACGAAGACAATAATCAGTATCATGTAAATATGCACCAGTATAAAACTCACTGGTAGAACAGATACACAAATTAGAAAAAGAATAAAAACTTACAACTACAGAAAACCACCAAACCACAATGACAAATAATAAGAGAGAAAGAAAGAGAGAATATACAAAACAACTAACAAAGTGACAGGAATAAAACCTCGCCAATCAGTAATAACCTTGAACAATAAATTGATTAAATTTCCCACTAAAAAGCTATAGAGTAGCCAAATAGATTTTAAAAACAAAATGATCCAATTGTATGCTGCCAACAAGAAACTTAATTCATCTGTAAGAAACATATAGAATGAACGTGAAGGGATGAATAAAGATATTCCACACAAAGAAAAACCAAAAGCAAAAAGGAATAGCAATATTTACATTAGACAAAGCAGAATTTAAGTCAAAAACTAAAAAGAAACAAAAGTTCATAATACAATGATAAAAGGATCAATTCAACAAGAGGATATAACAACTGTAAATATAATATATCCAACACTGGAGCACCCAGATATAAAGCAAATATTATTCAATCTAAAAGGACAGATTCCATTACAATAATAGGGACTTAACCATCCAACTCACAGCACTGAAAAGATCGTCTAGGCAGAAGAAAATCAACAAAGAAACACAGGACTTAAACTGCACTCAAGACCAAATGGACCTAACAGACATTTAGAACACTTCATCCCACAGTTGTAGAATACACATTCTTTTCACTGGCATATGAAAAATTCTGTGGATAGACCACACGTTAGATCACAAAACAAGACACAACAAATTTAAGATAACTGAAATCTTATCAAGTATCTTTTCTGACCACAATGGAATAAAATTATAAATCACTACAAGAACTTTTGAAGTTATACAAATATAGGGAAATCAAAGAACTCACTTCTGAATGACCAATGGATCAATGAAGAAATTAAGAAAAAGACTTAAACATTTATTAAAACAAATGAAAGTCAAAAACCAACATAACAAAACCTATGGACCACAACAAAAACAGTATTAAGAAGCTTATAGCAAAAAACACTGATATGGTTTGGCTCTGTGTCCACACCCAAATCTTATCTTGAATTGTAGTTCCCATAATCCCAAAGCGTTGTGGGAGGAATCAGGTGGAAGGTAATTGAATCATGGAGGCAGTTCCCACTATGCTGTTCTCCTTATAGTGAATTTGTTCTCATGAGATCTGATGATTTTATAAGAAGCTTCCCCCTTTGCTTGGCACTCATTTTCCTTCCTGCTGCCACGTGAAGAAGGATGAGTTTGCTTCCCTTTCTGCCATGATTGTAAGTTTCCTCAGGCCTCCCCAGCCCTGCAGACCTGTGAGTCAATTAAACCTCTTTTCTTTATAAATTTACCCAGTCTCAGATATTTCTTCACAGCGGTGTGAGAACAGACTAAGACAAACACCTATGTCAAAAAAGTAGGAAGATTTCAAATAAACAATCTAACAAAGTATTACAAGGAACCAGAAAAGCAAAAACAAAGCAAACCCAAAATTCATAGAGGAAAAAACCAATCAAGGTTGGCGCAAAATAAAATTGAGACTAAAAAAAATTATAAAAGATCAACAAAATGAAAATTTTTAAAGACAGAATTGACAAATCAATAGGTAGACTAATATAGAAAACAAGTATTATATAATAGCGGTTCAAAGCAATTACATTATTTTTTGAATGCTAGTATTCATTCAGATTTTTTTTTTTTCCTGAGATGGACTCTTGCTCTATCGCCCAGGCTGGAGTGCAGTGGCGTGATCTTGGTTCACTGCAACCTCTTCCTCCTGGGTTCACGCCACTATCCTGCCTCAGCCTCCTGAGTAGCTGGGATTACAGGCACCTGCCACCATACCTGGCTAACTTTTTGTATTTTTAGTAGAGACAGTTTCACTACGTTGGCCAGGCTGGTCTCAAACTCCGGACCTCATGATCCGCCCACCTCGGCCTCCCAAAGTGCTGGGATTACAGGTGTGCGTCACCGTGCCCAGCCATTCATTCAGATTTATCCATATACTCATGGTTTCTGCTGCTCTTTATATCTTTCTGTATCTCTGTATTTCTATGTAGAATCATTTTCCTTTTGCCTGGCAAAACCCCTCTAGAATTTCCTTCATATTTGATCTGCAGATTCTGTTTATCTCTCCTCTCCTTTTGGAATTTCAGTACAAACATTTCAGATTCCTTTACCAAATACCATATATCTCTCATGCGATTTTCTGTATTTTCCATCCTATTATCTCTTTTGTGTTTGAATCTGGCTATTTCTTCTGAACTATCAGTTCATCAATTACCTCCTCAGCTATATCTAATCTTCTGGTAAGCCTATCCACTGACTTGTTAACTTCAGCTATTGTATTCTCCATTTCTAATATTTTCATTTGCTTATCTAAAGCTGTCAAAATTCCCTATCATTTTCAATTTTTGAAAATATTAATCACAGTTCTTTTTAAATCCACGATTGATAACTCTAATGTGGATTTCTTACGAGTCAGTTTCTAATTGTCTGTTTTTTTCCTCCTGGTTTCAGCCATTTTTTGTCTTTCAAAATGCCTGGTTATTTTTTACTGCGTTCCAGACATTATATTTAAAAAGCTATAGATATTCTCCTTTAGAGAATTTTTTTTTTTTTTTTTTTGAGATGGAGTCTCGCTCTGTCGCCCAGACTGGAGTGCAGTGGCGCGATCTCGGCTCACTGCAAGCTCCGCCTCCCGGGTTCACGCCATTCTCCTGCCTCAGCCTCCCGAGTAGCTGGGACTACAGGCGCCCGCCACCACGCCCGGCTAATTTCTTTTTGTATTTTTAGTAGAGACGGGGTTTCACCGTGTTAGCCAGGATGGTCTCGATCTCCTCACCTCGTGATCCGCCCGCCTCGGCCTCCCAAAGTGCTGGGATTACAGGCTTGAGCCACCGCGCCCGGCCTAGAGAATCTTAACATTTACTTGTGGCGCACTTCTGAAATATGATCTAATATCATTAATCAGTTAAGTATTAAGCTGATTTCCTATGGGCTTTAGTGCTTGTACAGGATATTTTATTCACTCTATTCCTAGGATATTGCCTTTCAGGGGTCTCAACCACAAGTTGAAATAGTACAGGGCTCCTCTTCCTTGTTAGTCTCTGAACTCCATTTTTTTCCCTTTCAGCCCAACCCGACTGCTAAAAATTCTGCTCAGTTGCTCAGTCACCATTGTAATTTTCAGAATTGACTTTTGCATTAAGGAAAAAGCAGCATCAAATGTCAAGTTCAATTATCTTGGTTTTCCTTTTCCTCCAGATCTTAGCCCCACAAATTCTTACTGTCTTTTTTTTTGCTTGTTTTGCGATAGAGTCTCATTCTGTTGGCCAGAGCGGAGTGCAATAGTGCGATCTTGGCTCACTGCAGCCTCCGCCTCCTGGGTTCAAGCGATTCTCCTGACTCAGCCTCCTGAGTAGCTGGGACTACAGGCACATGCCACCATGCCTGGCTAATTTTTGTATTTTTTTTTTAGTAGAGTTGGGGTTTCACCATGTTGGCCAGGCTGGTCTCAAACTCCTGACCTCAAGTGATCTCCCTACTTCGGCCTCCCAAAGTGCTAGAATTACAGGTGTGAGTCATCGTGTTCAGCCAAATTCTTACTATCTTTGTAACTCTTTGATGGCTTCAAAGAGATTTTTAAAAAATATTTTCTGAGCTTTCCATGTATTTTTAGCATACAAACATGGTGTTTGGTCTAAGACAACCAAATCAGCCACTTCCAGAAGTAGAAATGCTCAATTTAACATATATTTAGTTTGAAGTGCCTATGAGACATCGAAGAGGACTTGTTAATTATAAAATGATGTACATAATTCTGGAATTTAAGCTAGACATCTGCAATAGTAGATATAAATTTGGGACTTACTGTAGAAATGACCCTAAATGCTATAAAACTAGATGTACATGTGGAAGAACAGTTGGATGGAAGAAAAACGAAGGCATTCAAGGAAGTAAGGAGATAAAGAAAATGGAGTGGTTACAAGAGAGAAAGTGGGGGAGACACAAACGGAGATTAAAAGCAAGAGAACATCTTTCTATAAGAACATAGGAATAATGGAAAGAAGAAGAAAAAGCTAGAAAAAATGGGAAGGTAGAGAGAGAAACTGAGGAGGGCTGGGAAGAAAGATGGCAAGGGCAGGGAAGTTTGGAAGAAGGAAGGTAGGATAGGCAGGTAGAACAAAAAAAGGAAGGGAAAGACAGAATAAGTGATATGATTTGGACATTCTGTCCCTACAAAGCTCATGTTGAAATGTGACCTCCAGTATTGGAGGTGGGCCTAGTGGAAGCCATTTGGGTCACTAGGGCAGATACCTCATGAATGGCTTGGTGCTATCTATTAGTTCATGTAAGATTTGGTCGTTTAAAGGACCCTGGCACCTCCTCCCCTCTCTCTTGCTCCCTCTCATCATGTGATTCTCCTGCTTCCGTTTCACCTTCTGCCACAATTTTAAGTTTCCCAAGGCCGTCAACAGAAGCAAATGTTAGCACAATGCTTCATGTATAGCCTGCAGAAGTGTGTGCCCAAATACCTCTTTTCTTTATAAATTACTAGTCTGAGATGTTCCCTCACAGCAGAACAAACAGACTAACACAGAAAGGAAGAAAGGTTGACAGAAAGGACAGACATTTCTGAGATGGACCTTCGTAAAGATGACAGAGACAGACTAACCAGCCTTGGAAGGACAGACTAACCAGTCTCAGAAAGGAAAAATGGATGTTTGGATGTCAATTAGGAAAGAAGGAGGGGGGCAGGATGAAAGAAAGGAAGAGTGGAATGGATGAGAAAGAGCAGGACGGAAAGATTCAGACACTTTGATAAGGAGACTCAACCGGGAAGTGAGTAGGAGCGCTCTAGAAAAATGAAAATAATGAAAGAACAAAAAAAATCCAATTAAGATAACCACCAACTATGATGTGGTTTTCAATGATTAAAATAAGAAAAGTAGAGAAACACTTTAAAAATTTCAAAAAAGAGGGTTATGAACCTGTCATGGACTGAAAACAAATTTCAATTACATGCGTTTACACATTTGAAAATAAAAATGTTCCCTAACCATATAGATGTTATATAATTATATGAAAAACATTTTTTATGTAGAGAAAAAACAAATAAATAGAAACAACAGAACTATTCTTAAATAATCCTTTGAGTCACATTATCTTATTTAGGTAAGAAGTCACATTTAGGCCCATATTAATTTTTAATATTCTTATAGTCCTACTGCTTTTATGTCCTTTTCATGGTAAAATATTAGTGACCAATAAAATGCAGAAAATCGTATCTGAAGGACTTTCATTCACTCATTCTTTCAATCGACAATTGGGTATTTTCTTGAGTTAAAAAGAAATCAATAAAGCTTTAAAAATAAATAGATACATAAGAAGATACAGAATTCCCATCCTTGAAGTCTTCCAAATTTAATGAGAATGAGATATGAATATTATCTATTGAACTGCATTATCAAAGTTCACAGCACAGAGGAGTCAATCTGTCAAGGAAGGTCCACAAAGTTTCACGAAGATAATCTTTGATGTGGGCCTTTTAACTATCATAGCATTTCACTTTGTGACAGTAGCACAAAATGATCTTTAATAGAAGTATATATATCTTCTAGAGTTGAATTATACTAGCACAAATCTATATAACTTATGCCACCATGATTTTGAAAACCACATAGAGGTAATTAATTGTAATCTAAGGTTCCTACTAATTTTTATCTATTTTTAAAGAACACTATATTGTGACTACAAAGAGGAGGGAAAATCAGGAGAAGATCTACTTGGGTACTTTAGGAGACTTATATAAAATTAAATAAAATCTGTTAAGCATTTGTAAAAGGCAAATTGTCTTAGAACTATATATAATGATTTTCTGTAGTCAGTCTAAAAGAAATTTCCCTTCTCAAAAAAATTATTCAAAAATGCTGAAAATTATTCTGATTTTTCTGATCTATGATATAAACTGTAAACAACTATCCCAAGTTTGCATGAGATTTTTCTAATGGTTACTTGGTAAGAATGATTTTTAAAGAGAAAGAGAAGAAAAAGAAAATCAAGAAAGCCATCAAAGAACCTAGAATTCTACATCCAGTGTAAATAAGGATGGTATCTTCAGACAAACTTGGGAGAGTTGACCATTAGCAGCCTTTTACTATAGAGAATTCTAAAAAATCTAATGTAATTAGATTTGAGACTCTCCTAAAATGACAGTGCCCCCTCACCACAATGGCAGTCCCTTGAATAACACTTTTAATCATTTATTTATTCAACAAATATTTATTGAGAACTTATGTACTAAAGACTGTACTAGATATTAGAAACATACCTGTGATTTTTTAAAAGTCAAACTTCCTACAATTTGAAGCTAATATTCTAGAAGGAGAGGGAGTAAAGACAGAAAAATACAAAAACAATAAAGCAAACTGTTCAAATGGTAATAACTGAATAAAACAAAGTTAAAGGGGAAACTGGGACTTCAGGGAGTACAGGAATGGAGACTGGTATTTTATATGAAACAAGTCAAGAAAAGACTCACTGACAATAGAACATCTGTGCAGAGACCTAAAGGAAAGTAGGAGAACAAGCAATGCTGGTAGGGAAACATTCTGTGCAGAGGGAACAGCAGATGTACAACACAGATGAAGAATATGCATGGCACTTTAAAAAGAATACTCAAAAAACCAGTATGGCTACAGCACAGAGAGTGAAAGAGTGGCAAGAGATTAGGTTAGAAAGTTATCAAGTTCCAGTTCACATGACATCTTGTAAACTTTGCCTTTTACTCTGAGATGTAAGCCACTAGAGGTTGATCCTACTTGTGATTATGAAGGATCACAATGGGCTGAAGAGAAAGGAGAGAACTAGAGAACCTGAAGGGAAATTATTTGGTAGTTAATGTGGAAGCATGAGATGGTCTGAACTTGGATACATTTTGCAGGCAGAGCCAATATAATTTAATCAACATGTTTAAAGTAAAAAATAAAGGCAAGGAGTAAGAAATGGCAAATTTGAAAAAGAACCAAAGAAAACCTCTACATATTTTGAAAAATATAATAATTGAAATCCAAACTTAACAGATACAGTTAAAAATAAAATTTATAGAATAGCCGATAAAAAGACATTTTTAAAAATGAAGTACAGAGAGCCAAAGAGATGGAAAATAGGAAGAAGATATGAAGAGTGCAGTAAAAATGTCTAACACATGTATACATTTTTTTTTTTTTGAGACAGAATTTCACTCTTGTTGCCCAGGCTGGAGTGCAATGGTGCAATCTCAGCTCACCACAACCTCTGCCTCCCGGGTTCAAGCGATTCTCCTGCCTCAGCCTCCTGAGTAGCTGGGATTATAGGCATGTGCCACCATGCCCGACTAATTTTTTGTATTTTTGGTAGAGATGGGGTTTCTCCATGTTGGTCAGGCTGGTCTTGAACTTCCAATGTCAGGTGATTCGCCTGCCTCAGCCTCCCAAAGTGCTGGGATTACAGGCGTGAGCCACTGTGCCCAGCCACAGATGTACTTCTAAAAAGAGAAAATAAAACAAGGCAAGGCAATATCTGAAAAAGTAACAGCTGAAAAACTTTCAAAGCTGATGAAAGATAGCAACAAACAGGTTTCAAGGAGCCCTATAAATCCAAGAGAAGTAAATACAAAGAAACTCAGACCGAGATTCATAATTGAAAAACTTCAGAACATGTCAGAGAAAGAGAATATTTAAAATTAGATAAAAAGATACAAGATATTACTTCCCAAAAAAGTATGAGAGGGAGTGGCAGCTGACTATAACTACATCCCCAACAGGCTGAGAGAAAATCACTGTCAACCTAGAATTCTATATCCAGTGTAAACAAGGCCAGTATCTTCAAACAAATCTGAGAGTTTACCATTACCAGTCTTTTTCTATAGAGAATTCTAAAAGATATATCTGAGATAAAAGAAAAATGTTCCCAAATGGAACAGCTGAGATGCTAGAAAGAATAAAGAACATTGTAAATGGTAGGTATGTGGGTAAATAAATACCGGCCTTATAAAACAAGAATAATACATTTTGGTTTGTAAAAACGAAAACAGAGAAATGAACAGAAGTAGAATATATAAATCAGAAGAAAAGTAATTAGAGTTTGCATTTCAAGGGCCTTGAATTATCCAATAAATAGACAAAATTATTAACTTTAGACATTAATCAATGTGCTTCTGGTAATTTCTAAACACTCTTTTAGTGTTTACTCTAGAATAAACTTAGTGTTTACTCTAGCTAAAATAATGTGTAATTATTTTATTAATTAATAAATTTATTAATAAGTCTGATAAACTGATTAATAAATCTAGTGATTAGAAAGAAAATGAAATTTAAAACAATAGAATTTAAAAGAAGATTAAAAAATAGAACAGGAAACACAAAATAACATGACAATAAATCCAAATGCTTTGGTAATTATAACAAATGTAAATAGACTAACGAAAGGCTTCAATTAATTAAAAACTATCAGACTAAATAAACAAATGTTAATATATGCTATTTACAAGAGACGTCTAAAAGACTCCAGAAAGTCTGGGAAAAAAAGGGATACAAAAAAGTTGACCATAAACATAGCAAAGAAAGCTGCCATAGCTATATTAATTATAAACATAATGAACTTTAAAGAAATATACTATAAAGTCATGTTCATAATGACTTTAACCAGGTTAATAATTATCTAAATATATACATATTTTACACATATTTCTCCATACCTCATAATGATAAAAACAAAAGCCTTCACTTCACCAGGAGGACATATATTTAATTTTAGCATCTCAAAATGTAAAGTAAAAATGACAGAGCTTCAAATAAAGACAGATCTATGACTAAACTGGGTGGATTTTAACATTCTTCTGATAATAATTGAGATAAGCAGACCAAAAATGAGTAAAGAAGATTTGGACAACTTATTAACAACCTTGACCTAATGGAAAAACAAAGAATATTCCATCTAATAACAATGAAGAGAGTAGTATACACATGGAACATTTTTAAAAATTCAGTATATATTGGACCACTTAAAAAAAAGTCTATATCAATTTCAAAGAACTGAAATTATTTACAGTATAGTCTCTGACCTTGACATATTTATGCTAAAAATTAATATTGAAAAGATAATTAGAAAACTTTGCATGTTGGGACTATAATAAATATTATAAAAAACAAAGGGTATAATTCTAAATAATTCACAGACCAAAGGAAAAAACCATAACGAAATTTAGAAAATATCTGGAACTGAATAATGAAAATACCACATTAAAGAGAATGTGGACTTAAACTACAGTAGCAATTAGAGGGATATTTACACACCTAAATGCTTGTAATCAGAAAAAAAGGAAAGGCTAAAAGTAGCCTAAGAATTCAGCCTATTAAATTCAATAGGCTAAACAGGCTATTCAATAAGCTAACACCATTTCAATAAGTTAGTGTAAAAAAAAGCAGAACAAAGAAATAAAATTAACAGACATTTTGAAATAAAAAACAAACCTACCACAGGAAAGGCAAATAAAGTTGGTTTTCTGAAAAGATAATAAAACTAACCAACCTCTGATGAAATGTATCAAGACAAAAGATAGGAGACACAAATAAGCAGTATCAAAAATGAAAAGGTCTTGGTGTAATTGCTCACACCTATAATCCCAGGACTTTGGGAGACTGAGGCAGGAGAATGGCTTGAGCCTAGGAGACAGAGCAAGACCCTGTCTCAAAAAAAAAAAAAAAAAAAAAAAAAAGAAAGAAAGAAAAGGGCAAAATAAACATAGGTACTACATATATTTAAATCAAAAAGGGAATAAAGCTAAATGGGTTTCAATTTCAAGTAACAGCTTAGGTTATTTAGATCAATCTAACTGGTCTAAACAAACAAAAATACTGGTTAAGATATATAAAATATCTCCCTGAAGAGTTGGCAAGACAACAAGGAATTCCCAAACTAAAAGCTAAGTTAAATATATAATCAGTTTTTGCCTTAAGAACATATGCTAATAATCCCAGAGAACCTTAATAGTGGTTTTGACAGCCTCATGGTACAAGAAGGACAGAAGTTAAAGCCTAGAACCAGCTCAAGACAGAGAGTCTAAGATACCCCAAAACATTAAGCCAATATGCCAAAAGGCTAGACATCCTTAGGGAAGAGGTGAACCAGAAACAAAATCCTCTTCCACACCTTGTGTGAGGTTGCCTTGGCACTCAGCAGAAAAAGATGGAAAATATAAATAAAAAGTAAAGAATTTATAGGCTGTAAGCACTGGTCAGCCCTTGGGTGGATTTTCATCAGAGCGGCACAAGAAATCTCAAACAATAAACTTAAAGTGCCCTGGAGTGGTAGTGACTCTAATGCCTTTAATAAGTAAGTTCAAATTCTTTCTAGCGCAAGCTTATCCAACCTGTGGCCCGTAGGCTACATGTGGCCCAGGTCGGCTTTGAATGTGGCCCAACACAATTTTGTAAACTTTCTCAAAACATTATGAGATATATGAACGGACCTTTTTTTTTTTTTTTTTTTTAAAGCTTATCAGCTATCATTAGTGTTAGTTTATTTTATGTGTAGCCTATGACAATTCTTCCAGTGTAGCCCAGGGAAGCCAGAAGACTGCTCTAGAGAAAGACAACCTTATCAAAGCCCTCAGGAAGTTCCCACAAATAATCTTTCAAAAAATAAGAAAAAATCTTCAGAGCAGCAAGAGGATAGGAGTAGATGACAAATTACCTTCAAAGGAGCAAGAGTTTCCAACAGTAATAAAGGTAACCAGAATACAAAAGAATATTTTCAATAAGCTGGTAACAAACCCAGAAACCTAAAATTCTATATTCATGAAGGTATCTTTCAAGAATTAAGACAAACATATAGACGTTTTGATAAAAGAGAAAAGAGTTTGCCTCCAAAAGATGTCACTAAAAAAAAAATTCTAAATGATATATTTTAGGCAGAAGTAAAGTGATTACAGATGATTGTCTAGCATGTAAGAAACATGTAAAGCTATTATGTAACAATAAAAAAAAAGAAAAAATTAAGAGAAAATAAAGTCACTGCATTAGATGCCTTCCAAGTGTTTACAATACAGAAGGGGAAATAGTTACATAAGCACCATAATATATTGCAGCAAGTATTGTACAATACTTAGCCATACTTTTGTTATCAAGATTGAAAAATCTACACTAACGAAACAATGACAATGGTATAAAGAAAGCCCAACAAATGCGAAGTAGAAAGATTTATGGAGTGCCTGTCACTTAATAGGCATAAATAATAATCAGTAAATAATGGGTTGGCAAATCAGGAGGCAACGTGGCACAGGAATTTAAAAAGATAAAGCCCTCCTTACCCACTTGTGAATAAGTAAAATGAGTGAAAACTAAGATCAGGAGTGGGGGAATAGAAGAATGCCTCTTTCTTTCTCTCCAAAGTTTTCCCGCAAACCCACATTTCAAAGATGAGAGGACTGGCATATAATTGAGTAAAACTGCAAAAGCAAACAAAAGCCTTTAAGAAAAGTTGCAGCTTAGCTGAGTGTGGTGGTATGTGCCTGTACTCCTAGCTAGTTGGGAGGCTGAGGCGGGAGGATCACCTGAGTCCAGGAGCTGGGGGTCACAGTGGACTAGCATCATGCCACTGTACTCCAGCCTGGGTGACAGAGCAAGATCCTGTCTCTATAAGAATGAATAAATAAATGAAAAAATAAGAATAAGTTAATTAAGGTTAAGACTGGTGGCTCACACCTGTAATTGCAACACTTTGTAAGGCTGAGTCAAGAGAACTGATTGAGGCCAGGAGTTCAAGACCAGCCTGGGCAACACAGTGAGACACCGTCTCTCCAAAAAAACAAACAACCAAAAAATTAGTTGGGCATGGTGGCATGTGCCTGTGGTCCCAGCTATTTAGAAGGCTGAGGCCACTTGAGCCCAGGAGTTTGAGGCTGTAGTAAGCCATGATTACACCACTGCACTCCAGCCTGGGCAACACAGCAAGGCCCTGTCTCAAAAATAAACAAGCAAACAAATATATAAAGTGTCAGGAATGTTCAAACTGAAGTTTAAAAAAAGTTAAAGATGAGAATACAACTCCTTTTAAAATTCATGCTCAAGGCAAGAAAATTAACAAAGAGAATACAAGCCTATAACTCAGAATAATATAATATTAATAAATGACAGAGAATGCAGAAGGTCCTCTTCCACTAGCACCTGGTAAATACATACACTGAGACACAGATGCACACATACATACTCACACACTTCAATAAGAAACTTTAAATAGGAGTGTACAAACCTAAAGAGAGAACGGAAGTCCAAGATAAACCTCTTGGCAAGAATAACAGAACACCACAGACATAATGAATGAGCTCAAGTTGAGAAAATAGTTACAGGACTGGAGATGAGAAAACAAGTTGGATTTTTAAAGGTGGCTATCAGTGGAGAAAGTTCCTTACAAGCCAGTAAGTGTGCTTACTTTCCTCAGGAAAGTAACAGAAATGGTTATTAAACAAAGTTTAGAAGTACTTAGAAAACAATGCTTGTTCTAAAGTAAAAAAACAGAATTACTAATAAGGCCATGTTAAGATAACCTCTTTTCACTTTCTGATTATTAGATCGGCAATAACATATGACAAAAGTATATGGCAAAGTGAATGATGCTTTTTGTGAAGGCAGAAAATTCTGAATTGTTAAGATTTTTAACTGGATGAATTGTAGCCAATAAAGTATTATTGAATGAATAAATATAAACCTGGAATAAGGATTCTAATATCAATGAGCCTATCATGAGGCTTTCTGTCCCATATATCTCTTGACAGTTTCATATTTTCAATTACACAAAAAAGCTAGAAGGATTTGGAATCTAATCAATCATGTTTTATATCAAGACACTATAAGCATAGATACGGCCTAGGGCAAGTGGTTTAATCTCACTGGACCTATTTCCTCATCTAATAAGTGGATGAAATCAGTGACATTCAAACTTTCTGGCAGTCATTCATATTAATAGTAAGAAAAACGATCCAGTGCAACTAACATGTACGTGTTTGTGTATGTAACTAAAATAAAAGTTTCATAAAATAGTATGCCATTATAACATAATGTGCCTAATATTTTCTAGTCTATTATTTTTAATGTAAGTTACAATCCCCCAAATTGATATCATAACCAAAAAGGGGACATGAATAGAGGTTTTGTTTATTTTTCTGAAACAGGGTCTTGTTCTGTTGCCCAGGCTGGAGTGCAGTAGCACGATCACAGCTCACTGCAGCCTCAATCTCCCTGGCTCAAGTGGCCCTTCTGCCTCAGCCTCCTGAGTACTGAAACTAGTAGGCACCACCACACTTGGCTAATTTTTTTTTCTTTTTTTTATTAGAGATCAAGTCTCGCTATGTTACCCAGGCTGGTCTTGAACTCATGGCCTCAAGCAATCCTCCCACTTCAGCCTCCCAAAGGGTTGAGATTACAGGCATGAGCCAACATGCCTGGTCATGAATACAGGTTTGAAAAAATAATGGACAAGACTTCTAAAGTCATCTATATACAGCTCTATAATTTAATAAAGAGTTCTCTAATTTAGATATGAAACAAAATGCATGATATCAAACCAGTAGATGATGTATACTATATCAACATAAATAGTATCAATCCAGTAGATGATGTATATTATATCAACATAAATAGTAACGATGATCTCACAGTGACAGAACTCAGAATTATAACAAACAGCTGAACACTGGGTTGAAAACAAAATGAATCTACAGAGGTAAGGCTCTGCAATTAGGTTCAGAAATCCTCTCAACAGAGCTTGGCATCAGGTCAAATGAAAAAGACCTGCAGGCTTTAGTTAACTTCAAGCCTATTATGTGATCTCAACGTAATTCACCAATTTATTGTGTCTATAAATAATACAAGTTTTTAATAAATATGTGTGAAATAAATATTTTGGTACTATGCAGATCAAAGGTAATCTGAGATCAAATTTAATCTGGATCAGAGTGATCAATTGGAGTCTCCATCCTTTTCATTACATGTAACATAAAAGAACAAAATATTGATATTATATGCATTGATATTAATATACATTTTACTGAGTATAATTTCCCAGATATAGTATGCTAAGTGTTTTTATCTCATTTAATACTCAAACAATTCTATGAGATATGTAGTGCTATAGTGTGAATGTGTCCCCCAAAAAGCACATGTTAGAAACTTAATCGTCAATGCAATATGTTCAGAAGTGGGACCTTTAAGAGGTGCTGAGGCCAGGAGGGCTCTATTTCATTAATGCCATGATCACAGGAGTGGGTTCTTCATCTAAGGACAAGTTCAGCCTCCTATTGCTCTCTCTCTGTTGCCCTCTCTTTGCTCTTCTGCTATGGGATGATGGGGCAAGAAGGCCCTATCAAATGCCAGCTCCTTCATCTTGGGACTTCCCAGCCTCCAAACCCATGAGCAATACATTTTTGTTCATTAAAAATTACCCAGTCTGTGGTACTGTGTTATAGCAGCACACAACAGACTAAGATAGTATTATGTCCATTTAAAAATAAACAATCTTAGAAAGTTAAATATCCTACCCAGGTCACGCATGTTGTTAGTGGGTAAATGCTGAACCAGAAAGAACACAGGTCTTTCTGAAAAGAAACTATGACCTTTTAACTCTTTTTTAAAAAATGTGGGCCGGGTGCAGTGGCTCACGCCTATAGTCCCAGCACTTTGGGGGGCCGAGGTGGGCGGATCACAAGGTCAGGAGATCAAGACCATCCTGGCTAACACAGTGAAACCCTGTCTGTACTAAAAATACAATAAATTAGCCGGGTGTGGTGGCAAGCGCCTGTAGTTCCAGCTACTCAGGAGGGTGAGGCACGAGAATCACTTGAAGCTGGGAGGTGGAAGTTGTGAGCTGAGATCGCACCACTGCACTCCAGCCTGGGTGACAGAGTGAGACTCCGTCTCAAAAAAAAAAAAAAAAAAAAAAAAAAAATTTATTTTTCTTTACTGAGATTCCTAAAAAGCTGGAAGTCTGTGTTTATTAAACCTCCTATTTCTTATCAAACTTTTATTTAAAAGTTCATTAAAGGATCTATGGCTATAACAACTATTTAACATATATATGGACCACTAAATTCAGGTAAATTAATAGAAAATCTATTAAAATGTTTAATAAAATATAAACATATTTTAATTAATAATAACAATTATTTTCTACCACAATATTTTACCAGTGTCTCTTTACCTTAATTAGCGATGGCTAACTACTTTAAGCACTCAGAAGCTAATTCAGTGAACTCTAAAAAAGCTGACAGCTGAATGCTTCAATTAGAAATGGTGATAAACTGATTCCTAATACATTCCTTTTTTTTTTTCTTTTTGAGATGGAGTCTCACTGCAATGTTGTCCAGGCTGGAGTGCAGAGTGCAGTGGTGTGATCTTGGCTCACTGCAATCTCTGCCTCCCAGGTTCAAGCAATTCTCCTGCCTCAGCCTCCAGAGTAGCTGGGATTATAGGCATCCACTACAACACCCGGCTAATTTTTTTTTTCTTTTTAGTAGAGATGGGGTTTGGGCCAGACTGGTCTTAAACTCCTGACCTCAAGTGATCCACCCACCTCAGCCTCCCAAAGTGCTGGGATCACAAACACGAGCCACTGTGCCCGGCCCCTAACACATTCTTTAGTTGCATTTGGACTTGGAAAATATTTCTTCAAATTTTATTCCTATACACAAAAATACACATTTTTGTTACCATATCCACTAGAATATCATTAATTTCTTTCTCCAAACAAGTGATCAAAATTATCCAGTCAGCTGGGAAAGAGTTAAACTTGACCATCACAATTCAATCTTTAGAAAACTACTCAGGCGGAGTGGAGCACTCCTTGTAGTCCTAGCTAGTTGGGAGGCTGAGGCATGAGAATTCCTTGAACCCTGCAAGTGGAGGATGCAGTGAACCAAGGTTGTGCCATTGCACTCCAGCCTGGACAATAGGGCAAGACCCTGTCCCCTCCCCTCCTCCAAAAAAAAAAAAAAAGAAAAGAAAGAAAAAAGAGAAAAGAAATCCTATTATCTTATCCTCAATATTCAACATTAAAAATCATATTTTGGCTCTATTCAAGAAACTAAAAAGTCACAGAAATAACTTTTTATTGACATCGTATTATGAAGAAATGTTTTCATCTCATCCTATATTTCAAAAACTTACATGAGCATCTTTTGTTTTTATAATATACTTCAGAATCAAAGTAAAGTCTTGACTCTAGATATTTTCAGGAAGATGAAACAATCTTCACTTATTATAGTTTTAATTATATTCATAATTTGTACAATTACATTGAACAATTAATCATGATTAGGAAGCCAAATGTTGACTACCAACTATTTTTTCTGAATAAAACAATGCCAGCAATTACATTACAGTACAAGTTATTTTATTCTACTATCACGTAAAACTTAGTCTTTCCTTGGTGCTCAAAGCTAGTACTATATCAGTGCTGACATAATACATGTTTTCCAGTCTATAAAAAGTCACAAAAGAATCATTAAAGTAAAAATTTCTTCTCCTGGTTTTTCTGTGATAAAATAGTAAGTTATCTTGCAGATCTCCCTCATACGTACACCATAGAAGTACAAATACCTCATTTCTACAACGCACACTGGGAGTTGCATTCAAATAAAAGGAAATACATATTCAAGTCAGTATTTAACAGTACTGACTCTTCCATTGTATACCATGAATATAGGATTATCCATAACATCATATGATAAAAGAATATTGTCAAATAGCTTATTCTGCCTCTTCTTCCAGAACAGTTCAGTCAAGAGCTTCACAAGTGAATTTCAGTCTTTTTGGCAACATCTCCCTACTTCCTAAAACATTCATTAGTGATTAAATTTTTCTCAATTTAAAACTTGACTATCATTTGTTTCTCTGACATTTGCTATACTAGGATATTGTGTATATATGGTAGTATTTGATTTTACACAAAATTTTATTTATTTTTAAGTTAAAAATATGTGTTTCATGGTGTTCTCTTTATTTCCCAGTTCGTGAACCCAATTTTAGAAACAAAACTGTGCCAGCGGTGAGGAAGATCTTGGATTAGGAAGACTCAAGAGACCAGTTGGGAGTCTTCAATTAATATTCTAAGCAAGAAATGCAGTGTACACAAATGGGACAGATTTAAAGCTATTTTGGAGATGGAAACCAACAGGATTTTTACATCTAAGAAGAGAAGGAAACTTCAAAAATGGCACTACGGTTCTAGCTTAGGAGCTGAGAGTATAGGCTATTAAGAAATAAATTTGGTTTTAAATATCCTTGGTTGAGTTGTCCATTACCCGACAGACAGATAAAAAGGACCGGAACTCAGGAGAACTAGGGATTTCTAATGTACGAGTTATTTTGCTTTTGTTTCCCTGCCTCACCACTTAAAGCTATGTTTGGGGAAAGTTTTTCAATGCTGGCATGGAGATTAAAGAGAAAGAAAATGCAACAGGCTAGAGGTCATATATGTTAGACAGTAATCTAGGCCATGTGGTAAATGCAATATATAACCAGCTGGGTCATAGTTGTTTTTGTTTGTTTGTTTGTTTGTTTTGTTTTTTGAGACAGAGTCTCACTCTCGTTGCCCAGGCTGGAGTGCAGTGGCGCGATCTCGGCTCCCTGCAACCTCCGCCTCCTGAGTTCAAGTGATTCTCTTGCCTCAGTCTCCTGAGTAGCTGGGATTACAGGCATGCGCCACCACTTGCCCGGATAATTTTTGTACTTTTAGTAGAGACAGGGTTTTGCCATGTTGACCAGGCTGGTCTAGAACCCCTGACGGGTGATCCGCCCACCTCAGCCTCCCAAAGTGCTGGGATTACAGGCATGAGCCACCACATCCAGCCGGGTCATAGTTCTTAATCAGGGCTCATTATATTCATAATGGGGTTGGGGGGACAGAGGTTTGCAAAATAAATCTCCTAAGCACCACCCTGGATATTACTTCTTTGATAGATTTGGGGTAGAAACTGAGAGTATACTTATTTTTTTTAAGTTCCCTGAATGGGCTGACTCAGAGGGTTATGAGAGAAGTTTCTGGAATGACAGAAATACTCTATTATGACCAGGATGGAATACTATTTGGGCTTTAAGAAGCAGAAAATTCTGTCATTTGTGATGTGAATGCACGTAGAGACTTTATACTAAGTGAAACAAACTAGGCAAAGAGAGACAATATCCAGAATACATAAAGAACTCTCAAAACTCAGTAATAAGAAAATAATCAACCCAATAAAAAATTAGCAAAAGATTAGAATAACACACTTCACCAAAGATATATAGATGGAAAATAAGTACATTAAAACAGACAACAACAAAATGCAAATTAAAACCACAATGACACACCACTACATATTTATTAGAATGGGAAAGAACAAACCTGACAAAACCAAATGTTGACAAGGATGAGGAGCAGCTGGTCTCATACATCATCAGTGAGAATGCAAATGGTATAGTCACTTTGGAAAACAGTTCGGCAATTTTCAATAAAGTTAAAACAGAAGACAAAAATCATAAACAGTGGAAAGGCATAAAAAGATCACAACGCTAAGAAAAATGAAAATCAAAAGTTTACCATTACGGAATAAATTAGAAATAGAAATGGGCGGAATCTACACAATATTGCCAAATAATATGACATGTAGGTGTTTGTAGGAGATCACAATAATTTGAAAGAAAAACAGTGAAATAACGGGACCCACAAAAAGACAGGAGAGTTAAAACCAATCTAACTTAATTAGTAAACTTCAAACAGTAAACACAACAAATGGAATAGAAAAAGTATTCACAAATGTGTTAGAAGAAAAATAATCCCACCAGATTATCATGCTAATGGGGCAACAGACAGACATTCTCCAACTAAAAGAACTTGAGAGAGGGGCAAAAGCTGGGCAATGACATCAAGCCAAACAACAGATAAATGGAGATAAAAGGACTGCTGATAAGTTCTGAATTTATTTAGAAGTAAAAATGGGCTGGGCATGGTGGCTCACACCTATTTTCCCAGCACTGTGAGAGGCCAAGAGGGGCAGATCACCTGAGATCAGGAGTTGGAGACCTGCCTAACTAAAATGGTGAAACCCCATCTCTACTAAAAATACAAAAATTAGTCAGGCATGGTGGCACACATCTGTAATTTCAGCTGCTGAGGAATGAGGCACAAAAACTGCTTGAACTTGGGAGACAGAGGTGGCAGTGAGCTGAGATCATGCCACTGCACTCCCAGCCTGGGCGACAGAGCGAGACTCTGTCTCAAAAAAAGGAGTAAAGCCTGGGCGCGGTGGCTCACACCTGTAATCCCAGCACTTTGGGAAGCCAAGACGGGAGGATCACCTGAGGTCATCAGGAGTTTGAGGCCAGTCTGGCTAAGACAGTGAAACCTCGTTTCTACTAAAAACAGAAAAAAATTAACCAGGCATGCTGGCACGTGCCTGTAATCCCAGCGACTCGGGAGACTGAGGCAGGAGAGGAGGTTGCAGTGAGCTGAGATCGTGCCATTGCACTCCAGCCTGGGTGACAAGAGTGAAACTCCGTCTCAAAAAAAAAAAAAAAAAAAAAAGAAGAGTAAAAATAACTAGGAATTTTGGTGTATAGAACAAAACAAAACAGAACTCTTATAAACTTCAACAAAGTAAGAATAATTTAGTACTGGTAGTAGAAAGAAATACAAGTATGTTAAATGATTCTATACTATGAAAGACAATGAAATGGACGTGGTCCAAAATGAGACACTTATTCCCAATACTTCATGTTTTCACAGATGGAAGCAATTTCTACTTCATAACCAAGATGAAAAAGTAAAAGGAACATCTTCAATTTATCTCTGCCTCTGCATTAAAAAACAAGGAAGTTCACATGCTCAACCCAGCCCTATAGGATGTAGTTTCTATTCTCCCATGCAGTAAAATTATAGAGGCATTATCCACTCCTGCTGTGGTTGACCAGCACAGTCTATGACTATGTTGCTAAACAAGTCTGTCTAATTCAAAAATAAAGTATCATAAGGCTCATTCTAATTACACAGTCATACAACCTAGTTCTTATTAGGAATAAAGTGAATATTATTTCTGACAGTACAATCCTCCTTTATGTGTGTCCATCTCTCCTTTGATTAGCCCTACACTGGGAAGGTGAAGATGTTATTGCCCATCCCCCAACACCAACTTTATAGTTCAGTAAAATCATAATTCTAAAATAATTTTTACAAGTTTATTCTGTTTAGTTATTCTTACATTTTACTTCCTTGTTATATTCAAGTAAATTTAATTCTTTTTATTTTAAAATAGTGTATATAATATGATCTTCATTTATCTATATCCATTCATCCTTTCATCTTTAAATGTGCATAGAGATACCCGGAATGATTTATATAATGTTTAAGATGGTTACTTCTAGATGGTAGATTAAGTTTTGGGTTTTTTTTGTTTTGTTTTTTTTTTTAAAGACAGGGTCTCACTTTGTCACCCAGGCTGGAGTGCAGTGGCACAATCTCAGCTCACTGCACCCTTGACCTCCCAGGTCCACGTGATCCTCCTGCCTCAGCTCCCCAACTAGCTGAGACTACGTGGGACTACAGGCATGTGCCACCACACCTGGCTAATTTTGCATTAGAGATGGGGTTTTGCCATATCGCCTAGGCTGGTCTCAAACTCTTGAGCTCAAGACATCCACCTGCCTCAGTCTCCCAAATTGCCCAGGATTACGGGCATGTGCCACTGTGCCTAGCCTAGATTAATTTTGTTGTTGTTTTTTGTTTTGTTTTTGCTTTTTTAAAACAGAGTCTTGCTTTGTTGCCCAGGCTGGAGTAAAGTGGCACTGGAGATCATGGCTTACCACACCCTCGACCTCACATGCTCAAGCGATCCTCCCACCTCAGCTTCCCAGGCACATGCCACCACACCCAGCTAATTTTATTTATTTATGTATTTGTTTGTTTGTTTGAAAAGACTGAGTCTCACTACATTGTCCAGGCTGGTCTTGAACTCCTGGACTCAAGCAATCCTCCCATCTTGGTCTCTCAAAAGGACTCAATAAAAGAAATAGGAAATAGTCTACAGAAGCATTTGCAAACTATGGCCCATAGGACAAATCTGACCTGTGGCCTGTTTTTGTATAGCCCACAAGAAATGCTTTTAATTTTTAAGGGCTGCATAAAAAAAGAAGAATATGAGACAGAGACCTTTGTGGCTCACAAAGCTGAAAATATTAACTGTCTAACTCTTCAAGAAAAAGTTGCCAGCCCTTAGTCTATAGTATCGACTCTATATTGACAAAAGGTACAATCTACTGTAACTCATAATTCACTGATATACAAGAGAACTTTACATATTAAGGAAATCAAATTTTATCACAGACTCCCCTTTATCCCTTGGGATGTTGTCTTTAGATTTTCTATATGATATGGTGATAATGGCATGCACTACTTTTATGATTATCTAAAGTTCCCAATCTTTTCTTTTTGATTTTAGGATTCCATGTTAAAAAGACCTTTCTCATTTCAAAGGCACCAAAAAAAAAAAAAAAAAAAAAAACCTCCTTAGTTTTCTTCTACTACTTTTATATTTATAGTTTTGTTTTTCACATTTTAAATCTGAGACATCTGGAAAACAGGCCCTTCCATGACTAGGAGAAAATAACAATCTATACAGAAAGATACCAGACTACAGATTAATTAGGGGAAGAAGGTGCTGGAAAAGTGTAGGAGAGAGGAGAAGGAAGACAACAAGCAGGAGTCTGTGACAAGGCTGAAATCTTGAAACTGACTGAATGATAATTTATAGGTTTCCTTCTTTCTCTCACTAGAAAGCTTCAAACTGTACTCTTTGTTGAACCCTTGACAGATGTTCTCAACTGAGGATGTTTCATGGGCCATGAGGCAGTCCGTTCCTATTCCATAAGAACAAGAGCTTCAGTAGAGAACAAGATCCAATCATCATTCTCTGGTTGTATCTGAATTTATCTCTGGATTGTTGTATTTCTCTGTTACTATTATATACATAATTTTTCTTCCTGTTACCTTTGCTAACTGGTTGCTTATATGCAGCAAGCGGCCAGCCAACTACGGGTCAAGCCAGCTCACTGCCTTCTTTGTAAATAAAGTGTTATTGGAACACAGACATCCTAATTAGTTTCATTCTGCAACAGGGGAGGCGGGTAGCTGAGAGAGAGATCATATGGCCTGAAAAACCTAAAATATTTATCATTTGGCCCTTTACATTAAGTTTGCCAATCTCTGATATATAGGGAAATTGTTTGATTACAATTTTTTGAGGTAAAATTATAATACATATAATACAAAATTAATATATATTTTTTGAGACAGTGTCTCACTCTTTTGCCCAGGCTGGAGCGCAGTGGCACGATTTCGGCTAACTGCAACCTCCGTCTCCTTGGTTTAAGCAATTCCTGCCTCAGCCTCCTGAGTAGCTGGGACTACAGGCATGTGCCACCATGCCCAGCTAATTTTTATATTTTTTTGTAGAGACATGGTTTCACCATGTTGGCCAGGCTGGTCTCAAACTCCTGACCTCAAGTGATCCACCCTTCTCAGCCTCCCAAAGTGCTGAGATTACAGGCATAAGCCACCGCATCCAGCCCAAAATTAGTAATTTTAAAATGTACAATTCAGTGGCATACAGTACACTGATAATGCTCTGCAACTATCACCTCTGTCTAGTTCCAAAACACTTGTAACACAAATGGAAACTCATTACCTTGTACCCATTAAGCAATCACTCTCTATTTTTCCCCCTGCTCCTGGCTACCACTAATTTGCTTTCTGTTTCTATGAATTCACCTGTTCTGGATGTTTCATATAAATGGAATCCTATAATATGTGATCTTTGGTGTCTGGTTTCTTTCACTTAGAATGTTTTTGACATCCATGTTGTAGTATCTCATTTCTTTTTATGGTTCCATCATGTGAACAGACCACATTTTGTATCCATTCATCAGTGGACAGACATTCAGGTTCTTCCCACCTTTTGGTGATTGTGAATAGTGCTGCTATGGACATTCACGTACAAGTTTTTGTTAGAATGCCTGCTTTAAATTCTTTTGGAATTCTACGAGTGATATTGCTGGTAATTCTATGTTTAACTTTTTGTGGAACTGCCAAAATTTTCTACAGCAGCTGTACTATTTTATACTCTCACCAGCAATGTACGAGGGTTCCAATTTCTCCACATCTTCACCAACACTTACTTTCCTTTTTAAAATTTTTTAAATAATAGTCATCTTGGTGGATATGAAGTGGTAGTGCACTAAACTAGTTCCTTTTGACTTTGTTATGTCTCCCTTCCTGGGATCTCAAAATACAATCAGTGACTCCTCCTTTTCCAAAAACCTACATGTCACTCAACTCTGATGGTTATTCCTCCTTTTAATTATCTTCCTTTCATTCAATCTTTCCTTTCTATTCCCACATTACCCCCAAATTATGCCCCCATTACAAAAAATATTAACACTAAGCCAGACAATTAAAAAGGGTATTTTAACCTCAAAATTAGAATCTGACCCCATACCATACATAATACCAATAAAAGGCTTGGTAGCACATTCTCTAAGACATACACACTGTAGCATAGTGATTTAATATTAACTGATTCTATTATAGCCTTTTAACTCCTGCTAGCCTATATCACATAAAACAAGAAAAGTAAAAAATACATGTCATTTAGATATTTAATTTGTTGTTGTTGTTGCTATTGAGAAGACAGAGATAGGATAAGATAAAAATGGAAAAAGTAACTACAGTCAATAGAATCCTCTTTTTAAAAAATAGTATATTTTCTTTATCTCTAGGAAACCCTAATATCCAATTATTAAAAATATGCAATCCAAACCAAATAAAAATATTTGAGAATGAATTTTATAATGACAAATTTTAAAAACCTATCGATATATCTTTTATTATTATTATACTTTAAGTTCTAAAGTACATGCGCACAACATGCAGGTTTGTTATATATGTATACATGTGCCATGTTGGTGTGCTGCACCCATTAACTCATCATTTACATTAGGTATATCTCCTAATGCTATCCCTCCCCCAACCCCCTACTCCACGACTGGCCCCAGTGTGTGATGTTCCCCACCCTGTGTCCAAGTGTTCTCATTGTTCAATTCCCACCTATAAGTGAGAACATGCGGTGTTTGGTTTTCTGTCCTTGTGATAGTTTTGGTATTACCATCACAGAAATCATACAGTTCTAGAACTAGAAGGGACCTTGGCAATTATGTAGTTAACATACATTAAAACTACTAAGCCAGGCTCTATGGCTCATGACTGTAATCCCAGCACTCTGGGAGGCTGAGGTGGGTGGATTACCTGAGTTCAGGAGTTCAAGAACAGCCTGGCCAATGTGATGAAACCCCGTCTCTACTAAAAATACAAAAATTAGCCGGGTGTGATGGCGCAGGCCTATAATCCCAGCTACTTGGGAGGCTGAGGCAGGAGAATCGCTGGAACCCAGGAGGTGGAGGCTGCAGTGAGCCAAGATCATGCCACTGCACTCTAGCGTGGGCAACAAGAGCAAAACTCCATCTCAAAAAAACCCAAAAAACTACTAGTGATCTCCAATTTATCAATTCGCACAAATAACCAAATGCCTTCCATACCCTGTGCAAAGTGTACAGAGGCCATACTGACTGATGGACATGGCTAATTTGAGTTTGACAAAAATAAAATAGGCTACCGCTTTATAATACATCTGATTCCTATTCTGATCAGTTAAAGTTCTATACATATGAAGAGTCAGTTGTGTTTCTCAAACATGTTTATGCCAGCTGAACTTCTTATGTTAATCACATAATTTAAATTTTATATAAACTGATTGAGAATATAAAAAATAAAGGTGCTTTATAGAAAATGAAACTGAATGCTTCAAAAAGGCTTGATAAAAGGTGCATCACCAAAAAAGCTTGTCTAATTAACTATCTGTAGATAAGACAGCTATACTAGATGGGAAGAAAAAAATGTACTAAAGGAATTCTGTATTCAAGTTTGCTTCACCATGGTCTTTTACGTTTCAATCAACTTTAAAGAATGATAGGCAATATCAGTCTGCGGGTGTAATTTATGCAGGAAAGCCAACTCGAAATTCCATCGGCAAAATCAGCAGAACAATACTCATTTATATATTCAATACACAAGGACAGATTGACACCTACCCTGTGCCAGGTATTTAGCCACCAGACCTAACTATGGTTTTAAAAATATTACTCTGAATTCCACATGGAACAGATGGGAAAGGCAGGCACAAAAATGGAAGTGGAGAACTTAGGAGGCTTTTACAGTAATCCTGTAAAAAATGCTGGTGGCCTGGATATTATGATAGCAGTGGGAGGGTGTTATTTGAATGGATATGAGATTTAATTTGAAGGAAAAAGCTCTAACAATTGCTGAAGGACTAGATATGAAGTTTGAGTACAAAAAGAAGAAGGGGTAGCTCCTGGGTTTTTGCAGAACTAGGTGAATGTTGACATTTAATGTGATACAGAAAAACCATAGGAGGTGGAGGAGATGGGGACAAAATCAGCTTAAGATGCTTATTTTGAATCCAAGTAAAAATACTAGATAGGCAAGTCTGGAATTCAAGATAGATGCCAGGGCAGGTAATACATGACAGGAAATTATCTGATATTCAAGTATGCAACTAGATGAGCTCACCTAAAGAATAAAAGTAGATAAAGAAGTGAGCAAAAGAACTCAGACCTGGAATCAAGCCCTACATCAAAAACCATCAAATTAATGCACACTTTTCTGTTTCTTCTTCTTTTTTTTTTTTTATGATATCCTTTTTCAAGTAACTGCAGGTTCCAATGGTGTCAGACAAGAGAGGATTTTTTAGAAACTTCCTTTTCAGGCTGGATGCGGTGGTGCATGCCTGTAATCCCAGCACTTTGGGAGGCTGAGGCAGGCAGATAGCTTGAGGTCAGGAGTTCAAGACCAGCCTGACCAACATGGTGAAACTCCATCTCTACTAAAAATACAAAAATTAGCTGGGAGTAGTGGCACACACCTGTAATCCCACCAGCTACTCGGGAGGCTGAGACATGAGAATCGCCTTGAACCCAGGAGGCAGAGGTTGTAGTGAGCTGAAATCACGCCACTGCACTCCAGTCTGCGTGACAAAGACCCTGTCTCAAAAAAAACAAAAAACAAACAAAAAAAAACCTCTCTTTTCATATAAGTACACTGACTCGTGCATCTTCAAGAAGCTGATCTAGTTTGGATATGTGTCCCTGCCCAAATGTCGTATTGAAATGTAATCCCCAATGTTGGAGGTGGGGCCTACCGGGAGGTGACTGGATCAAAAGGGCAGATTTCTCATGAATTATTTAGCATCATCCCTCTTGGCACCGTCTTTACAATAGCGAAGTCTCATGAAATCTGGTCATTTAAAAGTATGTAGCACCTCTCCCCCTTACTCTCTTGCCCCCGCCTTTGCTATGTGACATGCCTGCTCCCCCTCTGCCTTCCACCATGATTGTAACCTTCCTGAGTCTTCCCCAAAAGCAGATGCTGCTATGCTTCCTGAGCAGCCTGCAGAACCATGAGCCAATTAGACCTCTCTTCTTTACACACAACTCAGTCTCAGGTATTTCTTTATATCAATGCAAGAACGGCCTACTACAGAAGCATTCTAGAATAACTCCTCTCTCAGTCTCATATCTCACATTCCGCACTCCCCAACACATACACATAAACACACACACTCACACACACGCCTCTAGAGCACACACTCATCACCTTTACCCCTTTTCCCACCCCTTTAAAGTTGTCTCTTCTTTGTGCGTTCACAATTGTCTTTGCAGATTTCCACAGAGGTCTTTTTCAACATTGTATGTTCTAATTGTCCTTTAGCGGTGTGAAAGTTTCCTTATGGGCAAGAACCATAACCTTCCTCTTTGTATCTCCAATGACTCACACAGTACCTGGTAGATAACAGGCTCTCACTGAAAGTTTTCCTGAATGAATAAAAGAAGGGAGAGAGATTTACCCAAGGTCAGTCCCACGGCCAATTAATAGGAAAGTAGGAATTATAAAGTAGGTCTTAGTACAGTCAGATGTCCTAAACTCACTTCAGTCTGTCATTCAAAGAATTACATATTCAGGCCTCACCTTATCTATATATTTTATTTCTTATTCATCATCCTATGAATCCACTATGCTGTCTTAACTAAAAGTCTAGTTACCTAACCAAAATTCACTTTTCCTCAGCCTGTCCAGAACCTATGCCTTGAGCTAATCTCTTACCTCTCTCATAAAAAATCTCCCTTGCATTCCAACCTTAATCATTTCCCCCACTCCCCTCCCCTCACCTGCTACACACACCTTTGTTAACATCCTATTCAATTTGATTTCTATCCTTACACCTACATTGACGTGTTATCTCAAGGTTCACCAAAAGTCTTTGTAACAGATAAAGTATAATTTTCAAAATAGTAAAATCATGACTCTCATACAAATATGAAATGAAGATCTGGTAAAAATTTTAATTCATTGATTAAGGAAGAAAGAAGTAAGATGTTAAAACTGATTAAAATGATAATGTGATTTACTATTTCTCAACTTACAAAATTCATTTTCATGGCACAAACATAATTTGCATTGGTATGGGCAGAAAACATCTGTACTGCTTTCAGTTTTCTACAACTTAACTTTTACCCCTTTTTACGGAATTGTAAAACAGCCTTGTCAATCAAATATCCCTTAATCAGAATCATGTAACTCCTGGAGAGTCCTCTGAACAATATCTAGCATTCCAGATATGCAATAATTTCCTTTTCCCACTTCTAAGTCTTTGATAATTTTTCCTACATAATTGTCAAAACTCATCCTAACCTGCCTCCTGTAGTGCAATGTAAAATCACTCTTGCCACATTCAGTTTCCATAATATGGCACTCTCCTGGATCCTCTTTTACCTCTCTGATTCTCTTTTGCCTCCTTCACCAGCTCCTATTCATCTTAAATATAGTATTCACTGAGTTTTCTCACCGGGCTTTTGACTCACATAACTTTTTATGGCTGTATCCAATCTCATCCAGGCATACTTCATCCATTACTTATGCAGGAATTATTCCCATATGCACAGATCCAACGTCTATAATTCCCAGAGTTAAATTTCTATTTTCTTCATTTCTCATGTTGGTATCTTAGCAGTGTTTCAAACTGGTCAACAACCTAAACTCACTCTATTCCTCATCTAAATATGGTCTATTTCTGTGTTTCCTAACTTAATGTCTAATTGTCACAGAGGCACAAAGTATGAGGATCTTACACTCTACTTTCTCCCTCACCTTCCTCCTCTATGAAACTGTTTTCCAGGCAGTCACCTAAGCTTTCCACTGTACCTCTACAGCCTTCCTCTTATATCTTCCCCTTCTTCATAGCCTTTCCCCTTGTTCAAGCCTATATTATCTTTCACTTGAACTCCTGATAAAGTCTCCAAACTGGTATCTTGACTCTCTCCTAACATTCACACAGCTACTAAATTTATATTTCCCCAAACAAGGGCAGCTTTTCTGAACTATACCCACTTATCCGAGTTCTTATATAATAGGCAACAATGTTGTTTTAGGGTATCCACCTACTTCCTACTCATTCTACTTAGTTACTTCAGTCCAGGCAAGCTGATTCCACCAGCAAAGCACACTTCAGCTAAGATAATCATAAACTCATGAAGACTAGTTCAGAAACTGGCCAAAAAGAGCTAATGAAGTGCCATAAGACTTTTGCTGAGACTTCTGGGCCAACGGTGTATGCTTTTTGCTGAGGTAAATGCCATTGTTATTGCTGTATTTTGCCACCAGAGGACAGCCTGTTTGAGAAGTCAAGGCAGTTCAGAGATGCAAAGATAAACGTGATCCTAGTAACATCTTCTGAGCCCTAGCATCAAGAGATGTCCAAAGCCAGTTTCCCTCAGGTTATTCAATTACATCTACCAATAAACTTTCTTTTTGCTTAAGCCTGTTTGACTCAGGCAACGAACTAGCAAACAAAAAAAGTACTAAATAACACCTCCTATCTTTTCATGCACCATATGACTCAGCTACATCAGCCTCATCACCACTATCAGAATACTGTGCCCTTCCTTAAGCTATTCCTTCAGTCTGGAATTCACTTCTCTCTGCTTGGAATTCCCTTCCCTCCATGCCTTGCTTATTAAGATCCACTTTATACTTCAAGTTGCAGTTTAAATGCCTCAGTGAAATAATCATCAGAGACTAGAAAGAAGCAGAGGGGCAGATTATACAAGGATTTGAAACCATGCTATGGCTTTTTGAACTTTAACCCAAGGGTAAAGAAATGTCATTAAAAGGTTTTAAAGCATGAATGACATGACCAAATTTTCAATTTTAAAAAGATCACTTTACTTGCTATGCAGAGAATGAATTAGAGAACGGAAAGGGGGACAATGATTTGTAAGCTACTAAAACAATCTAGGTAAAGAGAATGGTGATATGGGCTAACGAGACAAGGGAGACGGAAGAATGTATTTTTGTAACTATTTTATTTCTTAATAAATATTCCTCTGTACTGTAAACTCCCTGAGGGCAGAGAAATTATCTGCTGACTACCATGCTATCCACAGAAATTAGCAAGTAATTGCCACACAGTAAGGACTCAAATGGGTAAATGGAAGTATCATTTGTGAAGACAGAAAACACAGGAAAACTCAGTTTGGGGTTTGTTTGTTTTTGAGCAATAGAGAAGGATGAAGATGAACTCTGCTTTGGACAAGCTGAGTTTGAGGTAATACAATACATTCAAGCAGGCAAATGGGTATATATGATACATACAAACACATACACATGTCTGGGGATCAGGAAAAAGATTTGCGCTGAAGACACTAACCTGAAAATTCTGGGCACAGACGAGTAAATGGTAACTGACTTTATGAGAAGAGATAAGATTGCTTAGAAATATGTGAAATGAAAAGAGGGTGGAGATCACAGACCTCATGGGCATTTAAAAGTTGAACAGAAAAGGAGAAGCTAAGGAAGAACACTAATAGCGCTGGCAGGAAAGCATAGGAGAGTCCTCTAATAAAGCCAAGAGAAGAAGAGGAAGTCCTCTAATAAAGCCAAGGGAAGAAGTGGTCAAATGTGTCAAACATTGTTAAAAAAAAATAAAAAAGAAAAAAAGAAAGAAAAAAGTCAGGTAATGGGCAGATTAAAAGTATCCTTTGGATAAAAATAGCTTTGGTAGAGTGGGTGGGAGTGGAGCTGGACACACCTTAGTTTGGAGTGGGTTCAAGGGTAAGTAGAATAAAAAGAAACGAAGTCAGCCAGTATTAGACATCTTGCTCAAGAAATTGGCTACAAAGAAACTAAGATACATAGTTGCAGGAGTGGAACACAGTCAAGGCTAAGTTCTGTTCCTTTGTTGTTACAGATTGTGTATGTTTTACAGAATTTGATCTTAAGCATGTTTAAATGTTGATTGGAGGCAACCTAAAAAGAAGAAAAAGTAGAAGAAAAGGTAAGAATAAATATAAAAAATGAGCAGTCTTTGAAATGGAGCACAGAAGAAGGAACTCATTTTGAAGAGGCAGCAGTATCTCTTCCACTGAAGTTGTATACTAGAAGGAAGAACTAGTAAGGATGTAGGCACATTTATAGATTTAGTTACTGAAAATTAAGAGAGTTTACATGTGATAGCTTCAAATGTGTAATAAACATATTGAAGTTTAAATACTAAAACAAATCTGTTCATTGAGAATTTTTTCTAAGTTATGAGTTTAAGATAGACATTAACATATAAATTACATAAAATAGCTGTCCCATCCCTAAACCTTAGATTTTTAAGAAAAATTAAAACAATATTTAATGCCTACTATGTATAAGACACTATGCTGTGGAGAACACAAAAAGGCTCTTTCCCCAGATATATGAATAGCTTGTGTCCTCTTCTTTTAGGTCCCTGTTCTCACATTCTACTTTATTTCTCTCCATTGAATTTACTACCACCTGATATATTATTTTTTTCTTATTGTCTGTTTTCCCCTCTACTGGAATAGGGCAGCAACTTTTTCTGTTTTGTTCACTGCTGTATACCCAGCATCAATAATACTGCCTATAATGGATAGGTATACAAAATAAAATTTTGATTTAAGAGGCAACTTCTCTTCAGGAAGGTACTATCTGTTAAGTGGGAGAGAGATTATATACAGAATACACCCCTGCTATGGTCTGAATGTCTGTCTGTGTTCCCCCAAAATTCATGTTAAAACTGAATCCCTAATGCTATAGTATTAAGAGTTGGGGCATTTAGAAGGTGACTTGGTCATGTGCATTGTACTGTCATGAGAGGGATTCATGCCTGATATAGTTTAGATATTTGTCCCCTTCAAATCCCATGTTAAAACTTGATCTCTAATATTGGAGATGGAGCCTAGCAAGAGGTATTTGAGTCATGGGGACAGACTAAGACAAAAAACTGGTACCAGGAGTGGGATGTTAAAACTAAACTTTAAACTAAAGCTGCTTAGGGGTTGTAATCCTAGTCTCTGATAAAACAGACTTTAAACCAAAAAAGATCAAAAAAGACAAAGAAGGGCATTATATAATGGTAAAGGGATCAATGTAACAAGAAGAGCAAATTATCTTAACTGTATACATGCACCCCAAACAGGAGCACCCAGATTCATAAAGCAAGTTCTAGGAGACCTACAAAGAGACTTAGACTCCCACACAATAATAGTGGGAGACTTTAACACCCCACTGTCAATACTAGATCAACGAGACAGAAAATTAACAAGGATATTCAGGACTTGAACTCAGCTCTGGACCAAGCAGACCTAATAGACATCTAAAGAACTCTCTACCCCAAAGCAACAGAATATATACATTCTTCTCACACCACATAGCACTTATTCTAAAATTGATCAATAATTGGAAGTAAAACACTCCTCAGCAAATGCAAAGAACGTAAATCATAACGAACAGTCTCTTAGACCACAGTGCAATCAAATTAGAACTCTGGATTAAGAAACTCACTCCAACCCACACAACTACACGGAAACTGAACAACCTGCTCCTGAGTGACAACTGGGTAAATAAAGAAATTAAGGCAGAAGTAAGTAAGTTCTTTGACACCAATGAGAACAAACAGATAACATACCAGAATCTCTGGGACACAGGTAAAGCAGTGTTAAGAGGGAAAGTTACAGCACTAAATGTCCATTATCAGCAAGCGGGAAAGATCTAAAATCGACACCCTAACATTACAATTAAAAGAACTAGAGAAGCAAGAGCAAACAAATTCAAAAGCTAGCAGAAGACAAGAAATAACTAAGATCAGAGCAAAACTGAAGGAGACAGAGACAGGAAAAACCCTTCAAAAACTTAACGAATCCAGGAGCTGGTTTTTTGAAAAGATTAACAAAATTGATAGACCGCAAGGCAGACTAATAAAGAATAAAAGACAGAAGAATCAGATAGACACAATAAAAAATGATAAAGGGATATCGCCACTGATCCTACAGAAGTACAAACCACCATCAGAGAATACTATAAACAGCTCTACTCAAACTAAAACCTCTAGAAGAAATGGATAAATTCCTGGACACAAACACTCTCCCAAGACTAAACCAGGAAGAAGTCACATCCCTGAATAGACCGATAACAAGTTCTGAAATTGAGGCAGTAATTAATAGCCTACCAACCAAAAAAAGCCCAGGACCAGATGGATTCACAGCCGTATTCTACCAGAAGTACAAAGAGGAGCTGGTACCATTCCTTCTGAAACTATTCCAAACAACAGAAAAAGAGGGAATCCTCCCTAACTCATTTTATGAGGCTAACATCATCCTGATACCAAAACCTGACAGAGACACAACAAAAAAATCTAATTTCAGGTCAATATCCCTGATGAACATCGATGTGAAAATACTCAATAAAATACCGGCAAACTGAATACAGCAGCATGTCAACAGGCTTATCCACACGATCAAGGCGACTTCATCCCTGGGATGTAAGGCTGGTTCAACATATGCAAATCAACAAACGTAATCCATCATATGAACAGAACCAATGACAAAAATCACATGATTAGCACAACAGGTGCAGAAAAGGCCTTGGACAAAATTCAACACCCCTTCATACTAAAAAATCTCAATAAACTAGGTATTGATGGAATGTATCTCAGAATAATAAGAGCTATTTATGACAACAAACCCATAGCCAATATCATACTGAATGGGCAAAAGCTGGAAGCATTCCCATTGAAAACCGGCACAAGACAAGGATGCCCTCTCTCACCACTCCTATTCAACATAGTATTGGAAGTTACGGCCAGGGCAATCAGGCAAAAGAAAGAAATAAAGGATATTCAAATAGGAAGAGAGGAAATCAAATTGTTTCTGTTTGCAGATGACATGATTGTATATTTAGAAAACCCCATCGTCTCAGCCCCAAAACTCCTTAAGCTGATAAGTAACTTCAGCAAAGTCTCAGGATATAAAATCAATGTGCAAAACTCACAAGCATTCCTACACACCAATAATAGACAGAGAGTCAAATCACGAGTGAACTCCCATTCACAATTGCTACAAAGAAAATAAAATAACTAGGAATACAACTTACAAGGGATGTGAAGGACCTCTTCAAGGCGAACTACAAACCACTGCTCAAAGAAATAAGAGACAACACAAACAAATGGAAAAACATTCCATGATCATAGATAGGAAGAATCAGTATCATGAAAATGGCCATACTGCCCAAAGTAATTAACAGATTCAATGCTATTCCCATCAAGCTACCACTGACTTTCTTCACAGAACTAGAAACAACTACTTTAAATTTCATATGGAACCAAAAAAGAGCCCGTATAGCCAAGACAATCCTAAGCAAAAAGAACAAAGCTGGAAGCATCACACTACCTGACTTAAAACTATACTAAAAGGCTACAGTAACCAAAATAGCATGGTACTGGTACCAAAACAGATATATAGACCAGTGGAACAGAACAGAGGCCTCAGAAATAACACCACACACCTACAACCATCTGATCTTGACAAAAACAAGCAATGGGGAAAGGATTCCCTATTTAACAAATGGGGCTGGGAAAACTGGCTAGCCATATACAGAAAACTGAAACTGGACCCCTTCCTTACACCTTATACAAAAATTCACTCAAGACGGATTAAAGACTTAAATGTAAAACCTAAAACCATAAAAACCCTAGAAGAAAACCTAGGCAATACCATTCAGGACATAGGCAGGGGCAAAGACTTCTTGACTAAAACACCAAAAGCAATGGCAACAAAAGCCAAACTTGACAAATGGGATCTAACTAAATTAAAGAGTTTCTGCACAGTGAACAGGCAACCTACAGAATGGGAGAAAATTTTTGCAATCTACCCATCTGACAAAGGGCTAATATCCAGAATCTACAAGGAACTTAAACAAATTTACAGGAAAAAAAACAACCTCATCAAAAAGTGGGCAAAGGATATGAACAGACACTTCTCAAAAGACATTTACTTGGTCAACAAACATATGAAAAAAATCTCATTGTCACTGGTCATTAGAGAAATGCAAATCAAACCACAATGACATACCAGTTAGAACAGTGATTATTAAAGAGTCAGGAAACAACAGATGCCGAAGAGGATGTGAAGAAATACGAACACTTTTACACTGCTGGTGGGAGTGTAAATTAGGTCAACCATTGTGGAAGACAGTGCGGCAATTCCTCAAGGATCTAGAAACAGAAATATCATTTGACCCAGTAATCCCACTACTGGGTATATACCCAAAGGATTATAAATCATTCTACTTTAATGACACATGCACATGTATGTTTATTGTGGCACTGTTCACAATAGCAAAGACTTGGAACCAACCCAAATGCCCATTAATGATAGACTGGATAAAGAAAATGTGGCACATATACACCATGGAATACTATGCAGCCATGAAAAAGAATGAATTCATGTCCTTTGTAGGGATATGGATAAAGCTGGAAACCATCATTCTCAGCAAACTAACATAGGAACAGAAAACCAAACACCACATGTTCTCCATAAGTAGGAGTTGAACAATGAGAACACATGGACACAGGGAGGGGAACATCACACACCAGGGCCTCTCAGGGGTTGGGGGACAAGGGGAGGGAGAGCATTAGGACAAATAACTAATGCATGTGGGGCTTAAAACCTAGATGACAGGCTGATGGGTGCAGCAAACCACCATGGCACATCATGTATACCTATGTAACAAACCTGCACGTTCTGTACATGTATCCCAGAACTTAATGTATTAAAAAAAAAAAAAAAAAAAAAAAAACTAAAGCTGCTTAAAAGAGCTTAGAGAGCTCAAAACAAAACCAAAAAAGCTCATACACAAGAAAAACTTTAAAACTTCTTAGAGACTGGTTAAGTGGTTGTGACAAAAATGCTGATTAAAATATAGAAAGTAAAGGCCATTTTCACGAAGTCTCAAATAAAGTTTTTAAAAACTAAACAAAAAAATTGGCCACATTATATGTTATGCTTGTAACAAAAAACTTGGCTACATTGTATCCATGCCTAGGACTTTGTAAAAGGCTGAACTTAAGAGTAATGACTTAAGCTACCTGGCAAAAAAAAGTTTCTAAACAACACAGCGTTCAAAAGGTGACATGGCTGCTTCTAACAGCCTACTATCAGATATGGGAGTTCAAAAAAAGACAAAGTTAAAGCTAATAATTAAGAGAAAACAGAGCACACAAATTTGAAAAATTTACAACCTGACCATGTGGTAGAGGGAAGTTTTCAGGAGAGAAATCCAAACTACCCAGCCCCAGGTACCAGGCCCTACCAGAACAACAGGTTGTTAAAGCAATTAACATGACTAAAAGAGAGCCAGTTGTTAACAGTCAAGACAATGGGGAAAAGCCCCCAAGACATTCCAGAAATCAAGGCTACCCTTTCCATCACAGGCTCAGAGACCTCCTCAGGCAAAATGGTTTGGGAGGCCAGGCCCAGGGTGTTGCTGCCTTGTGCTGTCTTGAGATGCTACTCCCCACGTTCTGGCTGCAGCCAGGGCTCAAAAGGCCCCAGGTACTGGTTGGACTGCCACTCCAGTGGATGCAAGCCACAGGCCTTGATGGTTTCCAAGTGGTGTTAAGTCTGCAGGTATACAGAATACAAGATCCATGGAAGCTTGGCAGCTTCCACCTAGATTTCACAAGATATGTCAAGAAGTCTGGTTGCCCAGGCAGAAGCCTGCCACGGCAGAGCTCCTACAGAAAGATTCTACCAGGCTAGTGCCAAGGGGAAATGTGGGGTTGGAGTCCCCAGAGAGAACTCATTGGGGCACTGCCCAGTACAGCAGTGGGAACAGGGGCACTGCCCTCCAGGCCCTACAGTGGTGGCAGTCTAAAGCCAAGAGAAAAAGAGAAAGGTGTGGTCAAATGTGTTAAATACTGTTATGAAAAAGAGACAGAAAGAGAGAAAGAGACTAAGAGAGAAAGAGGATGGAAGGAAAGGAAGCAAAGGAAGGAAAGGAAGGAAGGAAGGGGAAAGATCAAAAGTATCCTTTGGATGTAAACAGCATACACCCTCAGCCTGGAAAAGTTGACAGACATTAGACTCCAATCCATGAGAACAGCCATGTGCGCTATGCCCAACCAAGCTATAGAGATGCAGCTGCCCAAGGTTTTGAGAGCCCACCTCTTGGACCAGTGTGCTCAGGATGTGGGAGGGAGTGGAAAGTGAGGAAGTGGAAAGATTAAAATAATCCTTTGGATGAAAACAGCATACACCCTCAGCCTGGAAAAGTGACAGACATTAGACTCCAATCCATGAAAGAAGCCATGTGGTCTGCCCAACCAAGCCATAGAGATGGGGCTGCCCAAGGTTTCAAGAGCCCACCTCTTGGACCAGTGTGCTCAGTTATGGGACATGAGTCAAGAGAGATTATTTTACAGCTTTAATATCTGCCCTACTAGGTTTCAGACATGGGTGGGTCCCTTTTTGTTGGTCAAGTTTTCCCTTTTAAAATGAAAATGTTTACCCAATGTCTGTTCCACCATTGTATCTTAAAAGTAAATAATTTGTTTTTGATCTTACAGGCTCATAGCTATAACGAACTTGCCTCGAGTCCTGGATAAGACTTAAGTTGATGCTAAAACTAGTTAAGACTTCTGGGGACTTTGAAAGAGATGATTATATTTAACAACAGAAAAAAGACAAGAGGGTGGGCGCAGTGGCTTACACCTATAATCCCAGCACTTTCGGAGGCTGAGGCAGGAGAGCTGCTTTAGTTCAGGAGTATGAGGCAGCTTAGGCAACATAGTGAGATCTCACCTCTACGAGTAATAAAAAAATTACCTGGCCATGGTAATGCACGCCTGTGGTTCCAGCTACTTGGGAGGCTGAAGTGGGAGAACTGCTTGAGCCCAGGCAGTTAAGGCTACAGTGAGCCATGATCCCGCCTCTGCACTCCAGCCTGGGCAACAGAGTGATACTCCGTCTCAAAAATAATAATAATACAAGAGATTTGGGGGGCTAGAAGTGAAGTGATATAGATATTTGCCCTCTTCAAATCTCATGTTAAAATGTTATCCCCAATGTTGGAGTTGAGAGGTGTCTGGAACATGAGATAAGATCCCTCATGAATGGCTCGGTGCTATCATGTAATGAGTGATTTCTCACTCTATTAACAGAACAACTAATTGTTTAAAAGAGCCTGGTACCCCTCCCTTCTCTCTCTCGCCATGTGATATGCCAGCTCCACTTCCCCTTCCATCATGATTAAAAGCTTTCTGAGGTCCTCACTAGAATCAGAGGCTGATGCCATGCTTCTGTAAAGCCTGCAAAACTATGAACCAAGTAAACCTCTCTTCTTTATAAATTACCCACCCTCAGGTATCCCTTTATAATAACACAAACAGACTAAGGGAGTGCTCTTATAAAAAGGGCTGCAGGAACCTGTTTACCCCTTCCGCCATGTGAGGACACAGAGACAGCGTCATCTATTCAGCAGAGACACTGAATCCGCTGGTGCCTTGATTCTGGAAATCTTCCAAAACTGTGAGAAATAAATTCCTATTGTTTATAAACTACCTAGTCTAAAGGTATTTTGTTACAGCAGCTCAAACAAACTATTAATAAAACAATACTAACATTCACAAATGAGGGCAGCAAATGCTAAGAGTGATGTGAGAAGCAACAACAAAAAGTGGTGTAAGAGTTCGGAATACTGCTAATCATCCCAGACAAGTACAGAGTTGTACAATCATCCATCACCTTCTAGAACAGTTTCATCATCTCAAAAAGAAACCTTGTGCCCCTTAGCTATCACCTACCAACTCCCCAGCTTCCCCAGTCCTAAGGAGCCACTAATCTGCTTCCTGTCTGTGTACATTTGCCCACTGTGGACATTCCATAAAAACAGAATCATATAATACATGGAATTTTGTGACTGGCTTCTTTCATTTAGTTTGTTTTTCAAGGTTCATTCATACATGTTGTAGCATGTATCAGTATTTCATTCCTTTTTATGGCCAAATAATATTCCATTATATGACTATACCATATTTTGTTTATCCATTCATCAATTGATGGCCATTTGGGTTGTTTCCACTTTTTGGCTACTATGAATAATGCTTCTGTGAACATTAGTATATAAGTTTTTTTATAGGATAATTTTTCTAAGAGATGTGAATTTTCATAAAGCTTATAAATTTATCCAAATCAAAAAATTGTATTCTGAGACAATGTCCTTCAAATTTTTTGTTGTTGTTGTTTCTTTGTTTGCTTTTTAAGAGAGAGGGTCTGTCTCTACCCAGGCTGGAGTGCAGTAGCCCATTCATAGCTCACTGCAGCTTCCAACGCCTAGGCTCAAGTGATTCTCCTGCCTCAGCCTCCCAAGTAGCTGGGAGTGCAGGCATGAGACTGAGCTCAGCCAAACTTTTTTTTTTAAATATTAAAACATCCTTTTTAAACGAAAGGATGGCAGTATAAAAAAGTAGTTTTGTTTAATGTGCTTATTAGGTAAAATAACTATTTAAAATTTTGCTTTTCTGTTAAATCCAAAAGTCTAAAAAGTATTGATCAAAGAAAATACAAGATAGTTCTAAAGTAAACTAAGAAGGTTTTCCCCCCAGAGTTGAAATCACATATTGTAAACAGTAGAAAATGAAATACATAAGCCAAAAGGTAGATCTTGCCAGGCTAAGGAATTTGGGCATTATCCCATAGTCAATAAGTAAATTAATAAAGCTGTTTAAATATAAAATTATTGACTCTAAGATATCACTATATTCCGCAAACAGTAATTGAGCTACTACTATATAAAAAGCACTGAATTTGGTACTATGAGTGATTCCAAAAAGACTTTTGCCTCTGACACTACCAAAACCACTCCAGATAAAATTCCAAATGACTTCAAATTGCTAAGTCCAATTTTTATTTTTCAGTTCTCATCTTACTTGACCTATCAGTAGCATCTGACATAAGTAAAACACTCTCTCTTCCTTGAAATACTTTCCTTTTTTTTTTTTTTTTTTTTTTTTGAGACAGAGTCTGGCTCTATTGTCCAGGCTGGAGTGTAGTGGCACGATCTCGGCTCACTGCAACCTCTGCTCCTGGGTTCAAGTGATTCTCCTGCCTCGGCCTCCCTGAGTAGCTGGGATTACAGGCAGGTGCCATACGCCCAGCTGATTTTTTGATGTTTTTTTTTTTACTAGAGACAGAGTTTTGCCATATCGGCCAGGCTGGTCTCAAACTCCGGGCCTCAAGTGATCTGCCTGCCTCAGCCTCCCAAAGTGCTGGGATTACAGGTATGAGTCACCATGCCTGGCCAAAACACTTTCTTTACTTGGCTTCTAAGACACCATACTCTTCTGGGTTTTCGTCTTACATTACTAGTGGCTCCTTCGCAGTCTCATATGCTGGTTCTTTCACAGCTCCACAATTTATAAACATTAAGAGTATTCAAGGTTCGGCCCTTGCACCACTTGTATCTCTTGTCTATCTCCTTTTCTTAATGCTGTCAGTCTAACGGCTCCACTAGAATGTAGCTCCAACAGGGTGAGAATCGGGGACTGTTTTGTTTATACTGGATCCCTTGCACCTAAAACAGTGCCTGGCATATAGTAAGCGCTTGACAAATATTTGTTCAATAAATAGATGGATGAATACATGGCTTTATATATTATCTATAATCTCATGAATTCTCCAATTTATACTCCCTGCCTGGATCTCTGTCTGCAGCTCCAGACACATCCAACTGCCTATTTGCTATCTCCATTTGAATGTGTAAAATACATCTCAAACTTAATGACTTAATGGAAGAGAACTCCAATCACCCTCCCAATGGCTTCTCCAGCTGGCTTCACTTTCTTAGCAAATTGAAGCCCCATCCTTCCAGTTTCTCAAGCCAAAAATTTTCTCAAACAGTAAGCTGCCACTACATAAAAAGCACTGAATTTTGGTGCTTTTTATATAGCACCAAACTATAACTCCTTTTTCTTTCTTTTTTTTTTTTTTCTTGAGACAGAGTACTCTGTCACTCAGGCTGGAGTGCAGTGGCACGATTTCAGCTCACTGCAACCTCCGTCTCCTAGGTTCATGTGATTCTCATGCCTCAGCCTCCTGAGCGGCTGAGATTACAGGCATGCACCACTGTGCTCAGCTAATTTTTATATTTTCAGTATTAACAGAGACAGGGTTTTGCCATGATGGCCAGGCTGGTCTTGAACTCCTGGCCTCAGCCTCCCAAAGTGCTGGGATTACAGGGATGAGCCACCGCACCCAGCCTAACTCCTTTTCTTTCTCTCACACTACATATCCAATCTGCCAACAAATACTGTGTATTCTGCGTTCATAATATAGCCAGCATCTGTTTTTTTTCCTCACCCCATCCACAATTATCACTATGATTCAAACCTTCGCATCTCTCACCTGGATGAATGCCAACAGCTTCTTAATTGGACTTCCTGCTTCTTGTCCACCTCCACTCCCCAATTCAGAACCACAAGCAGAGAAATTCTCAGATTTGTTCTCAGAACAAGCAGAAAAATTCTTTTTCAAACTTATGTCAGATCACATTACTTCTCTGCTCATAATCCTGCAGTTATTCCCACTTCACTGAGTAAAAACCCAAATCTTGAAAACTGCTTATAAGGCTCTCTTCAATCTGGCCCTAAGTCAACTCTGACCTCATCGTCTACTATTTTTCCCTCACTTATTCTGCTCCAGTCATACTGGATTCTTCTGCTGTTCTTTCCAAAGGTCAAGCATATCTCTGCCTTTTCCCTTACTCCTCCCTTTGCCTGGAATGGTCTTCCCCTAGATATCTGCATCCCACCACCTCCTTCAGGTATGCTCAACTGTCACCTTCTCTGTGACTTTTCCCCTGATTATCATATTTAAAACTGCTCATCCCTACCCTTGTATTCTTTATCCCTTTACTCTGCTCTATTTTTCTCCACAACACTTACCACCTAAAATACTACATATTTTACTTTCTGCTTGAAGACATGACTTTTTGTCTTTCACTCACTGCTATATCCCTAGCATTTAAATCAGTGCCTGGCACATGGTAAGTGATCAAGAGTCTCTCTGTTGAGCTAATGCTTTCATTTCCACCAGGGGGCCCAACGATCACGTAGCCCGGTGTTTCAGGAAGATCATAAAGCATCTCTAAGATTTCTTTGTGCTCTGATCCCTAGAAGGACTACAACTTGCCTAGAAAGAAAAACTGTGCTTTGTCTCGGCAACCACAAGGAGGAGTTGAGAAAAAGAGCCGAGCAGAGAAACCAGATAATGCTGTTTCCCTTGCTTTTCCCTCAGTAACCTCAAGGTGGAAGAAAACTGGATCTGGAGCCAGCTGTACTGAATGAATGATTTTTCTCCATACTATGAGTTACCTAGACACAAACGTAAACAGGAAACATCACAATCCTTTCGAATGCCACAAACAGGCCAAGGGAATCCATATACACAGGCCACTAAGGACAGGAAGGGTGTTTCTTTAACTCCAGCACTAAGAATTCTCCACAAATTCAGGGGAAGAGCTCCCGTTAGCACAGAAAGACACATAACTAACTCACTGATGAAGGCCGAGTGTTTCAGGTCGTCAGTACTCTCTGGCCAGAGAACTATTAAGTCAATTCTATTTAATACTTAGGGCACCTACAATTCGTTAGCGGTATAAGGAAGGCAGTCCCACGTCTAAATTCTCAGATTTGGCGGATCGCATGGAATTCATTAACATCAGATTCATTAAACACCCAAATCCATTTCCCACGGGCTTGTGACTCACCGCCACCTGTTGATGCCCACGTTGGAGGAGCCGGCGAACCAGGGGTCCAGGATGTAGACGCAGCGGATGGTGTCGGCGCCCTGAATGCATTCCTTCAGGGCGGGGTTGTCGTGGAGCCGGAGCCCCTTTCGGAACCAGTGCACTGCGTTCACCCCCATGCTGGGGGCGCGCGGCGGGTCCTCCACGGAGAAATTCAAGGAAGGAGGCTCCGGCTCATAGCCGACACCTTCGCTTCCAAGAGAATTGCCTCACCCGAGGAGTAAGGAAAGGGCGGTAGAGGGGGGACAGGAAAAAATGACTCCAAGGAGGGGACTGGAGAAGGCGGGGGCGCTGGAAGCGCAGTGAGAAGATGAATGGAGGTTGCCCAGTCGGCGGAGTCCGGGTTTGACGCCCTTTAGGAGCCCGCGCCCGCCGCAACCTCCTGGAGGCGACGCATAACTTCGAGGGCCTCGGACCTCCGGAGCCTGAGCAAATTCCACGAGCTCGAGCCGCCACGACGGCCCGAGCTGGCACGGACGGCCCCAGGAGGTTCGTCACGGAAACCTCGCCCCACCAAGGCGGCTCCTAAAGACAAAACGGCCCGCCCGAGGTGAGTCACCGAGGAGAACCGAAGGGGAATGAGCCCCTGTCGGCGACGCTGTCTCTAGGCCCAGGAGAAAGGACCGGGGACGGAGGCAAGAGGCGGTGGTCGAGGCCGCTGGACGGTTGCCGGCCGGTGACCGGTCCCGAGGCTGCCCGGGTGACTCTGCCGCCGCCGCCGCGTCAGCGGCCTCGGCCCCGCCCCCGGCTCCTCATTGGAGGGCGCGCTCCCCACGTGACCACCGGCACCTCACGTTTCTGAAGTGTGTTTACTACACTGACTCGGAGGGGGAATCTGCTCGCGCTTCGGTCGCTTCTGGAGGGGCGGCAGCCGCTTGAT
The DNA here is from genome assembly GCF_037993035.2 of Macaca fascicularis. Classification (NCBI taxonomy): domain Eukaryota; kingdom Metazoa; phylum Chordata; class Mammalia; order Primates; family Cercopithecidae; genus Macaca; species Macaca fascicularis. The sequence continues at coordinate 113,992,004 of NC_088385.1, forward strand.
CCCAGAACCGTTGACCCTCGCCCACACGCTGAGCTCACTGCCTTTGCCCCTTTCCTGTGCCGACTGGCGGGCCGTCCCTTGGAGGCAAACCGTGTTGACCACAGGCCCCTTGTGAGGGAAGGCTTAGCCCCGCCCCCAGGGGCCGTGAGCGGGCACTATTGGCCGAGGCTCGGTGAGACCCGGATGAGCACGGGGATGCGGGGAGCTCGCGGGCGCGCGCGCTGGTCAGAGAGGCGCGCGTGCGCTCTCCCTGCGCTCCAGAGGGTAAGGGGGCGGGGCCCGCGGGCCGAAGCGCGCTAGGTGATTCCTCCCGTGGGATTTGGGGAAGGCCTGGAAATTGTCCGGTGTCTTTCAGGAGCCAAAGGTGGAGTCGGGCGGAGAGTGAGGGGAGGATGGAGTGGAAGGAGGAGAGTGGGAGGCTTCACGTAGATTTCAAGTCCAAACCATGTGCTTGCCAGAGAACCCTACTTTGGAGATTATGGAGCTGTGCCCCTCCACTCTCCTGGCCCTTGGGTGCCTCCTCCCCCTTGTACATGCTCTGGGGCAAAGGGTAATTGGCAGGACGGATGCCAGGCATTCCTGGACTTCCTGGAATTTTTTAATACTAGCGATATATATCATCAACGTTTCACCCCTAATCTACATTTAATGTAGTTTACCGGTCTCTTTGAGACTGGACGTTTGTCTACTTTTCCAGCGACAGTGAACTGCAGGCCATGCCATCCCTTAGATATATGATGCCCTTAAATTCATTCAATGATTACTTTTTGAGTGAACTAAGCACTGTTCAAAGCACTAGAGATACAGGAGATACTTAATAAAATAGACACAGACTCCAGTCCTCTTGGGGTTTACAATTTGTCTCTTAACCTTTGCTGTTTTTTCCTCTATAAAATATTCTTCCTTGGAATCCAGTACTCAAGATAACCGCCTTTGAGCTACCTGGGATATTTCTGCACACCTCTTTAGACTCCGATGAAATTATAACTAACTTCTGAAAGTATTCCTGATCCCTAGGGCAAATTTAGGACCTCCCTGGGTTCTCCACGTATGTTTCTGATACATCACTTATCACACTACTGTGAAAATTAGTTGAAAAGTGCCCATACCTAGCAATACTAACTCAATAATAGTACTTATCATCATCATAATGTGCCTCCTATTCCCTCCGAAGTGTGATTTCTCAAGGACAGGGTCTGTATTCAGTTTTGTTTTGTTTTTATTTTTTGCATCAACACCAGAACAGAGCCTGATGTAGGCAAATGTTTATTTAATGAATGAATGAATGAGTGAGTGAGTGCTGTTGGCCACCAGTGTGTTTGGCAACGTTAAAAGAAGGAAGGAGATGGCAATACTTACCAGTTGATTATGTGTCCCCAAAATTCATATAACCCTCAGTGACTATAAATGTGGCCTTATTTGGAAATAAGGTCTTTGTACATGCTGAAGTTAAGATGAGGTCATTAGGGTGCACCCTAATCCAGTGTGATTGGTGGCCTCATACAATGGAGAAATTTACACACAGAAATATAAATATATATATATATGCAAGGAAAATACCATGTAAAGATTGGAATTGTGCTGCCACAAGTCAAGGAACTACTGGAAGCTAGGAGAAAGGCCTGGAACAGATCCTTTCTTAACACCTTCACAGGACTGTGGCACTGCTGACACCCTGATTTTGGACTTCTGGCCTCTAGAACTACAAGACAGTTAGTTCCTATTGTTGTTCTAAGCCTCCCAATTTGTGATACTTTTTTACAGCAGCCCTAGCAAATTAATGCAGCAATAAAGTAAATTTAATACTCTAGAGCGCCAATCTGTCTGAATAGTCTTCCCTACTTCTGTTTCTGTTGCTACAAGAAGTATATATCAGCCTTTCTTTGGTTCTGTAAGAATACTTTTTAAATTATATATATGAATGCCATGGTTTGGCTGTGTCCCCACCCAAATCTCATCTTCAATTGTAGTTCCCATAATCCACACGTGTTGTAGGAGGGACCCAGTGGGAGGTAATTTAATCATGGGGGCAGTTACCTTCATGCTGCTCTCGTGATAGTAAGTGAGTTCTCACAAGATCTGATGGTTTTATAGGGGGCTTTTCCCCCTTTTGCTTAGCGCTTCTCCTTGCTGCCTCTATGTGAAGAAGGACATGTTGGCTTCCTTGTCTACCATGATGATCAGTTTCCTGAGGCCTCCCCAGCCATGCTGAACTGTGAGTCAAATAAACTTCTTTCCTTTATAAATTACCCAGTCTCGGGTGTGTCTTTATTAGCAGCATGGGAACAGACTAATACTGTAAATTGGTACTGGGAGTGGGGTGCTGCTATAAGGGTACCCAAAAATGTGGAAGCACCTTTGGAACTGGGTAACAGGCAGAGGTTGGAACAGTTTGGAGGGCTCATAGGAAGACAGGAAAATGTAGGGAAGTTTGAAACTTCCTAGAGACTCGTTGAATGGCTTTGACTAAAATGCTGATAGGGATATGGACAATGAAGTCCAGGCTGAGGTGGTCCTAGATGGAGATGATCTTGTTGGGAACTGGAATAAAGGTGACTCTTGCTATGTTTTAGCAAGATTGATGACATTTTGCCCCTGCCCTGGAGATCTGTGAAACTTTGAACTTCAGAGAGATGATTTAGGATATCTGGCAGAAGAAATTTCAAAGCAGCAAAGCATTCAAGAGGTGTCTTGGGTGCTGTTAAAAGTATTCAGATTTATGTATTCACAAATAATATGGTTTGGGATTGGAACTTATGTTTAAAAGGGAAGCAGAGCATAAAAGTTTGGAAAATTTGCAGCCTGACAATGTGATAAAAAAAGAAAAACCTATTTTCTGAGGAGAAATTGAGGCCAGCTGCAGTAATTTGCCTAAGTAACCGGGAGCCAAATGTTAATCCCCAAGACAGTGGGGAAAATGTCTCCAGGGTATGTCAGAGGGCTTCACAGCAGCTCCTCCCATCACAGACCCAGAGGCCTAGGAGGAAAAAATGGTTTTGTGGGCCAGGCCCAGGGTCTTGCTGCTTTGTGCAGCCTTGGGACTTGGTGCCCTGTGTTCCAGCTGTGGTTAAAGGGGGCCAAGGTACAGCTCGGGCCATGGCTTGAGGGTGCAAGCACCAAACCTTGGCAGCTTCCAAATGATATTCAGCCTGTGGGTACACAGAAGTCAAGAATTCATGTTTGGTAACTTCTGCCTAGATTTCAGAGCGTGTATAGAAATGCCTGGATGTCCAGGCAGAAGTTTTCTGTGGTAGCAGATCTCTCATGCAGAACCTCTGCTAGGACAGTGCAGAAGGGAAATGTAGGGTTGGAGCCCCATAGAGTCTCCACTGGGGCACTGTCTAGTGGAGCTGTGAGAAGAGGGCCACTGTCCTCCAAACCCCAGAATGGTAGATCCACCGACAGCTTTCACTGTGCACCTGGAAAAGCTGCAGACACTCAACACCAGCCTGTGAAGGAAGCTGGGAGGGGGGCTGTGTCCTGCAAAGCCATAGGGACATAGCTGCCAAAGAGGCGGGAGCCCAGCTTTTGCATTAGCATGACCTGGATGTGAAACATAGAGTCCAAGGAGATCATTTTGCAACTTTAAGGTATAATGACTGCCCTACTGGGTTTCAGACTCATGTGGGGCTTGTAGCCCCTTCATTTTGGGCAGTTTCTCCCATTTGGAATGGGTGTATTTACCCAATGCCTGTAACTCCCTCCATTATATCTAAGAAGTAACTAATTTGCTTTTGATTTTACAGGCTTATAGGTGGAAAGGACTTGCCTTGTCTCAGATGAGACTTTGGACTTGGACTTTTGGGTTAATATCTGAATGAGTTAGGACTTTGGGGGACTGTTGGAAGGGTATGATTGTGTTTTAAAGTGTGAGGACATGAGATTTGGGAAGGGTCATGGCTGGAATGTTTTGGTTTGGGTGTGTCCCCACCCAAATCTCATCTTGAATTGTAGTTCCCATAATCCTCATGTGTTATGGGAAGCATCCAGTAGGAGGTAATTTAATCATAGGGGTAGTTATCCCCCTTCTGTTCTCATGATAGTGAGTGAGTTCTCATGAGATCTGATGATTTTATAAAGGGCTTTTCCCCCTTTTGCTTGGTACTTCTCCTTGCTGCCTCCATGTGAAGAAGGGTGTATTGGCTTCCCTTTCCACCATGATGGTCAGTTTTCTGAGCCCCCCCACCAAGCCATGGTGAACTGTGAGTCAGTTAAACCCCTTTCCTTTATAAATTACCCAGTCTTGGGTATGTTTTTATTAACAGTGTGAGAACATACTAATACAATGAAAACCCTGGGGAGGATTCCTTGAGCCCAAGAGTTAGAGAGCATCCTGGGCAACATGGTGACACCCCATCTCTACAAAAGATACAAGAAATTAGCCAGGCCTGGTGGCCTGCACCTGTAGTCCCAGCTACTAGGGAGGCTGAGGTAGGATTGCTCTAGCTGGCAGATGGAGGCTGCAGTGAGCCAAGACCATGCCACTGCACTCTAGCCTGGGTGACAGAGTGAGACCCTGTCTCAAAAAAAAGAAAGAGAGAGAGAGAGAAAGGAAGGGGAGGGAGGGACGGGGGGAGGGGAGGGGATGAAAGGGAAGGGAAGGGAAGAGGGGAAGGGAAGGGAGGGGAGGGGAGGGGGATTGGGGGGAGGGGAGGGGAAAGGGGAAGGGAAACCCTGTGTTTACTGTAAAGTATTAAGCAAATATTGGTCATTTTTACTGATGAGGATAAGCCTTGGGTCATCACCATGCTTAGCCTCCCCTCACCTATGCAGCAGATCTGGTATACAGAACTGTGCCTTCACTTGGATTGCTTCGTTCTTCAGGGCCCATTATTGTACTTTTTAAAATACAATGTTTTATGTTTCCTTTTAGGCAATTTGAAAGTAAGCAGATTGTGTCTAAAGACATAAGAATTGTTTTCAAGCATCCAAATGAAACAGTGGGAGGTGGAGAGAATATTGATTTGTATAGAGTTGACTAACATTGGTGGATTGTTCATTCAATAAAGACAGATTTTTTTTTTAAACACGCAGCTGTGTGGGTGTGTGTGTATAACTTTCATTTAAACATAAAATGCTAATTTATTATAAAAGTGTCAGTAGTGTCAACTGCACACTCCTCAAATACTGAAGGGTTTTTATGGCATATAGATGATTTGGGGGAGGGGAGTTACCATTTAATACTAGCTATGGCTTTTACCTACTATGTGCAAGCTTATATATAGATTATTATTAATCCTAGTAATCTTAATTATGCAGTTTATTAATATTTAATAATTACTTAATAAGAATCTATGCCCAGTTTGCTGTTGAAGAAACAGAAACTCAGAAACACAAATACATAGTCAAACCTGTTGAAAAACTAGTACTGTTTTTGGATCCAAAACTCTTTCCTTAACATATACCATCCCTCACTGACACACACACTCCCATTCTTTTCAGAGTGAATATTATGTATAAAGGGGGAAAGAAGAGGTGGAGGCCATTGTTAGGAATCATTTTTGAAATTCTGGTTGGCTCCAACATCCTGGTGGTAAGAAAGTACAGGACTAAGAGGAAGAGAACAGTTTGTATCTCAGCTTGCCATTAAATTAGTTGATGATCTTGAACAAGTCACCCAGGCTTTCATGGCCTGACTAATTTGTCTATCAAATGAGGGAATTGAACTACATGATTTCTAAGTTTTCTATGCTATTTTAACATTCTATGAATGTGACCCTGCTGTGAGCTCAGAAATATATGAGTCCTGTTAAAGGTTCTTTTAACTGCCAACAATGTTAGAAAAATCAATGTGTCCTTGGTTTCATGAACACTCTTGATAAAAGCATGTCAGATCTCTAAATTGAAAGCCTGTGTTGTCTCTTGACCCCATCCTGCAAAGGTGATTTTTGGCATGTGTTAATACACAAATAATCAAGGAGTAGACAGTCTGTTCAGCTCATTCAATCCTGATATGATGTGAATGTTGGCTGAGTACCCTTCACACTGGAGTCTTTGGGAGATTGAATTTAAATGTGTTAAAGGGTGATTTTTTTTTTTTTTGAGACAGGGTCTCATTCTGTTGCCCAAGCTGGAGTGCAGTAGCATGGTCATAGCTCACTGTAATTATTTTTTAAAGGTAAGTTATGACTCTTTTATGAATATAAAATGAACATGTCAAAAATTTAACTTAACTCACTAATTAATGAAGGAGCCTATAAGATGTTACAATGGATTCAAAGGAGGATCCAAAGAGCAGTTACACAGATAGGCCATCATGCATCTTAAAATGAATTTGCTTAATATATGGAAAACTCCCTTCTTCCACAGAGGGGTAGCGGAATGGAGATCAATTGTACTTTCACAGGACAAAATTCATTTGCATGTCCAAGGACAGGATTCATTTGCATTGCTATCAATTATCTGCAATTTACAGAGTTATAAAATAGCTCAAATATAGCAAAAAAATAAACTAAAATGATAGGCAGAGAATAACTTGAAGGGTGCACTGGTCAAGAGACCTAGTAATCTTTTTCAACCATTTCAAGATCATTCAGAATTTTTTGCTAACACTTCAGAGAGGTCCTCCATGTCTACCTATTCTTAAAAGGGTCTCTCTCTCTCTCTATCTCTCTCTTTTTTTTTTTTTTGACAAGGTCTCTGTCATCCAGGCCACGGAGTGGAGTGGGGTGATCACAGCTCAGGCTCAATGCAGCCTCAACATCCTAGGCTCAAGTGATCCTCCTATCTCAGCCTTCTGAGTAGCTGGGACCACCACCATGCACTGGCTATTTTTTAACATTTTTTAGAGATGAGGTCTCCCTGTGTTGCCCAGGGCGGTCTCCAGCTCCTGGACTCAAGTGATTCTCTCATCTCAGCCTCCCAAAGTACTGGGATTATAGACATGAAAAACTGTGCCTGGATAAAAAGGGTCCCTTCTTATTCTTTATCATAGTTCTCTATTTACTTTTGTCATGGCACCAATTATGATCTGTGTTTTTGTTTGTTTGTTTACTTATATATTGTTAGTCAACCTGTGCCTGCTCCAACCCCAAATGCAAACTCCAGGAGGGCAGAGTATTCATTATATCATTACTACTTGCTACAATGCCTGGTACTCATCTCGCAATTGTTCTTCTAGAGGCCCTGCTAACACCCAGTTGATCACATTTAACACTACATTTCATCCATACATTGGTTATCAATTTATTGACTCTCAGCTCCAAATTCATCTTTCGTTACTTCCTCTCTGTTAATGGAACCAGACCCTGTAAGGATTTCATCTTTGCCGCTGGCACAATGCTAAACATTCTCGGTAGAGAGCATTGGAGGGAAACTACAGGAGGAAGGGGCTTCTATTCCTAGTTCTGGTCTTTCTGTTTTCTTTTTCTTGTACTTATTTTGCCACTGACAAAGATGCCTTGGAGGGGGACATGCAGTAGCACTCACTTCTGTCAGGTTTCACTGGCATCTCTGCTGGTGGATCCAGCAAGTCTTGCAGCCATCCCCACAGTTGGCTACCCAGCCTTAGCCCACCTGCATTCTGGGAAGGTGTTTCCTGTGGCCACTCCAATCCATGTTTTCTGCCCTCTGGCCTCTACCTGGTGAATGTAGACCCTGCCTGAGCTCAGGGAAATGCAGCCAACTTCTTCATTATCCAGGGGCTACAGCAATACATTCTCCAATGAGGTCTGAATCCCACCCTTAGAGAGAATTCCCTGCACTCCCACTTTCAAGTTTGTCCTTCGTTGGGTATTCTCCCTCGGTACTTTTGAGTATTCTTTAGAGTTCCCCCTATACATTTTAAATGAATCACCTGTTATAATTGATCATTCTATTTATTAAATATTTCCTGTTTCATTTACTGTGTGGTTTCTGTGTCCTGATTGGACACTGATTGATACAGTCCATGAACTGACCCAGTCCACCAGAATGTACTTGTGAACAGTTCTCTCTCTTGTTCTTACCCTTTTTCTTGACCAGGTACATTTACAAAGTGTAAATAGTTACAAATGTGGCAATATGATATTGTGAAATATTAGCCAATGTTTTTTCCCCACAGATCTTTTTCTGTCCCTGTGACCATCCCCATGCAGGTCATTGGATGGGAGTCTTGTCACCTCAGAGGGGCAGAACTAGAGGACAAAGGTAGTCCAACATTTTTTGTTCTATATTCAAGAGCCTTGGTCCAAATGTAAATCAGAAAAGATTTGCTGCTTCCAACTGCTTCTCCTCATGCTGTATAAAAATCCTCCAGGCTGGGGTGGAATATGAGGGCAAGGAAAATAAGATTAAAATTATCTATCTTAACTAAAGTAAGAACAAAATATCTCATCTTCCCTTATCTAGGATTAGCTCCAGATGTCTAGATAAGTTTAGGGTGATCTGAGGGTAGAGGAGATTTGTGCCAGCTTCCCATCTGAAATCTGGAGGCTGAATCTCATGGAAATTCCCTGCCAGTTTGCTGTGGCTCAGCACAGAAGCCTGTATGGGATGCAACTGGGCCTCAGAAGCCTGCAGGCTAAGAGAACAGATGGACTTTTCTAGATTTCTCCTCATCTTCAGAGGGCCACAAAAATCACCTGAAAGGCAAAACCAGATAACTAAGGGGTTATGCCAAGGGGATAGCATGGTACAAGGTATCACAAGAGGTTGTGCTCAAAGACCAGATGGGGACATGGGCATCTCAACACATGCCAGCCTGGAGAGATAACATTTGAAGGCCATACAGGATCATACATTTAGCAAATGACAGTGTAGACAGGTAAGGAATGTCAGCCAGATCAATACCCTTCCTTTCTAAAGATGTAATGTTCCTTAAGCATCTGGGAACAGAGATGCTATCCTGAAGAGAAGCAAAGCAGGAGGCATCTCCTTAGATGTTTTTCAGAATTGGTTGAATTTCAATGTGAAATGATCAAAAAATTTTGAAATGACTCAGAAGGCCTAGAATTCACTAGCCCAGTTTTCAGCCAGTGAGCAGACTGACACTTTAGTTTAACTCTAGTTTAGCTCTAGAAAAATGAAGGCAGGCCGGGCTCAGTGGCTCACACCTGTAATCCCAGCACTTTGGGAGGCTGAGGCGGGTAGATCACCTGAGGTCAGGAGATCGAGACCAGTTTGGCCAACATGGCAAAACCCCATCTCTATTAAAAATACAAAAATTAGCCAGGCGTGGTGGCGCATTCCTGTGGTCTCAACTACACGGGAGGCTGAGGCAGGAGAATCGCTTGAATCCAAGAGGTGGAGATTGCAGTGAGCTGAGATCATGCCACTGCATTCGAACCTGGGCGACAGAATGAGACTCCGTCTCAAAAAAAAAAAAAAAAAAAAAAAAAAAAGTGAAGGCAGTTACTCTTGGACTCTGATTTACAGACCGAAAAATATAGTAGTTGCTACTAAATCCAGCCAAGTGTTATAGAAACTCCAAAGACCCACACAAGCTCTCTGGCCCTGCTATCTGGCCTGCCTCCACATCCTCTCATGTCCCATCCACCTCTCCGGCTTCTACTCTTCCCCACTCTCTCCTTACTCACTCCTTGCTCTTCCTCAGGCAGGCCAGCAATGCTCCCTCTGGCCTTGCTACTTCCTCTGCCTGGAATGTTCTTTCCCAAGACATTCTCATGCCTCCCTCTCTCATTGCCCTCAGGTGTCTGCCCCAGTGTCACATCCTCAGGGTGGTCTTCTTACCTGTCCAGGCATCTACACCCCTCATCCTTCTCTATTCCCTTTATCCCCTTGATTTTTCTTTAGCACTCACCAGTACTTGATATTATATTATATATTTGTTTGGTTACATGTGTCTCTCCCCACCAGAGTATATATATTTGTTGATATTTATGTAAGTGAATATTAAGTGAATAAATGGTTATTCACAATATTTATTATTAATTAATTATTGTTAATAAATATTTATTTAAGTGAATGGTTAAATGCCCAAAATACTCTAAATAATATCTAAGATAAATTGAATCTTTGTTCTATGCCAGACACAGAGCTACTATATTAGGTACCTAATACTAAGTACCTTAGAGAACATTACTTAATTTTCACAATAGCCCCTATGAGATAGATATTACTACTGCCATCTTATGATGAGAAAACTGAGGCCCAGAGTAGTTAAGTTCTCATAACTTGTTCTTGAAGCTAAAAGAGGCAGGACACAAAGCCAGGCTCTCCCAACTGCAGAGGCTGTGGGTTGCCCAGCATACTCTACTGCCTCCATTGCACTGGTGTTCAGGTGCTTTTATAGGGGTGCAAACCAAGGGCTATCAGAGGATAGGGGAAGGCAGAATAATCTTGGTTAAGAAAAACCTGGGAAGGCCTTCTGTAGAAAGTAGCACTTATACTAGGCAAATTTAAAACAATTTTTTTTTGTTTAAAAAAGGGAACAAAAAAGAAAGGATTCCAAAGGAGTAGATGGTTGTGCAACTTGCAGCAATATACTTATTAAAAATGTTCATGTGGTAAAGTCGATATATACAAGAAAAACGTTGTCAAGTATAAATAGAAGATCTAATGAACAGTGACAGTTACCTGGAGGGGTATTTTTCATAACTGCAATATCAACAGAGCCTGCTGGTAGGAAGCAGGGAAGAAATGGAAAGGAAAAATAGAGAGATGACACTGAGTCGTGCTGTGCATTACTCAGAGATATCAAAGTGCTTCTGTGGTGCTCAGCTCCGTGGTACTTGGGCATTAAATGGGGATGAAACCAGCCACTCTTGGGGTTGTTGTATTGAGATGGTAATACTTCGAAGAGGGGTCAGGGTAGAGAAGTGGATTTAGTAGTTGCTTCGTATATTAACCAAAGCCACACACACAAAAATAACTAGTAGGAGGTCTTTGAAGAAAGAACAATCAATCTGTTCTCAAAGCTAGATTTTTAAGTAAGAATAGTTAGTGGACAAGACCAACAGGCAAGTTTAGAGAAGGCAAGGTACACGTAAATGCTGTGAGAACAGACACTGCCCAGTCCACTACTTCCCTGGCCCACACCTCTCCAAGTACCGGGACAGCCAAGAAGTTGTCTGTTGCTGGTGATGCCACCTGGAGGCTAGTGCAAGAAGTACAAGAAATTCCAGAAAAATCTATACAATACTTCGGCAAAGATGCACAATTAAAACAATAATGCTGATGGAAACATTTGGTTGGAACGAACCACTTAAAATGTATACAACTTAACCACAATACTCACAAAAATAACAATCTTAGTAAAATGACAGCACAATTAAAAAGATAAGTTCTCATTCAAGAAACATAAGGCTTTACTTTTTAAAAGTGCTGCTAGCTTGATGCAAAGGGTATAAGAACAAGTTGAGCCTATTGATTTATGGAGATAAGAATGTAATAAACAAAAGTTGAGTAGGACTCCACCTATGGCTAAATCAAGACAGGAGACAAACATGGGATGAATCATGAGTATCCTGCACAGTATGGTGTTCCTCCGTGGCTTGCTGTGTTCATCTCTGTGGATCTGCTTTGCCATTCACTGTTGTTGCTTAATGGAACAAAATGTTAATGTACTGGGTAAAATTGCATATGAATCATCATAGCCTTTGCCTTTCACTGACATCATTTCTGTATTAACCAATAATCTATAAGCTAATTTGCATAACATAAATATCTTTTGTAGTAGAAGAACCTGTAAGTCACTTTCCCTACCCAGGGCTCAGGAGGATCCTGACCTCCTGAGCATTCAGCATCCAACCCCCACCAATCCTTTCACCTGCCCCCCAACACTCCATTTCCTCTAGTCTTTGCAAACTTAAACAAGCTCGTGATCACTCCTTTTTAACTGATGTGAATCTCAGTCTCCAAATCCTAATGTTGAGAAAATTTATTTTCTAAAAATCAACTTAATTTCTCATGCCATGCCCCTACTCTGCCAAGTTGGTAGGAAACTGACCTCATTTTTTGAGCTTCCCTCTTATGTTCTGAGAGTCATCACACTATGCGGCCCCATGCAGTACCCACAATTTGGGGGCCCTCCGTCTGTTCCTACTGGCCTCTGCACAGATGGCCACTCTCCTATATGGTCATTTCAGATCTGGGTGGCTATCTGCTGATTTTGTGTGTTACTTACAGAATCATGGTTTGTTTTGTTCTTGCTGCTGGGATCTCTCTCTACCCTGGCCATGTTGCTGCCTCCCTAATCCACCCCCTGCCTCTCTGAGCCTTGCCATTTCTTTGGGACACTGCCACCAAGAGGTGTCTGGGACTCCTACTCCTCCTCCATTGCTGGGGACAGCTCTTCTTAATCTCCGGTCATCTGGACACCACTTCTTGCATCTCTGAGACACTTTCCTCTTTACTTCTGCCTTCACTTCCTCACCTCCCTCCTATCAGTTAACAATCTTTGGGTTGTAAGCTACAGAAAATGCATCTCAAACTGACTTAAAAGAAAGTATATTGGCTCAAATGACTGCAAATCTATAAGTAGGGCTTGTTTCAGGCTGAGATTGGTTTGGCCAGTCGAAATTTTTTTATAGCAGTATATTCCTATGTTCCAGGCCATGTTCTGGGCACTGGGGATACAGTGGTGAGCAGGTGGATTCTCTGGCCCCCAGTCAAATTACCATATGGTGCAGAGACAAGCTGCCTCTTCCAAGCCCTGCCCAAATTGCATATTCATGAGCAAATCAGTGATTGTTGCTGTTTTAAGCCACGCAATTTTGGAGTAGCTTGTTACACAGCAATGTTATGTGAACACCACCTGTCAGTATAGGGACAATGGAATTTTCCCTGTCCTTTTGGGAAGTTTGATGTTTGAGTCCAAGAAATAAACTGACAATAGTCAGATTAATAGGAGGAAAGACATACAAACTTATCAATATGCACATGGACATGAGAGTCTTGCAATTATGAGACTCCAAGAAGGCCATATGACTGCAGTTTTTATACCAGACATAAGGAAAGAGGGTCTTGGAACATGATGACAGGTTACGGGAGGGAGAGGGAAGGAAAGGCACAGTGAGCAAAAGCTGTCTTGGGATGCAGGTGAAGCCTCCCAGGTTGCAGCCCTCAGAAAGAATAGATGGCACCTTGTGGAAAGTTTCTGTAAAAGTGTCAGACCTCTAAAAGGGTCAGACTTTTAGCCTCCTTTTCCTGAGTGTTAATCTTTCCCAGATCCAGATAAGGGGACTTCAGAGAACACCTCTACATTGCTATTTTCATCACTAAGGTAGATACCCTCCACAGATGCAAATCTCCCCCACAAAGGACAGCTTTCCAGAGCCATTCCTGCCTCTGCAGCCCTGCTGAACAGCCATCTTGAATATGCCAAAGATGCATATTTTAGGGTGGCATATTTTGGTTTCCCACATGAGCCCAAAAGAAATCCTAGTATTTATCAATAAATATAGGATTAATGCTAATGAAACACTTTTTATCAAGAATAAGGAAAGGTTTATACTTTGAAATTGGATAATAATAACAACGAGAGTACTTGCCCTGCTCTAAATCACATTGATCAACCTTCCACAGGTTCCTCACCCTCTGGTTTCCACATAGGTTTGGCCCCCAGGAGGCACTGGCATTAGACTGGAAGGCAGGAGGAGAGAAATCAGGGTTTACCTCCATCCACTGCCCTCAGTGCCACCGCTATTTCAGTGACACCATTTCTGGCAGTGGTTGTGATTCCTCTATGGTTCTAAGGAAGAAAAATAAATCTTGGGGTCCCCAAGTCACTAAACTAAAAGGGAAAGATCAAGCTGGGAACTGCTTAGGGTAAACCTGCCTCCCATTCTGTTCAAAGTCACCCCTCTGCTCACTGAGATAAATGCATATCTGATGGCCTCATTTGGAGAGGTTGATCAGAAACTAAAGAATGCAACCATTTGTCTTTTATCTGCCTAGGACCTGGAAGCCCCCTCCCCACTTTGAGTTGCCCCACTTTTCCAGACTGAACCAATGTATATCTTACACATACTGCTTGATGTCTCATGTCTCCCTAAAATGTATAAAACCAAGCTGTGCCCCTACCACCTTGGGCACATGTCAGGACCTCCAGAGGCTGTGTCACAGGCATGTATCCTCAACCTTGGCAAAATAAACTTTCTAAATGATCTGAGACCTGTCTCAGGTTTTTGAGGTTCACAGTTCTATTACCTGCTGGACAGTCCCTCTCTCAGGGGTACCAGTTCCTGCCTAGTCAAGACAATTGGCTGAGACAAGACCATTTCTTTCTTTTGTTCCTCCAGGCCTAGGGATGGGAGCCACTTTCTGCTGTTGATGATCTCTGGGTTGTCTCACTGAACTGCTGAGCTTCTTTGTTCTTCCAACACTGGTTTTCTTTGTTATTTTTTCCTTTTTTGAAAGACTTAACCAGGTACCTATTTCCTAACTTGACCGTGATTGATTCAATCACTAACATTTATTGTGTATTGTAGGATCAATCCTATTAGAAAGCTACTATTCGCATCTCCATTTTCCAGATGAGGCAGCTAAGGCACAGAGAGGTTAACCTGTCTAAGATCCCACATTCATATTCAGTACTACTAACATCTACAAACAATGAAGTACCATTATAAATTATTATTATTATTTATTATTATTTTGGTGGAGGTGGGGTCTTGCTCTGTTGCCCAAGCTGAAGTGCGGTAGCAAAATCATAGCTCACTGCAGCCTCGACCTCCTGGGCTCAAGTGATCCTCCCACGTCAGCCTCCCAGGTAGCTGGGATCACAGATGTGTGCCACACCTGCCTATTTTTTTTTTATTTTTTAGACATGGGATTTCACTATGTTGCCCGGGCTGGTCTTGAGATACTGGGGTCAAGTGATCCTCCCACCTCAGCCTCCCAAAGTGCTGGGATTATAGGTGTGAGCCACCACACTTAGCCTAGAAATTATTTTTTTAAATTAAAGTCGAAAAAACATGGTATTCACTGTTAGGGGACACAAAGGGGCCTTCTGGGGTGCTGGAGTCTTCTGACCTGGGGGTGGTTACATGGGAGTGCTCACATTGTGAACATTCATCAACCTGTGCATTGAGGATTTGGACACTTTTCCATATGTTAGATTTCAATAAAAAGTTGCCTGTTCATATGTATCAATTTTGAAAGCTTCAGAAATCTTCACTTAACTCTTCATTAAACTTGGTTTTCTCAAACACTGACTTTCAAGATACGCTATTTCTTTTTTCAATTTTGAAGATTAGAATTCTGATTTCAATTCAATTCTACATTACAGTTTTTGTAGAACAGTTATGTGACAGACATGTGCTAGGAGTAGGGACTCTTAACAGTAAACACAAACATAGCCCATGCCCTAGTGGATGGAGCCCAGTGGGGAAGACAACACTGAAAGTGAATTGTAACCTGGATGTAGGTCCTACCCAGAAGAAAGATCGTGGGAATACAGGAGGTTATAAAAAAAGGAGTTAGTCCAAGCCAAAGTGGAACTGAAACTCAGACTTGAAGGTTAAAGGTAAGGGGAGGGGGGACTGGCACAAGAAACAAGGGTAAAGGTCCAGCAAGCAGAGAGAGCAGGAAGTGAAAGGCCATTGAGGAGTAGGGAGCAAAGTGGGGGATGGTAGAAGGGAAGGCTCCTGGCACAGCAGTCAGATAAAGCAGGCCCGCACAGGCTGTGATTCAGAAATGAATTTTCCGGTAGAAAAACACTACCATTGGTTACCAATGGCTCTCAGGCTTGCCTGCAGAGAAGTACTAGGAAATGAATTCTACATTCAGGGATTCTCCTGGGGATATCAGGGTGTCAGAAATACATTTTTTTTTTTGGAGACGGAGTTGCCCAGGCTTGAGCACTGTGGCGTGATCTTGGCTCACTGCAAGCTCCGTCTCCCAGATTCACACCACTCTCCTGCCTGAGCCTCCCAAGTAGAAACAGACGTTTTTGTTGTTGTTTTTCATGTAGCAGTGAGATGAGATCCTACCAAAATCCCTTACCAGCACCACCACCATCACACTAGGGGCAGAGGTGACAGCAAATTGAGGATACAGGGGGGAGGCAAGGACTTATGGAGCAGGGAATGCACGTTTGGGTCATGATTACTATTGTTAGAGGTGTTTGAACCAGAATGACTCCGTCTTAAATAGGGGCTGGGTAAAATAAGGCTGAGACCTACTGGGCTGCATTCCCAGGAGGTTAAGGCATTCTTAGTCACAGGATGAGACAGGAGGTCGGCACCAGATACAGGTCATAAAGACCTTGCTGATAAAACAGGTTTCAGTTAAAAAGATGGCCAAATCCCACCAAAACCAAGATGTTGATGAAAGTGACCTCTGGTCATCCTCACTGCTCATTATACACTAATTATAATGCATCAGCATGCTAAAAGACGCCCACCATCACCATGACAGTTTACAAATGCCACGGCAACGTCATGAAGTTACCCTACATGGTCTAAAAGAGGGAGGAACCCTCAGTTCTAGGAACTGCCCACCCATTTCCCAGAAAACTCTTGAATAATCCACCCTTGTTTCGTATATAATCAAGAATTAACAGTAAGTATAAGCAGCTGGGCAGCCAATGCCACTGCTCTGTCTGTGGAGTAGCTACTCTTTTGTTTCTTTACTTTCTTGATAAAGTTGCTTTCACTTTACGGACTTGCACTGAATTCTTTCTTGTGCAAGAGCCAAGAACCCTCTCTTGGGATCTGAATTGGGACACCTTTCCAGTAACACAATCATGTCTCTGCTCCTAAGCATAAACTCAATACCCTGCCAGCTCCTTTCCTCTCTCATCACACACAGATGACCACCATCTCCTTGTACCTGGGGAAGCCTTTCCAATTCCTGCTTTAAACAGAATGAAGTCTCACAGAGTTCCTTGGACTTCATCCCTTCCTTGAAGCAAACCATGTCATCAGTAAGACTTTAAGACTGTACAGATAGCAAACAAAGACAAGAATATGAAGATACGCTCCATCCAACCAAGCAGTAAAAAGATTAATTGAATCCAATTAAAGTGGTGAAGCAGTATGGGGGATGGGGTGGGTTGCAGACTCAAATAGAAACAAAGAATTAGATAATGGTGTAGCTTAAGCCCAGAAGGTGGGTTCACAAAACCCACTATTTTTACTGGAAAGGTTTGTACTTGAAGTCTCCAGTTAAAGTAAGTGACTAATTTTTCAAAAGGCCAAATGCATCCATTTTTGATGCTGAAAAAATCACCCTGGAATTCACATGCTACCTTAGGCCAAATATCGCTGACAAGAAATAAATTCAACTTGCCTGGGATAGGAGGTGCAACTCATTTTGAGATGATATTATTTTTCCCTTAGTTATAGTATATACATGAATTTTAGTTTTGGGAAGGTGTAGAATTAAATATTGAAAAATCAAGAGACCAAATTCACAATATTAATACTTTCGTGTTAAATTTAGAAACAATCTGTGTATATTTCACATTTACAATATTTATAATGTTTAAAACAATTGGGTGTGTGAGAATATCTGAGAGATTAAGCTTCTAATTCCAACTTGAAATATGTAGTGAAGTAATTGACTTCAGATTTGCAGTTTATTGCTGAAAGGTGTAAGAGGATTTTATGGTTTGCAAACAGTATGGTATTGAAATGTTTAAGAGATTCGTTATACAGTATTTATAAATTTAATTTAGTCTGTAAGTGCTTGGGAATGTTTTGCTTGTCAGGGTAGGTGATTAATGTGCTTAAAAAAAGAAAATTGAAAATGCTGAATTTATGAATGCAGTTTACAATGTTTTAAGGGAAATTTAATTAAACTAAGCTTGTAAACAGAACTAGTTGAAGGGAGTTTAGTTTGTTCAACTTGAGACTATTAATCAAAGTCCCCTTATTACAATGTGTTAGACTTATTAATAGAATAATATGACTTACTGAACTTAAAAGGCTTAGGGGAAACTAGGCTTTAAATTTTATTATTTTAATAAATTAAATATTAGCTTAAAATAATATTTCTTGTACATCTTACCAAACTTTCACCTCTTCCACCCTCCTCCATGGATACCACGAAAAGAACAGTCTTTTAATTTTTTCTGTGAGCTTTTACTACTAGCAAGATTGGTAAAAAGGGAGAAAAGAAGGTTGTAGTTCCTGGCTGTGATGAAATTCAATAGTTCAGGAGGAAAAAATTAGGAGAGTGGAGAAGGAAGGGGAATACTTAAGACCATGAAGCCAGTTTAGTTTTTCCTAAGGGGCCATTTATGTATATGGAACACACATTTGTTGTAACTGAATGCTGAAGGCTTCCTTAAATAATGTAACAATATTGTTACGTATTCAGTTCAAATGTAATTTAATTCAGCTACAATATGAATTAAGTAGGTTTGGGGAACTAGCCTGGAAACTAATCATTGACAAAACTGTTCAGATTGGAACAAAATTCTATACACTTTTTAACTTTTAAGGGTCAATATTTGAAAGTTTGATGCTAAATGTTGACTTTCACAAATGAGAGAAAAATGCAAGAATATCTAGGGTAAGTATTGTGAATTAGCTACAAATGACTTTCCCTGAAAGATAACAATGCATAGTTTTGTATAGAGCCCATTTTACAGAGTATGATAGTGAAGGTATGTTTATCTTGCTGCTTTCATTGCAGCTTTTAAAGGACTATAACTAATTTTAAGGGGCATTAATGAGTGTGACAAGGTGGTATTGTGAAGTATTAACTCACGTATTTTTTCTCACCTCCTTGAAAAAATCCTTTGAATTTTTTTCATACTTACCATGAGGTATAGCCCCTTGAATAGACTGCACCATTTCAATTGCCTCAGAAGGAAGTAGGCACATCAAGATCAATGAAGCACAGTCTTGAAATTCTTGGTTCTTAGGTAGAAGCAAAACAGATAACAAACAAGCAAACAAAAAGACCAAACACGTTTCCAGGTGTAAGGGTAAAAGACTTGGATAATTACTGTTGAGCTACTGTGACATCTGTCCTCCAGTTATGCAAAAGATCCCATGGGCAGGGGGATAGAAGAGGGGACCACCAAGAGAAGAAGAAGTTGGACAAGAAACTAGAGTGTTACATTCTGGTAGGAGCTCTAAGATTAGCTAAAACCAGGTGGGGGAGAACTTGGATCCGTCCTTGGGAAGAGGGAATGAAGAAGGCAGAGGGGAAAATTCAAAATTAACTGAGTTTAATCCTACATATGTTTGGGGAACTCAAAGGGAAAGAGCTTGTGCTCCATTTCTGCTGGAACCCTGGGAGGCAGGAGCCTCTTGGAACTAACCTATTCAGTATGGTAGCCACTACCACTTGTAGCTATTGGTCCCTGGCAATGTGTCTAATCCAGATTGAGATGTGTTACAAGTGTAGAACACACCTGATTTTAAAGTCTTAGTATTAAAAAAAGAAAGTAAAATATCTCATTAATAATTTTAATAGTGATTTCATGTTGACGTGATAACATTTTAGCTATTATTGCAGCAAACAAAATATATTACTAAAATCAATTTTACCCTTGGCCAGGTGATCAAAGTCAACAGCAACAGTCATAAATTGTGTTGATAGTATGTAACCTGGATATCATGTGATGATAATGGCATTTACCTCTGTGATTTTTCTCATAAATACCCATAACCTCAATCTAATCATGAGGAAAATATGAGACAAATTGCAGTAGAAGGACATCCTATGATATACCCTATATGGTTTGGCTGTGTCCCCATCCAAATCTCATCTTGAATTGTAGCTCCCATAATCACCACGTGTCATGGGAGGGGCCCAGTGGGAGGTAATTGAATCATGGGGCTGGTTTTTCCCATGCTCTTTTCATGATACTGAATACATTTCATGAGATCTGATGGTTTTATAAAAGGACAGTTCCCCTGCACACGCTCTCTTGCCTGCCACCATGTGAGACGTGCCTTTGCTCCTCTTTCACCTTCCACCATGATTGTGAGGCCTCCCTCACTGTGTGGAACTGTGGTCCATTACACCTCTTTTTCTTCGTAAATTACCCAGTCTCCGGTATGCTTTATTAGCAGGATGAGAATGGACTAATACAATACCTGACAAATAATCCTCAAGACTGTCAAAGTCGTCAAAAACAAGGAAAATCTACAAAACAGTCACAGCCAAGAGGACCCCAAGGAGATATGACAACTAAATGTAATGTTGTAACCTAGATGGGTTCCTGAAACAGAAAGGGACATTAAGTAAAAACTAAGGAAATGTTAAAAAACTGGATTTTAGTTGCTAATAATGTATCAGCATTGGCTCATAAATTGTAACAAATGTACCATACTAACCTTTCAAGTTTATTTTTGTTGTTGTTGTTGTCGTCGTTGTTATTGAGACAGGGTTTCACTATGTCAACCAGGCTAGAGGGCAGTGATTCAATCACAGCTCACTGCAGCCCCAAACTCCTCGGGATCAGGTGAAGTGATCCTCCACCTCAGCCTCCTGTGTAGCTGGGACTACAGGCACATGCCACCACACCCAGCTAATTTTTGTTGTTATTATTATTTTTTTTTTGTAGAGACAGGGGCTCCCTATGTTTCCCAGGCTGGTCTTAAACTCCTGGGCTCAGATGATCCACCCACCTCGGCCTCCCAAAGTGCTGGGATTATAGGCGTGTGACACTGTGCCTGGCCTAAGATGTTAATGATAAGGGAAACTGGGTGGGTCAGTGGAGGTATATGAGAACTCTTTATACTATCTGCTCATTTCGCCCCTGGAAATCTAGAACTCCTCTAAAGAGTAAAGTCTATTAATTGAAAAAGAAAAAAAGTCAACATCCTGGTAACATGCAGAGGGCAGGAGTAGGTTGAGATTGGGCCGGGACAAGGGAAGAAGCTTGGGAGGCAGTCAGTGAAGTCTTATTTCATGCCCTGGGTAGCAGGTACATAGGTGCTCACTTTATGAAGCTATACATTTGTTCGGTGAGGTTTCCAGCATTTATTTTTCTTACATACAAAAAGTTAAACACAAACCAAAAGACTAACTTCACCTGTTCTTTTTTTACCTTTTTAAAAAACGTGGCTACTAGAAAATTGAAACTATGTGTGTGACACATTACATTTTTATTAGAAAGCTTTGCCTTAGAAGCTTCCAGTGTGTCAGAATATTGTTGCATTTTGTGTTTGTGTGAACCTTTCATGCCAGATGCTTGTCAGGCTCTAAAAGGGCAGAGAGTAGGGATGTCACTGAAATTATAGGAACAGGTTGTATGATTTTTTTGTGTGTGTCTGCTTGCCAATAAATATCTGTACATGCTGCTTGCTTTGTATGATACCATCTAGTAGTGATACTGCACGGAGAAGACACATCCGTCCCTCTAAGCGTGGGACACACCTGATCCTTACCAAAAGAACTTGACAACTATAAGACAGATAAGTTAACTTAGGTCAGTTTGCAAGGAGAAAAACAAGCACAATTTCCAGAGGCCCCACAAAATGCCTAGAAATGAGCTGAGAGAGAGCGACCCTACAAAGAATTGTCAGTTTCAGTGAGGGGTTGCTGCGGAAAGCAGAGGTAGAAAGCAGAAAGTCAATCATGTCACCTGGGACATAGGCACCTCAATAGAAGCCAGCATGGAAGAATGTCCATACCCCAAGTTCAGCTGAGATCTTATCCTTTTAACCAATGACGCTGTAGAACTGAAGACAGCTGCATATCAGTGTCCTATCTTGCTTCCAAGCTGTCTTAACTTGTCTTCAGTTTGTCTTAATCCAAGCTGAACTTAGATCAGTGTTCAGGAAGAGAAAATAAAGAAGACAGAGGGGAAAATTCACAATCAACTGAGTTTAAACCCAAGTTGGCTGGGAACATCCTGAACTGACTGAGAAAACCTAAAAACATCATAAGTTTTCTGCCCTCATACAGACTGGGAACTCAGGTAGAAACAAAGTTTGATCAATGAGAAATACGCTTGATATTTTCCTGGTTTTTTGTTTGTTTGTTTGTTTCTAACATCTGAGTTTTGTGGCCTAAGAAACTTGTCTGAGCCACTGCTTTCTGGCTTAGCTAAAAGATACAGCTTATAAGATACTTACTGTGCCTGTTGGTAGAGGTGCATCAAACAGAACTTTTGGCCAAATACCCAAGGGCTGAGTGTTATAATCAGGCCAAAAACTAATTATTGTCACCACAGAATGAATTTCTGGTTTATGCAAATGTGGTAGGTTTTTTATAAGAATGACTTTAATTATACTCCTCCCTGTATTCATGCCCCCCTTGCTATGTAACGGGAATGCCCTTCCACTCAGATTCAGATTCTGGGCTCAGGGTTTTTTGGGGGGCATGCAGAGTTTCACTCTGTCATCCAGGCTGGAGTGCAGTGTCACGATCATGGCTCAGGCTCACTGCAGATCTGACCTCCCGGGCTCAAGCGATCCTCCCACCTCAGCTTCCCGAGCAGCTGGGACTACAGGTGTGTACCACCACACTCAGCTAATCTAGGCTCAGTTTTGTACTTACTTTAGAGTTATCTGTGGGTCTTTCAAGTGGGGATGCCCAGTAAGTCTTTAAATATATAATGCAAGATCTTAAGAGAGACATTTGAGCTGGAAATACAGATTTGGCATCTTTAGCATATTGTCGTTGGAATGACTGACATCCCTCAGGAAGAGTGTTGGCAAAAGAGAAAAGGACCTGGGGGCAGAACCCTGGGGCCAGAAAAGGAAGAAGTGTCTGCACAGAGAGACAATGAAGAAAGAGTTAAAAGAGAGCTAGGAGCCACAGGGAGATGATGGTTTTGAGATCTGCAAAGTGGTCACAGGTATCAAAAGCAATCTAAGGGCCGGGTGTGGTGGCTCAAGCCTGTAATCCCAGCACTTTTGGAGGCCGAGGTGGGTGGATCATGAGGTCAGGAGATCGAGACCATCCTGGCCAACACGGTGAAACCCCATCTCTACTAAAAATACAAAAAAATTAGCCGGGCGAGGTGGTGGGCGCCTGTAGTCCCAGCTACTCGGGAGGCTGAGACAGGAGAATGGCGTGAACCCGGGAGGCGGAGCTTGCAGTGAGCCGAGATCGTGCCACTGCACTCCAGCCTGGGCGAAAGAGCGAGACTCCGCCTCACAAAAAAAAAAAAAAAAAAAAAAAAAAAAAAAAAAAAAAGCAATCTAAGGTCCAAGGAGATCTTGATAGGAGCAATTTTAGGGGAATGGTAGGCTTGTTTTCTCATTGCTTTTGAATCCCTGTGATTACTGCCTTGTGACCAAGCCCAGGCTAGCCTGCTGCATGATGAGAAACCACATGGAGAAAGACTTCAGTTATCCCAGCTGACCCAGCTAGCCTTACCAACTAGCCTTACCATCTTATGGTACAGCTGATGACAACATTACCACTGAGTTATTTAGCTTTCCTTTCTCCCTGGTAGTAACTCACGGAAGACTTTTGACTACTGGACTGAAGATATGTTTAATGGTGAGGATACAATTTTTTGAGGAGATTCCACAAATAAGAGCTCTGTGTACTATCTGAAGAAGATATACTCTACTTTCTGAAGCAGATATAAAATTATTGTCATCAATTCCATTTTTAAAAATTTCTGATGTTTGCATACCTTACACCTCCCCTTCAGAAAAATGTGTTCTTAAATCTTGGGCCCAGAAATGTGGTAAAGGACCCAGTTTAATTGGCTTCCAAGGTAATACAGTTCTCTGTATTTCCATCTTCAACTTGGCCTTTGTGGTAGGCACATTTTTGCGTATTCCCTGGCAAAGCATGATAGGTGCATCTTTACCAATAAGAAATGCTCGCTCTCTTAAGGACCATTGCTCTGGCTACTTATTCAGTAGATTTTGGTGTAGGAACCACCTTCTCTGCAGGCAGTCTTTGGTGGTTAGCAAGCCCTGCTATATGGGCATTTTAATCTGCAAAGTGCTGAATTAAAGGCTCTGTTTTGTTCCAGCAGCCTTTTAAAAATGTAATAGCTGCTATTTCATCTTGTTTGAACATCTTGTATGAGTACATGACAAGGCAATTCCAAAATCCCTTGTCTGCCTTGAGGTTTGTCTTTGGCTGAAGAAAAATGATGAAAGCGGCCTCTTATCTTCCTGTTTACAGTCAGTCATTCTGCTTCATTAGGCTGCATGCTAATTACTTTCTGAAAACACAACTGAAGATTCATGGCCTAAATAGAATTAAATTACTGAAAGCTACATATAGCTTTGGAGGTTATTTTATTTAATGTTATGAAGGCTAAAACACCAAATAATTATATAAAAATTAGAATTATGAAATAATCTAATCTCTATATTCTGCCTTATGCTATTTAAA
This sequence comes from Macaca fascicularis, assembly GCF_037993035.2. Taxonomy (NCBI): domain Eukaryota; kingdom Metazoa; phylum Chordata; class Mammalia; order Primates; family Cercopithecidae; genus Macaca; species Macaca fascicularis. The sequence goes on from NC_088385.1 coordinate 114,016,157, forward strand.
TTTTTATAAAGGTTTTTGGTTCAGAAAGGATATTATATTCTTCCTAAAGTTTTCTAGTTAATGTTATCTATATTTACATATTAGAAATTTCTTGAAAATTTTTTTCACAACATGGAGAACTTTCATAATCATCATGAACTATTCCAGCATTTTATTCTGGTAAATTAAAAATGTACATTTATACTTCAACTGAGTGATAGGAATTCAAAATTCCAAGCATACAAATAATTTCTTTTTACTCTGAGTTACGTCTAAAATACCTACCTATGTTTGAAAGTACATGTTCAGATATTAATAATGACTCTGAATGGCATGTCTTATTCTACTATTGTACGGATTAAATTTGATGGTAACTATACAGTCACTTTCTCATTGATCAAATGCACATTCAAGGAGCCCAGAAATGACATTAAAGTTGGCATTCTGTTACTTAGCCTTCCAACGGTCAAAGCCAATACCAAAACACATTTTGGCGGAATATTGTGACTGAAGCCAAACTTTAGTACAGCCCTCATTTCCAGGAAACAGTGATTGAAAAGAAGTCTACCCAGCACTTTGGGAGGACGAGGCAGGTGGATCACGAGGTCAGGAGATTGAGACCATCCTGGCTAACACAGTGCAACCCGTCTTTACTAAAAATACAAAAAATTAGCTGGGCATGGAGGCGGGTGCCTGTAGTCCCAGCTACTCGGGAGGCTGAGGCAGGAGAATGGTGTGAACCCAGGAGACGGAGCTTGCAGTGAGCCAAGTCGCGCCACTGCACTCCAGCCTGGGTGACAGAGCGAGACTCTTTCGCAAAAAAAAAAAAAAAAAAAAAAAAAAAAAAAAAAAGGGAGTCCAGGCATCTAGGCATTTAGGCAGGAAGAAAAGGGCAACTACAACCACAACACCAAAAAAAAAAAAAAAAAAAAAAAAAAAAAAGGCTAGCTATAATAAGCAGACATGATTTATTGCTCAAATTAGCAGGGAATATAGAGTTAGACCAGAAATAGGATTTGGTGATCAAGGATACAGAGCTTTCTTGTGAGTTCAGGGATGCTTAGATTAGATATACCCTTGAGGAAAGTCTGCTAAATGTTACATCAATGCTAAGTGCTTTGTATGTACAGCCCAGATGTCTGCTAGGTTGACAGGCCCTGCTAATTAGTAGTTACACCTCAACCTGCCTCCCAGCACCATCGGTGATCCCAGTTATTTCTGGAAGACACCCAAAGGTGTGATTCAAACCTTTCTTCTGTTGCTTGGTATCATGTGTCTACTGACATTGTCTATGCAGCTGCTTGGAGAAGGCTCCCCACCCCACATTGCTGCCACCCTGCATGGGAGTGCCCAGGACCCTGCCAAGAACTGTACTGAAGATTTGCCTCTGGGTACTTTCAGATTTCAACCCCTGAGGTGCCTGAGCAGTATTTGCCAAAGGTTTGTTTGCCAAGGGTTTGGGCAGCGTGGTGGAGGAGCTAGGTGAACATGGTTTCCTTCATGGTTGCTTCTAAAGCAGCTTGACTTACGCTCAGAGCCCCTCAATTCCTCTCGAGTAGCCCCATCTGCCTTCACACTTCCCTCTCCCTGAGGGCTAAAAATGAGACACTATTTCATCACCTTTCTGGGTTTTTTCCCCTTTTTCTACTCAGCCCTTCCCCTCATGAAAACACCTCTCCTTTTCCAGTTAAAAAACAAAAACAAAAACAAAAACAGACAAAAAACACCAAAAAATCAAAACTAGTCTGTGTAGAGGGTAGGGGGATAGGAAGAATATACCGTCTCTCAAAGAACATACGTCTCTCGTCTTTCCCAGGTTTGGATGTTGTACTAGTTTTTTTTTTTTTTTTTTTTTTTTTATTGTTGCGTAACAAATCACCACAAACTTAGTGGCTTACAATGACACCCATTTTATTATCTCTCAGTTTTATAGGTCAGAAGTTCTGTAGGTCAGAAGTCCAGGCTGGCTCTACTGGGATCTCTCCTTAGGGTTTTTTTCTCTTCTGCTAATGGCTGGAGAAAACTTGCAGCTTTTAAAGGGCTTGTGTGATGAGATAAGGCACACCCAGACCATCTCCTTTTTGAGGAGGGATATCTCACCATAATCACAGATTCCACTTGAACTCAAAGGGGAGGGCATTGTATGAGAGTGAGGGTCATTGGGGATCATTCTTAGAATTCTGCCTACCACAAAGGTATATTAGAATTATCCTTTTGATCAGGACCAAATACACAGGTTCTCAGTCATCTCCCCTCTTCTCTGAGATTCTAGGTTTGACAGTCTGGAGCAAAGCTGAGGGACCTGTATGTTTCACAGGCCCGGCAATGTGATTCTGAGGCAGAGTCTTCTGGGGAGTGTTGGAATATCAACCCAAAAGGGTCTGCAATATGTACATCATCTTTTATCCTGAATTAACTCTTTCAGGTTTGTATCGTTTCCTCCATTTAGAGTTGAGGAAACCAAGGTATAAAGAGTCTAAGCAACTTTCCCAAGATCTCACAGTAAAGTGGGAGAAGCCAGGTTTAGCACTCAGGAAGTATGGTTTGCAAAACTGCACAGTTCCTCACTCTTAGAAGTGGATTAATACTAAGATGAGGACCTAGAATTTTGTGAGAGGCAGACAGGAGGATTTAAGCTTAATAAGACTGAGGTGATGGCCAGGAATCCCAAATACAGGGAACTAATAGACATACTTAATACTAGTTAAGTTTAACTTCTATTGGACAAAGTTCGATTTTATTCACCGCATATATCTTGAATTGCTTACCTATGTTCAGATCAACTGAACATTTTTTGTTAAGTGCCTATTATTCATTCCTTAATTCATTAAAAAATGTAAATGAATTTATAAGCAGAAGAAAAATATTTGAATATGAGGTATGGGTTGATCCACATTGGTAGTTTTTAGGAGAAATTTCTTTTTTTTTTCTTTTTTTTTTTGAGACAGATTCTCGCTCTGTTGCCCAGGCTGGAGAGCAGTGCAGTCTCGGCTCACTGCAGTCTCCTCCTCTTCGGTTCAAGCGATTCTTCTGTCTCAGTCTCCCGAGTAGCTGGGATTACAGACGCATGCCACCACACCTGGCTGATTTTTGTATTTTTAGTAGAGACAGGGTTTCACCATATTGGTCAGGCTCGTCTCGAACTCCTGACCTCAGGTGAACCACCCGCCTTGACCTCCCAAAGTGCTGGGATTACAGGCGTGAGCCACCATACCTAGCCTGTAGGAGAAATTTCAAGTGGAGAAACAGTTGAATATTTACCAAAATTCAGAAAGCCCTCTAACTTGAGTATTGCATAATGCATATGGTCATGATGTACAAATAAAAAGAAACTCACTGTCAAACACTCATTATACTGTGAGTTCCAAAACACAGCATCAACAATTTAGGACATTTTTACAAAGCAAAACCATATTAGCTGTTAGATATAATATTATACACTCTTATTTCCAATCCATAGCAGAAGAATGTCTTAAATATTTATAGAGAGTATTTTATTCGTTCAACTGTTTTATTTTCTGACCTCATTTTAAAAAATTATTTCTTAAGCATATATTTTCTGCTAGTTGTGTGTTGAGACTTGTGTTAGGAGCTAGCAGTATAAGAAATCATGAAATATATTTCCTTCAGGAGCACATGCCCTGGTGAAGGGAGACGAATATGCAGACAGAAAATAGTACATATTTTCCCTATGTTTTCAGGCTTTGGGATAGTCGGTAGTGTATTTATCGTATTCTTTTTTTAGATTAAGCACCAAAGCCCTTGCTTTAAATTTAGCAGTGCTGAGGAGTCACCTGAAAAGCTGTCTGGAGATTAAAGAAAAACTTACTAAATAGATCGTTTGAAAATGTAACCAGCATTCTATTTAAAAACGTTTGTCGCGACCCAGCGCAATGGCTCATGCCTGTAATCCCAGCACTTTGGGAGGCTGAAGCAGATCACCAGGTCAAAAGATGGAGACCACCCTGGCCAACATGGTGAAACCCCGTCTCTACTAAAAATACAAAAATTAGCTGGGCGTGGTGGCACGTGCCTATAGTCCCAGCTACTCGGGAGACTGAGGCAGGAAAATTGCTTGAACCCTGGAGGCGGAGGTTGCAGTGAGCTGAGATCATGTCACTGCACTCCAGCCTGGTGACAGAGTGAGACTCCATCTCAAAAATAAATAAATAAAATTAGAAAAATAATAATAAGCTTGTCCCATGCTTCCTAACTTTTCTGGCCTCCTGTGAAATGTGGGAAGTGCTCTGATGGGGCAGTGACTCCAACCAGAGACATTTTGGAAGGCGCTTGCTGACTTTGTGCTAGGGCTTGAAGAATCTGCAGGGGATCAGGTGCTTCAGTAACAGTGCAGGAAGAAGATTTGACTTAGCGGGAATAGCATGTGCAAAGGCACAGGGGCATAGTATAGCGTGACAAAGATTCTTTGCTTCACTAAACTTTAGCCAGGCATATGAAGCTTCTCCTGGGCCCCTTATAAAATCCAGTTTTAAGCCAGTGTAGCAAGGACTCCCCCATCCTCGATATCTGATCAGATTCCTCATCCTCTACCCTCCCCCAGGTGATGTCTGATGACCCTGACCTGTCTTCAGGAAAACTCCTGTTAGATCAGGTTAGCCAGAATTCCCCTTAACCTTGAGGTTTCCTTTTAATAATATCCCATCCACTGACCCCTGCCCTGCTGTAAATTCCCACCTGCTCATGCTATATTTGAAGCTGAGCCTAATCTCTCTCCCTCACTGCAAAATTCCACTGCAGTGGCCCCATACGCATTGCAATAGTACTGAATACATCCACCTTACTGTGCTGTAATAAGTGTAATTCAATAATTTTTCTTTAACAATATGGGAAATGAGAAGTATTAGTTGGCTGAGACTGGAACATAGGGAGCATGAGAAGAAGAGGAAGGAGGCTGGGTAAAGCTAGTTCAGAAAGCATCCTGTATACCACAGTAAGGACTGTGGACAGTTCCTGGAGTCCAAAAGGAGTCAGTGAGGCTTTAAAGCAAGGGAGTAATCTGATTTATATTTTAAAAGAAGAGACCTCTCTGGCAGAAGCCTGGAAGATGAGTAGAGTGGGCTGGTACAGGCAGGGAGACCACCCTAGTAGGCAAGAAATAATAAAGTAGGTAGGTGTGAAGATAAAGAAAGGGGAGCAAATTTGAAAAAGTAACAGGAATGTAGTTATCACCATCCACCCCCACCCCCCAATCTCTCAACAAACACAGCCCTTCAGAGTCAAGGTGAAGATGATGGAAATTAGGAAGTAGTGATTAGACATGGAGCCTTCTGGTGCCGAGTTAATGGATGAGGGCTTTGTAATGCAACCCAGGATCTTTATCATAATATCAAAGTAAGGGGAGAGTTGGGGTTGAGAGGCAGTGGTGGGGGTGGGGTGAATATCATTCACAGACCGGATGCAAGTTGCTAGAGGTGATTTACTACAGCCTTCTTGATAGGTCTGATTAACTTTTGATATTGCGGGACAAAGATCAATTTATTGTTCCCTCTGTGTTCTGCTCTTGGTTCCAGAAACTTCTCCCAGATTGCCACATAACTTGTTTTCTCATTTTCTTCAGGTCCCTGCTGAAGATGAGGAGGAAGAATTACTGGTGAAAACCAGAAGTTTGAAAATATAAATCCAAACTGCTCTTTTGTCTAGTGTTTTGGGAAACAAGGAAGAGGAAATGAAATCTATGTTTTAAAATTTTATTATTTCTGTTATTGCACATTCACAATTCACTATATTTCATGCATTCTTTAAAGATCTAATTTTTTATTGGATATTGAGTATCTACAATGTGATAACTATAAAACACCTGTAAAACTTAAATAACAATACCATGATACCTATATATTCAATATCTAGTTTAAGCATAGGCTATTATTACCATAGTTTTGAAGCCAATTCTGTCTACCTCCTTAGTTCCTTCCCTCTCCCTCCTTCCCAGAGGTAACCACTATCCTGAAATTCATATTTCATTTCCATATTTTTCTTTAAGATTTTGAAGAAAAGCAATCTGTAATAATATGCTGCTTAGTTTTCTGTATTTTTGAACTTTATGTAAATTGAATTATACTGAATCTACTCTTCTGTGACTTGATTTTGTTGCTCACATTACACTTTTGAAATTTAGCCAAGTTCATTAATTTTCACTGTTGCACTTTAAGAAACAAGCCACATACAGAAAGATGAATACTGCATGCAATGGTTAATACTGAGTGTCAACTTGATTGGATTGAAGGATGCAAAGTATTGATCCTGGGTGTAGCTGTGAGGGTGTTGCCAAAGGAGATTAAAATTTGAGTCAGTGGGCTGGGAAAGGCAGACCTACCTTAATCTGGGTGGGCATCATCTAATCAGCTGCCAGTGCAGCTAGAAACTAAAGCAGGCAGAAAAATGTTAAAAGACTAGACTGACCTAGCCTCCCAGCCTACATCCTGCTCCCATGCTGGATGCTTCCTGCCCTTGAACATCAGACTCCAAGTTCTTCAGTTTTGGAATTTGGACTGGCTCTCCTTGCTGCTGAACTTGCAGATGGCCTATTGTGGGACTTTGTGATCATGTGAGTTGATACTTAATAAACTCCTATATATATATCCTATTAGTTCTGTCCCTCTAGAGAACCCTGACTAATACACTGCATGTTCTCATATTTTTTGTGGAAGCTACAAGAAATAGAATGCAAAGAAGTAGAGACCAGAATGGTGGTTACCAGAGCCTGGGGAGAGGGGGAATAGATAGATATTGGTCAAAGGGTACAATGTTTCAGTTAGACAGAAGGAATAAATGATAAGTATTTGAGGCCAGGCATGGTGGCTCATGCCTATAATCCCAACACTTTGGGAGACCAAGGCAGGCAGATCACCTGAGTCAGGGGTTCAAGACCAGCCTGGCCAACATGGCAAAACCCCATCTCTACTACAGATACAAAAATTAGCAGGGTGTGGTGGTATGTGCCTGTAATCCTAGCTACTCGGGAGGCTGAGGCAGGAAAACCACTTCAACCTGGGAGGCAGAGGTTGCAGTGAGCCGAGATAGAGTCTGTCTCAAAAAACAAAAAACAAAAAACAAGGTAAGTATTTGAGATGGTAGGTATGCTAATTAGCTTGGTTCACTTACCCTGTATTATATACATATACCATAGCATCACTTTGTAACCCATAAATATATACAATTATAATTTGTCAATATCAAAATAAATAACTAAATAAATAAATAAAAATTTTTTAAAAACAACAAGCCATGATCTATGTATCCATTCTTTTATCAATGGATTTTGATAAATTTCATTTTTTTAAAGAAAATTATTACAAACATTGCTGCTGTAAACATTTTGTCTTCTGATATTTATGTGCAAGAGTTCTTTAGGAAATCTGCCTAGGAAATCTGATCCTAATAGTATTTATTTGTCCTTTTTTTAAAAAAATGGGTCTTCCCAGAGATTTGCCAATTTTATTAGTCTTTCAAAAAAAAAAAAAAACAAACAAAAAAAAACAAACAAAAAACCAACTAGGTCACCCTAGAATTCACAGGAAAAAAAACCCACAATGTTTTAGTTTTGTTAGGTCTCTCTGTGGTATATTTGTTCTCTATGAATTTCTGCTCTTATGTTTTTTCTTTCTTTGGGTCTACTTTGTTCTTTTTCTAACTTCTGAAGCTGGATTCCTAGCTAATTAATTTTTAGCCTTTATTCTTTTATAGTATATACATTTAAGATACTGTAAATGTCCCTCCAAATGCTCCCATAGCTATATCTCACTAATTCTGGCAAGCAGTAGTGTTGTTCACTTCTAAATACTTGCTAGTTCTCATTATGATTTCTTTGTTTTATGAGCTATTTAGATGTGTTCTTACATTTCTAAATGTATGATTATTTCTGTTTTAAAAATGGATTTCTAAATTAATTGCATTATAGGCAGAGATTGTGGTTATCAATTTTTTTGCTGAGACTCTTTCATGGTTAGTACCAAGTCATTTTTCATAAATTATTCCATGGAAGTTGAAAAGAATGAGCCAAGCGTGGTGGCATGCACCAGTAGTTGCAGCTACTCAGGAGGCTGAAGTGAGAGGACTCCTTGAGTCCAGTAGTTCAAGGCCAGCTGGTCAACATAGTGAGACTCCATCTATGAAAAAGTATATATATAAAGAAAACAATGCATATTTTTCTTTTCTTAGATTTAATACACTATAGATAGAGATTACATCAAGTTTGTTCATGGTTATTTAAATCATATTTCAAATTTCACTGGCTTCTTTGTTCACTTGACCATAAACTTCCCTTGTTTAATTTATTGGCTTGCTGTAGGAACTTGTGTTTATTCCATGTGTATACTGCACCTACCCTGAAGCCTCTCTTTGAATCTCATTTGGTGACTCTGAAACTTACTGATCTACTTTACCCTTGCCAGGTTATATGTAATAATAAACAACCCCCCAAATCTCAGTGGCTTACAACCACAAAGATTTATTACTTGTTCACATTACATGTTATTCTCTGGCCAACTCTGCTGTATGTTTTCTTCATTCTGGAACCTACGCTAGAGGAGTAGCCCATACCTGAGGCAGGTCTGCTTTGTGTCAGAAGGCAAAGAATAATGCAGAACTACTGAAAGGCTCTGAAATCTTCTTCTTGGATGAGGCATACAACACTTCTATGCACATGGCCAACCCTGATGTCAGGGAGGTGTGGCGTTATTATCATATCACAGGGGGAGAAGAGAATGATGGAGAACAAAACCACGGTCTACAACACCTGCCTTTTTGTTCTCTTTGAATAGTATCTACACAGAATTTTTAAACTATATCTTTCAGTAACTGGTTCAGAGCTGCCCCTGCCTGGCCCCAGTTACATGGTACATCTAGTTCAAAACAGCTGGGCTGGATGATTTGTGTATGCTTTGGTTATATGTGCTTGTAACTTTTACATGTTGTTTTGTCTCACCTGAACCATTTGATTGAAGATGATTAAGAATCTGCTAAAATAGCGAAAAATGCACATAAACGTATATATACAGTTTTGTTTGCCAGTTAAGAATTTTTTTTTAAAAATCCCTGAATTTCATGCAGGAGCCATAGGTCCCTACCAGTTTTGCAGTTGTCTATTCACACATCTGTATTGTCTACTAGACGACACTGTGAGGTGGGGTTGCATTTTTGTTCACTTCTGTGTCCCAGCTATTAGCACAGTTGCACATAATAAGGCTGTGATTTAAAAAAAAATGTGTTAAGTGAATAATCAAACCGAACTATAAGTAGAATACGAGTCCAGGGCTCCAAATTGAATGAACAAGATCAAATTAGTAAAGATAAGCTATACTCACTAGAAGTCCATGATAAAAAGGAGATACTGTTTATACAAAATTAATAGTCTTTGGAGACTGTCTTGCTTCTTTTTGTAAAGTGTGATGAAGAACAAAAAACCTGGACAGATTGAAGCTAGCTTTTATGTCAATGTAAGTGAACTCTTCCACCACTTCCTCTTTTAAGGGGTTGTAGCCAGAACATGCCAGGCTGATAATGATTTTTATTTTATGTCATACCCTTCTGAGGGGATAACCAATAAAGGCTGACAGTCTGGATGAATGAATAGGTGCTAGCAGCAAAAGATGGGGCCATGTCATGAGTTTTTTATTTGAGAACCAGCCTCTCCTCCATACACAGAACCACCAGCAGATGTCATATCTGATCTCTGTTGTTGGGCCTGCTGCCTGATTTTCAGTTAATTGTTTCCATAACACAATGTTTTTCCATATTGTGGCATGCTTCCTATTACACAGGACACATTTTCTTTACCATCTCCCATAAGCACACAGATATGATGTGCTTATTTATTTATCCATGCAATAAAGATTTATCATGTGTCTACTCTGTGCCTGGTATTGAGACTACAGTTGTGAGCGAAACAGACACAGTCCCTACTATCTTGAAGAATTCTACTGGGGAGGACAGTTAATTCAATGAGTAATTTCCAAAAATTGGAATTTGGGTTTTGTTGGTTGAAGTGCATGGTACTAAGAGGACAAGTTAAAAAATTAGCCAAATATAGCCTAAAAGCCAGGGAAGTTCTCCAGGGAAGCAAGGTTTCTAGTGAATTCTGAAAGGCGACTGAGTTAGGCAGACTGAGAACCAGGAGGAGAGCCGAATGTAAAAGAGTGAAGAGAGAGTGTCCCGAGTGTCCCATTAAACACTTAGCCTCTGGGCTAGGCTTCCTGGGGGTCTAATCCTCACTCTGCCATTTATTAGCTCTGCTTCAGTTTTCTCATCTGTACAATGGGGAGTGTGATAGTACCTGCCTCGCAGGATTACTGTCAGGATTAAATGAGTTAATTCATGCAGGTGTCTGACATAGAATAAGCAATCGATGCATGGTGGCCCTTATTTTTCTTTGTTGGAATATTCAGCAAAACCCATTGCATCTCAATTCTTTCTCAGATTAAAAAATTCTCTACCTGTGAATCGGAACTGTGCTAACACAATGAACTCCAGTCTGCCAAATTTCATTTCTGAAGCAAAGCCACCTTTGGGTTTTGATTGTTGTGCCTGCGTCTTGTGTAGATGGTACATGGAACTTGGCCAAGTTCCACACGACAACATGAAGTGTTCAGCTCCGAGCCACATGATATAGTTATTAGTCATATAATAAAATATGTTATCTTAATCCCACAGGAGATCCCATAGATATCATGGCCATGTGGATACAGACAAAGTCCTTGAACCTTAAAATAGCAAATCACAGGCTCATTTCAAAGTTATTGGTACACAGAAGATCTCTGCAGTGTCTTTTTAAATTCAGTCAGCTTTAATTACAAGCTTTTAGTCTCACTTGACAATATAATCCTTTTATTCTCAGGGCTGCACAGCATATTCAATCGCTTAGCTTTCCTGACTGTTTAATGAAGATCTTTATGGTTGCATTTTGGGAAGTGCTTTCAGTCTCTTTCCAATAACAGGAACACTGAAAAAGATGTATAGGACATAATTAAATGGGCTCATGCTGCTGTTGAGATTAGAAGAGAAAAAAAAAAGGCTGGGCATGGTGGCTCATGCCTGTAATCCCAGCACTTTGGGAGGCCGAGGCGGGCAGATCGCTTGAGGTCAGGAGTTCGAGACTAGCCTGACCAACATGGAGAAACCCTGTCTCTACTAAAAATACAAAATTAGCTGGGCATGGTGGTGCACACCTGAAATCCCAGCTACTTGGGGGGCTGAGGCAGGAGAATTGCTTGAACCTGGGAGGCGGAGGTTGCAGTGAGCCGAGATGGCGCCATTGCACTCCAGCCTGGGCAAGAAGAGCGGAACTCCGTCTCAAAAAAAAAAAAAAAAAAATAATAATAATAATAAATAATAATTGCGAAGTCTACAAACATACTTGATAGAAAAAGCCCTTTGAAAAGAAGAGCATATCTTTTAAATTACAAATTATGTTTGCTTTCTGAAATTGTACTCTACTCCAGAATATCAGTCAAATGCCCACCTGAGTTGAGTATTATTAAATTTTAGGTTTCTAATTTTCCCATTATTCACTTCTCAGCAATCTTTTCGATTTTCAAATGATGCCAGAACTTTCTTTATATCTATTTTTAAAAATCACAGATTCAATCCCAATTTTATTTGCATCTATATATAGACATGCAGAAAAAATACTGTAAGACATTACTCATGGTTCTCTTTGGGTTCTGGGATAAAGGGAAGCCTTGTTTTTGTTGTTATAGTTTTCCTATATATAATTTTAGTTTAATAACAAAAATATGAGTGTGTGGTATTGATTTTCTGTGTGGATCTAGAAAATAGTTCACAGTCCTAGGTAATTCTATTTGAATACAATTCATTTATTTTTAAAACAAAAAAAGCCAATCAAATAAATTAGCTAGTAAAGGAAGTTTTAAATTTTATTGGAAAATTCCTCAGTTCCAGTATGCTTTGCTTGTCAAAGGTTAATACACAGTATCTACGACTTGGCTTTATAGGGTTCTTAAGGGTCTTGCCTTTGGATTGATTCATTATTGAGATGGAGTTAAATTTTCTGGAAAAGAGAATTCCACTGCTCAGCAGGCTAGCTGCCTTTAGACGGGCGACATTAACTCTACTTATTGCCAACCTAGCCAAAAAATCAATAAAAGTTGGTGGACTAAGACAAGTCATAAATTTGATTTCTATATCCAAAATCACTTCCATTCCAGGCCGACCTCACATTGGCAGTCTGATTTGATTACAAGGTCATTTTCCCACACGTTGTACTCAGCAGTTTGAAAAGTACAATGTGTTGGTTAAAATATGATCCTTGGGGGATATTTGCTCACTTTACAACTAGCTCCTCCATTTGCCATAACTCAGCCCAATGGGCAGTTGCTCCTCAGGGAAGCCGATGTGCTTTAAAACCCTTGGAGTTGTCCCAACCCCATCGAGAGAGGTCCTGCAGAGTCTGCATGGGGCTCCATGCCGTCCTGTCATCAGTGCTCACTCTCAGCCTTCCCCTGACCTCATTTCCCATGAAACCTTTAATAACAATCTACAAGGAAGCCTTTGTGCTCCCAAATGTTCCCCTATTTATGATGGCTCTAACATGGGGGAAAAGACTTAACCTAAATATTTGATTGAAATGTTTCTCTTAGCCTCAGAATAATCATTTTTATAATAATCATATATTTCCATTACTCAGAACTTCAAAACCACATTTACAGCAACATATCTCATTGATTTAACATCAGAGTGGAAACAGATCAAGTACACTAATGATTTTATCTAGTAAATGAAGAAACTGAGGCCCAAAGGGAACCAATGGGACTAGCCCAAAGTCATATGGGTAGTTTTAAACAGAGCCGGGATGAAAACCTTTGGTCTGGCCAGGCACGGTGGCTCACACCTGTAATCCCAGCACTTTGAGAGGCCGAGGTGGGTGGATCACTTGAGGCCAGGAGTGTGAGACCAACCTGGTCAATGTGGTGAAACCCTGTCTCTACCAAAAAATACAACAATTAGCTGGGCATGGTGGTGCATGCCTGTAGTCCCAGCTACTCGGGAGGCTGAGGTGGGAGAATCGCTTGAACCCAGGAGGCAGAGGTTGCAGCGAGCCAAGATGGCACCACTGCACTCCAACCTGGGTGACAGAGTGAGACTCTGTCTCAGAAAAACCCAAAAACCAAAAAACAAACCTTTGGTCTTCTGACTTCCAACCCTATGCCCTTTCCCTTCTCTCATTCTGGACTTCTAATCCCCTTATCATTTTTGGCTAAGGAGCTGTAACATTTCATATCATTATTAATAATGGTCACTACCATTTATTTAGCCCTTATTAGGTGCCTGACGCTGGGTATCACACTCAATTCTGACAACAGCCTGATGGGGTAAGTATGCTTACTATCCCATTTTACAGCTGAGAAAATTGAGTCACAGAATAAGTAATTTATCTGACATTTTAAATGACAGTGAGTAAAAGGGAGGACTGAAATTTAAATCTAGTTCTTTCTGACCTCAGAAAACAAGTGTTTAACTATTTAGTACCATCCTTGGTTCCTAGAACCTTATCCTCTTGGCAAAAGATATGAAACTATCTTTTAAAGCCTGTTGGCCTAGCTTAAGTTATCCTACTTGATATGAGCAGATTGTTATCAGACAGCCCAAACGAATTAAAATGCTTTCTCTCATCCTGGCCCACAACAGTTCAAATATAATCCTTTAAAAATAGGAGCCTTTTGTCTTACAGTTACTAACCCCGCATGAAGTCTATCTTACACTAAATTCTGCTTTTGATGGTGACTTGGTATGAGCTAGTAGCAAAACCACAACAGAGCCTAAACAAGGATTTCAAGCACCCTAGAGTGGTAATTGCTAAAGACAACATTTGACAAGCCAGGGGTTCTGGGCAGAGGCCACTGGGAAAGGACAAGAGGAGGGCGCCCATCTGGCTCTCCCACCAGATCCAGGCAGGCGCAGCACATCGTAAATAACCCCTTACACATGCCTCACTGCCAGCTCAAAATGGGTTTTGAGTACATTTGCTTGTTTTTAAAGAGGGTGTGAGCTAAAGGCTGTCATTTAAAATTGCCCAGAACCCATGTCACAAGAACAGGTGGGCCCAGATTTAAAGCAAAATAAATGAGAGGCTGAACTTACCAAAGCAAATATTATGGAGTGATTATTTTGCCTTAGAAAAGGATTACCCTTGGGAATCTTCAGAGCAGTGATCTCCCTTACTGCCATTAAAATGTAAATCTCTCGATTCAAATTTGGTTAACACTTGTGACCTTTAGAAAAATGCTTGCTTTATTGAGCAAGGAATCCATTCCTTGTGAAGGAGAAAAACAAATGAAAGGTTTGGTTCTTTTTTACAAATACGGAATAAGGTCTGCAAAGCTCTATTTCCTTTTTCTTTCTAAATGTGAAAGCTGTTAGAGAAGCCCCTCTATGGGAGAGGTTTCGTTTTTAAATTTCACTTGACATACTTTCCTGAAACACGCTTATTAAACGTCAAGATTCGGTAGAGATACCAAACCCCTTTGCAGGCACATTTTATCTGCTGCTGAAAAGCTCTTTATCAGTAGGTGGCGCTGTAAGAATGAGATTACCATACCCAGGGGCTGACACATTCAGGACAGAAAGCAAAATTCCGCCCTTTCTTGGTCATCTTCCTGAAGGAAACAGCTTGGCTCTGCACCTTCATAGCGTTCCTCTTTGCTCACCCCGAGCTGTCCCGCTCTGAATTGCTGTTTGAGCAGAGGGATGCCCACATTGTATCCTTCTCAGAATCCCAGAATGTGAAGGCTAGGAAGGACCTCTTATGTAATGGCTTACCTTGCAGTCTTTTCATCCTGGAATCACAGGATCTGTAAAGGTTAGAGGAACTTTAGAAATCATCTCCAACACTCATGTTTTCGAAGAGGAAGTTGAGACTGAAATGAAGGACTCAAAACCGTCTAGGTAGTTCATAGCTCAGGCAGGACAAGAGCCTTAGCGGGCTTGCTTGACATCGAGTGCTTCCCAGTTATTGGGGAACATTGCAGGGCAGTGTGAGATGGAAATGATAAATGGTTTGTGGGGGGAGACAATGGCCCCGCCTGGCCTGGGTTCAGGCAGAGCTCACTGACTGTGGGTGGACAACAGTAAACATCAAGGATTTTCTCCCTCTATTCCCTATACTCACGATTGCCGCCCTTGCAGGACTTATGACAAATGTCAGGTGCTGAGTCTTTCTCTTTGATATGATTTGGCTGTGACCCTACCCAAATCTCATCCTGAATTGTAGCTCCCATAATTCCCACGTGTTGTGGGAGGGAACCGGTGAAAGGTACTTGAATCATGGGGCGGTTTCTCCCATACTGTTCTCCTGGTAGTGAATGAGTCCCGTGAGATCTGATGGTTTTATACGGGGTTTTGCCTTTTGCTTGGCTCTCATTCTGTCTTGCCTGCCGTCATGTAAGACCACGCCTTTTGCCTTCTGCCATAATTGTGAGGCCTCCCTAGCCCCGTGGAACTGTGAATCCATTAAATCTCTTTTTCTTTATAAATTACTCAGGCTCGGGTATGTCTTTATCAGCAGCGTGAAAATGGATTAATACAGTGTTCAAGCTAACTTTCTCTTATTTCTGCCAACCAAACCACCATTTTCCCCAACACTCAGATTTAGAACTTAGAGTCCTTGTTGTCTAGTCCCTTTAGTATGGATTCCGTGTGTGCTTGGAAACGTTCTTAGCTGCAGGGTATAGAAGTGAACAAAATAGATAAAATCCTTGCTCTTATAAAGAAAACAGAAAATAAATAGAATAAGTAAGTAAATTAACTAGTATATTAGTGATGAGTGCTAAGGAGGGGGGAAAATCCAGAGTAGAAAGAGGGATGTAAAGTGTTAGGGATGGAATAGAAATTGGGTCAGAGAAGGCCTTACTGAGAAAGTCCCTGAGTCAGGAGCAGGCTTTGAATCTTAGGAACAGCAAGGAGACCAATAGACTATTTCTAAATTCTTACCAAGTGCAGATTTGTTTTTTCTTTCTCAATGTGTCCTTCTGATCCTCTATTTGTCCCTGTTGTGATCTCTTTAGGTAAGGTCTACGCCGAAACTGAACGGAGGAGGAGGAGTAAGCCGGGTGCAGGGAGTTGGGAGGGTGAAGAGAAGAGGGATAAGGAGAAAGTTCTAGTATGTGGTAAAGGCCTACTGTTCCTGAAGAGTCATCTTATGCCACACTAGAGGACTTACTGTCCTTGGAATCCACATTTGTGGCCTTGGTGATTACTTCCCCACTCTGCATCTTGGGGTCCCATGTCACTATTTTCAGGTTTAGCTTTCCAAACCTGGACAGTCTTTTAAGACCCAGTAAAAATGCCATTTTTCTTAGGCGTGGGCAAGAAGCCCATCTCCACATGCTCATTCCCTACTTTGAGTCCTACAATGTTATAGATTATGTCTTTCATTTGCTATTTAATAATCCTCTACTTCGATTGGTTACTTATCTTTGACTCAACTGTGTGTTGACACAACACTGTTGTGAGTCACAGAAAGCTGGAGCAGTGTCTCACCCACCTACGCAGATAGTGCTTTGCAGATTACTTACTGTGCTGGGCACCGACAGTGAGAGAGGCAGCTTCCTCCTTTGCAAAATGAAAGTAGGAAAATCTGCCTCTGGAGATTTGTCAGGATTACATGAGACGCTGGAATGAAAGTCCTTAGTTCAGTGTTGGCTTGCATTGTAACCACTTAACAAAAGGTAATGGTGACTTGGTTGTCACTGAAAAGACCATTGGACTTGTAGCTAAGCTGTTGGTTCTGCTACTTATTAGCTTTGTGACCTTGGACAAGTAATCTAACAGGATTCTTGGGTCTCTCTTTTCTCATCTGTAAAATGGGATAATAATAACTTCAAAGAACAATTTTGAGGCTCAAATTTCTAACTGTGTATGCAATCAATTCTCTGAAGGGTCTCAATCCCTTTGGGTATAATGCTGTGAAGTAGTTTTATTTTCCCCAATCATTGCTTCCAACTGTGCTATGTTGTATTGCTTTTTTCCTGGGGATAGTGCTCCCTTGGTGATATCTT
This sequence comes from Macaca fascicularis, assembly GCF_037993035.2. NCBI lineage: Eukaryota > Metazoa > Chordata > Mammalia > Primates > Cercopithecidae > Macaca > Macaca fascicularis. Next base: position 114,033,166 of record NC_088385.1, read on the forward strand.
GGACAGATTTAATAACTTCCTAGTCACCTTGTGATGTGGGCAATCTTGTTTCAGAGTTTAAGACACAATGCAGTTTATTTTCATGACCCCAATATCAAGCTTGATTAAAAGTTCTGTTCCTGGCCCCAGGCAGATCATTCTCTTTTGTGGCCCTGGGAGCCTGGAGTGGAAGACCAAAGACCAGAGATGGCTCTGAGGTCATTGCCCTGCCCCGATTCTGCCCCCCGCGGGCCCGCCCCACCCAGCCCCAGCTCTTGTGTAATTGAGGGCAGGGAGGAAGGTTACAGGAAGCAGAGGTATTCTTCTGTGATTGCCCACAAGGCCACAAGGGGTAGGGAAAAGTTGTGTCTCCGGTTTCCCTCCAGTTCTATTTGGGTTTATCTGATGCTAGCACCCTCTGTTGGAGCGGTGGTCTCCTCACAGTGGTATTGGTCTCCTCTCCAATACCACTCTTCTTTGGAGTGGTATTGGGTCTCCTCTGCCACTGGGGACCACTTTTCCTGGTTGACATCCCATCATTTGGTCCAGTGGTCATCAGGGCTGCTCAAAGACTCCTACTCTTCTTGCCTAGGTATTGCTTTACCCAGCGGAGCCACAAAAATTTCCAAATTCCTCTTCTGCACCCTCTAAAGGCCACAAAGAACAGGTATGGAGTGGGCCTTCACTGTCTTCTTCCCAGCCACACCACACTGCACCATGGATATTTCCTGCCCTGTGGGTATGGGTTATTCCACCAAGACATCCAACTTCAGTAAGAAGTTAAGTAAGAACCAGTCTGTTTCCAAAGTCCCCCAAATCCAAGACTGCACATTTCAGGCACCTACTTTTTTTCCTATACTGAGGAGAGAAATGAGAAGGTTTATGGGCTATTCCTGGGCTTCTAGAACATTCTCCAAGAGCTCTCTCTCACCAGAGAATGCTTGGGGACAGCCTGATAACTGGCCCAGCAGGTACCAGAGATCAGCAAACAACCCACCAGGAAATGGGAAGCTCTTTTTCTTGCAAGCTTCCCTAATGTCTTAATCTGCTCAGGCTGCCATAACAAAAAGTAGCATAGATAGGGTGGCTGAAACACAGAAATTTACTTCTCACAGTTTTAGGGGCTGCCTGTCTGAGATCAGGGTGCCAGCATGGTCAAATTCTAGTGAGGGCCTCATTCTGGCCTGCAGATGATTGCATTCTTATTGTGTCCTTACATGGCAAAGAGCAAGCTCTCTGGTGACTTTTCCTCTTTTTATAAGGGCACTAATGCCATTATGAGGGCACCACCCTCATGACCTCATCTGAACCGAGTTATCTCCCACAGGGTCTGTCTCCAAATACAGTGTGTTGGGATTAGGGCTTCAACATGTGAATTTTGGGAGAACATAATTCAGTCAATAACACCTAACATCACAGGAGGTTTTCCTGGCTTAGAGGAAAGAATGTTCTCTCTCCACAAACACTGCACTTTCTTTAAGGCCAAAGTTTTTCTCTCCTGCCTCTCCCTGCCTTGGCACTTTGCTCTAGTTCCTTCATATTATTTAGAAAAAATGCTGGGGCCAGGCATGGTGGCTCATGCAGTAATCTCAGCACTTTGGGAGGCCAAGGCAGGCAGATCGCTTGAGCTCAGGAGTTAGAGACCAGTCTGGGAAACATGCCAAAACTCTGTCTCTATAAAAAATATAAAAATTAGTCAGTCACAGTGGCACAGACCTATAGCTCCAGCTACCTGGGAGGCTGAAGTGGGAGGATTGCCTCAGTTTCCTAAGAGTCAATGGACTCTTTTGGTCATTGAGTCCTATGTGAGGGGTGACTGGTAGTAGATGGAAGCATTTGTACCAGTTCTGGGGCCTTTTCAGCAAACTCTGCAGGAAGGCAGGTGATTTCAATGGCTAATGACTTCTAGAAAGCTCCTTGAGCTTGGAATATGGGGATATCTAGCAACATTTGTCTTCCGCTTTGAACCTCAGCCTATAGAATGGCCCAAAAAATCCTACTCAATATAGAGCTCCATATTTGAAAGTGCTTTGAAACAACACAACATTATACAAAGAAAGGCATTAGTCTTAGTATTACTTGTTTTATTATTACTAGTAGTAGTATGCTGTTTTATTTATTTCATACATCTTTTTCAAGTTCCTGCTATGGCCAGACACTGTTTTAGACACTGGGAAATACAGTAGTGAACAAGAGAGATCAAGTCTCTGCAGTCCTGAAATATGGACTATAAACAAGTAAGCAACTATGTAAACTATGGAAACCAAGTGATTCCATTTTTTTTTCTTTTTCTGAGACAGTGTCTCTCTCTGTCACCCCAGCTGGATCTCCACTCACTGCTTCCTTTATAAGTTACCCAGTCTCAGGTAGTTCTTTATAGTAGTATGAAAATGAATTAATACAACCAAATATCTAATATCTGGGTACCCCATGGCACAGTCTAGTTGACATGGAAAATTAACCATCACAATCTACCCCTTGTCATCTGCCTGATGGGCTCAAGCGATCCTCCCACCTCAGCCTCCCAAGTAGCTAGAACTATGGGCACATGCCACCACCCCTGGCTAATTTTTGTATTATTTGTAGAGACTGGGTTTTGCCATGTTGCCCAGGCTGGTCTTGAACTCCTGAGCTCAAGTGATACGCCCACCTTGGCCTCCCAAAGTACTGGGATTACAGGTGTGAGCCACTGTGCCTGATCCCTTTTTTTCTGAATAATATGAAGGAACTAGAGTAAGGTGCCAAGGTAGGGAGTCTAGACAGAGGGCATTAATTTAGGCTGAGTGTTCAGGGAAGGCTTTACTCAGGAGGTGATGTTTGAGCTGTGACTTAAAGGACAAGATGGAGCTAAGAGTATGATAATATGGAATGCAGCCTCCCAGCAGGGTGCATAGCAAGTGCAAAATTTCTAAGGTGGAAATAAATGTAGTGGGTTCTAGTAACTGACCGAAGGTTGGTGTGGCTGGAGTGCAGGGAGACAGAAGGTAAGGTCAGGGGGATATGAAGGGACCAAAGTGTGTAAGGCCTTGTAGGTTATAGTTAGCAATTGGATTTTTTTCCAAGTACAAAGGAAGGCCATTAGAACAATTTTAAGAAGCAGAGGAGTGACATTGATTGATTCATGTTATACAAGGTCACTCTCCCTAAGTAGGGAGAATGTATTGTAGGGAGATGTAGCGGTTTGAATGGTGGTCCAAAAAAGTTATGCCCGTGTCCTAAACCCTAGAATCTATGAATGTGACCTTATTTGGCAAAATGATCTTTGCAGGTATAATTAAGGATCTCAAGATGAGATCATTCTGGATTACTCAGGTGGGCCCTAAATCCGATGACAAGTGTCCTTATGAAAAGACAGAGAGGAGAAGGCACACAGAGGAGGAGAAGGTGTTTCAAAACGGAGACAGAGATTAGAGTAATGCAGCCACAAGCTGAAGAATGCCTGAAGCCACCAGGAGCTGAAAGAAGCAAAAGAGATTTCTTCATTAGTCAGGGTTCTGCAGAGAAACAGAACCAACCAATGTGTGTGTATGTATGTTTGTTTGTTAACTTATTATAAAGAATTGGCTCATATGATTATGGAGGCTGACAAGTCCCAAGATCTGCAATCAGCAAGCTGGAGACCCAGGAGATCTGATGGTGTAGTTTCAGTGTGAGTTCTAAAACTGGAGAACCAGGAGAGCCAGTGGTGTCATTTCAGTTCAAAAGCTAGCAAGCTTGAGACCCAGGAAGAGCCAATGTTACATTTGGAGTCTGAAAGCAGAGAAAAACCACATGAGGTCACAGCTCCAAAACAGTGAGGCAGTAGTTCCCTCTTACTTGCAGGAAGGCCAGCTTTTTTGTTCCATTCGAACCTTCAACTGATTGGATGAGGCCCACCCATATTAGGGAAGGCACTACTCAGTCTATAGACTGAAATGTTAAACTCATCCAAAAAGACCCTTACAGAAACACCCAGAATAATGTTTGACCAACGCTATGGTTTGGTCTGTGTCCCCTCCGAAATATCATCTTGAGTTGTAATCCCCATGTGTCAAGGGCGGGGCCTACTGGGAGGTGACTAGATGATGGGGGTGGTTTTCCCCATGCTGTTCTTGTGATAATGAGTGAGTTCTTATGAGATCTGATGGTTTAAAAATGTGGCACATCCCCCCTCATTCTCTCTCTTGCTGCCACGTAAGACGTGCCTTGCTTCCCTTTCACCTTCCACCATGATTGAAAGTTTCCAGAGTCCTCCTCAGCCATGTGGAACTGTGAGTTAATTAAAACTCTTTCCTTTATAAATTACCCAGTCTCAGGTAGTTATTTATAGCAGTGTGAAAATGGATTAATACAACTAAATATCTGGGCACCCTATGGCACAGTCAAGTTGACATAGAAAATTAACCATCACCATCTACCCCTTGTCATCATCTTCTTAAACCGTACTTAATCTCTAAATGAAGACAATATCAAGGTTATAATTTTGCCAATTCTGCCAACTAACCTTCATACAGCCAAAAAGGCACTCTTTCCCTAGAAGTCCTTGAGTGATATTTACTCTTCTCCATGGTATCCCATAACTTAAATACTATGATGTAAAATTAAAATACTTAAATACTATGACACAAAGTTAATACTATGTTATCATCTATGTTGTTATCAGAGTTATCATCTATGTTGAATGATAAGGGAATAAAAGAGGGAAGAAAATAAAGATATTTGCCATACACATAAACATATTCATAACAAAATAAGGAGAAAATACTCTTGGAAATTATAGTCTTTGTTTCTGTAACTGGTCAGGTGGTCATACCTGATCTTTATAACTACCTTCTTCCACTACTTATTCTGTATTCCCTTTGCCTTCAGCAAGTACCTCAGCTGGTTGTGGTTCTTTACCTGGGGGGGTAAGGCAAAACTTCATTCCTGGAGAGTCTGGGCCATTAGTAGTCCTGCCTGGATTAGGTTGTTGTAGTTTTCCTTTGGCCTTAATCACAGGGCATGGTAATACTAAGAGATGTCATAAGGGATCTCCTGTATTCCAGCCATTTTCTTCCTTACCTCCACCATGAAGTACTAGTTCAATTTCTCTTGGTAGTCAGGATCAATCACCCCAACTAGAGTCATGAGGAGCTCAAAGTAGCCAATCAGCAGTCTTAAGTTCCAGTTAAGTGAAATAATGTTTGTGTCTTTTGGTGGAAGCATTCTTCCGTCTCAGGAAGAAGAGGACTATGATGTCTAGGCCAGAAGAGGATAACGTTGTGGGAACAGAAAGCAAAAATTTTGCTAGTGTGTCGCTGGGGGTAATAGTGAGTGATGCCACTCCCATTTTCACCTGTTGGCTTCTGGCCTCATGAACTCTGAATATGGAATATGGGAGAAACTGTGTCATATATTGGACACTGATTCAGAGCATCCACAGCCTTTGGAGAACCTTGTTCCAGTCCTTCAAAGTATTGTCACCTGCCTGGTGCTATAACCGAGTCTTCAAAAGGCCATTCCATCAACCCATCAAGCGAGGTGCTTCAGGATGTTGGGAAACATGGTAAGATTAAGACCATGGAATTCCATGAGCTTGGACCTATTGCTGTATTTCATTTGCCATGAAGTGAGTTCCTTGATGGGAAGCAATGCTGTGTGGAATATCACACAGGCATTCTGAAAGGTAAGGCATTCTCAAAGTCCACAGATGGTAGTTTTGGCAGAAGCGTTGCTTGCAGGGAAGTCAAATCTGCATCCAGATAAAGTTTCTATTCCAGTAAGAACAAAATGCTGCCCCTTCTGTGATAGAGGTGATCTAATGTAATCAACCTGCCACCAAGTAGCTGGCTGATCACCCCCAGGAAATGGTGGCATATTGGAGGCTCAGTGTTGTTCTCTGCTGCTGGCAGATTGAACATGCAACAGTTGTAGACAGGTAAGACTTGGTGGGTGGAAGTCCATGTTGCTGATTCCATGCATATTCTCCAACCCTGCCACCATGGCTACCTTGTTCACGAGCTCACTGGGCAGTGGCAGTGGAGGTTGGGGAAGGAGGCTTGACTAGTATCCATAGAAAAGATCATACTGATTATTAGAATCCTCTTCTGCTGAAATCACTCTTTGCTGAGCATTCACATAGGACCCAAATATTTTTATTTATATTTTATATTTATTTATTTTTATTTTTATTTTTTATTTTTATTTTTTTTTCAGAGACAGAGTCTTGCACTGTCACCAGGCTGGAGTGCAGTGGCATGATCTCGGCTCACTGCAACTCTGCCTCCAGGGTTCAAACGATTCTCCTGCCTCAGCCTCCTGAGTAGCTGGGATTACAGGTGCCTGCCACCACACCCAGCGAATTTTTTTTTTGTATTTTTAGTAGAAATGGGGTTTCACCATGTTAGCCAGGCTGGTCTTGAACTCCTGACCTCAGGCAATTCACCTGCCTCGGCCTCCCAAAGTGTGGGATTATAGGCATGAGCCACCGCTCACAGCCATCTTCGTATGTTTGCCCATTCCAAGAGTTCTACACATATCTTTTCTTCAAATTTCTGGTCACCAGTTTCTCAATTGTTTCACTTTCAAGTCCCTGACCATTCAGCCATGCCACTGGCCACAGCCCATGAACTGGTATATAATTGCATGTCTGGCCGTTTCTCCTTCTAAGCAAAGTGAATGACCAGGTTCATGGCTCAAAGTTCTGCCCACTGGGAGGATTTTCCTTCACCACTGTCTTTCAGGGATATCCCAGAAAGGGGCTGTAGTGCTGCAGCTGTCATCCCCTTTCCGGTGGTGCCTGCATATCATGCAGAACCATCTGTAAGCCAGGCCTGAGTTTTCTCTTCCTCTGTCAACTAATTGTAGGAAACTCCCCATAACACTGTAGATGCAACTGAGAGAGAGAACGCAGTCTAGCAGAAGTGGGGACCATGGACATTTAGGCTGATTTTTTTTTTTTTTTGAGATGGAGTTTCACTCTGTCACTCAGGCTAGAGTGCAATGGAGCGATCTTGGCTTACCGCAACCTCCGCCTGCCAGGTTCAAGCGATTCTCTTGCCTCAGCCTCCTGAGTAGCTGGGATTACAGGCACGTGCCACTATGCCCAGCTAATTTTTGTATTTTTGGTAGAGATGGGGTTTTGCTATGTTGCCTAGGCTGGGCTCTAACTCCTGACCTCAAGCAATCTGCCCACCTCGGCCTCCCAAAGTGCTGGGATTGCAGGTGTGAGCCACCACACCTGGCTGGGCTGATTCTTCATGTAACTTGCCTATGCCACCAGGGCCTAGTTGGGCCCGATTATGGATGTACCACTTTCATTTGATGATGAAGTGCTGCTGTGCACATCCAATTTATGGCTTGGTGGGTCAGATAATTCCCAGTTCATGATGGGCAGCTCAGGTTACATGGTAACTTAGTGGCCCAGCGTTAAGCATTCAGTCTCTACTAAAGCCCAGTAGCAGGCCAAGAGCTTTTTCTCAAAAGGAGAAACAGCAGCTGTAGTTACCTGCAGAGGATGGCAGAGCTTTGCTCCAACATCTTAAGGATGTACATTGCAGTTCCCTTATAGAGACCTGCCACAGGCTACGAACAGTATCCCTATCAGCATTGATGCTTTAAGCATGATTGGATCTTCTTAATTATGTTGCCCAGTGGCAGAGCAGCTTGCACAGCAGCCTGGACCTGTTGCAGAGCCTTCTCTTGTTCTAGGCCCCACTCAAAACTCACAGCTTTCTGGGTCACTCAGTAAATGGGTAGGAGGAGTAACACACTGAAATGAGGAATGTGTTGTCTGATGCGGCCCACACACATTAGCGAGGGCAATCAGCTTTATCCAGCCTATTGATTTAAATGCTAAACTCAACCAAAAACACCCCCACAGAACACTCAGAATAATATTTGACCAAATATTTTGGCATCCTGTGGCCCAGTCAAGTTGACACATAAACTTAACCATCACAAATTCTCCCCTAGCACCTTCAGAAAGAGTACAGTCCTGCTGACACCTTGATTTTGGGTTCTTGGCCTCCAGAACTGTAAGAGAATGGATTTATACTGTCCTAAGCCACTGAGTTTGTGGCTTAGAATACCATGAGTTTTCTAGGGATGCTGTAATACCATTTATTACAGCATCCCTAGGAAACTAATCCAGGAGGTAAGCATTGAAACAGGAAACGGTTAATGAGACAGTTTAGTAATTGACCCAGGCAAGAGACTATGATGGTGTAGACCAGGCTGGAGCCATGCAGAGAGTCAGAAGTGATATCTTTTGCAGTTGTAGCTAGCAGGGATTGCTGGTCCATTAAATGTAGTGAGGGCAGGAAGTGGTTTGAGGAACAGAAGAATCCTAGGTTTGGGGCTTGAGTACCTCGTTGGGTGAACGTATCGTTTACTAAAACAGGCAAGATTGGGAAAGGAGCAGATTTTTCAGCAGGAAAATCAAGAGTTCTCTTTTGGACTTGCTATGTCTGAGATGTTGGGTAAGGATTTTGGAGTTTAATTGGAGATGTCAGGGCTAGAGGTGAAAGTTGAGGAGTCATCATAAAAGGTAGCATTCAGGGTCGGGTGTGGTGGCTCACGCCTGTAATCCCAGCACTTTGGGAGGCTGAGGTGGGCGGATCACGAGGTCAGGAGATCGAGGCCATCCTGGCTAACACGGTGAAACCCCATCTCTACTAAAAATACAAAAAAATTAGCTGGGCATGGTGGTAGGTGCTTGTAGTCCCAGCTACTCGGGAGGCTGAGGCAGAAGAATTACATGAACCCAGGAGGCGGAGCTTGCAGTGAGCTGAGATCACGCCACTGCACTCCAGCCTGGGTGACAGAGTGAGACTCTGTCTCAAAAAAAAAAAAAAAAAAGTAGCATTCAGATAGGAGTGGAAGGCTCAGGGCTGGGATCTGGAATGCGCCAATGTTTAGGGATGGAGCAGATGAGTAGAAGCTGGGAGTGGAAATGGGGAAGAAATGAGTGATGAGTCCAATGAGAAAACTCAGGAGGGAGTCAGGAAAAGACAAGAAAGAAGAGGGTTCAAGTGATGAGAGGTGCTGATAACGCTGGCACCTCAGAGAGGTTGAGAGCAACATTAGATTCAGTAACATGGAAGTCTTTGGTGACCTTAACACAAGCATATTCTGATCTGTGTTCTGGGGTGGGTGGGTATACAAACCTGAGATGGGTTGAGCAGAAATTCTGATGTAAGGAAGAGGAGATCACAGTGGGTGAAAACTGTTCTACCTGGGATGGTCTTGTTGATGCTCTCCATCCCATTCCCACTATGGTGTCTTGCTAAGGCATTTCTTTCCTCTTACAATTTTTCCCTTCCCCGCTATATCTTTCCATGCTGGATTTAGAGACTTAGAGATGTTAGGTCTTCTATGGGTCAGCTAATTTCCAGCTCATGTCACATGGTAACTTGGTGGTTCATGGTTGAGCAACAAACCTCTATTTGTTTAAGCCACTATTATTTAAGTTTTCTGCTCTATGTTGCAAAGTACAGTCCTGATACCCAAATAAACTGGTGAGCTGCAGAGAAGAAATTTGGAATTAGCCTGTCTAACTCCAAAGTTTATATGCTTAACCACTATACTGCATAGAGGTTAAGCACATTTGTAAACTGTCTCCCAACTTAATAACATATCATGAGCATTTTCTCATAACATTTTGTCTCATGACATTAAAAACATAAATGTAAAAACCTAACAAAAACTCTCCATAATGTTTCCCATAACATTGAAAGCTCCTTATAAGCATAATTTTTGTGATTGTTTAATGTTCAGTTATATGGCCTTTTTGGCTATTGAAAACAGCATGTGTGCATATAATTTTTATCTGGCCTCCCAGTTGTGTGTTGAGAATTGTCCTGGAATGAAATTGCTGGGTCAAAGGTATGAACATTTTCAAAGGCTATCGATTCTTGAGGCCAGATTTCTTTCCATAATGTTCATACATTTCTTAATTTGGGCCACCTCTTGCCAGAAGAGATTGTATGATCTATGAGACCAGGCATCATTTCTAAATTTCCAGGTCCTCTTGCAGCACATGGCATAGTTTTGCGTATATACCGGGAATGTAGTAAGTAGTTGAATTGGCTGTAATGGTTGGAATTGAATAACTTGGGGTGACTTATCTTGTGTGGAGGAAATGGGACCCAGGTGGGTAACAGGTGGATGGGAAGCTGGGACTATTCACTTCACCCAGCTTGATTCATGTAATTGAGGGGAAAAGTGCACATCAAAATGGAAATACGTCAAGTGGCTGTCTCTAAATGGAAGCCACAGCAGACACCGGTGACTGATCCCATGCCCGTATTCCCGGTTCCAACCCCCATCCATGGGCTCCTTAACTCTTCTGCAACCTGAGTTCTTCGCCTTCCAGCCAGGTGTGGCCATGTGACACAGTTCTGTCCGATGAGATGAAAGCAAAGTCTGCTGCAGGGGACTTTCAGATAAGCTTTTGTTTTCCTGATTTTTAAAGGGTTGGTTTGAGCTGCCATGCCATTTTTATTTCATTTTCCTTTTTCGTGTCCAGAATACTATGTGATGCCTCAGGATGCAGCAGCCTTCTTGAAACAGATTATGAGGAGCCAAACATGACAACAAAATCCAACTTGTAAACTCAGGGCACTTATTGGCTTATTTATTTATTTAAAACATATTTATTGAGAGTCTAATATGTACATCTAATATGTGCATGTGCAGGAACACTTACATACTGCCTGCTGCACTGTGCCAGTAGTTTGCATGTATCAAACTATTAATCCTTTCAATAGACCTAGGAGGTAGGGCTATTATATTCATCTCCATTTTACAGATAAGAAAACTGGAGAACTAGGGAGAAGTTAAGTAACTTCCCCAGTGTCACACAGCTAATAAGTAGCACAGCCAAGGTTGAATAAGATTCAATAAGAGCTACTAAGTAGCAGCAGTCCAGGCAGCCTGGTGCTACTGTCCCTGCACTTAACCACTGTGCCACCCAATCTGGGTCCTGGCGTCATTTTTGAGGGGTTGCACCTTCTCTGGACTGTTTATATTTGTATTTCTATGTATGAAAAATCAATCTCTGTTTGCTTGTATTTCTTATTAAAAGTGAAAAATAAACCTCTATTGGTTTAAGCCACTATTATTTAGGTTTTCTGTTGTATGTTGCAAGTACAGCCCTGATACTCAAGCTGTAGAGTAGCTAATATCTTAAATTACTTTTATGTGGCTTTGTACTACATCATTTTTCTTCTCCTGTTAGAGTGTTAGCTCAACAAGGACAGGGTCTACAACAACTTTGTATATTACTGTATCTCAACACAGTGCCTAGTACATATTAGATGCTCAATAAATATGTTTTGAGTACATGAGTAAGTCAATAAATGATTGATAGCTAAGACTATAATAAATTTAGTCTCCTGCCCATGCTTTACTTAGCATTACACTAATTTGCATTCTCTGAGTATAGGCTAGCAAAGGGAGAGAACAGGAGTACTGTGCTTTGTGGCCATGTCAGCCTAACCTGGCATAAAAAATACACTATGAATAAATCACCAAGTCAAGGAACCATTGAGAGGGAAGTATATTTTTGGGTATTTTGATTCCCTTGCAGTCTTCTCTCCCCTTTCAGCCCTGTCTTTAGCTATCAGTTTCTTACTTTCTTTTAATTCTATACTACCTTTAACATAGATTTATCCTTTTGATTTATGTATTTCATATATGCTCTTTTCTTCTTCCTTGTCTCTCCTTATTTCCCTGGACATTCTGCACAATTCCTCTCCACTTCTGATACAGTGATTTCTCGAAGGTAAAGAAAACCGTTCACTACCCTATAATGTACCCTGCTTGTGCCATCCTCACCACTCATTTCAATTTCTTGGTGTGATTTATCCAGCAATCAGACCATTGCCCAAAATTGGCTTTGCAGGAAAGGCTTAATGTGTTTGTCTTACCCATTCAGGGACTACTCCTAATTATCATCCAGGGAAGCTCACGTCTCCATTTTGCTGATCCTTCACTTGGGCCAGATCAGCCACGAGACCCATTTTGTTTAATACCAAATTGAGCCATTAATTCCCAAAGTAACGAACATGCAATATGTGGAAGGAGTCACGTGCCTCCTCCTCGGCAGGAAGGGGTTCTGTTTCTTTCCTTAGATGTGGCTTGCTTTTTCCCCCTGTGATGCAGTGGAGAGAGACTTAAAAATTGGTGAGCTGGAGCCTAGACTCATCTCTGTGCAAGACGGTGGTCTTGAGAAGTCTTTGACCCCCTTTGGACCTCCGTTTCCTAACCCCAGAGAATTAGTTGAGAGTTGAACTCAGTGTACCCTAAGATATCATCTGGCCATGTAATTTATGATTTTATAAGCAAGAAATGACAAAATAACTTAAAAAAATCAATATGACAAAGGCAACCTCACTCATCTATCAGGGGAAAAGTCTCAGACCTTCCCTACAAACATTTATTATAAAACTAGTCACTTCAGTCTCATAGGTCGAGTTCAGAAAAATAGATGGGAAGGATCAAATAACAGGGAACAGCAGGAATACCAGACTCAAGATTAGCTTAATGGCAGGAATTCAAGAACAAAGGGGTCAAGCCCAACCAGTGGGCTTGGGTGAGGCACGGGGAAACAGCTTCTTAGAAAAAAAATTCTTTTTAATTGGTGAATTTTCCCAAATGTTTTTAAAAATTGATATATGATAATTGTACATATTTATGGGACATGTGATGTTTGAATACATGCATACAGTGTGTAATGATCTAACCAGGGTAATTAGGGGTGAAATTTGTTTTTATGTCTTTCCTAGTGATAACCCACAGATCATATTTGACGGGCTTCCAAATTAACTGCCTGGGGAAGGTCTTATGATTCATGGCTTACATCCTGTCCTTCAGTAAAGAATCTTACCATGAATCCCTCTAATCTCCTGAGTTCCTCAAACCGTGGTCGTACTGATTAATACGTAACCTACTGACACTGAAAAGGACACTGCTTTGTTTCTGAATCATGAAGTTTTGCTGATTTGTTTCTGAATCATGAAGTTTTATTTTTTGTCTTGCAGGTAAAACATTTTAGCCTGTATGCCCTCATCTGTAGCCAATGATTGTGACATCTGTATTGTACTCTCCAACAAAAAAGGACAACTCCAATATGAGGAGTCCCCTTCCCTTCTAAACTTTCTTATAAAAGCATTTTAACTTGTAACAGACTTCAGAACCTGCTCAAATGTGTTGGAGTATCTTCCTGGGTTGATCCTCAAATTTGGCTTACTGTAAACCTTTATCAGATTATTTCTGCCTCCAGAGCCTTAATTTTGGTTGACATGAGTTCTGCTGTTTGTACTCTCTTGTTTACTGATCCCCTCCACCCTCCACCTCTTCTCCAGGTATTTTTTTCATATTTGCTATTTAAAAGATTTTTTGTTATATCTGTTATAGAAAGATACGTTTTCATAGGAAATTTATAAAATAACAAAGTGTGCGTTGTTTTCTTATTCTTTGCCCATGAACATATTCCGGTATGTTTGGCCTTCCTGGGCTATAGTAATCTAATCAGCAGGTAGCTACAGTTGCTGTGGTCTCAGGTTAATGTCCAGATGTCAACAGATGAATAAGCTCCTGACATTCTCTACTCCAAGTTTCCTTTTAGGAAGTGATGCCAATGGGAAGAGCAGGTGAACGATACAGATATGCTGCTTTATACTTTATTATCTGCATGGACTCTATCTGAAGTCAGTAGGGGAAATGGGAAAGTCATTTGGAACCCAGAACTTTTGATGTGCACAGGCTCAACTTAAGCCAGTTATACATAACTCCCATTTGTTCCCTCTACGACACACAGCCTTCCCAGGCCTTTCTCTGACCTTCTTCCACGTGGAGCCAGTTAGACCATGCGTGGCTTTTTGAACTTCATTTGCATGGAGTTTCCTCATTATGAAGTAGAGGTCCCATAACTGAAGTGAGGTTGTTGGGAGGGTTCATTTTGTGCATCAAACTGGCTGAGCCGCAGTGCCCAGATATTCAGTCAAATATTATTCTGAATGTTTCTGTGAAGGTGTTCTTTTTTGGATGACATTTAAATTGGTGGATTTAGAGTAAAGCAAATTGCCCTCCACAATGTGGATAGGACCCATTCAATCAGTTGAAGGCCTTCATAGAACAAAGACTGACCTCCCCGAGCAAGAAGGAATTCTGCTAGCAGAGTGCCTCAGACTGCACTTAAACTGCAGCTCTTTCCTGAGTCTCCAGCTGCCGGCCTGCCCTATCAGATTTTGGACGCACCAAGCCTCCACAATCACATGAGCCAGTTCCTTAAAATAAATCTCGCTTTTCTATATATATAGATATACACATCCTGTTGGTTCTTTTCCTATGGAGAACCCTGACTAATACAGATTTCCACAGCTAGTCTTGCCCACAGAAAGCCCCTAGGAAGACAGAAACAGGAAATTTCTGGCCTTGAAGTGCAGGTGCTGATAATGGAAGATTACCTTGGTGCAGAATTTCAAGGGTTGAACCTGGGACCTTAAGCTTAGATGACCTGACTGGCTAAGAAGCAGAATTACTGCCTTCTATGGTAATATTATTTGTTTCTAGCTGCTGCCATGGCTGGGGGGTTATCCAAGCCATTGAGCTTGCAATGATGTACTCCTCTGACCTGGCAGACATTTTATTTAGAGTGAGCTAAATGTAGGTGTACCTCTTTGAGATAAGGGAGGGATGGAGAGCCAAGTCTGTCCTCCTGTACCCATGTCTACTTTGGGAGCTCTCCTAAAGAGAAGGCATTTTGAGTCTCAGGTGCCATTCTCACCTACCCTAGAGCCCAGATCAAGCTATATGGTCTGGCTAAGCACATGCAGGAATGCCAAGTGCTGTGATTGTCACTCTCACTTAGAGACCTGCTCTTCCATCTGGTCAAACTCTAGCTGCTCCTGGCTACCTCACCTTCTTGGTCACAAGGATGCAAACATTATGCAGTTTCCAGTTTCCACTTCCTTGTTTTACCTGTTTATTCACAAGATCTCTGTGGCTTGTACTTATTGCCTTAAATTCACAGAGTCTGTATCTATTCTTTATTCCTGAATCCTTTTCCTTCTGTAACATCATTAATTTTTTCTCTGATCAGTGTTGCTCATTCAATAGTGTAAAGAAAAACAGAAATCACCTATAATTCTACTATCCAGGGACAGTCCCTACTAGTATATGGGCCTGGGCAATGAAGTGAATGGTAGTGTCATTTACTGACATTGGAAAATTGGGAGAAGAGCATGTTTCAGGGATGGGTATTAAGATGTAGGGGAAACTAAGAATCCAGTTTTGGACAGTTTTGAAATATTTATTAGACATCCAAATGCAAAAGTAGAGTAACAAGGAGTCTGGAATTCAGAGGAGAAACTGAGGTTAGAGATAGAACTTGAAAGTCACTGGCATAGAGATGGAATTTAAATTCATGGGCAGGATGAGGTCACAGAGGAAGTATAAAAAGAGTAGAAGCCTGAGGGCTGAGTTCTGCGGCACTACAATGTCTAGAAGTGAGGAGGATGAGGAAGAACCAGCAAAAGAAAAGACTAAGAGAGTGAACAGGGAGGTAGGAGAACAGGAAAGAGTCGAGTTTCAGAAGCCAAGTGAAGGAAGAAATTCAAGAAGATGGAAGCCATCAATTATGTCAAATGCTGCTGATAAGGTCTAGAAAGATGAGGACTGAGAATTAGCCAATAGACTTGGCAACATGAAAGTCGTTGGTGACTTTGACAAGAGCAATTTTGTAGAACGGAAACTGATTAGAAAGGAAAGAATGGGAGGAGGCACAGTGGAGACATTGATTCTAGATAAGTCTTTCTAGGAGTTTTGCAGAAAGGGAGGAGAGACATGCAGTGTGGGATGGAGGAGGAGGGTGGAGGGAGGATTTTTAAAAATGGAAGATATTGGCCTGGTGCAGTGGCTCACGCCTGTAATCCCAGCACTTAAGGAGGCTGAGGCGGGTGGATCACCTGAGGTCAGGAGTTCGAGACCAACGTGGTCAACATGGTGAAACCCCGTCTCTACTAAAAATACAGAAATTAGCCAGGCATGGTGGTTGGTGTCTGTAATCCCAGCTACTTGGGAGGCTGAGGCAGGAGAACTGCTTAAACCTGGGAGGCAGAGGTTGCAGTGAGCCGAGATCGCGCCATTATACTCCAGCCTGGGCAACAAGAGTGAAACTCTGTCTCAAACCAACCAACCAACCAACCAACAAACAAACAAACAAATATATTAAACAGCAAGTTTGATGTGGTATGACAATCATACCACTATTCCATTTGTAGGCATACCATAGTTTATTCAACCAATCCTGCATCAGAAGACATTTTATGTCTCACACTTTTCCTATTATAAATAATGCTGTGATAAACATCTGCACTATTTCAAATGCAAGTGACAAATCCAACTTGAAAAATAACTGGCCATTCCTGGACCAATAAATGATGATTGATCAAGGAAGTGGGAACTCTCTCATGGGTCCAGTTTGGGTCAGTTGTCCAGCCTGCTTCCTCATATCAGTGGTGGCCAGGGGACCTGGGATGGGTGAGAGGTTACCATTTGAACCATGATAAGATGGGAGTTTCTACAAAGGTGTGTATGGGAGTTGTTCTGGATAGAATTCAAAAAGCATTTACTGTAACACTCTTGTATATCGATCATTGCATTTCTAGTTATTTCTTAGCATAAACTCCCACATGAAATCACTGGGTTAAAAAATATTAATATTTTAACAACTTTTACCAAGCTTTTTGCCAATCTTTATTCTCACCTTCTGAGTATTAGAAAATCATTCCATGCCCCTTCCCCATCTCAGCATTTACTACTATTAAAAAAAAAAATGGAAGTATTTGAAAAGTGGAAAATGGTTTCTTATTGTTGTTTTATTTTTAGAAAAACCAGCAAGCCTGAATCCAGTAACCAACCAAAAATTGGCAGTAACCAACACATGCATGAATAGTTCACTCATTGGGGTATTTAACATGGTGGAACTAAAAGGTGCTGGCCTTCAAGCCATCAGAGGCCTGATTGCAGATATGTTCCCTTATAACAGCAGGAAGGGATGGTTCAAAACACAGCCTCAGAGCCTAGAATTTTTCTTAGAACCTTCCAGCTTGAATTGTTGGAGAGCAGAAGAAGAAAGATTCAATTCCTTTGCCTCAGGGTCTCAGCCAAAAGGAGATGCCAAGGACACTCTTGGGAAGCTTGTCCTGGTGCACTGGAAAGAAAATTTCAGCCTCAGCTTTGGATTTCTTTTGTGTCCTCCATGCACCTCAGTGGCTTGACTGTCAGCTGCAAGAGAACATGCCTGGGGCCAGAGAGTAGCAGCTGATGGTGGAAACCCTGCTCAGCTCATCTCCTCCCTCCCAGATGCTGGTTTAGGTGTCAGTGTGATCTGTGGTGTCACCTTCCGTTCGGGCACCTCTAGCACCGGCTCCTGAGTCCCTAGCACCTGAACATTGTTCCCAGGCTATCCACTGAGATGATTGAATTCCTCAGGAGAGAAAAATGACCCTTTATTCCAAAAGGGGGAGAAGAGGAGGAGAGAGTTTCATCTTTAAAACTTCTGGTGGGTGCAGCAGCACATCAATATGGCACATGTATACATATGTAGCAAATCTGCACATTGTGCCAAGGTACCCTAGAACTTAAAGTATAAAAAAAAAGCTTCTGTTTAAATTATGTGGAAGAGCTCCATCCTTGATCTCACCATGACACCCCACCAGAACAAAGCAATTGGGTCTGCTTTTTTTCTGGGGCCATGATCTTGATTCCTTTATTCTATTTGGGCAAGTCATGTGGCCTCTGTGCTTCCAAATTCGTAAAATGAGGAGAATAATGGGTATCACTATCTCTCGGGTGTCATGAATGCCCTTATGAGTAGATTTATCCAGTGTTTGCTTCTAATAGCTAACAGAGCATTGAAAAACTAAGATGTACTTCACTGTGTCTTTTAAAAAATTTATTTTTTATTTTTAAATTAAGATGGGGTAAGGGTTTGTAAAGGCAGGGAGGTGAAGGTTACAGAAGAAGTCACAAATCAATACGTGGAGGTCATACATTTGCTTGACCTAAAAAGACGGAACATCTTGAAGCAGGGAGCCCACAGGTCATAGGTGGATTCAAAGACTTTCTGATTTGCAATGGGTTAAAGATGCAAAGCTTTGTTTAAAAATTTGTGATCAGCAGAAAAGAATGTTAGCTCTGGCTTGTGGGTGTGACCTCCTCCAGGCCCCTCAGGAAGAAATTAAGAACAGAGAACAGTGGCCAGAGTTCAGCCCTTAATTCCTCCTCATGTGAAACCTATATGCCAGTGGATCCATTTGGTGGGGGTTTGGGTTTCTGGAAAACAACCCAGGGACATAGGTTAAGTTGCTATATTTGGTTTCTTTATATTTTTTAACCTTTATTTTTAATAAATAGGTTCTTGTTTTGTCACCCAGGCTGGAGTACAGTGGTGGGATCATAGCTCAATACAGCCTCGAACTCCTGGGTTCAAGTGATCCTCCGACCTCAGCTAGGACTACAAGTGCATACCGCCATGGCAAGCTAATTTTTAAATTTTTTGTAGTGACAAGGTCTTGTTGTGTTGCCCAGGCTGGTCTTGAAATCCTGGCCTCAAGGGATCCTCCTGTCTTGGCTTCCCAATTTGCCAGGTACAGGTGTGAGCCATCATAGCAGGCCTAATATCTTTAGTTTCTGTAGGGAACCAAACAATATTGTGACTCTAACTTCCCTGGGTATTAAGTTACTATTACCTTCTTTCTTATCAAGCTGCTCATTTACTTTTCAAGACTAGCTAGGTGCCTGGAATTTCCCTTGAAGGAATTTGAGATTTTCCTTTATTTCCTTGCTTGGGGGCCTACAGGTCCCTGCTCCATCTCAAAGCTGGTAAATATATCATCTGGGCCCCAGTGCCTGACTGCCTGGCTCTGTCATGAGCTCCTTTAATAACCCCTCTTCCCCAGGTGTTTATCCATATCATGTTCCTTCTCCACCCCTGATCAAAACCCAGGGTAGACTCTGCAAATTAATTTTAGTCCATGAGACATCTCTCTGAAGGATATTTGCAACTTAAACCTTATCTTGAGTGGTAAAACAAAGCTCTGGCCACTCTCCCAGGAATTTTAGGCATCAGCAACCAGGAAAGTCTTTTTCTCAAGCAGCTAGCATTATCAGTGCCCTTAATATTGCAGTATTTTAGCGGCAGCTCTTTGAGAAGGCTGGACCTGAACGGAATAGTAATTCAAAGTCAGATGTATAAGATGACATATCAGTTAGGAATTCTGTTCAGCTGCTAGTGGCAGAGGCCCAACTAAAACCAAGTAGGAGTTTATTCTCTCACATAGAAGAAGCCTGCAGGTAAACACTTCAGAGAGGGTATGGTATCTGTGATAGTATTAGGGGCCTAGGTGTATTTTCTGCTCTGCCATCCTCAGCATATAACTTCCATCTTTGAAGTAGCCACATGGACCAAATACGGTTCCCGGAGGTCCAGCCATAACATCCTGTCTTCAGAAAGGAAGAAAGAAAAGAGCATGAAACAAAAGAGAGGTATCGGGGGAACCTGTCCCCAATATTTCAACATAGGTTACTTCTATTTTCCACAAGTGTTGGCCGGCTGAGAAATAAAGAGAGACAGTATAAAGAGAGGAATTTTACAGCTGGGCCACCCAGGGCGACATCACTTATCGGTAGGACTGTGATACCTGCCTGAGCCTCAAACCCAGCAAGTTTTTATCAAGAGTTTCACAATGGGAGGGGGTGTAAGAACGGGGAGTAGGTACAAAGATCACATGCTTCAAAGGGCAAAAAGCAGAGCTACTAATAAGGGTCTAACAGAGGTCACATGCTTCTGAGGGAACAGGACAAAGGGCAAAAGCAGAACTACTGATAAGGGTCCAACAAAGATCACAAGGCAAAGGGCAAAAGCAGAACTACTGACAAGGGTCTATGTTCAGCAATGCATGTATTGTCTTGATAAACATCTTAAACAACAGAAAACAGGGTTCAAGAGCAGAGAACTGGTCTGACCTCAAATTTATCAGGGCCGAGTTTTTCCCCACCCTAGTAAGCCTGAGGATACTGCAGGAGACTAGCGTGTACCTCAGTCCTTATCTCAACCGTATAAGACAGACATTCCCAGAGCGGCCATTTATAGACCTCCCCCCCCAGGAATGAATTCCTTTCCCAGGGTATTAATATTAATATTCTTTGCTAGGAAAAGAATTTAGTGATATCTCTCCTACTTGCATGTCTGTTTATAGGCTTTCTGCAAGAAGAAAAATATGGCTCTTTTTGCCTGACCCCGCAGGCAGTCAGACCCTATGGTTGTCTTCCCTTGTTCCCTAAAATTCACTGTTATTCCATTCTTTTTCAAGGTGCACTGATTTCATATTGTTCAAACACACATGTTTTACAATCAATTTGTACAGTTAACACAATTATCACAGTGGTCCTGAGATGATGTACATCCTCAGTTTACGAAGATAACAGGATTAAGAGATTAAAGTAAAGACAGGTGTAAGAAATTATAAAAGTATTATTTGGGAACTGATTAATGTCCATGAAATCTTCACAATTTATGTTCCTCTGCTGCGTCTCCAGCCGGCCCCTCCATTCGGGGTCTCTGACTTTCCGAAACAGGGAGGCACCATCTTGCTAAGTTAGTCTTCTTAGTCCTTTTTTTTGTTTGCTTTTGAGACAGGGTCTCACTCTGTGGCCCAGGCTGGAGTACACTGGCATGATAACGTCTCACTGCAGCTTCAGCCTCCCTGGGCTCAGACAATCCTCTCACCTTGGCCTCCTGAGTAGTTGGGACTACAGGCATGTGCCACCACAAATGGTTAATTTTTGTATTTTTTTATAGAGATAGGGTTTCGCCATGTTGCCCAGACTGGTCTTGAACTCCTGGGCTCAAATGATCTGCCCACTTTGGCCTCCCAAAGTGCTAGGATTACATGTGTGAGCAACTGCACCTGGCCTGAGTTAGTTTTCTTTATGGAGCTCTCCTGAAAGCCCTATCCAAAGATTTCTATTTACATCTCCCTAGCTGCAAGGGAGGCTGGGAAGGTAGACTTTTAGCTGAACACATTGCTGCCCTGAAATAAATCAGAATTCTGTTGTGCTAATACAGAAGGTGAAAAACGATAATGGGTGGAAAAACTGCTGTCTCTACCATAGATACTATTTCTTTTAAACCAGTTATGTTCTCTGTTTTGCTTTGTTTTTTTGGGGCTGAGTAGGTGGACATATGCCAACTCACTTGACCGACTTAAGTCATCACCAAAAAATAAATGGTGTCCCTCCCAGCTGATTAGTCTTTTTTCCAGCCAGATTAAAGGTCTGAACTACAGGAGATTATTTTTTTAAAAAGACATTGTAATTTTCTCCTCAAATTTCTTTCCATGCCTTTAACTGGTACTTCCTTCTTGGTAGTTTCACTGCATTTGGATTTTAAACCTACCATTCTTCTCAAGTTGCTCCTATGAATGTCTTCAATGACCTTCCTGATGGCTAGATTCAAGAAACCCACTTCAGTACTTATCTTTCTTAAACACACCATGGCTGTTGATGCCAGTGACCACTCCACGGATTCCAAAACCATCCACTCCCTGTAGGTCCTAGCTCTCTTTCAATTCTTTCTTCATTGTCTCTCTGTGTAGACATGTCTTCCTTTTCTGACCCCAGGGTTCTACCCCCAAACCCTCATCTCTTCTTTCTCCAACATTCTTCCTGAGAGATGTCAGCCATTTCAATGACTGGATGCTAAGGATGCCAAGTCTGTATTTGCAGCTCAAATGTCTCTCTTGAGATTCTGCATTATACGTTTAAAAGCTTCCTGGGTATCTTCATTTGGAAGAACCAGAGATAACTCTAACTTAAGTTCAAAAGTTAGCTCACTATCCTTCTCCCCAGATTCATTCCTCTTCCTCTTTTTTCTGTTTAGTCCCCACTGTCTCCTCCAGATACCCAGCTAGAAACTTGGAAACCACCTTCATTCTCCACAACCAATGGATCTCAGAATCCTGCTGCTTCAAATTCCCTTTGTATCTCCTGAATATGTCCCCTCCTGACTATTTTCCCTTGCATTACACAGGCTCTGGCTTGCACTGGCTTTCTAATAGACTTTAAAAAGTATGGTAAAATATATATACATAAAATTTACCATTTTGACCATTTTTAAGCGTTTGGTACAATGACATTAGGTAGAGTTCCATTGTTGTGCAACCATCGCCGTCATCTATTCACAGAATCTTTTTGATCTTGAAAAGCTGAAACTCTGTACCCATTAATTGATAATCCTCCTTCCCTCCACCCTCTAGACCTTGGTAACCACCATTCTACTCACTGTCTCTATAAATTTTACTACTCTAGATACCTTACATGAGTGAGATTATACACAATTTGTATTTTTGTGGCTGGCTTATTTCATTTGAGCTGGAAATACAGACTTGGCATCCTTAGCATATAGTTATGAGAATGACTGAAATACTTGGCACAGTATTTTCAAGGTTCATTCTCATTGTAGCATGTGTCAGAATTTCCTTCCTTTTAAATACTGAATAATATTCCATTTTACATATATACCAGTTTTGTTTCTCTGTTCATCCATTGATTGAATGGGTGACCTCCACATTTCAGCTATTGTGAATGCTGCTGCTATGAAGATGGGTTTACAAATATCTCTTTGTGTCTCTGTGTCTAATTTTTTTGGTTATCGACTCAGCAGTGGAATTGCTGGATCACATGGTAATTCTGTTTTTAATTATTTACCTCTCGTGGACCTTTGCAATTGTCCCCTCACTGTCTTCTATCTCCTTCATGTCAAATGCATTCTCCCATTCTAGGTAGAGTTTATTTTTTTAAAGGCAAACGTGCTTTTGTCATTTCCCTGATTAAAGCCTTTCTATGGCTCCATGTTAGGCAATAGTGCAATTCAAAGCTTTAGCGCAGCACACAAGGATCTTCATGAGATGATCCCTTTGCTTGTCTTGTTTCATGTCCCAACACTATCTCCTGAATGTTCTACCACAAAACTTATAACCTTATATTGTACAATTATCAATAGTTTAATCAATATATTAAACAAGTGTTTACTGAGCACTTACTGTTCTGGGCATAGGTTCTACAGTAGTGAAGAAAACAAAGTTCCTGCCTTCGTGGATTTTCCATTTTGGTGGGTCTTGGCAGGGCTGGTAGAAGGCTATAAACAAATAAATAATATATCAGGTGGTGATAAGTGCCATAAACAAATATAAAGAGGCATAGACAGTGCTGGGGGCGGGGGGCTGCTATCTTAGCTAAGGTGGTCAGGGAAGACCTCTCTAATGAGGTGACTTTTGAAAAGAGACCCAAAGGTAGTAAGAGGGGGAGCCATGAGGATATGTGGGGAGATGGCATTCTTAGAGTTTGCAGTGATTGCAAAGTTCTGTGACAGGAGTGACCCTGGCAAGAGCAACAGGGGGGCCCATATGGCTGGGGTAGAGTGAGCCAGGGGAACAGTGATTGAACATGAGATCAAAGAAGTAGAAGGGAAACCAGATCATGTCGACTCTTAAGGCCATAGGAAGGACTTAAAGTGCTCTAAGATGAAAAATTATTGGAAAGTTTTGAGAAGTGGAACAAGATATGATCATGTTTTGAGAGGATCTCTCCCAATGAAGTATGTGAAATACACTCTGCAGTGGGGAAGTACAGAGGTACAGGTGCCACTGGAAGACCATGAAAATAATCTAGGCAACAGATAATGGTGGTTTGGACAAGAAGGGTTGTGATGGAGAGGGTAAGATGTTAGATTCTGCATATAACCTGTTGGTAGAGCTGACAGAATTTTCCAAGGTATTGGATGCAGAGTATGAAAGGAAGGGAACAATGACTCCAAGTTTGTGGCATGTCAATCAAATGGAATAATAATATGACATCATCAAAACCAAAATTATGAAGACTGTGGAAATATGGGCAAATATTTATAGTGAACTATTAAGTGAAAAGAATGGAACTCAAAACAGTATGTTTCCAATGATTACAAGTCTGTTAATTGTAAACAACTAGCAATATGCCAAAATAATAATAATTTTATGGTAATGTTTAGAAATTATCAGCCTTAAACCCAAGGGTAACACTGGTAAAAGGTTAGTGTGCCCTTTTCAGGATTTGACCGTCACGTAATTCCACAAATTAACTCTCTTGGTCTCAGTGCATAAGAAATAGAATGACAGAATCTAGACATGGATGGTGGGGGGTGCGGGCGTTTGGAGATCACCTGGTACAACCCTCTTCTCTTACAGGTGATGGAACCAAAGGCTGCAAATGTTAATGGTGTTCCATAAGGTCACACTGCTAATTATGAGCAGAGCTCGACCTAACGTGCAGCCTACTAACACTTGATCCACTATTCCTGGTAAATCCTTGCACCTAATTTTATTTTCTCCTTTTGAAATTATCCTGGAAATGTATTTCTTACAGTTTACTGAAATCTTGTTTCTTGGTGATTTATTCAAAATCACTCTACTCACCTAGACTTGTTTGCATGCAAAGTATACCCTATTTTCAAAGTCGAGAAGAAGCAAAATGTCTTTTCCTTTGCAAAGCCTTGCACAACATGTGAATCCTAATATTAGACCTTCAAATGCAGAAACTTGGTAAATCCCATATGTGCATAACAAATGCTTACTCCACATTTTTCCGGGTCTCTGATTTATTCTGCAGGATAAGTTATTAATAACTGTAATGCTGGGTGAGATAAAGTTACCTGCCATAATAAATTTGAGTCTGGAAGTAAGTAAAGTAAAAAACTGGGAAAACCCCCAAGATCTTAACATTTATTAGATTCCCATCAATGTCACATTCCTATTACTAAGGTATCTAGATAAACACTACAGAAGAATTGGAGAGAAAACCTCCAATAGGATTGGTTACATGTCTTTTAGAGGAATTAAGATACTGCAGAGAGAGAAGAGTGATTCTTGGAAAGAATGTAGAACCAGATACTCATATTACTGAATTTATGATACTGAGGTAGTACTAGGTAGTAGAAAGAGCTTCAGGCTGTAATATGGTTTGTCTCTGTGTCCCTACCAAAATCTCATCTTGAATTGTAATCCCCACGTGTTGAGGGAAGGAGATTGGATCATGGGGGCAGTTTCCCCTGTGCTGTTCTCATGATAGTGAGGGAGTTCTCACAAGATCTGATGGTTTTATAAGAGTCTCTTCCCCCAATACTTTCTCTTCTCTCTCCTGCTGCCTTGTAAAGAAGGTACTTTCTTCCCCTTCCACCATGGTTATAAGTTTCCTGAGGCCTCTCCAGCCACGCGGAACTGTGAGCCAATTAAAACTCTTTCCTTTATAAATTACCCGGTCTCAGGGAAGTTCTTTATAGCAGTGTGAATATGGACTAATACAGGCTGGAACTCAGCATACATAAATCCTAGCCACTGTTGTACCACTATAGCAAACTTAGACAGTTTACTTATTCAACCTTGAAAGCCTTACACTGACATTCAGTCTGCAAATACTTATTGAGCTCCTACTATGTCACAGGCTGCAACAGACACTGAGAGTAGCTAACTCAATATCCATATCCACTTCTTTGCTCATAGAACCCTGATTTTGTTTGGGGAGGCAATTTGCTCAGCTAACTACTTCCTTTCCCAGTCTCCCTTGTAGCTAGAGGTAGCCACGTGACACAGTTTTGACCCATGAGACGGAAGCAGAAGATAGCTGGGGATTTACATGGAGGTCAGAGGTCCCTGGAATGCAGAGAAGACTTGTTTTTTTCCTACAGAGAGTTCAGAATCTGGTTCTGTCTATCGCCAACAAGTTCTGTGATAAAGGATGGATACCCGGTTTAATCTGTGAGGGAGTAACGAAGCTGAGAAAGCTTATTGGAATAGGTGATTTTTAAAGTGGGTCATGAAATATCTCTGGGCTTCTGGTCCCTCATTTATAAAACAAGAGGATTGAACTAGATTCACTGTTTATATCTTGAGTTAAAATTTAAAAAGCCACTGATGAAAAAATATTTTACTTATAAATATAGAGAAAGTTAAAGGAGCAAAAAGCTGTATTCTATTTGGAATAATAAACAGGGCATTGGATACAGGTTTTTGTGTGTGCATATGAGAAATTCAACAACTTCAACGTGGAAACTACAGCCCAGGGCAAAGAGTGAGCTTTCCTGTAAACCATGGCCCTAAAATGTTCAGAAGATATTTTTATTAATTTGTTTTTGGACCCAGTTTTTTAAAAATCATTCTTCCTTGGGCAAAACTCAAATTGCAAAAATTCCAAAAAAGAAAGAGAACTGCTTGCCTGTTAATAGAGGTGAGAGAGAGTGGAAGGAACTGAACCTGACCATGGGAGAGAAAAGGAGGGGGGAATTAATTTGACAACACCACGACCCAAGAGAATGATCTCAAAAGGCAAATGCAACTTGACTCCCTCTTAGTGGAGATGAAAACTAATTTTGTCTAAAGCTTTCTAGTGAACAAAATGTTTTCATATCCCTTATCTTATTTGATCTTCACAACAACCTGACAGGGAAGCATTATTAATATCCTTCTTTGACAGAGAGGAAAGCTGATAGGATCTCTTCAAGGTCAGGCAGCATAAGTAAGTGGTAGAACTTGGACTCAAATACTCCAAATACTATATTCTTTTCATGATTGCAGAACTGTCTCAAACTGCAATTTAATAAAAAGAAAATGGTTTGCACATCTTTTAACAACAAGAACATTGGCGCAAATGTTTCCTACACAAAATAGTTAAACAGCAAAATCTTGATGAGGCAGCTAGTAGGCAATTTTCTACACCAGTCTTTTATTCCAGTTATTATAATTTGAAGCCAAGGGTGGAGAATTTGAAAGTGGGATCACAGGAAGTAACTACAGAGTAGAGGGCTTTACATTAGTCGAGATAGGCTAACTGCTATAACAAAGAACCAGCCACTCTTAACACAATAAAAGCTTATTTCTCACTTTCAAAATGTGGATATTTCTTGTCAGGCTGGCTTTCATGTAAGGGATAATTTAGGGATTACAGTCTTTCCACCTCACAACACCACCGTCTTCACACATGGCTCTCTGTGAAAGAGTGAGCAAGCATGAGAGCACACCACATACTTAACCAACTGCCTTAGCTCTATAGAGACACACACATCACTTTTGCTCTCATTCCGTTGGCTAGAAATAGTTGCCTGACTGCCATGTAGAAGAAAGTTAGGCTGGGAAATATAGTCACTGAATGGGCAGCTGCTTCCCAGTATCCAAGACACATGATAGAAGGGAAACATGAATCTCTGGCATCAGCTGTCTCTGCTGTAGACATCAAAGTCATTGGATCATTGGTTCTCACCCCACTGAAACCTAGAGAGGTCTACAAAATGTGTTCCATTGCAGCAATCTAGAAAGAAGGCATTTTGTACCAGGAATGTTTGCAGATTGGAGGAGAGTTGCACCATCAGCACTGGCTCAAGTATAAGTAATAGCTAAGGGAAACAGAAGTAGTTAAAGCCAGGGAAATGTTACTGGGAAGATTCTGTGTTTTAAAGATGTGTTCTGGTTGGTATTTAGTGCCTACTTTATGTGGCAGGTTTAGAAGCACAAAGTAGTTGAGGCAGTGTGTCAGCTATCTTCTGTGGATCCCCTAGATTCACTTTACCCTTTTCCACTCTGCCCTCTGCCCTAGGAGCCTTCCCTGTCTGTTCTACACTGAAGGGCTGCCCAGCCCTCTATATCCCAATTGGGGAACCCATGAGAAGCCCTGGTAGAAGACTACAGAAAGGGAGGAGAGGAGGTCAGGTGTCTGTGACTTTGGCTTCATTCCTATAAGGTAGCCTGAGGTTTGCCGTGTCCTTCTATAGATGGTCACTGCTCCTTCAAACTTCTGTGCTTTGCAAGACCCTCTTTTCTTCCAGGTTGTGGTAACTTCTCTGTCCCGGGATCCCTTCAAGCATAGGGGTGATAACAGTTCTGCTATTCACAGCCCAGGGTTTCTGTGCCATCTCTAGCGGTCCCCTAGATTTCATTCACACTTTTGTTCTTAGTTTCTTTGCAAAAAAAAAAAAAAATTGATTTTGCCATTTGTTTCCATTTTTGGCTTTTTATTTTTAAAAATCTGTCAACATTACACCCTCAGCCCCAAGCAGGAGGTCCTTTCTCTGTATAAACTAGAAGAATCCTTTTTTTTGTTGTTCTTACCATTTTTTAAATCAGCCTCAGAGATTCAGGGCTTTACCTTCTGGACTTTATTCTTACAGGGCTTTGCTAGATTTTATGCATTCAGTCTTGATTATGTGTCTCTCATTCCCTCTTCCTGTACATGCCCTTTGAAAATTTGAGCTCATCAGCACAGTCCCCACCCAGTCACATGTCCTTCATCATTGCTCCCTGGATCTTCTAAAAGAAGAAATTGCTAACAAGGCAAGTGGAGGATTCATCAAATGTTTTGCTTTTTGCAGAATGAGAGTTCCATCAGATATCAAAAAAGCTGAATTAGGAAGAATCCAGTAGAGGAGGTAAAAGCTTGTTTTGAGATTTCCTATGTTACTAGAGAAATCCAGATATGCTGGATATCTAAACTCAACTGTTATTTGTCCAATTCATTTTCTTCCCTGATTATTTTTGAAGTCTGTATTTTTTTTAAAGTTTTACCTGGTTTTATTCCAGCTCTATGCTGAGTCATCTCCCTCTCTAATTCTCTCAACTCTCCAAGGAAGATTTTGTTCGATTTCCAGTTTCTCCTCCTAGCCTACACTTTTTTGATCCTGCTTCTCTGAGAAACAACTTTCTTCTAGCCTCAGCTGGTACAGAACCTGCTCTTCCTTTTCATCTTCTTCTTTTTGTTTTCCTGAGAGGCACTGTAGTATAGTGGTAAACAATGGAATTTTTAAGTTGATAGAATTGGGCTTGACTTCTGCCACTTTCTAGACTGAGTGACCTTGGTGAGATTTCTGAACCTAATCTCAGTTTCTTCATTTCTAAAATGGAGATAAGAAAGGTTCCTAGCTCAAAGGACTACTATGAGTGTTACATGGGAAAATGAAAGTGCCATGTATGGCAAATAGAGAGGACTCAATAAGTACTGATCATTTTATTATAACCCACTGTATGTGACCTAAATGCCAGGGTTCTAGATTTGATCTATTGTTCAAAGTGGAACCTGAGGTCGTTATGTCCCTTCTGGAGGACCCCAGAAGTGTTCTTATTTGTTCATTGCTGACTGATGACCTTCCATTTGTTCTGGTTATTGCTCTAAATAGAGCAGAGTCACTTAAAATATGCATAAAAAATCAAACTCAACCAATGTTTATGGAGTTCCTTATACATACCAGATATTGTGTCGACAATGCTCAATAGATTTTCTACAAGAAAGGTTAATGCTAATTATAGGCTCAAACACAGGCAGTGGACAACTTTGTTTTATATAAGACAATCGTCAACTTTTTTATTCCCTACTCTAATTTGACTTCCAATTTGTTCTAATCATCTGACCATAGGCAGCATTTTCTGGAACAGGTTTTTGAAAGTTTCAAAAAGGCAATCATAGACACATAAAATTTAGATGGAAGGGATTATTTTAAAGTCAGCTGTTTTTAGCACTCTTTTGCTTATCCAAAGACAGAATTTGCTTTTAATAAATATAATTTCAAAAGGCTTTTTTAATGGTCATTTATTCTTGATAAAGTTGCATATTTGTTCAGTTTATATTTCCTCTAATTCTGTACCTACACACTTGTACCAGCTCTTTTCCCTCCTCCATAGGGACCTGACCCAATTTTCTGTTTCAATGGGCTTTCCAATTTGCATTTAAGTTCTTTATGCCATTCTTGTCACCTGGTTGATATATCTAGGTTTAGCTGCCTTCAATTGTTTCTTCTTCCATTTAATTTTTCCCATCCCTTCATATATCCCAGGACATTTGCCTCTTTTGTTTTTGTCTTTGAAATGTCACTGAAGACTCTGACAATTTTGGAGTTAGAAAGACCTTTAAAAGTCGTCTATTTTGTAGATAACTAGTTTGGAATGTTCTTGGTTGCAAGTAACAGGATATGCAAATAAAGTGGTTTAAACAATAGGAGTACACATTTTTCATGTAATGCTAAGTCTGAAAATAGGTTGTCCCAGGTTGTTTCAAAGGCTCAACAATGTCAGTGAGGACCCCGGCTCTTCCCATTTTTCCATGCTGGAACTTCAGTGTGTTTGCAATGTCTCCTCTCAAGGTCTAGGCAAGCTGTAGCAGCTCCAAGTATTATAGTCTCAATTTTCAGCATCCCAAGAGGGAAGTAGGTAGGGTCAAAAGTCCTTCTCATGAATCTTTCTCTTTTATCAGGGGGACAAACTTTTCCTGAATGTTTTCATCAGACCTTCTTTTAATCTCTTTGGTCATAACCTAATCACAAGCCTACCTTTAGACCAATTAGTATCAAAAAGAAAATAATCCCCATCCTTGGCTTAAACCAATGATAATTAATGCCCCTGGGGGTGGGCAAATTCCCACATACAAACAACTGGTGTTCTATTATCCAGAAAGAAGATGAAAGGACTGTTGGACAAGCGCACCTGGCTAGTCTCCACATACCTACTGCCACCACCATTTATAGGAGAGAAATCTGAGGTCCACTGAGGTTAAAGGCTCCCTAAGGAACACATACGTAGAACGTGTCAAAGCCAAGACTGAGTCCTTCGTCTTATGTCCTAGAATTAATTCCTCCACTCGATAGTTTTTAAAATAACCTTTAACCATAAAAGTTCTGGGGGGCCGGGCGCGGTGGCTCACTCCTGTAATCCCAGCACTTTGGGAGGCCGAGACGGGCGGATCACGAGGTCAGGAGATCGAGACCATCCTGGCGAACACAGTGAAACCCCGTCTCTACTAAATAGTACAAAAACAAAACTAGCTGGGCGAGGTGGCGGGCGCCTGTAGTCCCAGCTACTCGGGAGGCTGAGGCAGGAGAATGGCGTAAACCCGGGAGGCGTAGCTTGCAGTGAGCTGAGATCTGGCCACTGCACTCCAGCCTGGGCGACAGAGCGAGACTCCGTCTCAAAAAAAAAAAAAAAAAAAAAAGGTTCTGGGGAAGAAATGGAAGTCAGTAGAGAGCCAGGTCAAGGGGTATTTCTTTTCCTGTTTCCATGTCCCAGGCTTGTCCAAATTTGTGAAGTTAGCTCATACATTCATCCAACAAATACTTACTGCTCTCCTACCATATGTTAAGAACAGTATTACATACTAGGCATACAGTTCATTTGGTTCATTTTCATAATTGTACCTTCAAATATTAAATCGACATCTAGGGGTAGAACTGTAGAAATCATTGTAATTGTGGAGATAAAATATTCCTCAAAGCTTATTTTATTTTCCTCTTCCTAATCACATAGGAAGACTACATTTCCCAGCCTCCTTTGCAACTAAGTTGGACTGGATATGGGCAGAGGTAATGTATGTCATTTCCAGGTCTAGCTCTAAAACTCTTTATGCTCTGGACAAGGAGCAGGGTCATCTCTACTAGTCATTTTTCCTGTAGTTTGGATTGTCAAACAGTATCTCCACCTTTTTTTTTCCCTTAAGCTTCATACAGTTTAGTGAATTAATAGCTTTGAGGATAGTCTTGGACTCTCATAGCTTTTTAACTCTTTCCCATGGGTTCCTTTTAATAAATGGCTTCATCTTGTTTTATTTCAGCTTCTTTGAAAAGAGGAAATGTTTTCCTTTTTAAATCTGAAGCAGAAGTCTATTTTTCCATCTGGAGGGGAAGGTCTAGAAATAACAACCTCATTAGTGAAAGTTCAAGCCCAGTCAGAGATGGTGGAGAAGGGGGTTAAGTCTCATCTCAGGGTTGGGCTTAGTTGCCTTTAATTCCCTTCTAGTCGTGAGGAGTCCGTGTTCTCAAGCATTTGCTCTATTTCTGCCTCCTAATACCAACAACCTAATGGGGAGAGGAAAGTGAAAACAAGGTAAATCTAAGCCTTTGAAAGTTCTAAGTCCCTCACATGTAAAACTGGGATATAAAATTCTACTTCATTGGGTTGTTGGAAGGATTCAATGAGATAAGAGATATGATGTTTCAACAGTAAGGTCTAGCACATACTAGAACTTAAAAATGATGTTATTTAAATTATTATATTGTTATTGTTGAGGGATGCCAGAATATGGTAGTTAAGAACCTGGACTGAGAACCTCAGCATGCCTGTATTCAAGTCCCTGTGCAGCCATGTACTTGTCACATTATTTGTATAAGTCACTCAATCTCCTATTACATATTGTTTCCATCTGCCAAATGACAATAATAATACTATTTGCCTCACAAAGTTGTTATGAGAATTGAGTTAATTCATTTAAAATGCTTAGAATGGTACCTGGCACAGTTAAACACTTAAGACTGTTAGTGGTTCATGTAGTAGTTTTGCTTCTCTTGCCTTATTACATCTTTTTTTTTTTTTTTTTTTCAAATGAAACAGCATGGCATTAAATCAACCTCATGACTTAATATAGGCCAAGTGATATGGGACCTTTTGAGCTTTCTATGTTAGAAAACGGAAAATTGTCTTGGTTTCCTACATGCAATTTATTCTTGCCATATCTTCTCTCTGTCTAGTGCTTAGTATAAACAGTAAGTCCCTAATCAATTGTGTATTAAAATTCTATGCTTGCCCTTTCTGATTTTATACTATATATTGCATATTTCATATGAAATGTTTGGTTTTGTGACCATTTCCCATTTCAGTATTCAAGTGTTAAGTCATTTCTAAAAGCCTCATAACATTTATTTATTTTTCAGACAGGGTCTCACTCTGTTGCCCAAGATAGAGTGCAGTGGCACGATCATAGTTTACTGCAGCCTCAACCCCCAGGGACCAAATGATCCTCCTGCCTCAGCCTTCCAAGTAGCTGGGACTATAGGCATATGTCGCCACATCTGGCTAGTTTTTAATTTTTCTTTTTGTAGAGATGAGGTCTTGCTATGTTTCCCAAGGCTGGATTATAGACGTGAGCCACTGCACCTGGCCTAAAAGTCATATACTTATTTAAATAAAAGCCACTTTCATACAAAAGAGGAAAAACAAACTGTTAACCTTTGAAAATTTAGCATACCATGAGGTGCTTCAAAGTTTTACTTCTCATCAACAGATGCTATACCTTTCCTGAGTTAGTGGCTCAGTTTTAGCTATTGGCTACATATAAAACATTTCTTAAGTAAGTAGTGGAAATTGAATAACAGTCTCAATGAATATCTCATTAAAATGCATGGAAACATTGAAAAGGTACCAAAGATAACCAGTGACCTAGATAGTACGTGCAAAGATTATCTAACTTCTAGGGCTTTGATAACTGATTTGGACATAAAAGGAAGATAAACTATAATACCTTTTGAATCTTTTGCATAGGCAATAAGAAATCAGTTCCATGGGCTTTGCAATTTGTTGTAACAACACACAACATCACATGTTCAAGTTAACCTGCTACATATTTCATTAAAGGTGATCTATTTGTGGGAAAGATAAAGACTGAGAACAGAGAAAAATAATAGATTGACTCACCTCACCTCCTCAGTTTAATAGGCTCTAAGTCCAAAAGGTCACAAGGACAACTGAGTCAGTGGGGCAACCCAGAGAAGCTAATCATTCATAAACCCTTGTATTGCTCTTCCCTACCTAACCCAGGAGGATGAGAGGATTGGCTGTTATAACACAATATGTTATGTAACTCTTGGAGACCATATAGGGTTGTGCCTTTAACATTAAACAGATGTTGGATTTGAGTCCTGGCTCCATTATTTCCCGGTTATGTGGCCTTGTGACATCACATTTTCTTCATTTGTAAAATGGGGTAATAACAGTCTCCACTTCTGTGACTAATTGTGAGAATTATAAAGCACTTTGCAATAGACCTGACACATAGTAAATGCAAAATAAATGTATCTATTATCATCATTATGTTCAATTATATTAGGTAAGTCACTTCAGCTCTCTGGTCCTTAGTTTGCCTCATAAGACAAAATGAGCATGACTATTTGTACTCATTTGAGGGCATGGGGATAGATGATCTCCCAAGGTCATGTCCCATGATTCTTGAGTGAAAAAAAATTATATCTATAGCTATCTGTCTATATAGCTATACCTATATCTCCATATACCCATATCTCTTTCTCTCTCTCTCATTCTCTCTCTCTCCCTCTCTCTCCATTTGTCTTGAACACAGAGCACAGGAGTAAAACAGACCCCTAATTATCAATCAAACTATGGGCATGTTGGCAAAGTCACTTCTGTGTCGGAGTTATTTTGACACTCTCCCTCACACCCACATTCAATGTATTATTCATTAAACAAATACATAACAAATGTAAGTGCCAGATATACATCAGGCCATCTTTTAGAAACTGAGAAAACAAAAATTCAAAGTCTCTTTCCTCTTGGTGATCATTTTGTACTGTCAGTAATGGACAATAAACAAATGAAGAAACGAATACCATGACCCCAACAAGTCCTGTGAGCTATATCTTCAAAATACGGCTCAGATCTGACCATGACCACTGCCTTTCCTGCTACCATCATACAAATCACCATCATTTTTGGCCTTGGTTACTGAACCAGCCTCCTAATTGGTTGCCCTGTGTCCACTCCTGGTACCCTCATGTCTATTCTGCACCCAGCAACATATGTGGATATTACATCATAGCACTCCCTTACTTAAAACCCACAGATGGCTTCCCATCACATTTGAAACAAAAACCAAAGCCTTTTCGTATATGATCTATCCCTTTGCTACCTCTTCAGTGTCTTCCTAACACTCACCCCCTTCTTCTCTCCACTGAAGCCACATTTGTCTGTCTGTCCTTCCTTAAACATGCCTTTATACTTCCTGTCCCTCTGCCTGGGGTACACTTTCCTCCTATTTCTCTCCATCACCTCATTTGAGTTTTAGCTCTTCAGAGACATCTTTCCAGCTACCCTTCTCCGAGTAAGCTGTCCATCCCATCTCTCTTTAGACCCTGTCCTCCTTTATTTCACTACAGTTTAAGTGAGCACTTTCTACCAGTCAAGCGCTGCAGTAAGTACTGCAGTAAGTCTCTGATGTGCGTTGTCTTCTGTAATCCTGACAACTCCGGGATATAAATATGGATGCTATTTCTATTTTTTCAGATGCAGAAACAAAGGCACGGAGAGGTCAGGTTGGTAATGGAGCTGGGACGTGATGGTCTGACTGCATGCTATCCCGCCCATAGAAAGCTCTTCCTGAAGATGATTCCTTTGGTACTTGGAGGCTGTTTTATGTTCTTTTAATCTTCCCTAAGGGTGTTCATTCTGACATGTCCATTTACCCCATCACTGTGAGCCTTTGAAGCTGGAGATCATCTTACTCATTTTTGCATCTTCACCAACTTGCAGAGACTCTGGCAGGTATTACAGTCAGTAAAAGTCTGTTGAACTGACCTCTATTAAAACGGGATTGGTGCTGGGAGCGGTATTCTAGGCAAAGTGCAGCCTCAGCCATTTCTCCCCCTCCCCTTTCTCTCAGTCACCCTCCCTCACGCCTTTTCAATGCCACGCTGTTAAAAGTTTTTCAGGATGTGAACTTTTTAAACTAAATATTACAAATAATGGTTACAGAAACAGATTCTATTTGGTTCTGCTCTAGTCTCTGAAGAGTTCAGAGCAGTAGTGGGTGAGTGGCCAGAGTAGGAGCAGCTCTTATTCACAAGGGAGATGAACTGGAAAATATGTATACATTGCATGTACACACAGACATACATGTCTACTTTATATTTACAGAGAGAAACAGAGCATAAGATTTTTCACACTTCTCCTGCTCTAACTACAGTATGTTGTTTTAGTTTACTGGAGTGAATGATTATCCACTCCACAGAAAATTACTATTTTGGTTTTTGCTAAAGGGTGGTTTGTTCTACAGTAGAGAAGTACAAAAAGACTAAGTTTCCAAAATAAGTATTTTTGTCCTATAGCAGAGCACCAGGGTGCAGAAGGAAGAGTGCTGGCTTGGGGGATCAAGAATTCTGCGTTTACACCCCTCTCTATCATGGACAAATTGTCAGATTGGGGTAGGTCCTTTTCTGAATTTCAGAGTCTTTCCTGGAATTATTGCTCATCTATAAAATACATATTTAAGAAGTAACCCCTGTCTTCCATTTTCTGCTCTGTAATCTGACCTAGAGTAATTTTGGAAACTAAAGGTGCAGGCGTGGGAGTGAAATGGACCCAAGTGAAGACTTAGTTTTGTTACATCTGGCTGGAGAGAGACTCGGGCTCTGGAAGTCCCTGTTTCCTCCTCTGTGAAATGGAGGTAATAATTGTCCCCACATTACAGCGTTGCTGTGGGGATTGGTGAAGGGATACATGTAAACAGTTTGCTATTTGACACATGGCCTGCCATTGATAAGTGGTTACAGTAAAAATAGTTGCAATAATGATAATGACCAAAACAACATGCTAGGATATGGGGTCAGGGAAGAGATGGGAGACTTAAAGCAGAGGACACAGAACCTGACCTCAAGGAGGTAAAACATATAAAACATTAAAACAAAAAGGCCCGCTTGGAATCGAGCTAAGACAGAGGACACAGTCCCTGGCCTCAAAGAGGTAAAACTTATAAAACATTAAAACCTAAAAGGACAACCTGAACTA
The DNA here is from genome assembly GCF_037993035.2 of Macaca fascicularis. Taxonomy (NCBI): domain Eukaryota; kingdom Metazoa; phylum Chordata; class Mammalia; order Primates; family Cercopithecidae; genus Macaca; species Macaca fascicularis. Next base: position 114,069,741 of record NC_088385.1, read on the forward strand.
AGCTGCAGGGATAGGCAGAGAGTGACAGTATCAGGATTCAGAGGGGAGCAAGTGCTCCTCAGACTGACATGGTCAGAGACTTCCCAGAGGTGATGGGAGAGGAGCTGGTCCTTAACAGATCTGGGGGGCAGGAAGGAAGAGGAGGCGATTTCCAGGAGAGAACGAGATGGGCTTTCAGAGGTCAGTATACAGGCTGCTTTCATGGAGCAGAGTACTTTTAATAAAATATAAGTGGAGCAAACGCTTGTCTGCTTTCTCAGGGAGTACAGATCCATAATCATTGTGTTCTTTCTACTCAAAATTCTAAATCTGAAATTGACTTCAGTCAAGGGCTAGTTAGGTACTGAGGACTGTGTTGGTGTGGCTTGAGCACCAAGATATCTGCATTTTCCTGAAGCATGTGTGTAACTTGTGGACGTGCCCTGGACCAGCTGGGGGCAGGGGACAGTGAAGGTGTTCACAAGAGCCAACTCCAGCTTTCCAGCTGTGCAGGCCCTCCAGGCACACAGGGAATTTGGCTGGAGAGTGCTGGAAGTTGCGTTCTCCCTGCTGTCTCCTGTACCAGTTTGCCCTTGTTGTCTGTGGTTGGGATCTACTATGGCGGCCACTCAGGAGTCCACACGTCCAGAGTTATTCTGTTGAACAGGTCATGAATATGTGTGCTGAGACTTATGGTTTGCTGAGATTCTGTAGCAGGGTAAATTTTTAAGGGAACACACACACACTCACACACACACTCACACACAGGAAAGACTAGCTAAGTTGGGATCTGCTTCCTTTCACCTCCCACCAGGTGACAAGGCCAACACTAGATTTCTAAAGACCCATTGAGAAGACCCATTCTGAGACTAGAAACCTGGGGTAGGAGGCAACTCATTGCATCACAGTGGGCACTAGCTTTACCACTGTCCTTTCATGCTGTGTCTGCTGAAGGGACTTGTCTGTAATTTCAGAATTCTTGTTTTTTGAGACAGGATCTCACTCTGTCACCCAGTCTGGAATGCAGTAGCACAATCACACCTTACTGCAGCCTCAACTTCCTGGGCCCTAGCAATCTCGCCTTAGTCCCCCAAGTAACTGGGACCACAGGTGTGTGCCACCATGCCCAACTAATTTTTTAATTTTTGTACAGATGAGGTCTCCCTGTGTTGTCCAGGCTGGTCTTGAACTCCTGGACTCAAGCGATCCTCCCACCTGAGCCTCCCAAAGTGCTGGGATTACAGGTGTGAGCCACCACGCCCAGCCCAGAATTCTTGAATTACCCAGTGGAAGTGGGGAGAGAGTCCTTTTTTCCACCTTGCAATTACTGAATCCCCACAATATTCCCCACCAGTGGGAATGTGGTGGGCGGTGTGTTGGAGCAGATTACATTTGATTTCAAGAAATGAAGTGTTGTGACATGTCTCGCACCCTAGATTTGAGGACTAAATTCTTTGTGCACTTTACTTCTATTCTTAACTGTCAACCACTGAATAAAGAAGTAAGTTTTCTTTACTCCTTGCTCACATCCCCACCACCGCTCCAAGTAGAAGGCTCAGGCCAGCCCTGGTACCTCTGTGGCTAACTTTTCAAGAAGGTAGCAGAGTCTTCTGGACCTCACTATGGTCTAAAGAGGAATTGCTCAGTAGAGCTATTCCTTGAGAGCAGGGATGGTCCAGGAACCTGATCAGGTGACAAGCAAGTATAGTATTTGTATTTCCCATGCTCAGACATTAAAGGGCTTCAAATTAAGGGGTCACATTACAATTTCAGAATTTACAAAGCAAATCTCCAAGAACAATTCTGTGACCCTTGGATCCCTCAACCAGATCAAAGCTCTAACAAAGGGTTAGGGTGGGAGAAGATTTGTGGAAAGAGTTCTTTGGGGAGGTCCTGTGCAATTTATTTCTATCTTCCCAGGAGGGCAGAGAAAAATGGTTCTACTTCCTTTACTCCAAGTCTGCTGCAATCATTGCCACAATCAATTTTACATTTTCATCATCCCAAAAGTAGTCCTGTGCCCATTAGAAATCACTCCTTATTTCTCTCCAAACTCACCAGTGCTAGGGAACCACTAATCTACTTTCTATCTCTATAGATTTGCTTATTCTGGGCATTTCATATAAATGGAATTGTGTACTATGCAGTATTTTGTGACTGGATTTTCCACTTAGCATAATGTTTTCAAGGTTCACCCATGTCATATCATGAATCAGTACTTCATTCCTTTTGCCAGCCAAATAATATTCCAGCATTTATGAGATGGATGCTGGAGACCCATGTTTAGATATCCACATTTTTAAAAATCCATTCATCAGTTAATGGATATTTAGGCTGCTTCTACTTTTTGGCTGTTATGAATAATGCTGCTCTGAACATTGGTACAAAAGTTTTTGTTTGGACATGTATTTTCATTTCTCTTTGATGTATACCTAGGAGTAGAATTGCTGGGTCACATGATAACCTTTGAAAAACTGCCATGTTTAACCTTTTGAGGAACTGCCAGACTGTTCACTGAATTACTTTTAAAGAGATAGTGGGAGATAAATATAAAATTGTGTTTTTCCCAGCACTTTGGGAGGCCGAGGCGGGCGGATCACAAGGTCAGGAGATCGAGACCACAGTGAAACCCCGTCTCTACTAAAAATACAAAAAATTAGCCGGGCGTGGTGGCGGGCGCCTGTAGTCCTAGCTACTCAGGAGGCTGAGGCAGGAGAATGGCGTGAACCCAGGAGGCGGAGCTTGCAGTGAGCCGAGATCGCGCCACTGCACTCCAGCCTGGGCAACAGCGTGAGACTCCGTCTCAAAAAAAAAAAAAAAAAAAAAAAAAAAAAAAAAAATTGTGTTTTATGTCACAAGTTGTACTTGTTCAACATATTGATTATAGATGAACCCAGCTGCCATCCCCCATCCACTCCTTCTGTAACCTTAGAGTTCAGGACCAGAGGACTTGAGGAGAGATAGGAGAGAGAGAGAGAAATAGAAAGTGGGGGGGAGGGGGGAGAGAGAGAGAGAGAGAGAGAGAGAGAGAGAGCGCCCAAGCTTGAGTAAGAGCATGAACAGGAGCTCAAAGACAAGGGCAGTCATCAAAGATGACCTGGCCAGGCATGGTGGCTCACGTCTATAATCCTAGCCCTTTGGGAGGCAGAGGTGGGTGGATCACTTGAGCCCAGGAGTTCAAGACCAGCCATGGGCAACATGGTGAAACCTTGTCTCTACAACAAAACAAAACAAAACAAAACAAAACAAAACTATCAGGCAATCAGGCATGGTGGCACATGCTTGTAGTACCAGCTACTTGGGAGGTTGAGGTGGGAGGATCACCTGACCTTGGGGAGGCTGAGGATGCAGCAAGCCATGATCATGCCACTGCACTCCAGCCTGGGTGACAGAGTGAGATTCTGTCTCAAATAAATAAATAAATAAATAAATAAATAAATAAATATTTAATGATCAAAACTGGATAAGAAGTGGTTTAGACTCAGAGGTCTGTGAGGCAATTAAGCCAACAGTGTGTGCTTGGAATGGGCTCATTTGGCATTCAACACATAGATGCCCACCATGTGGCTACTGTGTGCCAAGGACTATATTTAGGTAGGTCATGATTATATACACATTGTTTTACCTAATCATCACAAACACATGAAGTGGCTGGTATCGTTCCTATTTTTCTTTTTTCTGAGATGGAGTCTCACTCTGTTGCCCAGGCTGGAATGTAGTGGCACGATCTCAGCTCACTGCAATCTCTGCCTCCTGGGTTCGAGCGATTCTTGTGCCTCAGCCTCCCAAGTAGCTGGGACTATAGGTGTGCACCACCATGCCTGGCTAGTTTTTTGCATTTTTAGTAGATACAGGGTTTCACCATATTGGCCAGGCTAGTGTTGATCTCCTGACCTCAAGTGATCTGCCCGCCTCAGCCTCCCAAAGTGCTGGGATTATAGGCATGAGTCACTGCACCCAGCCATTATTCCATTTTATAAATGAGAAAGCTCAGGTAAGTGACTGGACCAGGGTCATACAACTATAAGAGGCAATCTGGGATTAGAAACCTTGTCTGCCTAACTTCAAGGCCAATGTTCTTGACTATTTCATGACTCCCAGTTAGCCTGTACTCCTGAGCTTACGCTGGCAGCTCCTGAAAGACCAGTTTTGCATGTCTCCAAAAACCCTTCTATGTAGAGGGGTTTGCTGGGTAAATTACTCTCAAAAAAAAAAAAAAAAAAAAAAGGCTGGATACAGTGGTTCACACCTGTGATCTCTCAGCATTTGGGGAGGCCAAGGTGGGAAGATTGCTTGAGGCCGGGACCAGCCTGGGAGACATAGTGAGACCTTGTCTCTACAAAAAGTTTAAAAATTAGCCAGGAAGTGGTGTTACACACCTATAGTCCTAGCTACTTGGAAGGCTGAGGCAGGAGGATCACTTGAGCCTAGGAGTTGGAGCCTGTAGTGAGCTATGATTGCACCACTGCACTCCACCATGGGGATCAGAGTGAGGCTCTGTCTCTTCAAACGAAACAAAACAAAACAAAAACCCAAACTATGTAGTGTGTGCCAATTTCCATGGTGTAAGGATTCTTACAGCAGATCTCAAGCTACCATCACTTTATCAGGTACCTTACAAAATTCCTGATTATTTAACAATCAGCTCTCATTAGCCAGCAATAGTAATTCCAGTACATCATTGCTTTGATGCGTTTGAGTTGTACGGACCTTTGCTCTTGGTCTTTGGCTTCCAACTACCAATGTTCTAGTTAGGATCACGTGCATCCTTGAATATTCTGGCTAATTGAGGATTTTAACCTGTAACACTAACTCAACCATTTCTGGGGGGAAGACACGCCTATAAAACCTGATGTTTCATGACTTACAAAAATAGAAGCAAAGTCATATTAAAGAAATGCACCAGGCTGGGCGCAGTGGCTCACGCCTGTAATCCCATCACTTTGGGAGGCAGAGGCGGGTGGATCACCTGAGGTCTGGAGTTTGAGACCAGCCTGACCAACACGGAGAAACCCCATCTCTACTAAAAGTACAAATTAGCTGGGTGTGGTGGCGCATGCCTGTAATTCCAGCTACTCCGGAGGTTGAGGCAGGAGAATCACTTGAACCCAGGAGGTGGAGGTTGTGATGAGCCAAGCAAGATTGGGCCATTGCACTCCCACCTGGGCAACAACAGTGAAACTCTGTCTCCAAAGAAAAGAAGAGGAAGAGGAAGAGGAAGAGGAAGAGGAAGAAGAAGAAGAAGAAAAAGAAGAAGAGGAAGAGGAAGAGGAAGGGGAAGGGGAAGGGGAAGGGGAAGAGGAAGAGGAAGGGGAAGAGGAGGAGGAGGAAGAAGAGGAGGAAGAGGAAGAAGAAATGCATCAATTTTGTATGCATTTTCCTCTTTTACTTCTAACTAATAGTTAACATACTTTTAGGTTTATGTGAAAAATGTCGGTTGTAAGCCAGTGACCATATGATAGAAGCTGAAGTTGACAGAAGCCAGATCTTCTTCAACACAGTATTTCTTAAACTAGAGTCTGCATGTTCTACCAGAATTTTAAAATATAGTATGTATTTTTTCATGGTAATCTTAAAATACTTCATCAGTTATAAAGAGAAAGATAAAACTTCTCTTTGTGCATCCTTATTTGCCATTCACAGCCATTTAGCAAAATGGCTTTTGTTTCTTATGGCAAATAAATTCTTTGGTTGGGGAGGAGGAGAATTTTTTTTCCTTTAAAATGGGTGTGTATGTGTGTTATGGTTGAGAAATCCTGCTCCATTCCTTAGAATCTGATCACTTTTAAAAATATTCACCAGTCTATATTCTTTCCAGATATTTTACAGATTTTTTTCAGTTTTATTCAGCTTCTATTGTTTTCGTACAAATGGGAAAACTCGTGATGACACCCAGCTCTTACTATGTGCCAGGCCACCGAGAGCAGGATAAACTGGCAATCTGTAATCTTCCAACCAATTTCACGTAGTTCGCCAGAGCAGGATTTGCAGAAATAATATTTCCTAACTGCTAATGACCAACTTCATTATCACGCCGCCCTGAGCTAACATTGTGCCTTTGGCTTATAATGGCAGTCATTAGATTCTAGAAAATTCCCTTTCTGTCCTGTTTCTAAATTTGATTCCTCCGGAATCAGAGAGAATACAAATCCTCCCAAGCTTTGTGTATAACAAGTGGATGTCTGGATGAAATAAGAACCCACATCACTTCAGTGCCTGGGCACAGCCCCTGATTCCACTGGAAGAAGCCAAGCTCCGGATGGATGCCACAGCGCAAGCACACGGGTGTCGCATGCTTGGAGTTTTCCGTAGGAAATTAACTAAATAACGCCAACATTCTTTCCCTTCTCTCCTTTCCACTCTTCACTTCCCTCTATAATGAAGCAGCTTTAACTCAGCTCTTTAGCTTTCTCACGGGGGCAAAAGTGTTTGACAATTTCATTCTCCTGTGGCCTTTGGATCAAACAGAAAAGTCTCTTCTCTCTTTCACTTGTTTATTCCAAAAAGTGCTTCTCATCAAGGCTATTGAATTTCACTGAAGATGCAACTTTCTGAAACAAGATGTCCTGAAAATGCTAGTTCAAAGATGCATCCTTTAAAAACAGCAAAAGTGGCACTTTAAAAAAAACCCAATCATATTATGAGTGGATCCGATTCTGTATTCAACAAAATTATTGTGGCACAGTTAAATAGCAGGTTGCTAACGCTGTAGACATAAAATCATCCAATGAATCAAAATGAGGGTCAGATCTTCCCCATGTGGTCATTCGCTTGTTTAATGTCTGTGTTCTTTCTTCATAATGAACCCAGTAATGGAACGTTTAAGTGGAAATGTTCAGTAGCAATTTAAAAATATCGATGGAGTGCATCATAGGTGCACAGCAGTTACCACCCACTTTAGAGGCAAAGACGTCAATAAATGCATGGCCTATAATGTATAAAGCTCTGGGATACATAGGTGATGTGGGTTATAAATACGGGATACCTGGCCTCAGAGAGTTTGTAATCTAGAGTGAAAGAGAAACAATTATGGAAATAACTAGATCACAGGCAATTACCCATGTAACGTATATCTCCTGAACCTTTCCCACGGGCCAGGCACATTTCTAAGACAGGTGAGACACTAAATTTCTTCCTTCAACATATATTTATTGGGCATCTACTACAGTCATCCCTGGGTATCTGTGGAGGATTGATCCCGGGACCACCCACAGATACCAAAGTCCATGGATCTCAAGTCCCTAATATAAAATAATGTAGTATTTGCATACAACATACAAGCTTCCTCCCATATACTTTAAATCATCTCTAGATTACTTATAATAACTAATACAATGTAAATGCTATGTAAATAGTTGTTATGCCGTATTGTTTAGGGAATGAAAAAAGTCAGTACATGTTCAGTACAGATGCAATTTTTTCCCAAATATTTTTGGTTTGCAATTGGTTGAATCCATGGATGTGGAACCTAAGGATATGGAGAGTTGACTGTATATGCCAGCTACTGTTGCTGAAGCTGTGGATATAGCAGTGAACAAAACAAAGTCCCTGCTCTCCTGGAGATTATGTTCTATTATGTTCGATTGGGGAGATGGAAAATAAAGAAACAAATAAAATTAAGCAAACGTAGTTTCAGGTAGCAGTAAGTGCTATGAAGAAAACAGAATGGGGAAAGTGGATTAAAAGTGACAGAGCAAGGCCAGCGGTTGTGGCTCACACCTGTAATCCCAGCACTTTGGGAGACCAAGGTGAGTGGATCACTTGAGGCCAGGAGTTTGAGACCAGCCTGGGCAACATGGCGAAACTCTGTCTCTACAAAAAATAAAAAAAATTAGCAGGCATGGTGGCATGGTAATGCACACCTATAGTCCCAGCTACTAGGGAGGCTGAGGTGGGAGGATCACTTGAACCTGAGGGGCAGAGGTTGCAGTGAGCTGAGATCATGCCACTGCACTCCAGCTTGGGTGAAGAGCAAGACTCTGTCTCTAAAAAAAGTGACAGATGGGACTACTTTAGCTGGATGGTCAGGAAAGGCCTCTCTGGGAAGACTTTTGAGCAGAGAGCTGGTGGAGGGAGGGAGAGGGCTGTGCAGCTCTCTTAGGTGGAGAGAGTTATGAATGCAAAGGCCCTGCGGTGAGAAGGAGCTCGTGTTTGTGAAAGAGAAAGGAGGACAGTGTGGAGAGTGAGCCAGGGGAAAGAGGAATTGGAGAGGAGCCAGAGTTCGGATCATGTGAGACTTTGAAGGCTGTGGGAAGGACTTTGATGTTGTTCTGAGTATGACAGGAAGGTGATGGAGGGTCTTGAGCAGGAGAATGTCTGACTTCTGTCACCTAAATACTTGCCTATGTGTGAAGTACCATATGTACAAGAGTTTTTGTTTGTTTTTAAATTGCAGCATCGTTTGTAATAGCAAAATAATAAAAACAACTTAAATACCCACCCCTAGAGGGCCAGTTAAATAAAACGATGTCACATCCCAGCCATGGAATATTATATAGCCACAAAAAGGATGAGAGGATCTTTATGCACTGGTAAGGAATGATCCCCAAGATATATTGTCAACTGAATAAGGCGAGGTTCAAACATAGTGTGTCTACTGTGCTGTTTGTAGGAAAGTGAAAAAAAATATGCATGTATATGAACAAAATATTTCTGGGAACTGCTAACACTGGAATCCTCTGGGGAAGGAAATTGTATGTAGATGAAGGATGTAAGTGGGAATGGCACTTTTCACTGGATATTCTTGTACCTTTAAAATTTAAAATCATATGACAGAGCCCTTTGTTCGTGTGAGATATCTATGACCTGAATGTGATTCTAGAATTACTTTAGAGCCAGAAGACCACAGCACTTTCAGACCAATCCTTCAACCAAAGACCTTCACAACTATTAAAAGGTGGGTGAAGAGGTGCCCTTGAACTGAGTATTTCCCCAGAGAGGAAACGCCTCACTCCGTTGCTGAATTCATGTTTCCAAAGCCCACTTGCCAAACCCTTCACTTGTTCCCCGCTGTTCACCAAATTTAGTGTCAACTCCTTTTCCTGCCTGTGTTAGTCAGGGTTCTCCATATAGATAGATATTGTAGGGAACAAACTCAAAGGATTATAGAGGCTGACAAGTCCCAAGATCTGCAGGTTAAGTCGGCAAGCTGGAGACCCAGGAGAACTGAGGGTGCAGTTCCAGTCTGAGCTCAAAGGCCTGAGAACCAGGAGAACTGATGGTGCTGTCTAGAAGGCTTGAGACCCAGGAAGAGAGGACATTTCAGTTCAAGTCCAAAGGCAGGAAAAAGCTGATGTCCCAGTTCAAAGGCAATCAGGCAACAGGAATTCTCTCCTACTCGAGAGGGGTCAGCCTTTTTGTGCTATTCAGTCTGTCAAGTCATTGGATGAGGCCTACCCACATTAGGGAGAGTAAGCTGCTTTACTCAGTACACTTATTTACATATTAATCTCATCCAAAAAGACCCTCACAGAAACACCCAGAATAATGTTTGACCAAATATGTGGGCACTCCATGGCCCAGTAAATTTGACACATAAAATTGATCATCACACTGCCATTGAGGGACACCCAGCCTCTTTTTCCAGCCCCACCTCTCAATTGCCTCTCTGCACACTACACACTGGCCACACTGGACCCCTTTCTTTCTCTCTCTCTCTTTCTTTCTTTCTTTCTTTCTTTCTTTCTTTCTTTCTTTCTTTCTTTCTTTCTTTCTTTCTTTCTTTCTTTTTTTCTCTTTCTTTCTTTCTTTCCTTTCTTTCTTCCTTTCTTTCTCTCTCTCTTTCTCTCTTTCTTTCTCTCTCTTTCTTTCTTCCTTTCTTTCCTCCCTCCCTCCCTCCCTTCTTTCTTTCTCTTTCTTTCTTTCTTTCTTTCTTTCTTTTTCTTTCTTTCTTTTTCTTCTTCTTCTTCCTCCTCTTCCTCCTCCTCTTCTTCTTCTTCTTCTTCTTCTTCTTCTTCTTCTTCTTCTTCTTCTTCTTCTTCTTCTTCTTCTTCTTCTTCTTCTTCTTCTTCTTCTTCTTCTTCTTCTCTTTTCTTTTTGAGACGGAGTGTCACTTTGTTGCCAGGTTGGAGTGCAGTGGCGTGATCTCGGCTCACTGCAACCTCCACCTCCTGGGTTCAAGCAATTCTTCTGCCTCCCTAGTAGCTGGGACTACAGGCGCCTGCCACCATGCCCAGTTAACTCTTTGTATTTTTAGTAGAGACAGAGTTTCACCATGTTAGCCAGGATGGTCTCGATCTCCTGACCTTGTGATCCACCAGCCTCGGCCTCCCAAAGTGCTGGGATTACAGGTGTGAGCCACCGCACCTGGCCACTCCTAGTGCTTTCTAATCATGCCTGGTTTCTCCCACCTCCCTGCTTTGGTCTACATGGGTCCCTGCTTCATCTTTTCCTGTCCAATTCTTGGCTGCTTACTGAGGGTCACTCAATACCACCTCCTCCAACTGGTGTCTCCTCCTTTCCTCTCTTCCTTTCCTTGTTGTGAGGTTATCTTACCTCTTTGTCCCTCCTTTGTTTATGTCTTTCTTGGGCATTTAACATACTTCCCTCCTATAATCATTATTCATATGTTTATCATTGAAGTGAGACGTTCAGCTAGAACAGCCTTTCTTCACCCTCTACTCTTCTGGGACGTGTTGCAGGAATTCACTAAGGAACCGCTGGAAGGACGGAATCTCTTGGGAAGTTCTCTTACAGGAGCAAATCGCCTTGACACCTTTTTTTGTGCTGGCTCTTACTTCCTTGTCTGGAAAGTGAAGATGATAATAGTATCTACCTCAAAAGCTTGTTGTGAAGATTAAATGCGATGATGCATTCAAAGCACCTAACACAGGATGTGGTGAAAAGGAAACCCTCCTAAAAGGCAGCTATTATGGCCAATGGGGAGAACCTCCCTCAGAAAGGTAAATTCACAGTCACCAGCATCCTGAGGGGTGTTTCCCACAGGAGGGTGGTGCAGACAGCTTCAGTGCAATTCACTAGAAAGGGTGTGAATTGGGAAATGCACTCTGTTTAAGATTTAAGGCCGGGCACGCGGTGCCTCACGCCGGTAATCTCAGGATTTTGGGAGGCCAAGGTGGGCGGATCTCTTGAGGTCAGGAGTTTGAGACCACCTTGGCCAATATGGTGAAACCTCGTCGCTACTAAAAATACAAAAATTAGCGGGGCATGGTGGCTCATGCCTGTAGTCCCAGCTACTTGGGAGGCTGAGGCAGGAGAATCACTTGAACCCGGGAGGTAGAGGTTGCAGTGAGCCAAGATTGCGCCACTACACTATAGTCTGGGTGACAGAGTGAGACTTCATCTCAAAACAAAACAGCAACAAAAAAGATTTAAAAGGAACTAGTCTGATCCCTCTGTATTTCCTAGAAAAGAGCAAGTAGTTCTGGATATGAAAGTATAATGCTTGAACGTTTCCGATAAACCCCTCCGGTGGCAGCTGCAGAGTGGTTAGAGGGAGTGGGAAAGGGCAGTGCAAGAGTCAGAAGGAGCTGACAGTCTTGGGAGGCTGAGGCACCCGTGGTCCAGCTTAGCTGAGGGGAGGAGGAAGTTGAGCCGGTATCCTTCAGAGTACCCTGGCAGCCTTCTGTCCTGGGAGCTAAGCTGGGCCATGGAGGCATGAAACCGTCCTCACAGGGCTAATAAGAGTTACATGCTGGTTCTGGGCAGAAATACAGTTATAATTAAACAATAATCAGTGGACACTTGGGCGCACTTTCTTGTATCTGAAAGTCGTAGCACTAGATACTGACCATTTGCATCTCCAATATTTCTATAGATAGGATTTCTGACATTAGGGTCATAAGCCTTTTGTTTAGGAATTGTTTGAGATGTTCTTCAGATCCTGAATTCCAGTAGAATGGCTTATGCCAACCAGTTTAAAGATCCCCACAGAGGAATCGAATCAGCATGAGGATGCAGTTTCTTCATCTCCCTGTCCCATGACTTCACTTGCACTCTTTGACTAATCAATGATCTCCACACCTCAGCCCACTCCAAACCCCTTAAACTCTCTCGACCCAAACTCCTCAGGGAGGTGGATTTGAGGTTTCCTCCCATCTCCTCATTTGGTTGCCTTACAATTATTAAACTCTTTCTCTGCTGCAATCCCTGTTGCCTAAGTATACTGACCTGCTGTGTGTGCATCAGACAAACCTATCACAGCAGCACTTTGGAGTGGGCTGAAGGACTCTAGCAGACCCTCCTCCCCCAATTTTATTTATTTATTTATATTTTTCACTTTATTTTAATAAACATTACTAAAGTATAGCACTCATGCAGAAAAATGCAAAAGTCAAAATGTAGCATTCAATGAATTTTTACAACGTGAATCCAGCCATATAGCCACCACCTAGGTCAAGAAATAAAATATTACCAACAACCCAGAACTCCTTGCTTATTCCCTGTCATGAGTCCCCAGCCATACGCTAAGCAGTAACTGCTAGCCTGACTTCTAAAAACAGATTAGTTTTGCCTTTCTTCATCTAAATAGAATCATAAAGTATGTACACTTTTGTGTCTGGCTTTTTTGTTTGCTCAAGTTATTTTCTTGAGATTTATTCATTTATTATGTGTAGGATTATTTCATTCATTCTTATTGCTGAATATAATTTCATTGTATCCATAGGTCACAATTTATCTGCTCATTCTACTGTTGATGGACTTTTGGGTTGTTTCCGGTTTTGGGCAGTTACAGACAATACTGCTATGAGTATTCTAGTACATATCTTTTGATTTCCACGTGTTTGCATTTCCATCGGGTAAATACCAAGAAATTAAATTACTGGGACTTAAAGTATGCACATATTTAGTTTTAATAGTAAGGTGATTGTACCAATTTATACTTCCACAAAGAGTATATGAGTGTATATCCATTTCACCTAATTCCTTTACATCATTGGCAATGCTTGGTGTGGAAAGATTCTTAATTCTAGCCATCATATTGAGGCACGTTAGGATGACCAGCTCTTTTTTTCTTTTCTTTTTTTTGGGGGGGGTGGGGGGAGTCTGACTGTGTCGCCCAGGTTGGAGTGCAGTGCTGTGATCTCGAGCTCACTGCAATCTCTGCCTCCTGAGTTCAAGCGATTCTCCTGCCTCAGCTTCCAGAGTAGCTGGGATTACAGGCACCTGCCAACACGCCCAGCTAATTTTTGTATTTTTAGTAGAGATGGGGTTTCACCACGTTGGCCAGGCTTGTCTCTAACTCCTGACTTCAAGTGATTCGCCCACCTCAGCCTCCCAAAGTGCTGGGATTACAGGCATGAACCACCATGTCTGGCAGACCAGGTCTTAATAGTGCCTCAATTTGGCAGTGGAAGGCAATGGCAAGAATAGGTCTGATCCATTGCTTTTGTGATCTCCAAAGGGAGATGTTCTTGCCCAAGAGGACCCAGCATGAAATAAGGTGTGAGAGGAGAAAATAGAACTTCTATTTACTTGTATTTTTAAAACAGCCTTATTGAGCTGTAATTCACATACCATACAACTCACCCATTTAATGTGTACAGTTCAATGGTTTTTAATATATTCACAAATATGTGCAACCATTACCAAAGGCAATTTTAGAACATTTTCTTCATCTTACAAAGAAACCCTTTACCCTTTAGCTATTGCCCCCTCCTCATCACCCAGTATCCCCATCTGCCTAAGCAACCACTATTCTACTTTCTGGCTCTATAGTTTCCCATTTTGAACTTTCATATGAATAGAATCATATACCATGTGGTCTTTTGTGGCAGGCTTCTTTCACTTGGCATAATGTTTCTAAGATTCATCCATGTTGTAGAATGTATCAGTACTTCGTTTCTTTCTATGGACAAACCATGTTCTGTTGTTTGAATATACCACATTTTGTTTATCCATTTGTTCATTGATGGACTATATGTACTTTAATCACTTTAAAATGTTGATATTTTCCATGTTTTATAACATAGTACGTTGTTACATAATTTAATGTATTACTGTAAAAGGATTCATCTGTCTTTCTTTATAAGTCACCTCATCTGTGGTTTATAAATAAATAAATATAAGGCCAGGCTTGGTGGCTCATGCCTGTAATCCCAGCACTTTGGGAGGCTAAGGTGAGCAGATCACAAGGTCAGGAGTTTGAGACCACCCTGACCAACATGGTGAAACCCTGTCTCTAATAAAAATACAAAAATTAGCTGGGCAAGGTGGCACTTGCCTGTAATCCCAGCTACTCAAGAGGCTGAGGCAGGAGAATCTCTTGAACCCAGGAGGCAGAGGTTGCAGTGAGCTGAGATCGCACCACTGCACGCCAGCCTGGGCAACAGATCGAGAGGAGTTGAAAAAACAACAAAAAAAATGTATACATAACTACATATACTGGAGAGACAATCTCAAAAAGATTTTACTGATATGAGTCCATGCTCAATAATGTTTGAAAATCTTTGCCTTAGAACTAGTGTTCATTGCTTTTGGGTTAAAAGTAGAACCGACTCCATTTTTGGGGGTGTTTAAGCCCCAGAATAATTTTTTTTTTTTTTTTTTAATTTCAGATAGTCAAGGTAGAAAAGGGAACCAAAAGGGTGGGTATTCCTTCTAATGTGGCAGATGAGTGTTCCAGCTCATTTAAACTTAACTTAGAAAAATAAAAGAGATATTACCACGTTTGATGTATCAAAGGTTAAGGAGTTGTTAATTCTAAAATTATATTATCCACCCTCTAGGAACCTCTAACAGCAGCCACCACGTTTCCCTCAAATTGGTGTCTTCTCCAAGGGTCTAGCACCCGCGTCCAGCCTGTCCTCTCTCTGGGACACCCCTTCTGCTGTAGATGCATCTGGCAATGCTTGGGGCCAGCCCAGCCTCCCCCAGGGAGGATCTCAGCCAGGGATCCTTTGGTTTCAGGTAACAGGACCTCACTCACTAGAGTGAGCAGAATGGCTCTCCAGGGAGGTGTGATTTTGCTCCACTCCTCACCCCTCCAGGGACATCTGTCATTGTCTGGAGACATTTCTGATTATTATAACTGGAGGGTACTCCTGGCGTCTGGTGGGTAGAGGTCAGGGATGCTGCTAGACATCCTACTGTACACAGGACAGTCCCCAGCAACAAATACTTACCAGCCCTAACCGTTAATCTCGCTTTCTAGCATAAGGAGAAAGAGGGGTTTATCAGGAGGTCCCTGAAAAGGACCTAGAATGTGAAGAATCAATTTATGTGCGCATTCATTCTCTCTCTTTCTTTCTCTCTCCATGTAGTTTCCTATTTTCACATCTTTCTGAGAGTGAGTTTTAGTCTTTCCTGTTTACAGACTGGCTGTTTCTCTAAACAGCAGCATAAGATGCTGCTCCCAAATTCACATGTCCTTAGTTCAAGTGATCAGCAGAGACTAATGAGTATCTCTTCGCGACTCAAAGGAGAGGGACCATGATACACCCAGCCAGTGACAGCTGTACACTTCTTATTTCATCTGCTAAGGCTGGATGGCAGGATCACTGGCCCACATTGTTGCCAGGTCCTGTTCCTGCATATCAGAAGGAGCAATTCCTTAGAGAAATGGGATCCCAGGTTGAATGAAATGTGTCATAACACTTACAAGGCTTCCTGGAAATCACTGGCACCATTCTTGTCTCCTCCGCTAGACCCTGAACCCCCCAGGACTCATCTCTATATCCCCAAGTTCAAAGTACATTGCCTGGCACAGTGTGGGCACTCAAAAAAGACTCCTTGAAAGAATGAGCATTTACTCATTTGCTTTTACATGCAAATAATAATGAAAGTCCCTGTTTACAAACCTCTCAATGAAACACTACAAAATAAAACACAGTAAGTTGGGAGAAAAGGAAGAAAAAACAACAGTGAGCATCTTGAGGCACATCCTTGGAAAGGGCATACCTTCACTGAAAGGAGAAAAAACCAAACCTGAAAAGTGCTTGCCTTAGAAAGTGACTGAGTGGAAAATTCTTCCTTCTAAGGCAATTACTGTCAGTCATGGGCAGTACAACTCTACATAGGGAAACACTGGTGTCAAACCTCATTATAGGAGATGATTTAGAACTTCACTTGGCATTTCCTCCCACATTCTAAAATCAGAACGTGTTCACATTAAAGAAAAAAAAAAAAAAAAAAAAAGACCACAGAGACTGCGGCCTAGGAGACAGCTTCTGTGTTAGAAGGCCCACCAGCAATCTCCTTGGCTCAGGCTTTACTCTCTGAAACCTGCTTGTGTAAAAGTTCCCTATGGTGAGGTCAGAATGACCACAAAAGTTAACAATGAAAACAATAGTAAATCACTGTTATGGGCTCAATTTTGCCACACACCCCATCTCCCAATTCATATGCTGAAGATCTAACCCCCAGCACCTTGGAATGTGCCTGTATTTGGAGACAGGACTTTAAAGAGGCAATTAAGTTAAAATAAGACCAGTAGGGTGGGTTATAATCCTATCTGACTGTGTCCTTACAGGAGGAGGATATTTGGACACATAGAAAGACACCATGGACCCACACACACAGAGGTGTGAAAGTTGATCATATATATTGGGTCATTCTTGTTATACCCAATTAAAACAGAGTTGAAAGACCCCGGAGGGCGGGGGGGAAGCACTCGGGGCATATAACATTACTCCGAGAATGTCATTCTTTGTAAGCCTGGTTCCTGGCTGCTGAAACTGCCTGTTGTAACCTGAAACCAGTTCTACCTAACAATTCCTGAAACAACTTGCTGTGTCATTAAGACTAGTTTTGGCCGGGCGCAGTGGCTCACGCCTGTAACCCCAGCACTTTGGGAGGCTGAGGCAGGCAGATCACGAGGTCAGGAGATCGAGACCATCCTGGCTAACACAGTGAAACCCCGTCTCTACTAAAAAAAATACAAAAAAATTAGCCGGGTATGGTGGCGGGAGCCTGTAGTCCCAGCTACTCTGGAGGCTGAGGCAGGAGAATGGTGTGAACCCGGGAGGTGGAGCTTGCAGTGAGCCAAGATCGCACCACTGCACTCCAGCCTGGGCAACAGAGCAAGACTCCATCTCAAAAAAAAAAAAAAAAGACTAGTTTTACCCACCACATTCACTTAACCAATCAAAACTTGCCATCTCCCCCAACCTAATGCCAATGAACTTTCTTTTAAAACCATATGTAACATTTCTTTTTTTTTTTAATTTTTTTATTTTTTATTTTTTATTTATTTATTTATTATTATTATACTTTAAGTTGTAGGGTACATGTGCATAACGTGCAGGTTTGTTACATATGTATACTTGTGCCATGTTGGTGTGCTGCACCCATCAACTCATCATTTACATCAGGTATAACTCCCAATGCAATCCCTCCCCCCTCCCCCCTCCCCATGATAGGCCCCTGTGTGTGATGTTCCCCTTCCTGAGTCCAAGTGATCTCATTGTTCAGTTCCCACCTATGAGTGAGAACATGCGGTGTTTGGTTTTCTGTTCTTGTGATAGTTTGCTAAGAATGATGGTTTCCAGCTGCATCCATGTCCCTACAAAGGACGCAAACTCATCCCTTTTGATGGCTGCATAGTATTCCATGGTGTATATGTGCCACATTTTCTTAATCCAATCTGTCACTGATGGACCTTTGGGTTGATTCCAAGTCTTTGCTATTGTGAATAGTGCTGCAATAAACATACGTGTGCATGTGTCTTTATAGCAGCATAATTTATAATCCTCTGGGTATATACCCAGTAATGGGATGGCTGGGTCATATGGTACATCTAGTTCTAGATCCTTGAGGAATCGCCATACTGTTTTCCATAATGGTTGAACTAGTTTACAATCCCACCAACAGTGTAAAAGTGTTCCTATTTCTCCACATCCTCTCCAGCACCTGTTGTTTCCTGACTTTTTAATGATCGCCATTCTAACTGGTGTGAGATGGTATCTCATTGTGGTTTTGATTTGCATTTCTCTGATGGCCAGTGATGATGAGCATTTTTTCATGTGTCTGTTGGCTGTATGAATGTCTTCTTTTGAGAAATGTCTGTTCATATCCTTTGCCCACTTTTTGATGGGGTTGTCTCCTTTTTAAAAAACTTCCAACTTTCTCTTTGTTCTTTGGACATACTAAAGACCACTCAGTATGTGTGTATGCCCCAAATTGCAATTCTGGCTTCCCAAAGAAAACGTTTTAAATTTAGAGATTTATCTCTATATTTTATTTGACTTCGATAGAGGAAAGGCCACATGAGGACACAGTGAGAAGGTGGCCACCTCCAAGCCAAGGAGACATGCCCTCAGAAGAAACTAAACCTGCTGACACTTTGATCTTGGACTTCCAACCCCCAAAATGGTGAGAAAATAAAATTCTGTTGTCTAAGTCACCCAGTGTGTGGTGTTTTGTTATGGTGGCCCTAGCAAAGTAATACAATCACTTTCTCTGATGACTCTTCATCTTTTCAAGTATGAAGACTTTTTGTTTTATTATTTGTTTATCACTGCATGTAAATCTCCCTTATTGAACCAGCACAGACACACACAGAAAATCTAACTCTATAATGACTTTAGCAGGCAGCCCCAGAAAGAAGGGCTGGAAAACCAAGGAGTAGATCCCTGATTTTTTTTTCTACCAATTTTTTTGAAATTACAAATTTCCCCTCAATTCCAAATACCAATATTTTTTCCAGTCAAAAGCCCGTACCAGCAGGCGAACGCTGTGATAGGATTCCTTGCAATGTTTGGAGTGTTTCGGGAGACCCTTGGGGACCCTCGTACATGGGACCTAAGACTCTCTGATACCACTTCATAGCATTGTTTTCTTCCCCTGGGAAGCTAACGGATTGTAAAGACACTAACTATTGTTTTTATACAAAGTCTGCCAAGCTTCCCTGCCTTTACTCAAAGGTAGGTTGCAAACTTGTGGTGAGACAGGAGAACATGTGATGTAGTAGATCTCCTGTTAAAAAGTCCTTTTGTTTACTGTACGTAGAATACTAAGAACAAAAGAATGAGAGATTTACAACTACACTCAACAACGTGACTGAATTTCACAAACATGACGCTGAGCAATGGTGAGTGAAAGAAGGCAAACACAAAGGAATAAGTCCTGTATGATTACACTCATATAAGGTCAGAAACAGGCAAAAATGATTCCATGGTGTTGAAAGGCAGAATAACAGTGTATTAAGTTCCCAGGGTTGCTGTAACAAATTACCACAAGCTGGTGACATCAAACAACAGAATTTTATTCCCTCACAGTTCTGGAGACCGGAAGTCCAAAATCAAGGTGTCAGCAGAGTCATGTCCCCTCTCCAGGCTCCAGAGAGGGGCCTTCCTTGCTGCTTCCAGCCTCTGTTGCCGCCTGCAATCCTTGGTGCTCCTCAGCGTGTGGCTGCATCTCTGATCTCAGTCTCCATATCATATGCCCTTCCTCCCTGCATGTGTCTGTGTCTTCCCATGGCGTTCTCCTCTCTGTGTATTGGGTCTTTATCCTCTTAAGAGGACACCAGTCATTGGATTAGGGCCCACCCCAATGCAATATGACCTCATCCTAATTTGATTACATCTGCAAGGACCCTATTTCCAAATAAGGTCACATTCTGAGATTCTTGGGGTTAGGACTTGAATATAACGTTTTAGGGACACGATTCTACCCCTTTAAAGGGCTCCCCCTGAAGAGGGGTGTTGAGTGATTGAGAAGCAGGAGGAGTCTTCAGAAGTGCTGGTGATGTTCTGTTTCCTGATCTGCATGCTAGCTACTCCTGGCTTCCATTTATGAAAATTCATCCAGCTCTTCCCTTACAATATGTACCGTTTTCTGTATGTATGCTATGCTTCAATAAAAACAATTTTTTAAGTCACCTTTGTTTAGAATTTGCAATTCTTTATTCTTTTGATTTATGTTTCTCTAAAATATTAGAGAAAAGCAAATCTATCAGCATCTTGAAAGAAGGCAAAAAAAGACAGTAATTGGATATATCACCATGAGCTTTGATTTCTCCTCTATATCTGAGATTGAGAAACAACATAATGAGTAAAAGCCACAATATTTGTATTCAATATTTGATATTTTTATTCTTCACACAACATCTATATACATTTGAAAAACATTTGTACATAAATGTCTCAAGCATTATATATTTGTTTGCAGATTATGCTTGCCTGCCATATGGATTCACAGGTACCTTGCTATAATTTCATATAATTTTTGACTCTGTATTCACAGGTGGGAGATCTCTTGTTTAAAATCCTTTAGGGAATAATGTGCAATTTGGATCAGGCTACCTGGGTTGGAATCCAAGACTGCCATTTTATTTGGTATAGGACACTGGTGTGTGCCTCAGTTTTCCCACTGATAAAATGGAGTGATATAATATTATCTAATTCATAGGATTGTTGTATTAAGCAAGTTATAATGTGAGAAACACTTAGAAACTTTGCTGATACACAGTAATTGTGCTAGATCATATATAAGCATTAGCTATTATCATTACTACTGCTGGTACTGTTATTATTGGGGTTTGCAAGTCTGAGGCTGTTGCCAGAATGAAGGACAAAGGTGTTAGCTACTCTGTCCTTGATTGGAGTGGGTGTTAGGGGTAGACATAATTGGGAGGGAGGGTGTCTTATCATCTAAAAAGCAGTGACTTATCAGATTTTTTCTAGCAAGAAGTCCTGCAAAGTGAGGGTATGTCCCATGGGCACCATCAGGCACCACAGAGCATCACATGAGGTCCTCAGGGTCACAAAGATTTTGTGAGTCCCCAAACCATGCCTGGGGCTGAGAGAGCCTCAAGAATCACCTCCTACAAACCAAGTTTAAAAATGAAATTCCTTATCATCAAGGCAAAAAGAAATGGTACTCTCCATTCAGTACATGGAACCTGGTCTCAGTACATCACCTCATGGGGCCCAGTAAGGCTTTCGCAGGAAATAAACTGGGACCCTGCTGGTTTTCTTTTTAAAGTCAGCTAGGCCAAATGGAAAGGACACCCAGGTACTGAGAAGCCCCACTACACAGCACATGGCAGCTGTTCACCTGAATGCCAAGCCTGCTCCACATGGTATGGCTCCTGGGGACCCAGATGGGAGGGAGCAGGGACAGTGCTCCTGTGACGTCCTGCGTCTGCCCAGGAAACTCAGTATACTATTCCCATTGCTCCCCAAGCACCTAAGACCTTCCACAGGAAAGTCTGTGACTCTCAAACATTGGTTTGCCTTTAAAACTTGGCTCCCCCTCGTTCACACAGCAAGATTATGGTTGACTGGTTTTAGGGTTTGTTCTTATTAAAACTAGGGTGCTCCCCAATTTGGCCTGTCTTGGTCCTTTTTGGGTTGCTGTAACAGAATACCACAGACTGGGAAAATTATAAAGAAAAGAAATTCATTTCTTATGGTTCTGGAGGCTGGAAAGTTCAAGATCAAGCAGCCACATCTGGTGAGGGCCTGGTGCTACTTCATAGCATGATGGCAAAGCAGAAGGCAAGGCAAGTACACATGAAGGAGAGGGGAGATAAATGGGCAACCTGCTTTATAACCACCCACTCTCTGGAGAATGAACCCTGTCCCATGAGAACTGCATTAATCCCTTCATGAGGGCAGAGTCCCCATGACCCAAAAACCCTCCACTAGCCCCACCTTCCAGCATTGCACATTGAGGAATTGAAGTTCTAACACATGAACTTTTGGGGAACACACTCAGACCAGGGCAGGGTTAAAATTTCTTCCTTTCTCTCTCTTTCCTTGGCATCCTCTTGCCCCCACCTCAGAGAGTTATGTTCCTCAAGTCTTTTCTCTACCCTCCTTATCAAAAAGAATCTGGTAAAACTGTCTTCAGGCTTAATCAGAAAAAGTTTCTAGATGTCTTTGAGTGCTGTGGGGAGGTATCAGGCGGGGAGGGGGGAATTTCAAGCCCCAGCTGAATGAAGAATTTTTAAGTGATAGAGTGGGAAAGACCTGGACCCAGGACCAAAGCACCATGTTTATATCATTAATTATGTGACCATTTGATGGTTACTTGATCTCTCTGTGCCTCAGTTTGCTCATCTGTAAGATGAGGACCTTTGCCATTGGATGATGATAAGATAAAATCAGTTATTACATGTAGAGCACTAAGTAGGGCATGTCAGGTGAAAAAACATTTAAGTAATGTCAATTAGGTCCCTTCCAGCATATGAACATGATGAATTCATAGTTATATTTTAACAAGGAGTCTCTTCAAAAGCCTCTGAAATTATATCATGATGAGTTTTTTAAGCTACATGTAAAGATGAATCAGGCTGCTTAGGTCTAATTAAAATATGTGTGTGTGTGTGCATGTGTGTGTGTATGTGTGTGTGTTTGTTGAGTCATTTTAAAAAGGTGGTAAAATTCACATAATATAAATGTGCCGTTTTAGCTACTTTTAAGTATAAAGTTCAATGCCATTAAGTACGTTTACATTGTTGTGCAACTATCATCATTACATATCTCCAGAACTTCTTTGTCCATATGGAAACTCTGTGCCCATTAAATAATAATTCCCCATTTTCCTCTTCCTGCAACCCTTGGCAATCACTGTCCAACATTCTGTCTCTATGAATTCAACAATTCCAGGTGACTTACATAAGTGGAACCATACATTGTTTGTCTTTTTTGTGTCTGGTTTTTTCACTTAGCATAATGTCTTTAAGGTTCATCTCTATTGTACATGTATCAGAATTTCCTCCTAGTTAAGTCTGAATAATATTCCCTTGTATGTATCGACCACATTTTGTTTATCCATTCATACACTGATGGGCATTTGTGTTCTTTTCCTCCTTTTGGCTGTGGTAATTAATGCTGCTATAAACATTGGTGTACAGAATCTGCTTAAGTCTCTTCTTTCAACTCTTTCATATATATACCCAGAAGTGGAATTGCTGCATCAAATGTTTTTTTTTGTTGTTGTTGTTGTTGTTGTTTTTTTTTTTTTTGAGACAGGGTATTGCTCTGTTGCCTAGGCTGGAGTGCAGTGGTGCT
The DNA here is from genome assembly GCF_037993035.2 of Macaca fascicularis. Taxonomy (NCBI): domain Eukaryota; kingdom Metazoa; phylum Chordata; class Mammalia; order Primates; family Cercopithecidae; genus Macaca; species Macaca fascicularis. Next base: position 114,092,636 of record NC_088385.1, read on the forward strand.
ATCTCGGCTCATTGCAACCTCTGCCTCCCAGGTTCAAGCAATTCTCCTGCCTCAGCCTCCCAAGTAGCTGGAATTGCAGGCACATGCCATCACACCCAGCTAATTTTTATATTTTTAGTAGATATGGGGTTTCACCGTGTTGGTCAGGCTGGTCTCGAACTCCTGACGTCAAGTGATCCACCTGCCTTGGCCTCCCAAAGTGCTGGGATTACAGGCGTGAGCCACCATGCCCAGTCACCAAATGTAACTTTATGTGTAGCTTTTTGAGCTGTTTTCCTCAGTGGCTGTGCCAGTTTACATTCCCAGCAGCAATGCACAAGTGCTGAATTTCTCCACATCCTTGACAAATCTTGTTGTTTCCCGTTTTTTAAATGGGAATGTTTAATTTTATATATCAACTTGACTGGGTTATGGTGCCTAGATAGTTGGTCAAGCATTATTCTGGGTGTTTCTGTGAGGGTGTTTTGGGGTGAGATTAACATTTAAATTGGTAAAACTTTGAGTAAAGCAGCTTGCCCTCCATAATGTGGGTGGGCTTCATCCAATAAGTTGAAGGCCTGAATAGAACACAAGACAACCCTCCCCTGAGTAGTGGGAGTTCTCCAGCAGGCTTTTAGACTCAAGCTGGAACATGGACTCTTCCTGGTTCTCCAGCTTGACAGCCTGCTAACTGGAACTACACCGCTGGCCCTGCACAATATGTGGGTCATTTCTTACAACAAATCTCAATATATCTTACAACTATCTATCTGTTATCTATCAATCAATCAATCATCTATCGATCTATCGCTTTATCTAATACATATTCAAATACTAACGAGACCTTCACAGTCATTAGGATGGCAATTGTATTAGTCAAAGTTTTTCAGTGCAATGGGACCAAAATCTACCTATCTATATCGATCTAAAATAGATCGATAGATAGACGATAGATGGATAGATAGATCGATAGGTCCATAGATCGATAGATTGATAGATAAATACAGATAGGTAGACTTTGGTCCCATTGTGCTGGAAAACTTTGACTAATACAATTGCTATCCTAATGGCTGTGAAGGTCTCATTCGTATTTGAATATGTATTATGAATAAATATATAATCCATACACACTGTGTATAAGACTTCTATTGAGACTCACCATGAGCCAGACACTGCTCCTATGCACTTTACATGTCTTAGCTCATGTGATGCTCACAATAACCACATAAAGCAGGTATGGCCCCCAGTTTATAGATGAAAAAGCAGGCACATAAAGGGTAAGTATGCATGACCTTGCCTGTGGTCATGCAGCTGGAATGTGGTGATCTGAACTCAGCATTCTGGCTCCAGAATCCTTGCTTTTGCAAAGGACACTCAGACGCCTTCTCTTCTGGTAGCTTTGTTTAATTCTACTTATTTTGGTAACTTCTTATGCACTGGATTTCCCTTTCATCACCTCCCCTCTTCCTAAAAGTCCTTCTGTACATCTATTTCCTAACATCAATCAAGGCTGGGTTCTGCAACATTTCCTATTGTGACATGTGGTATAAAGGGAAATAGCAATGCCTTCTGGTTTGAACAGAACCCTAAAAATATGCTGTTGAGAAAAAGAAATTAGGGACCGCTTTTATCCTCTACATTAGAAGAGGAAAAAAAGTAAATCATTTAAAAATGAAAATTATTCCCATAATGTATTTCAACCAAATAATTAAAGTGTACTCAACTATTAATTACACTTGAAGGTTTTCCTTGCTCTGCTCTGCAGATCTCTCCTTTTTCTGGGGGTTAAGTGAGGACAAGTTCTTTGAGGTAGCACTGAATTCCATTTCAAGAAAAGTCTCACAAGGCTGGTTAGGCTAAGATTCTCATCCAAGAGAATTGCCCAGCCAAGCAATTAAGTCACCTTCAGAAGTTTCTAACTTCCAGCCAAACTTGGTAGAAGTGGGAGCCACAGCTATAACTCATGGATTTTATTTATTTATTTATTTTTTGAGACGGAGTCTCACTCTGTTGCCAGGCTGGAGTGCAATGGCGTAATCCCGGCTCACTGCAGCCTCCGCCTCCTGGGTTCAAGCCATTCTCCTGCCTCAGCCTCCTGAGTAGCTGAGATTACAGACATGCGCCACCACACCTGGCTAAATAAGGGAAATTTATTTTATTGTATTTATTGTATTTATTTATTGAGACAGAGTTTCGCTCTGTTGCCAGGCGCTGTTGCCAACACAATCTCGGCTCACTACAATCTCTGACTCCCTGGTTCAAGTGATTCTCCTGCCTCAGCCTCCCAAGTACCTGGGATTACAGGCATGCGCCACCACGCCCAGCTAAGTTTTATATTTTTAGTAGAGATGGGGTTTCACCATGTTGGCCAGGATGGTCTTGAACTCCTGACCTCGTGATCTGCCCGCCTTGGACTCCCGAAGTGCTGGGATTACAGGCGTGAGCCACCATGCCCGGCTGAGTTTGATTTTTTTTTCTAAAAGATCAAACTCCCCCTCTAGGAAAAAATGTATCCAGGACTTGAAACTTGAAAACAGTACTAAGCTAGGCCCCTCTCTAGAATTGCTGCAAATGTTTTCACAGCCCGTCTTTCAAAACAAAAGACAAAGCTGTTTGCTTTGCCATTGATCGGTTTCTCAGAATAATCACCTCTATCTTCAGCAACGTGTCTTGGAAATGTGGGCTTTCCCGGGGTTGTAAAGCATTATAGCTACTGTTAGAAGCAGGCTTTTCCGGGCATGCCATTCTGCATATGGTTTCCAAGACTTTTAAATGAGACAGGGAGCTCAAAGACCACTAAATCATACCTCTTAACTTTACAGGTGAGGAAAGGAAAGCTCAGAGGCACTGTGGGGATTTTAAACAGGGATGGGCCAACGGGGCTCTCCGGAAGCCTCTCCTGTTCAATTCCATGGTTAAATCTATGGGTGATACAAAGCAAAGAGTTGGAGAGACTGCTAGAGGTTGGGATAAAATGCTCAAACCAACACGTGGAAGTTCAACCAAGAGAAATAATAAAGCACTGCTTCTAGCTACAGAACCAGCAAAACTCTCTAATAACTCGAGGCTGTGGGGCAGGGGAGGAGGTTTAGCTGACTGCAATCTCTGTATGAGTCTGCAGAGACAGTGGCCAGCCAGATGCTTAAGAACTTAATTAAATTCTAATAATGGTGCAATCACATTGTGTTAGTGTTTGGATACAGTCTGGAAGGACTCACAGAATTCATGGTAGTGATCTTTGGGCAGTGGAACTAGGAGGAAGAAAGGGCTATATGTTTTACTTTATACATATTGTATTACTTCTTTTACAATGAGCATTTTATTAATTTTGTAATAAGCAAATCTTAAAAAGTTAAAAATATAGTAATTAACAAAAACTGAGGATAAAGAAAGATGTTCAGATGAAGAACGGGAATAGTCCCATGTGCTAGACAGACTGCAGGGAATGTCTATTGTGTAGCCTTGAGCGTAAAAAGGATATCAATAAGCTAAAGTACTGTATTCAGGAGGAGAGAAATCAAGACAGTGAATGGTGCTAAGAATTAGGTCATGGAGGGGATTTTCTTAAATGTTTAATTTTTGTGGGTTCATAGTAGGTGTATATATTTATGATATTTATGGGGTACATGAGATACCTTGACACAGGCATGCAATGTGTAATAATTACATCAGGGTAAATGGGGTATCCATCACCTCAAGCATTTACCTTTTTGTGTTACAAACAATTCAGTTATACTCTTTTAGCTATTTTTAAACATATAGTTAAATTATTGACTGTAGTCCCCCTGTTGTGCTATCAAATACTAGATCTTCCTCATTCTATTTTTTGTACCCAGTAACCATCCCCACCCCCCATTCCCCAAACCCTCAGTACCCTTCCCAGCTTCTGGTAACCATCACTCTATTCTCTATCTCTGTGAGTTCAATTGTTTTAAGTTTTAGCTCCCACAAATAAGTGAGAACATGTGAAGCTTGCCTTTCTGTGCCTGGTTTATCACTTAATGTAATGACCTCCAGTTCCGTTCATGTCATTGCACATGACAGGATCTCATTTTTTTAAGTGGCTGAATAGTACTCCATTGTGTATATGTACCACATTTTCTTTATCTATTTGTCTGTTGATGGACGCTTAGGTTCCTTCCAAACATTGGTTATGTGGAGGGTATTTTTTTTTTTTTTTTTTTTTTGAGACAGACTCTCGCTCTGCCGCCCAGGCTGGAGTGCAGTGGCATGATCTCGGCTCACTGCAAGTTCTGCCTCCTGGGTTCAAGCCATTCTCCTGCCTCAGCCTCCCGAGTAACCTGGACTATAGGCACCCACCACTGCACCCGGCTAATTTTTTTTTTTTTTTGTATTTTAGTAGAGATGGGGTTTCACCGTAGTCTCCATCTCCTGACCTCGTGATCCACCCACCTCGGCCTCCCAAAGTGCTGGGATTACAGGTGTGAACCACCGCGCCCAGCCTATGGAGGGGATTTTTGAGAGAATGTAGCTAACTTCAAATTTTTGAAGGCTCAGTGTTGGAAACAGGGAGTTATCTTCTATGTCATTTTGAAGAACTAGTATATGGAAATGAATTTCTTCATTCATCAGTCAGTCAGTCACAAAATACCATAAACAAAGTGTATCCTTCTTAGCAAGGCAGTTGAGAAAGTATTTTCTCTAGCAGAGAATTAGACTAAGAATAATGAGCTATTATTGAATGTATTCAGGGAAAAATTGGCTGACCAATTTGCAGGGATTACCACTTGCATTTTTAAGGATGAGAGGCTAGAAAATGTCTAATGATTCTCATCAGTTTGTAATCACATCATTTTCCTATTCAAAAATACCCTAAGTCTTCAAATTGCCAAGAATAGAAAGGAATCACAGTATTCCTTTATTAGTATCACAGCATTCACTGTGATACTCAAGGCTCTCCAGAATGTTGCTCTGATCTGTCTTCCCCAGGTTATCTCCTGCTGTCCCCATTAGGGAGCCATTTCCAAGCTGAACTGGTCCATTGATCACGCAGCTTCTTCCCTCTTTGCCTTTCTATTTTTTAAAAAATAAAATTTTATTTTTCTAGAGACAAGGTCTTGCTTTATTGGCCAGGTTGGTCTTGAACTCTTGGCCTCAAGCCATCCTCCTGCACTTCAGCCTCCCAAAGTGCTAGGATAACAGGCTTGAGCCCCCATGCCTGGCCCTTTCCTTGCTCTTCCTTTGTTCATGCTGTTCTTTCCTAGAAAGCTCTTTTGGCTCTTTGCCTAGGGAAATGCAATTCGCTTTTCAATTTGAAACATAAAATACTACCTTGCTTTGAAGCTTCTCTGCTCTTGTAGATATGACTCTGCAGAGCTGACATTCACTACTAGGAATGCACAGTCATACCAGTCGTTTACAGTTATGGTCCACTCCACTTGGTGGGTCGGTGCCAATGCCATATCAGAGGTTGAAAATGTTAGACATCACCCTGCTGTCACAGTAACACATGTAACATATGTTATATTGTACATATTATAAACACAAATATAATATTATAAAAGGCCTAGCACCCCCATAGCCATGTTGGGAATCTGAGTGAAATGAATTCATTGATTTTAACTAACTGTGGTTCTGATCCTTACCAACTGGTTAACTCTTCCAACTTCAGCAAGTAGGTAGCACCTTCACACAAAGGTTGAAATTGGTCTGACATATAAATACAGTATTTCTTACTCCTTTAAAAAAAAAAAAAACTACTGTAGAGGTCTTTGGGAATATTCTGAGAATACAAGTAGTTGAAGCAGTCAAATTTTCAGAGTCAGGGATACCTATATCCTCGATTCTAAGATGGAGCAGTATAGAGTCCAACAGACAGAATCTCTTCTAGAATGCAGTTCAACTTCTGAGTCCAACAGATCTGAGTTTGAATTCTGCCTATGCTAAGTGCTAGGGTTGTTTTACAGCTGTCAAACCCAGAACTAAGCAGTAATAATATCTACTTTTATTGGGTGCTTACTGTGTGCTATGCATAGAGCTTAGTGCATTGTATATGGGATTTTATGAAATCCTCCTTTCAACAACCCTGTGAGGAAGGTACCATTTTTGTGCCTTTTTTTTTTTTTTTTTAACAGATGAGGAAACTGAAGCCTAGCTACAGTAATAACGTTTTCAAGGTCATACGGCTAGCACTTGGCATCAACAATGGCTGTTGTAACTTCCACTAGCTGCTCACAATATACATAAAGTTATCTGCAGTGCCTGGTTCCTAAAAGGCATGATACAATGTTCCATACACTCAAACATGTGTTTCAACGTTTGGAGCATTTGGATTCCAAAAGGAGAACTTTATGCTTTTATATTTTTATGTGTAACATCGCAGTTTTTGCCTGAAATCCAGGAACAAACGGACTTGAACAAATTGTATTAGGCCCTTTACATGGGCAGAGCACTGTGGCTTGCGCTTACTCAAATCCAAATTAAGGTCCAAATCCAAAGAAAGAAAATCACCTTTTTCCAAGAACCAGACTCCACAGGGAGAGAGAGTAGGCCAAGCACCTCCTGGACAAACCACTGCAAGGGATCCATCATTTCTTTCAACTTTTGTTACTTGCTACCCCCTGAAATAAATCCATTTGTGCCAACACTCATTATTTCTCCACCTCCAAAGAAAGTCAGCATTCAAACAATAGGGAAGATTCTGGATAGGCCATTATAATAATGAGTGATTCTCATAGGAAGTTTAAGTGCTGATTCTGCATCTTTCTAGCTGTGTGATTTTGCCATACTTCAGCCTTTCTGAGGCTAAGTCCTTGTTTTCCAATCTCTAAAATGGGGATAATAAAGTAATTTTGCGAATTCCTTAACCTGTGACTCAGGTTTTCTTCCAATTTATACAATAAGGATAATAATAGCTACTTCAAATTTGTTGTGAAAGCTAAATGAGGAATATATATATGTATATGTAAAAAATATACATCATGCTATACACTATATATAACACATAGTATAAATATGCACAAATTACTGTGACAAGTATGAAGTGTAATGATTAACGAATATGGCATAAAGGAAAGAGGAAGGGATTTTTATGCAGAAATTCACTTGCTGAGGTGATAAATCAGAGGTGATAAATCAGGTGGGCAAATTACTCCATTTACTTGTCATACTGATCAGCCATGCCTACCTCACAGACTTTTCTTTTAACTTTTTTTTTCTTTTTAATTTTAAGCATTTTGTAAATACGAGGTCTCACTATATTGCCCAGGCTGGCCTCGAACTTCTGAGCTCAAGCAATCCTCCTGCCTTGGCCTCCCATGTTATTTTTTTCTTACTTCATAAATATTCATATTGTATAAAAACATAAGATGCAGGCAAACAAAGATACAAAAGAACTAGAAATATCACTCACAATCCCATCACCCAGATATAATTTTGTTGTATACCCTTCCAGACTTATTTCTATGCATGTACTTGTGTATGTGTATTTCTAAAATGAGATCACTCTGTGTACTATTTTATTTTATTTTTTGAGATGGAGTCTTGCTTTGTTGCCCAGGCTGGAGTGCGATGGCGCAGTTTTGGCTCACTGCAACCTCCGCCTCCCGGGTTCAAGCGATTCTCCTGCCTCAGTCTCCTGAGTAAGTGGGATTACAGGCGTGCGCCACCAAGCCTGACCAATTTTTTTTGTATTTTTGGTAGAGACAGGGTTTCACCGTATTAGCCAGGATGATCTCGATCTCCTGACCTTGTGATCCACCCGTCTCAGCTTCCTAAAGTTCTGGGATTACAGGCGTTAGCCACCACACCTGGCCCTGTGTACTATTTTATAGCTTTACTTTTTTAGCTTAACACAATGTCTTGAACATCTTTCATTGTTAATTAATATATTTTATATCATTTTAGAATATATAATATTGTATATAATATTATAATTTGGTAAATATTCCCATGTAAAAATATTCCTATGTAAAGCTATACCACAGTTTAATCATTATGCAATGTTGAATCATTTATTTCAAATTGTTTTCTATTTATAAATGAGGCTGTGGTAAACATCCTTAGAGCTAAAACTGATCATATCAATGGTTATGAGTGTTAAAATAAATAGAAGTGGAATTACTGGTTCAAAAAAGTACAAACCTTTTTAACAGTTTATTGAATTATAATTTACCAAAAGGGCACAATTCGATAATTCTTAGTACATTTATAGAGTTGTGCAACCATCACCACAATTCAGTTTGAGAATGTTTTCATCAGTCCTAAAAGTTTCTTCATGCTAATGTGCCTAACTCCAGGCAACCGCTGATCCGCTCTACAGACTGTCTTTTCTGGAAATTTTATATAAGTGGAATTATACAAAAGGTACTCTTTTGTGTCCAACTGCTTTCCCTTAAATAACATTTTTGAGGTTATTCATCTAGCAGCACATATTAGCAATTTGTTTCTTTATACTGCCCAGAGTATTTCAGTGAATGGATAGACCACATTTTGTTTCTTCATTCATGAGTTGATGACATTTGGGTTGTTTCTACCTTTGGCTATTTTAAATAATGCTACTGTGAGTATTCACATAAAAGTCTTTGTATGGACATGGACATGTGTTTCACTTCTCTTGGGTAAATACTTAATAATGGAATTACTGGGCTGTATGGTAAATTTATTTTCAACTGCATAAAAATATGCATACTACTTCCCAAAGTGGCTGTGCCATTCCACATTCCGGGTACAATGTGTTCAGGTGCCAGTTTCTCTACATCCTTGCAAAGACTTGATATTATCAATATTTTGGATTATAGTCATTCTAGTAGATGTGTAGTGGTATTTCACTATAGTTTTAATTTGGATTTTCATAATGATTAATGATGTCGAGCACTGATACATATGCATATTAGCTATTTGTATACCTTCTTTAGTAAAATGTCTATTCAAATATTTCACCAATTTTTTTTTTTTTTTTTTTGAGACGGAGTCTTGCTCTGTCACCCAGCTGGAGTGCAGTGATGCGATCTTGGCTCACTGCAACCTCCGCCTCCTGGGTTCAAGTAATTCTCCTGCCCCAGTCTCCTGAGTAGCTGGGATTACAGGTGTGCACCACCATGCCCAGCTAATTTTGGTATTTTTAGTAGAGATAGGGTTTCACCATGTTGGCCAGGATGGTCTTCATCTCTTGACCTCATGATCCTCCTGCCTTGGCCTCCCAAGGTACTGGGATTACAGGGGTGTGCCACCGCGCCTGGCCTATTTCACCAATTTTTAAGTTGGATTTTTTGTTTTTCAGAGTTAGTGGTAAGTGTTCTTTATGTATTCTAAATACATATCCTTTATTATATATGATTTGAAAATATTTTATTTCATCCTATAGCTTATCTTTTCATAATCCCAGGTAGCTTTTTCTTTTTGATGCTACTGACAATGGAGTTGTTTTCTTAATTTCATGTACAAATTGTTTGTTGTTAGTATATAGAAATGTAATTGACTTCTTGTTTTTCAATTGATTTCTGCATATTGATTTTATTTCCTGCACCCTGCTAAAATTATATAGTTTTATTAGTTTTAGTAGGGTTTTTTAAATTTGGTAGATTCTTTAGGATTTTCAGTGTATACGATCAAGGTTTTTAAAATTAAGATGAAATTCACATAACATAAAAGTAATTGTCTTAAAATATACAATTCAATGGCATTTAGTACATTCACATGGTTGTGTAGCCACCACCCCATCTACTTCCAAAACCTAACACTCCAAACGAAAACCCCATACCAATTAAGCAGACACCCTTCATTTCCTACATCCAACCCCCAGCTCCTTGCATCCATCTGCTTTCTGTCTCTATGGGTTTACCTATTCTGTATGTTTCATATACCTGGAATCATACAACATGCAACCTTTTGTGTGTGACTTCTTTAACTTAGTATGATGTTTTAGAGGTTCCTACATATTGTAGTATGTATCGGTTCTTCCTTTTTATAATGTACCATTGTATGTCTATATCACATTTTGCTTATTCTTTCATCTGTTAATGGACATTTGGGTTGTTTCCATCTTTTGGCTATTGTGAATAGTGCTGCTACGAGCATTCATGCCCAAGTACATCTTTGAGTCTCTGTTTTGATTTCTTTTCAGTGTAGGCAGAAGAGTGGAATTGCCATGTTATATTGTAATTCCATGTTTGAGAAACCACCAAATTGCTTTCCATAGTGTGTGTACCATTTTACATTCTCACCAGCAATTCATGAAGATTCCAAAAACTTGACATCTTTGCCAAAACTTATTATTTTCTGCTTTTTTTTTTTTTTTTTTTTTTTTGAGACAGAGGTTCACTCCTGTTGCTCTGTCTAGAGTGCAATGGTGTGATCTCGGCTCACTGCAACCTCTGCCTCCTGGGTTCAAGCAATTCTCCTGCCTCAGCCTCCTAAGTAGCTGGGATTACAGACACGTGCCATCATGCCTGGCCTAATTTTGTATTTTTAGTAGAGATGAGGTTTCACTATGTTAGTCAGGCTGGTCTCAAACTCTTGACCTCAGGTGATCTGCCTGTTTCAGCCTCCCAAAGTGCTGGGATTACAGGTGTGAGCCACTGCACCCTGCCTACTTTCTGTTTTCTATAAATTATAACCCCCCTATGGGGTATGAGGGAGTATTTCATTGTGGTTTTGATTTGTATTTACCTAATGGGATTATATTTTGTAAAGTCTATATATTTTGAGTTATTTTCCTGGTGGTTGCTTTAGGAATTACAATATGTATCTCCATTTGCTTTTCACATTTTACTTGAGGCTATTCCTGACTTCATTTGAGTAAAATATGGCAACTTTGCTCCAATATGTTTCCATTTTATTCACTCCACTTTGTGCTATTATTGTCATATGTATTACATCCATATGTATTGGAAACCAAGTAATACAGTGTAGTAATTGTGTCTTTAGACAATATTATATCTTTTAAAAGACACTAAAGGATGAGAAGAGACAAAACATTTATACAGTCTTTTATATTTGGACACATATTTACCATTTGCCTCTTTCTGTCCATCCTGGTTATCATCTGATGTCATTTTATTTCAGCCTGAAGAACTTGTTTTGGTATTTACTATAAGGCAAGTCTCTTAGCAACACTGCCTCAATTTTTGTTCAAATGCATATAACATTATTTTGCCTTTGTTTTTGAAGAATAGTTCTGTTGGATATATAATTTTTTTTAAGATAGAGTCTTGCTCTGTTGCCCAGGTTGGAGTGCAGTGGCATGATGATAGCTTGCTACAATCTCAAACTCATGGGCTCAAGCAGTCCTCCTGCATCAGCCTTCCTAGTAGCTAGGACTATAGGCATGAGCCACTGAGCCCAGCTAGAATTCTTTGTTGACAGAATTCTTTCAGCACTTCCAACATGTTGTTCCACTGCCTTCTGCCCTCTGTTGTTTCTGATGAGAAGTCAGTTACTAATCATACTGCTGTTTCCCTGTAGGTGGTAAGTCATTTTTCCTCTTGCTGTTTTTGATTTTGTCTTTGTTTTTGGCTTTTAATAGTTTGATTGTTATGTGTCTAGGTGAGAGTCTATTTGCACTTATCCTACTTAGGCATTATTGAACTTCTTGGATCTACAGATCAATGCATGCAGTGTTCCAGTTAGCTAGGGATGTGTGGAGAGCTTCTATGTCAAGTTTCTATAATTCTATCATTTCCAGGATCTTCTTGTCAAATTTCTGGATAGTTCCCCATTCTGTCACTCAGCCCAACTAGCAATGCAACTTCAAACTATCAGTACTGTTCCCTATTTGTTCGCTACTTTTACTGACAATACTCCTGGGCACAGACATTCCTCCTTCTATCCCAAATCAAATCCTTTCTAGCATCAAAGCTACTGATATGCACAGGTTGCCCCACACTGACAGCACTACAGGGTCACAAGTTAGCTGGCAGGATGGGAATAGTTCCAGACAATAATATAGTAGACTCCTTATGTTTTTACCCAAAGTTCAGCAGCTTTTCATGAATATATATTTTTAAATTTTCTGTTTGCCTTTGGTTAACTTCTAGAGCCCTGAAATACTTATTTTTGAATAACTTTGTCCAGTTTTTTTATTGCTGGTGGTTGGGGGAAGGGGGAGAGATTTGCCTTCCTCATCTTTGTGCTCTACTCAGATGCTCTGTCTGTGCATGCATTTTTATTTTATTTTTATATTTTTTGAGACAGAGTCTCACTTGATCACCCAGGCTGGAGTGCAGTGGCACAATCTCAGCTCACTGCAACCTCCGCCTCCCAGGTTCAAGCTATTCTTCTGCCTCAGCCTCCCAAGAAGCTGGGACTACAGACATGCACCACCATGCCTGGCCAATTTTTTTGTATCTTTTTTTTTTTTTTTTTTAAAGTAGAGGTGAGGTTTCACCATGTTGGTCAGGCTGGTCTCAAACTCCTGACCTCAAATGATCTGCCCACCTCAGCATCACAACATGCTGGGATTACAGGTGTGAGCCACTGCACCTGGCCTGGTACATGCATTTTTGACAGTTTTGATACAGAGAGATAAATTGCTTTCCAGAAACATTATGCCAATTTATGCTCCTATCAGTAGTATATGAGAGCTTCAGTTTCCCTATACATTTTCCAGGATTGGATAATAGCATTAAATGAATATATTGTACTTTATAGGTAAAAAAAGTATTACATTGTGGATTTAATTTCAATTTCTCTAATTACAATTACTTTAAGGATCTTACTTAAGAATAGGATGAGATGATGTTATATGTGTTAAACTTCCCCTGGATATAAAATTTTTCTATAGAAATGCAAGGCATGAATTACTGTCTTGCAATACTTAGATTTTGACCACAAGCCAAAATAGTTCTCATGTTTGAGATACTTAGGATAAGTCCAGAAAGAGCTCTACTTTACATATGGAGAACTCAGAGTTGAATACATGTATCATATTCTCCTGTAGGGAATACCAGTGATGATGTTCCAGCAAACCAATCTTCAAGATTAAAATAATTTCTCAATAAATATAGGAACTGCAGGATTTAAAGGAAAATTGGTGGAGAGGAGACAAACCACAACTCTATGTAACAGCTCAGTGTTTGTGGATAAGTTCTAATATGGTTTTAAATATCTGAGAATGTCAAGACAACAGTTTTATGACAGTTTCCTGAGACTTTCCAGGAATTATATATAAAATTCAGCATTTCCTCTGAAGGGAACCAGGATCTAAGAAGGAAAATCCATTGCAAGTCCATAAAACCCAGGATATGAAGGCATGGACTTGTTTTTCTCTTGATAACATAATACATAATTGATTGTAGAAAACATACAAAATTCATATATGCAGAAGAACACAAATTCTACTCATTTTCTTACCACCCAAAGATAACCCCTGATATAACTCTGTGGATAGCCTTCTTGGTTTTAAACATGGGAAAGATAAAAAGAGGAAGAGATATTTTATAATCTATGTGAGTCTTTGTTTTTAAACTCTTGCACTTCTTCTAAGCCTTTTGATGCTACTTCAATTGGAAGAGGAGGCTGCCAAGAAGTCAGAACAGTGGAACCTGAGCGAAGATATCAGAATCAATTTTTAAAGCCCACGAGGTAAGAAGCTGATGAGGAATCCATCCACAACCAGGTAACAGGACTTTTATTATAATATCTGAAAAGGCAATGTTACCATCTGTCTTAGGAGGTGGGAAGTGAACAAAGAATCATGACAGTGTGCTAAAGCAGTACTTCTCAAACAACCAGTGGTGATGGATGAGTTTCAAATTTCCAACCCATCCTGGACTGATGCTTTTGTGAAATATAAAACCACACATTTGGGTATCACTGTAATTTCAAATTGCTGTAAACTACTCTAAATTTCTGTACTTATTGCAGACTTATAGTAAATGCTTGTAAGTCACCATAGGCCCATGGATCCCATATTGGGTAGGGCTGTACTAAAATACTTGTCTTGTTTCAGGGACAAATTAGTTATCAATAGAGATTAAGACAGTAATATGCTAGTCAATGTTTAACAATTGGTTCTCTGAAGTGGGGATGAGAGGTGAAGCCAGCTGGGCTTCCTGGGTGGAACAGGGACTTGGAGAACTTTTCTGTCTAGCTAAAGGTTTGTAAAGGCACCAATCAGCACTCTGTGTCTAGCAAAAGTTTTGTAAATGTACAATCAGCTCTCTGTAAAAATGGACCAGTCGGCATTCTGTAAAAGGGACTAATCAGTAGGATGTGGGCGGGGCCAAATAAGGGAATAAAAACTGGGCACCTGAGCCAGCAGCAGCAACCCACTCGAGTCCCTTTCCACACTGTGGAAACTTTGTTCTTTCGCTCTTCACAATAAATCTTGCTGCTGCTCACTCTTTGTGTCTGCACTACCTTTATGAGCTGTAACACTCACCACGAGGGTCTGCAGCTTCATTCCTGAAGTCAGCGAGACCACAAACCCACCGGAAGGAAGAAACTCCAGAAACATCTGAACATCTGAAGGAACAAACTCTGGACACACCATCCTTAAGAACTGTAACACTCACCATGAGGGCCCACGGCTTCATTCTTGAAGTCAGCAAGACCAAGAACCCACCAGAAGGAACCAATTCCGGACACATTTTGGCAAACATGAAGGGACTATCGACTAATGCCCAGCAGTGAGCACCACTGGACCCCTTTTGCTTGCTATTCTGTCCTATTTTTCCTCAGAATTCGGGGGCTGAATACTGGGCACCTGTCGGCCAGTTAAAAGTGACTAGCACAGCCGCTGGACTAAAGACACGGGTGTCAGGCTTTCTGGGAAAGGGCTAACAATCCCTGACTCTTCGGAGTTGGGAGCATTGGTTTGCCTGGAACCAGCTTCCACTTTTCTTGTACTTCTGGGCTGAGCCGAGGGTCAACAGAGAGGAAAGCCACTCAGCTCCGGGGTCTTGACAGCAAGTCGGTTGACCCTGCAGCCATGAGTGGAACTCTCAAAATCATGTCACCTAAGCGAGACTCGCCCATCTATCCTATCTATCCTGACACTTGCCTCCTGGGTCCTAATGCCTGTCAGACAAACTTCCTCTTGCCTCTCTTCTCCGAGGCTGGTTCCGCTTCTAAAAACCACTCCCTGTCTCTGGTGCTTTTCTAGTTTCTCCTATAAGAATGATTTCTAGTGTAAACCTCAGGACTCTGTTACCTTCTTTAGGCACCTGGACTCGCTAATCAGAAAAACATAATTTTTGCCCAAAGCCCCATTGGGGCAGGGGAGTATCTGGAATTTTAGGATCCCTCCTCAGAGTAGCAGGCCTAACAAAAGCTATTTCTGAAGCTAGGATATGGGGAGCTTCAGAAATGGTATCTTTCCTATTCAGATAAGTGAGGACAAAAGGCACCATTCTTCCAACTCTGGAGGTCCCTTTCCTCCCTCAGTGTATGGCCCTTCACTTCATTTTTGGTGCATAACATCTTTATTAGACAAGGGTAAGGTCCCAATACTAACAGGAGAATGCTTAGGACTCTAACAGGTTTTTGAGAATGCGTCAGTAGGGGCCACTAAATCTGACCTTCCTTAGTCCTCCTTGTGGTCTAGAAGGAAAACTAGTGTTTCTGCTGCTGTGTTGGTGAGTGAAACTATTCCGATCAGCAGGGTCCAGGGATCGTGGTGGGTTCTTGGGTAAGAGGTGTTTCTGCTGCTGCGTTGGTGAGCGCAACTATTCTGATCAGCAGGGTCCAGGGACCATTGCGGGTTCCTAGGTAAGAGGTATTTCTGCTGCTGCGTTGGTGAACATGACTATTCTGATTATCAGGATCCAGGGACCATTGCAGGTTCTTGGGCAGGGGGAGAAACCAAACAAACCAAAACCATGGATGGTTTTTTTCTTTCAGATGGGAAACACTTAGGCATCAATAGGCTCACCCTTGAAACGCATCCTAAGCCATTGGGCCCAATTTGACCTGCAAACCCTGAAAAAGAGGTGGCTCATTTTTTCTGCACTATGTCCTGGCCCCAATATTCTCTCTCTGATGGGGAAAAATGGCCTGAGGGAAGTATAAATTACAATACTATCCCGCAGCTTGATCTTTTCTGTAAGATGGAAGGCAAATGGAGTGAAATACCTTATGTCCAAGCCTTCTTTTCATCGAAGGAGAATCCACAACTATGCAAAGCTTGCAATTTACACCCCACAGGAGGACCTCTCAGCTTATCCTACCCTCCCTATAGCTCCCCTTCCTATTAATGATAAGCCTCCTCTAATCTCCCCAGCCCAGAAGGAAATAAGCAAAGAAATCTCCAAAGGATCACAAAACCCCCTGGGCTATCAGTTATGTCCCCTTCAAGCTGTAGGGGGAGGGTAATTTGGCCCAACCCAGGTACATGTTCCCTTCTCCCTCTTTGATATAAAGCAGATCAAGGCAGACCTGGGGAAGTTTTCAGATGATCCTGATAGGTACATAGAGATGTCCTACAGGGTCTAGGGCAAACCTTCTATCTCACTTGTAGAGATGTCATGCTATTGTTAGATCAAACCCTGGTCTTTAATGAAAAGAATGTGGCTTTAGCTGTAGCCCGAGAATTTGGGGATACCTGGTATCTTAGTCAAGTAAATGATAGAATGACAGCCAAAGAAAGGGATAAATTCCCTACCGGTCAGCAAGCCATCCCCAGTATGGATCCCCACTGGGACCTCGACTCAGATCATAGGGACTGGAATCATAAACATCTGTTGACCTGTGTTCTAGAATGACTAAGGAGAATTAGGAAAAAGCCCATGAATTATTCAATGATGTCCACCATAACTTAGAGAAAGGAAGATCCATCTGTCTTCCTCGATCGGCTATAGGAGGCCTGAAGAAAATATACTCCCCTGTCACCTGACTCACTCGAGGGTCAATTGATTCTAAAAGATAAGTTTATTGAATCAATATCATGAAAATGACCATACTGCCCAAGGTAATTTATAGATTCAATGCCATTCCCATCAAGCTACCAATGACTTTCTTCACAGAATTGGAAAAAACTACTTTAAAGTTCATATGGAACCAAAAAAAGAGCCCACATTGCCAAGATAATCCTAAGCCAAAAGAATAAAGCTGGAGGCATCATGCTACCTACTTCAAACTATACTACAAGGCTACAGTAACCAAAACAACATGGTACTGGTACCAAAACAGAGATATAGACCAATGGGACAGAACAGAGCCCTCAAGAATAATACCACACATCTACAACTATCTGATCTTTGACAAACCTGACAAAAACAAGAAATGGGGAAAGGATCCCCTATTTAATAAATGGTGCTGGGAAAACCGGCTAGCCATATGTAGAAAACTGAAACTGGATACCTTCCTTACACCTTATACAAAAATTAATTCAAGACTTAAACGTTAGACCTAAAACTATAAAAACTCTAGAATAAAAACTAGGCAACACCATTCAGGACATAGGCACGGGCAAGGACTTCATGTCTAAAACACCAAAAGCAATGGCAACAAAAGCCAAAATTGACAAATGGGATCTAATTAAACTAAAGAAATTCTGCACAGCAAAAGAAACTACCATCAGAGTGAACAGGCAACCTACAAAATGGGAGAAAATTTTTACAATCTACCCATCTGACAAAGGGCTAATATCCAGAATTTACAAAGAACTTAAACAAATTTACAAGAAAAAATCAAACAACCCCATCAAAAAGTGGGTGAAGGATATGAACAGACACATCTCAAAAGAAGACACTTATGCAGCCAACGGACACATGAAAAAATGCTCATCATCACTGGCCATCAGAGAAATGCAAATCAAAACCACAATGAGATACCATCTCACACCAGTTAGAATGGCAATCATTAAAAAGTCAGGAAACAACAGGTGCTGGAGAGGATGTGGAGAAATAGGAACACTTTTACACTGTTGGTGGGACTGGAAACTAGTTCAACCATGGTGGAAGACAGTGTGGTGATTCCTCAAGGATCTAGAACTAGAAATACCATTTGACCCAGCCTTCCCATTACTGGGTATATACCCAAAGGATTATAAATCATGCTGCTATAAAGGCACATGCACACATATGTTTATTGCTGCACTATTCACAATACTAAAGACTTAGAACCAACCCAAATGTCCATCAGCGATAGACTGGATTAAGAAAATGTGGCACATATACACCATGGAATACTATGCAGCCATAAAAAAGAATGAGTTCATGTCCTTTGCAGGGGCATGGATGAAGCTGGAAACCATCATTCTGAGCAAACTATCACAAGAACAGAAAACCAAACACCGCATGTTCTCACTCATAGGTGGGAATTGAACAATGAAAACACTCGAACATGGGATGGTGAACATTACACACCAGAGCCTGTTGTGGGGTGGGGGGAGGGGGGAGGGATAGCATTAGGAGATATACTTAACGTAAATGACGAGTTAATGGGTGCAGCACACCAACATGGCACATGTATGCATATGTAACAAATCTTCATGTTGTGCACATGTACCCTAGAACTTAAAGTATAATAATAATAAAAAGATACATTTATTACCCAATCAGAAGAAAGCTCCGAAGGTGAGCCCTGGGCCCTGAACAAAATCTGGAGGCATTATTAAACCTGGCAACCTCGGTGTTCTATAACAGGGACCAAGAGGAACAGGCCCAAAAGGAAAAGCGAGATCAGAGAAAGGCTGCAGCCTTAGTCATGGCCCTCAGACAAACACACCTTGGTGGTTCAGAGAGGACAGAAAATGGAGTAGGCCAATCACCTGGTAGGGCTTGTTATCAGTGTGATTTACAAGGACACTTTAAAAAAGATTGTCCATTAAGAAACAAGCCGCCCCCTCATCCATGTCCACTATGCCAAGGCACTCCCTGGAAGGCACACTGCCCCCGAGGGCAAAGGTTCTCTGGGCCAGAAGCCCCCAACCAGATGATCCAACAACAGGACTGAGTGTGCCTGGGGCAAGTGCCAGCTCATGTCATCACCCTCACTGATCCCTGGGTGCATTTAACCATTCAGGGCCAGGAAATTGACTTCCTCCTGGACACTGGCATGGCTTTCTCAGTGTTAATCTCCTGTCCCAGACAGCTGTCCTCAAGGTCCGTTACCATCCGAGGAATCCTGGGACAGCCTGTAACCAGATATTTCTCCCACCTCCTCAGTTGTAATTGGGAGACTTTGCTACAGATATTAAGGTGGCAAGAGTGGAATCTTGGATTCACCACACCTGAGTTAAATTTTGGACACCCCCTGAGGAACCTGTGGGACCGTCAGCTCAGGAGTCCCAAGATCAACCAGACCAGCCTCGATACACCTGCGAACCATTGGAGGACTTGCATCTCCTATTTTGGAAGGAAACATCCCAGACTAAAAAGGCTTCTACCACGATCCTGAGGAAAAACTCCTTCCTCCTTAAAAAAGATAAGTGAAAACCTACGTAATCTTTATCTTTAACACCTCTCCTTGCCCCTTTGATGGAATCCTTTTACTATTTCATCATATTATTAAGCAGCATACTAACCATACTCTTTGTGATAGGACTATATACTGTAGCTCCTGCCGGGATGAAAATCCTAATCACATCAGCCTTCTTTCTATCTTCCTTCCTTCTGATAGAAATTTACTCCTACCTTTAAGTCAGACTGGATAAAATGATCTTGTCTTCCAGAGTGCCCTCTTTACCTTCCTATTTACTCTTTGCCTATCTATCCCTCCTACTTCCTTGGATACCTTATACAATCACCCCTCCCCTTCCACTAGCTCCCTATTACCTCTACAAGACTCTCAACTTAACCAACTCTCTGTGAAAGCAGTCCAATCCTTCCCTGGCAAATGACTGTTGACTTTGTATCTCTCTGTCAACCTCTGCTTATGTTGCCACTCCCATTCCAGCAAAAAATTGGGTCTTTACCAACTTAACCTATGACCCTTGTTATGAAGCAAAAGACCCTTTCTGACTTCTAAATATGCAATCATTAGCTGACTTCCCCATCTCTGATAGGACCAAGAATACCCTAACAGGAGGTACAATCCAACTTTTACATTCTTACATTTCCAACTTCACCTATTACACAAGCAATGAAAAGCCCATGTACGGCCCTGTAACTATGAATACCATCTTAACTTTCCAAGCCCCTTTGTGCATCCAATGCAACCCGTTATCAGGCCTGCCTCTGGGGCACCTACTACCCCATCAGTGTAATTATACCCTACAGCTTCAAGCACCAACTGATCATAATAACTTCCGACTCACCCAAACAGCTTCATTCAGATGGCTTATCCACTTCTCAGGGCCCCCAAAAATCATCACCTCCTTCCTGCTTAACAAACAGTCAGGTTTTGTATGGGAAACATACTCCCTACATGACCATTCACCCCTGGACTCCCTGCAGCAGTGCCCCGACCACTAGTGAATGCCTTCTCATCCCCTTTTTCAATCACTCTCTTGAATGGTTCCTAGTAGATACAAAACGATTTTTTCTCCAGTGGGAGAATAGAACACAGGGAGCCACTCAGTTTGCTCCCAACACCCACTTCCAGTCACTCACCAGAGCTACCTTGGCAAGTACTCTAGGAGTGTGAGAAAATCAAAACAACAAATTCACACACCTTTTTTTAACACACACAACCAGTTCTCTCTACCCAGCCAAGGTATATTCTTCTTTTGTGGAACATTGACCTATGTCAATTAGTCTCCCCACTAACTGAACAGGCACTTGCACCTTAGTCTTTCTAAGTCCCAACATTAACATTGTCCCAGGAAATCAAACCCTATCAGTACTGCTCAAAGCTCAAGTCCATCAGTGCAGAGCCATACAACTAATACCTCTACTTATAGGGTTAGGAATGGCTACTGCTATAAGAACTGGAATAGCCAGTTTATCTACTTCATTATCATACTACCACATGCTCTCAAAGGATTTCTTAGACAGTTTACAAGAAATAACGAAATCTATTCTTACTCTACAATCCCAAATAGACTCTTTGGCAGCAGTGACTCTCCAAAACTGCTGAGGCCTAGACCTCCTCGCTGCTGAGAAAGGACGACTCTGCACCTTCTTAGGGAAAGAGTGTTGTTTTTACACTAACCAGACAGTATGAGATGCCTCCCAGCATTTACAGGAAAAGCCTTCCGAAATCAGACAACGCCTTTCAAACTCTTATACCAACCTCTGGAGTTGGGCAACATGGCTTCTCCCCTTTCTAGGTCCTGGGGCAGCCATCTTGCTGTTACTCACCTTCAGGCCCTGTATTTTTAACCTCCTTGTCAAATTGTTTCCTCTAGAATTGAGGTCATCAAGCTACAGATGGTCTTACAAATGGAGCCCCCAATGAGCTCAGCTAATAACTTCTATCAAGGATCCCTGGATTGACCCACTGGCCCTTTCACTGTCCTAAAGAATTCCTCTCTGGAGGACATTACAACTTCAGGGCCCCTTCCTCACTCCTATCCAGCAGGAAGTAGCTAGAGTGGTCATCGCCCAATTCCCAACAGCAGTTGGGGTGTCCTGTTTAGAGGGAGGATTGAGAGGTGAAGCCAGCTGGACTTCCTGGGCCGAGTGGGGACTTGGAGAACTTTTCTGTCTAGTTTAAGGTTTGTAAACACACCAATCAGCACTCTGTAAAAATGCACCAATCAGTGCTCTGTGTCTAGCTAAAGGCTTGTAAATGCACCAATCAGCACTCTGTAAAAATGGACCAATCAGCATTCTGTAAAATGGACCAATCAGCGCTCTATAAAATGGACCAATCAGCAGGACGTGGGTGGTGCCAAATAAGGGAATAAAAGCTGGCCACCCGAGCCAGCAGTGGCAACCCGCTTGGGTCCCTTTCCACTCTGTGGAAGCTTTGTTCTTTCGCTCTTCACAATAAATCTTGCTGCTGCTCACTCTTTGTGTCCACACTACCTTTATGAGCTGTAACACTCACCATGAGGGTCTGCGCTTCATTCCTGAAGTCAGCGAGACCACAAACCCACTGGAAGGAAGAAACTCCAGACACATCTGAACATCTGAAGGAAAAAATTCCAGACACACCATCTTTAAGAACTGTAACACTCACCGTGAGGGTCTGTGGCTTCATTCCTGAAGTCAGCAAGACCACAAACCCACAAGAAGGAAGAAACTCCGGACACATCTGAACATCTGAAGGAAGAAACTCCAGACACACCATCTTTAAGAACTGTAACACCACGAGTGTCCGTGGCTTCATTCTTGAAGTCAGCGAGACCAAGAACTCATGGGAAGGAACCAATTCCAGACACAGGGATAGCACTAGACAATTTC
Source organism: Macaca fascicularis (assembly GCF_037993035.2). Taxonomy (NCBI): domain Eukaryota; kingdom Metazoa; phylum Chordata; class Mammalia; order Primates; family Cercopithecidae; genus Macaca; species Macaca fascicularis. The sequence continues at coordinate 114,114,805 of NC_088385.1, forward strand.
TATAGTGTAAATATTCTCCTGCTATGACAGAATTCCAGCTACTAAGAAACACAGAATACAATGAATGCTGAGTAAGATGTGCACAAGTTGTCTATAGCACACTATTGTATTAAGAAACCTACAAATGGGTCTTAAGTTAATGGCAACTATCATAAGAACAAAAATGGAATATCTAACCTTTAAACCAGCAGACGAAAACTCAAATGGAAACTCACCTTATCCAATGGAAAGGAGGAAAAGAAAATAAAAGAAACACCCTTCTCTTGATTGGAGTATTTCTCAAATGCAACCTACCCCACTAATGCAGACGCCAGATCTCACTTTTCCAGCTTTCTTAGCAGGGTAGGTGCAGGCATGTGATGAAAGAAAGGTCAGCCAGTCAATCAGACGGCTTCCCTCGGGATTTCTATTCCGGAGAGGGCATCCTGAGGAAGCTTCATTTGAGCTGAGGTGATGAGGATAATCAAGTCTTGGCAAGTAGTAGTAAGGGGATACTCAAGACTGTTTGGCGAGAGCTATAGAGTATGGGTGAGTAGTGGCTGCACTGGAGGAGTCCCCAAGGGTGGCATTTGAGGACTGACACCCTAACCCACTGGGAGAGTCTATGAGATTCCTAATATCCTTAACAAATTCTCTTTTCTGCTTAAGCTACGTAAACAAGTGTGAACCCTAAAGGGTAAATCCTTCCAATGGATCCCCAAGTGGCTAACTGGGCCTAAATTTTAAATAGAACCAAGCAGTCATTTGCTGACTAGAAGTCACACACATACTCTGTAATGAAAACCGACACCTCTATTTAACTGTGGGACTTTCAGAGCTCATCTGAACCAACTAATCAGAGCTCAACTGAATCAACCAATCAGGTCTCAGCTATATCAACCAATCAGGACTCAGCTATATTGACCAATCAGAACTAAGTTAGCTTGACTTCTTCAAATACATAAAACAGACTTGATTGGGAACCTGGGTGGGAACTTTCACTATAAAACGCCGATCCTCCCTTTGTTCTCTGAAATGCATCTTCATTTTAAACAGTTTGCTCCCTGGTTTGCAAACTGTTCACTGATACAAAGTTTCTTTCCTCCAGATTCCTTTTCTGAGAACTTCTGTTCACAGCTATTAACCATAGATTCCTTTGTTTGTAATTAAGAACAATGATTGATACAACACCTGCACCTCATTTTAAAAATAACATCTTTGTTGAGATATGATTCATATAGTATACAACTGACCTAATTAAAATATACAAATCAATTGTTTTTAGTATAGTCACAAAATTGTGCAACCATCACCCCAATCAATTTTGCAATTTCATCACCCCTAAAAGAACCTCCATATCCATTAACAGTTACTCTATATTTTCCCCCCAACATCTGGCACCCCATTCCAACCCCAGCCGTAGGTAACCACTAAACTACTTTCTGTGTCTATTTGTCTATTCTTGGTATTTCATACAGATAGAATAATAGAGTCTTTTGTGACTGGATTCTTTCACTTAACCTCAAGTTTTCAAGTTTCATCCGTTTTGTAGTATGTATCATATTTCATTTCTTTTTATTGCTGAAAAATATTCCGTTGTATGAATATTCCTCATTTCATTATCCATTCTTCAGTTGAGCATTTGGGTTGTTTTACTATTGTGAATAATGTTGCTATAAACATTTGTGTACAAAGTGGGTTTTTTTGTGGACATATGTTTTCATTTATCCTGGGTATATACCTAGGAGTAGAATTGATGGATTATACAATAACTCCATGTTTAACCTTTTGAGCAAAAGGTAGACTGTTTTTCAAAGTGGCTGCACCTGTAGTCCCAGCTACTTGGGAGGGTGAGACAGGAGGATTGCTTGAGTAGTCCCCAAGGAATTTGAGGCTGCAGTGAGCTGTGATTGTGCCCCTGCATTGCAACCTGGGTGAGAGTGAGACCCTGCCTCTGAAAAACAAGCAAACAGAAACAAAAAAACAAAAAATTCCTCTTGTTATGAATAACAGTATTATTTCCTATAAGGAAGCAGATATCAACTGTGTGAGCCAGAATATTCTAATAATAAAGCTGAAATGAACTATTTTATCAGATGGGGAGCTTCTAATCACTACAAATATCAAGATTAGGCAATTGGACTGACCATCTGTGCGGATATTATTCTCTCATTTACCCATCCATCCATTCATTCATTCTTTGCTCCAAGAAAACATTTAAGAGTCTTATAGGAATTCATAATATACCAGAAGAGAACACAAATTGGAAGAAGCAAGAAAAAAATCTTTCAGGTTAGAGATGTAAGATGAAGTCAGGAGTTAAGCAAACAGAAAAGAGCCTGTCTTACCAGCTAAGTGTAACACGTTTGAGTTTTCCAGCAGTCAAATTTGGCTTTGAGTTTTTCAGCAGTCAAGGCCAAGAGGGAGACTTGCTCAGGTTTGCAATTTACAGTGTCCATTAGGCACAATTCTTCTTGATTCTAGGACCAGAAAGAAATGTCTCCTGATCCCAGTCCTACGAAAGTCACTGCTTTATGTTAAGGTATTTCTGTTTTTGGTTCCCCTTTGGGCTTTTAGTCATTTTGCTAACTACCTTCTCTCTCACTTTGGTTGGAACTTGGGAAGGCTGGAGGCTCTGAAGTTGAGAGCTATTGCCCCACACGTGAAAATAATAAAAATGCCACCCTTCTTGAGTCCTACTGCTTAAGTCCTCCTTGAATTGATTCTTTCAACGATGCATTGTGAATAATAACCACAACTGCCATCTACTGAGTAGTCAGGCACTTTTCCATCTTGATCTCTTCTTCACAACTAAACCAGATAGCATTTTGCTATTTTATAAATGAGCAAACAGACACAGAGTAAATGATCCGTTAATACAAAAAATTAGCCAGGCACGGTGGTGTACACCTGTAGTCCCAGCTACTTGGGAGGCTGAGATGGGAGAATCACTTGAACCCAGAGGTTGCCATGAGCCGAGATTGCTCCACTGCACTCCAGCCTGTGTGACAGAGGGAAACACTGTCTCTAAATAAATAAATAAATAAATAAATAATTACAGAACTGGTAAGCAACAGAGCCGGGATTCAAATCCAGGTCTGCCAGCTTCCTTAGTCTGTCTTCTTTCAATACAATCCCATTGCTGTTTCTAACTTTTTTTCCTGATGATAGTATTAATTACTTTTGAACATCTTAGATTCTTATCTGAAGATTTCCATTTAATTAGACTAAAGGTTAATCTGCTCTTACAGAAAGACTCAAAACCCAGCTGCTTAAACTGTGGAGGATTGTTTTTCTCTCTCATGTGAAAGTCCATGGCTGAGTGGTCCAGGCCTGCAGGAAGGCTCTGCCACTTATGATGTGGCTTGCTAGGGAACTCCACTTGTCACCGGCGATCAGTTGGTGAAAACTGGGAGAAAGAGTCAAGGACAGGCATATTTAAGAAAATAATGGTAAAGAGGCTGGGTGTGGGATAGGGCCAGGGGTGGGGGCACAGCTGTATTCCCAGCACTTTGGGAGGCCGGGGGGCGTGGGGTGGGGGGGCGGATCACTTGAAGTTGGGAGTTTGAGACCAGTCTGGCTAACATGGAAAAATCCCGTCTCTACTAAAAATACAAAAATTAGCCAGGGTGGTGGCACATGCCTGTAATCCCAGCTACCTGGGAGGCTGAGGCAGGACAATCAATTGAACCCGGGGGGAGGAGGTTGCAGTGAGCCAAGATCATGCCATTCTACTCCAGCCTGGGCGACAGAACAAGACTCTATGTCAAAAAAAAAAAAAAAAAAAAAGAATAAAAGAGAAAAGAAAATAATGCTGAAGTTGCACATGTCACTACTGTTTATATCCCATTGTGCTGATGTTAGCAAGTAATTAATATTGATGTGTTATTTGGATCAGGGTAACTCTGTATTCATTAAAGGAAAATGGGCAAATCATCTCTGAAGAGTGGTTAACAGGCTGCATCATAATCTCCCTAGGAACAGTTCTGTTCTTAACAATTCTGAGTTTTATTTTGAATCAGTATTCACCCAGCAGTGGTCAGACTGAGAAACAGATTGTTATCTCTCACTTTTTCCAAGTTCTCTTCCTTTTCATGTTTTCTCTCTGCTTCCTAAAGCAAAGCCATTATTCACATAGAAATCAGGAGCTAGAAAAGGCTTTGTGATTTTACTGGTGAGGAAACAGATTCAGAGCAAGTGACTTGTCCAGGGTCACACAAGTAGCTAGTAGCAGAGGTCGGACCTGGGTGTCTTGGTTTTACCCCGCCACATAGATGTAAGTCCACCTTCCCACCTTAAGTCTTTTTTTTTTTTTTTTTTTTTTTGCCATTTTCCCAGTTGAGGGCAATGGCAACAAAATGAACAACACATCTGGAAATGGAAGCTCCTAAGTTGCCCTTGGAAAATTGTTGTTGTTGTTGTTGTTGTTTGAGATGGAGTCTCCGCTCTGTCATCCAGGCTGGAGTGCAGTCGTGCCATCTCAGTTCACTGCAACCTCCACTTCCTGCATTCAAGCGATTCTGCTGCCTCAGCCTCACTAGTAGCAGGGATTACAAGCATGCACCACCACACCCGGTTAATTTTTGTATTTTTAGTAGAGATGGAGTTTCACCATGTTGCCCAGGCTGGTCTTGAACTCCTGACCTCAAGTGATCCACTGGCCTCGACCTCCCAAAGTGCTAGGATTACAGACATGAGCCACCATGCCAGGAGGAAAATTGTTGACAGTGAAATGAATCAAAACCCCAACAAATCCTTCCACCTTAGATAAAGCACAGTGATGCTCATTTGAAAACTGAAAGAAGCTCTCCCAAAAGACCTCCTAGTCATTTCCAGGCTTCCTATGAATCTCCCTGACACCCTGAAGATACCCCTCCGTTTTGTCTCTTTTAATTGATGTAAAGTGTTAATGCATCTGAAATTCCTGGTCTTGTTAGCACCATGAGAATCTAGGATAACATACACCTTGCTTTTTCTCTTTTTCTTTCTTCTTTGTGCAGTTCAAATTCAATGCTGCTTGAGGGGATGAAGGAATTCCATGAGCTCTAGGGCCTGGACAAATTCGCCCCTCAATAGCATTGCAATCAGATGGGCAGTCTTCAGCTGGCCTGCTCAGCCTGATTTTACAAAGGCTGGGTTTCCTCAATGAAGAGGGAGGGAGAGATACAGAGTGTCCTAGTGTATGTGGGCTGGATATCCAGTTATAGGGAGTTGTCTGTGTAGGGGGTGTAAGCATAAGGGGATGTGGATATGGAGAGTTTAAGGGGTGTGATATGGGGGTGTGAACTGTATGTTGGGAAGGGAAGAAAAGAAGAAAAGATTAAGAGGATAAAGAAAAAGAGGAAGATTTATAGAATGTGTGTTGGCTAACGAAGCAAGCTTAAGGAGAATACAAGACGGTGTGAAAGTGAGAAAGAGAGGCCGGGCGTGGTGGCTCATGCCTGTAATCCCAGCACTTTGGGAGGCCGAGGTGGGCGGATCACAAGGTCAGGAGATCGAGACCATGGTGAAACCCCGTCTCTACTAAAAATAGAAAAAATTAGCCGGGCGCAGGGGCGGGCGCCTGTAGTCCCAGCTACTCGGGAGGCTGAGGCAGGAGAATGGCGTGAACCCGGGAGGCGGAGCTTGCATTGAGCCGAGATTGCGCCACTGCACTCCAGCCTGGGCGACAGAGCGAGACTCCGTCTCAAAAAAAAAAAAAAAAAAAAAAAAAAAGAAAGTGAGAAAGAGAATATTAGAATGTGTGCGAGGGAAAGAAGGAGGATAAGCACAGGTGGGAGAACGCTTGCTGCGGAGAAGAGTGATTTAGAGCAAATCTCGACTGGGCGTGATGGCTCACACCTGTAATCCCAGCACTTTGGGAGGCTGAGGCGGGAGGATCACCTGAGGTCAGGGGTTTGAGACCAGCCTGGCCAACATGGTGAAACCCTGTTTTTACTAAAAAGTACAAAATTTAGCTGGGCGTGGTGGTGCACGCCTCTATTCCCAGCTACTTGAGAGGCTCCAGCCTGGCGGCAATAATGAAACTCTGTCTCAAAAGAAAAAGAAAAAAATAAAAGAGCAAATCTTCCTTTATCCTGGGCAGCTGCCCACCTGTCCATCAATCAGTCAGTGGGCAAGCAGTGGTGTCAAGGCTGTAGGAATTTCAGATGTATGGAGGTCACCGTCCCAGCACAAGGAGCTTATAAGGAGATGGAGAGATTCAGGAGAAAAATTTAAGAGCCCCAACACAGTGGCGGGGTGGCGGGGAGTGAAAACCAGTAACAGCTGTGGGGAGAAAAATTGCTATATGTTAGTCTTTGGGGGTGAGGAGTAGAGAGGGAAGAGAACTGTAGTCCATTTGAAGTGGACTAGTCCAGTTCTTGCTGAACTCAGGAGTTCCACAAGAGGAAACCCATTAAATAAATTATAATAGTCTGCCCTATAATGTACCACCAGGAATGACATAGATGTCTACTGATTGACTTGGAAATAGATTCACAATTTATTATGAAGCAGGGAAAAAAGGAGATCGTGAAACAGTACCCACAGTATGATGCAATTGTATTTTGAATATCATATATTTAAATATAGGAAAAATCTGGGTGATACACATACATATCTGATATTTATGAAATATTAAAATACATAAAAATATGTAACTACACATACATAAAATAACAGTGGTTATTTGGGGATGGTGGGATCTTTGTTTGTTTGTTTATTTATTTATTTTGAGACAGAGCCTCACTGCTGCCAGGCTGGAGTGCAGTGGTGCAATCTCAGCTCACTGCAACCTCCGCTTTCCACGTTACAAGCAATACTCCTGCCTCAGCCTCCCAAGTAACTGGGATTACAGGTGCCTCCCACCACGCCCAGCTAATTTTTTGTATTTTTAGTAGAGATGGGGTTTCATCATGTTGGTCAGGCTGGTCTCAAACTCCCGATCTCAAGTAAAACACCCACCTTGGCCTCCCAAAGTGCCGGGATTACAGGTGGAAGCCACGTGCCCGGTCTCCCCACAGCTGTTACTGGTTTTCACTTTCCCCTCTGTGTTGGGGCTGTTACGTTTTTCTCCTGAATCTCTCCATCTCCTTATAAGCTCCTTGTGCTGGGACCTCAGTACATCTGAAATTCCTACAGCCTTGACACCACTGGAGATCAAGACCAGCCTAACATGGTGAAACCTGGTCTCTACTAAAATACAAAAAATGAGCCGGGCGTGGTGGCCCACGCCTGTAATCCCAGCTACTCGGGAGGCTAAGACAGAATTGCTTGAACCCAGGAGGCAGAGGTTGCAGTGAGCCAAGATCGCGCCACCGCACTCCAGCCTGGTGACAGAGCAAGACTCAGTCTCAAAAACAACAACAAAAAAATGGCCAGGTGCAGTGGCTCATGCCTGTAATCCCAGCACTTTGGGAGGCTGAGGCGTGCGGATCACGAGGTCAGGAGGTCAAGACCATCCTGGCTAACATGGTGAAACCCCGTCTCTACTGAAAACACAAAAAATTAGCTGGGTGTGGTGGCGCATGCGTGTAATCCCAGCTACTCAGGAGTCTGAGGCAGGAGAATTGCTTGAACCCAGGAGGCAGAGGTTGCAGTGAGCCAAGATTGCCCCACTACACTCCAGCCTGGGCGACAGAGCAAGATTCCATCTCAAAAAATAAAACAAAACAAACAAAACAAATTAGCCAAACGTGGTGGTGTGCATCTGTAGTCCCAGCTACTCTTGAGGCTGAGGTGGAAGGATGGCTTGAGCCCAGGCGTTGGAGGCTGTAGTGAGCCATGATCCAGCTGATCCTTGGGAAGACGCCTCCTCACCCTGTAAAGAGTTGGGCCCACTAGGATGTGCCATTCCCAACCACCCATCCCCCATCCCGGGAGGAGGAGGGGGCGGGAGGAGGAGAAGGAGCAGGGAGAGGAGGAAGTAGTGGGGTTTCCGTCCAGGATACCCCCGTCGTGTCCCCAAGAAGCAGAGCTGAGCCAGGCCTCCAGGAGAACAAGAACAATGCTCTCCTGCACAGATGGACCCTGAAGACGACCTTGCCCTGCTCCATGTGACACCTAGATTGGAAATTCTTGTGGAGAAAACATAGAGAGCATGTTCCTGGCAGCTGACTAATGGGATTCATGGACCCAAATCATTCTTTGAAAGTTTGGATCTGAGGTTTACTCATACTGCTGGGGCCACCTAACAAGTGGTTGCTACTAGCCCCCAAATCTGGCACACCAGAGGGCTGGAATCGGGGGAGACTATGAAAATACTCTTTGGATCTAACACAGATTGCAAAAGGTGGACTTGGACATGGACTGTTCCTGTTCAAGATGATCACAGGCCTTGCTTCTCCATACAGGCGAGTTTTTATAAACCACACATATCGAATAGAAAAATAAGCCCTACTATTTAAAACATAATTGCTGACAGCTGCTTCTGCTCACAAACAGTGATATAATTTCTCACTAGAGAAGATTTTTTTTTTTTTTTTGTTTAGCAAAATTCAATTTAATTAGGTGCTTGGGCAAGAACCCCTCCCTTTGCCCGCCACCCCACCAGGGGGATAGTTGAGAAAGTGACCAGAAAACAGAGCTAAACTCTGATAGGAAATAAATAGAAACTTTTTGGTTCAGAAAAGGGAAGAGCGTTTTAAAAATCAGTGAAATGGAGCCTGGGCATGGTGCCTTATGCCTATAATCCAAGCACTTAGGGAGGCCAAGGTGGGAAGATCGTTTGAGACCAGAAGTTCAAGACCAACCTGGGCAACATAGCAAGACCACGTCTCTACAAAAGTTAAAAAAATTAGCCAGGTGTGTGGTGGTGGGCATCTGTAGTCCCAGCTACTCAAGAGTCTGAGGTGGGAGGATTGCTTGAACCCAGGAGTTGGAGGCTGCAGTGAGCTGTGATCCTACCACTGTTCTCCCACCAGGGCAACAGAGTGAGACTCTATAAAAAAAGAAAAAATTAAAAGTCAGTGACACAGTGGCAGGTGTTGAAGTTATGGAGAAACAGGGCCAGAAATGTTCCCCCATCTGAGATGGCTTAAGGACTACTAACACAGTTTTTACATATTCAGTGGGGTTTTGTGTATGTTTGTTTTTATCAGTTCTGAGACTCCATACCCCTCAATTACCCCATTCTGAAGAGCATTGTTCAAGTGAAAGATTGAAGTACCAATGGTTTAGGAATTGTGCTCTGGGTCAGACTGCCCAGTGAGATCCAGCTGTGCCACTTGGGGGCTCTATCACTTTGAATAGTGAGTTCTCTGACTTCTGGAAGCTTCAGTTCCTTTACCTGGAAAATGAGAATAGTGTTTGTGAAAATGAAATGAGATCAGCTGTATAAGGTACTTAGTACAGTGCTTGACTCATAGTAACTGCTTAGTAAATGTCAGTGGGGATGAAGGTGAAGAAGAAATGATGATGATAATAACAATAATGAAATAGCTACAGCTGTGTTCTATAGTTTCATCAGCTAGTATTTAATAACAACTGGAGAAACCATAGAAAAGAAGAGCTAGCTGAACACTGGACTTGGATGAATTAGTGCAGTGGTTCTCAAAGTGAAGCCCCTGGACCAGCAGCATCAGCATCACCTGAGAGCTGGTTAGAAATGCAGGTTCTGGGAGTTTGAGACCAGCCTGGGAACATGGTGAAACTCCATCTCTACTAAAAATACAAAAATTAACCAGATGTGGTAGTGCATGCCTGTGGTCCCAGCTACTTGGGAGGCTGAGGCAGGAGGATTACTTGAGATCATGCCACTGCACTTCAACCTTGGTGATAGTGTAAGACCATGTCCAAAAAAAAAAAAAAAAAAAAAAAAAAAGGAAATGCAGATTCTAAGCCCGAACCCAGATCCACTGAGTCGGAAACTCTGAGTGTGGGTTCAGTAATTGGTATTCTGCTCACAAACAGTGATGTAATTTCTCACTAGGGAAGATTTGTTCTCACTAGAGAACAAGCTTTCCAGGTATTTCTGATGCACACGTAAATTTTGAGAACCACTAAATTAATGAATGCTGTTTTAATGCCTTGCAAAGAAGGGGCCTCACTGTCTGTGGGTTCATTTTTTTTTTCATACTTGTTCAAATGTGAATAGTACAATCATTGCAATTTCATTGCATGTGGTTATAATTCAATATGTGGCGGTAGTGGTACATTTTATTCAGGTAAACAAAAATAGTACTTTAGTTTTCTAAAACTGATTTCGTCTTCCTCTGGAGTCCCCGGGGAAAGTCTCAGTTTACTTCATCCATTCAAAGTTCAAACTTCTATGGGGCTGTTTTTCCTCCTCCTACACCTCTATCCTAAGAAGGCATTTGTGCGCAAGGAAGAGCTGAGGTAGCCTCATGGCGGCAGGGGAGAGGTCTTTGCACATGCTCAGTGGCCTCCCACATTGAGTACTGCTCACCCCACTAGGTTCACAGACCTGGCTCTGTTCTGAGGCTCTGGTCTCTGGCTGCTCTCACGTGGTCTCTTGGTGCCCTGGGCTGGTACCTGCTGCTGAAGCTGTGGTCCCTGTCACAGCTTTCCCCACTGCAGCCTTCTCATCTCAACCCCACTGCCCAGACCTTCTTGGAGTCTAGTGACTTGGACAGCAGATGAGAGCCAAGAATGCTTCAAGCCAGGAAGGAAGAAAGAGGAGGAATGCCTTTTGTAAGAAAGAACAAAACACCAATTTATCCCATAGCCTTTCACTGTACTTTCTTCCCTCCCTGTCTCCTTTCTTTTCTTTTTTCTTTAATGAAAAGCTAAAAGAGAAGACATATGTCTTGGAAATTGAGATTTAATGAAAACAGGGAACACTTTGGGAGGTCCTGGTTGCTATAATTGCTTAAATATTCAATGGAAGATTCTTCCCAAGAACTCAAGGTCTAGGTTATAGGACAAGACACATCAGGAATTAAATTTCTTTTTACTTTAGATAGAATAAAAATTAAAAGTCTCAGTAAATTTGGGTTTAACATAAAACCAGACCTTTTCTAATTATTGCAGGCCACAGTCTCTTTCTCTTCACTTCCTTCTAGAATATATACTATATTGAAAATGTCCACTTATTTAGCACTCTCATAGGCAGTGAAGGGTTATTCTTTAGTATTCATTTGTCGTAGTCTTGCTTGTGCTCCACCTCAGTTGTAAGTCGCTCAAGGACAAAGATTATAACATTCATAGTTGATAAGGACTTGGGAAGCTCCTGTGCAGCAGGTGTATTAGGTAGGATGGACTAGGTTATGCTACAGTCACAAATGACCTCAACATCCCTATGGCTTAACATAACAAATGTTCTTTTCTTTGCCTGCTAATTCTACATGTCCATTGGAGTCGCCAGGCAGCCTCTGCCCCACATAGACTCTCAGGATCCAGATAAACAGAGACTCCAATAGGACTTGTGCTCCACACTCTCCCCCAGTAGAGCAAGGGGCATGTGGCCAATTGTACACTGTCTCTTAAAACTTCTGCTCAGAAGTGACACGTCGTTTCTGTTCACATTTCATGGGCCAAAGCAAGTCACATAGTCATACCTAACTTTAAATTGGAAAGGTATAATTCCATCATGTACCCAGAAGGAGAGCCAAAAATATTGGGGGAACAGTACTAATCATTACACCAGGCACTGTGTTGAGCATTCGATCCACATCTTTGCCTTTACAACTCCATGAGGGAGGAACTAGATTAGTCTCATTTTTTTTTAATAGTATGGGAAACCAAGGTCACACATTTTGTAAATGGTAGAACAGGACGGGAGACTAGATCCGTTTGGTTCCAGTATCTGCACTCAAACCAAAAGACTATACTGCTCTTCGAGAACAGTGAGTTTTCTTTCATTGAGTTCACAGACTATGGAGGCACAGTGTTTAAATGTTTTATATGCTTTGTCTCATTTAATCCTCACAGCAACATGGTGAGCTGGATCCAATTATTAGCCCCTGCTAAGGGGATCCAAAGCTTAGCAAAGTTATGATCTCACAAGGAAACCTGGCCCTTATCTAACTCCAATGACTATTACCTTAATCTACATTATACGGCAGTGTTTCTCAGAGTGAATGTTCTTCATGAGAAGACTTTGGGGTACGCATTCAAATGCCAGTTCCTGGAGCCTATACTGAATCAGCTTTCTGGGGAGGGTTAGGAATGACAGCTGTGATGCTCACTAGAGTTTGATATTTATGATCCCGTTGTCAGTTTCAGCCCTGGTGGTCCCACTGCCCTAGCATAACCCCCTGCTCCTGGTGGCCACTCAGCAAATCAAAAACAAACAAAACCTCAGCCCATACCAGACCAGAAAAAGGTGATTATTTCTTCGCCATTCTGCCAACATTGACAGGAAAAGGTAAAGAAGTTAATACATTCAGCATCAGATTCCTGGACAAAAATCCCTGCCATCAACAGTTTTTAAAGACTTAAGGCAGTGAGGGTGGAGGAAAAATCAAAATTATTTCTCGCTGAAATTAACTCCACATTTAAGTCATAATTACAGAACTCGCTAGTGACCTGAAGCAAAATCCAAAGATGTTAAGATTCTGTGAGTGTAGACGGCAAGGCTCCCTCTCCCTCCATAGCCTGCATGAAGGCAGCAGGACCCTGATGCTCTGAACACACAGAGGGCAGATCTGCTGTGTACAGCTGTGTAGGCCGAGTGGTTCAACCTCACAGTGGGGACACCATTCCCACAGCCCACAATATACCTGCATGAGGAGAGGACACAGATGTGAGGCAAGGGGCCTGGTTTCTGAACCAGTCTTAAGTATATACCTTTCCAGATGTTGTGGCTTGGTTGCATCTTAACCTTTCTGAACCTTTAAAATGCCATTATTTTGCAAGATGCATTACATGGGGATTTTACTGATTATCACAGTTAATAAATACTTTATATGCCCCAGGTCCTATTCTAAGTGCCTTAAATCATCTAAATTTCACAATAACCCTGTAAGGTAGGTACTAGTTTTATCCTCATTTTACAGAAGAGGAAATAGGCACAGAGAGGTTAAGTGACTTGTGCAAGGCCACCCAGCATATATTGTAGGGATAGGGTGTAAGCACAGGCAGTCTAGGTATCTAGCTCAATTATTTTTCTTTTTTTTTTTCTTTTTTTGTCATTATATGCTATTGACTCTATTCTATGGGACCTGAAGGCGGCAGCTATAAAAATGGAACATCTGGAATGAACTAGTTCAACTTACCCAGGGCTGGCCGGATCACACCCAGCAGAGGTGCTCAGTTCTGGGAGCTCTGCTTTAAAAGGGGTGTAGACAAATTGGAGCCTATCTAGAGGAAGCTGGTTAGTTAGGAAGGGGGCTGGAGCCTTGTCATCCGTAATCCTCATGCTTATCAAATGCCTGACAGAAGTGCTTTACCTGCCTAGCTTGTTTCATTTAAGCCTTTATAACATCCTCATGGAGTAAATCCTAAAATTATTGCCATTTGATAAAGAAGCTGAGGCATGGAGCAGTTAAATGATCTGCCTCCATACAGCTAATAAGCATCAGGACCAGGGTGCAAACCCTGCAGTGTAAATCCAGTCTACTTTAAACCAGCGTTTCGCACACATCACTGAGGGGTTCTGTTAGAACGTAGACTCCGATTCAGTAGATCCAGGGTGGGGCCGAGACTCTATACTTCTTACAGCTCCTAGGTGATGCTGCAGAACCACAGACCACACTGAGCACTGAGACTTCCAGTCACTCTGCTTCACTACCCATAATATGAGCAGTGATGGGAGGAACCAAGGGTTTTCACCTCAAGGCAGCTCAGTAGGGTGGAGTTGAAGAACGTCATGGCTGTCCTCAAATATTTAAAGGGCCTCCATGTAGAAAGCAAATCAGACTTGACTTATAGAACCCCCAGGGACAGAATGACATGGATATATCTTTCTTTCCAGCCCCGACCTTTCCCTTGAGCTTCAGACTTCTATATCTAACTGCCTGCAGGACTAGCCCACTTGGCGTGTCCATCAGCAGCGCAAACTCCACATGTGCAGAAGCACCCATTGCCTTTCCCCCTATTTTCCATCTCACAGAAGCTGGAACCATCCTAGATCACACTTGGTCACCCCTACATCCAATCAGTCATGAAGACCTGTCCGCTTGACCTCTTATTTCTGGGCGCATCTTCTTTCTTTGTCTCTCTTGTGTTAGTTCAATCTTTTAGAATTTTTTTTAACCTGGATTACTATTACAATTTTCACACCAGACTGCAATCTCATTTCTTTCTCCACACTTTGACGGCCAGAATGATCTTTCTGAGGACCACAGCATCACAGAGCTCCTTGGTTCCATGCCCAGTCATGGCTCTCACTGTCTTCAGGGTAAAACCCACGCTCCTTAGAATGGCCACGCCTCCCCGGAGCTTGGTCTCTGTGGGTTTTCCTATATTCATTTCCTTTCCATCTTGCACACTAAGCTCAGTAATACCCAAGCATTTAGTGTTTTCCTCAACACCTTCCTTAGTTTCCTGCCTCTGGGCCTCAGCCAGGCTGGGCCACCTGCTGGGAAGATGTTTGCCTGCCTTTCTCACCCACAACTCATGGAGGGATTTCTCCTCTCAGAAGCCCTTACTGCCCCTCCTCTGGGTTCCCAAGGATGTACATTTTAACATAGCCTAACTACAGTATATTTAATGTATTAAACACTAATGTGCTAAATATGTTTGTCTCTCTCTTTTGAAAACATGTATCAACCAGCTGTTTGTTGTTGTTGTTGTTTGTTTTACAGAAAGTCTCACTCTGTCACCCAGGCTGGAGTGCAGTGGCACGATCTCGGCTCACTTTAACCTCAGCCTCCCGGGTTCAAGCGATTCTTGTGCCTCAGCCTCCCGAGTAGCACAGATGTGCACCACCACATCTGGCTACCAACCAGCTGTCTTATTCAAAGGTGTGTCCCCACCATCTTATTACACAAATATTTGTTAATGTAAAATTGCTAATTTAAAAAGAAGCTTAGGCTTATCTCTGACTCCCCTTTCATTTTCACATGCACATCTAATCCAACACGTGCTGCCGGTTCTGCCTTTAAAATATATCCAGAATCCAACCACTTCTCACCCATTTACCCATTTTCTGCCTGGACAACAACTGCGGGTCTCCCTACCCGCTCTGTTCCCCACCCTCCTTCTGTTCTCACACAGCAGCCAGCGTGATGCTTTGAAAACATCAATCGGCTCCTGTCACCCCAGTGCGCAAAACACTCCAGTGGTTCTCCATCACGCTTGGAATAAAATCTGAAGTTCTTAACATGGCCCTCTAGGGGGCGTCAAGGATGGAGTCCGGAAGCTGGCAAATCCGAGAAAGAGTGTGAAGGCCATGATGGCTGGAGAATGGTGGAGACGGGTGAGAAAGGAAGGGAAATGAAGTCAGGGAAGAATGAAAAAGACGCCCCTCTATCCAAAATGTTCTTTTCCCCAGATATTCACAAGGTGCCCTCTCTTGCTCAGTCAGATCTCTACTCAAAGTCACCTCCCTAGGGTGGCATTCCCTGACCACACATGTTAAAATCATGCTCTTATCAATCCTCTTGCTGTAGCCAGATGCAGTGAGGCATGGCTGTAGTCCCAGCTGCTCAGGAGGCTGAAGCAGGAGGATTGCTTGATCCCAGGAATTCAAAGCTGTAGTGTGCGATGATCATGCTTGTGAATAGCCACTGCACTTCAGCCTGGGCAACATAATGTGACTAATCTCTATTAAAAAAAAAGTGAAAAGTAAAAAAAAAATTAAATCATCTCACCTTGTTTTCTTCATAGTAGTTAGTACTATGTCTTTAAATTATATAGTTTTTAAAATATTGTGTATCTTCCCTTTTGGAATTTAAGCTCCTTGGGCATAAGCACTTGATCTATCTTGTTCTCGGTTGTATCCAGGGCCTAGAACAATGGCTCATAGTAGGCATTCGATGAAGACTTCATGAATCTTTCATGAGCAAGACCAGTGAGTGGAAGCTCCAGGGAGACACTTTTCAGTTCATTAGGAGGAAAGACTTTCTGTCAGCGAAGCCTGAAGATGGAAAGAACTGGCTCTGGATGGGATAAATCCCCTGTTATGGAGAGGTTTAATTCACAGAAAGGCTGGACAACCATCTCATGGGTGTGCATATGGGTTTAGAGCAGCTGGGGGCTGGGCCAGATAGGCTATGGTTCCCCTTAAGGCTTCAGCTGTATTCATTTTCATACACCTGCCTGTGATCCTCAGAAATCCCTGGTGGGAAGCCTTGAGCTTGGCTGAAGGAGCCTGGATACCAATAAAAGTCACAGTTAAGTGTTTTTCAATACAAAATGTATTTTTTCAGTTTTTCAAGGAAATAGTTGATCATTCAAAAAAATTTGGAAAGGAGAAGGAAGAAATGCACACATGCACACACACACACAATCCTATCAGAGACTCACTGTTAATATTTTGGGACATATTATTCCTGTCTTTTTAATGGATCTTTCCCATTTTATATTGCTGTATTATAGTTGTATGTTAATTATTTATTGTTGCATAACAAATCACACCAAAATTTGGTGCCTGAAAGTGGCAATACACACATCTCTTACCTGTGGGTCATCAATTCAGAAGCAGCCAGTTGGGACCCCTGGCTCCAGCTAGTTTCTGTAGCTGTGGTTAGGCTGGGGCTGTGGCCAGCTCTGGGTTCCTCTCAAAGGCTTCTGCATTCACAAGTCTGGTGCCTGGGTTTGGGTATTCCTAGGGCATCTTTCTCTCTCTGTGTAGTCTGGCCATGTGATCTTTCAGCATGGGCTTCAAGGGGGACATGATGGGCTCTACATGGTGGCTCAGGACTCCAAAGCTATCTTAAGATAAAGAGCCAGGCAGGAGTCTTTTATGAACTCGCCTTGGAAGTCAGTAGCAAGGGTGGGAGACAGTCCTTTACTTGGACTCACTTCACTGACTTTACTGCTGTCAATTTCACCTAGCTTAACACATATGAATTGAGTGGCCATTAAGGGCAGGGTACCATGCCATGTGCTGGAGATTTAAAGATGAATAAGACATGCTTCCTCACTTCAATTTATTTTTAATTTGGGGGGTGCACCCACAAGCCATTGTTTCCTTTAGGTTGCACACTGATTACTTCAGTAATTTATATAACATATATTGGGCACTTCAAACCCTGGTTCTACCACTTCCTAACAGGTTTAAATGAATTAACCCATGTAAAACTCAGCCCAGTACCTGGCTTATGGTAAGGGCTCAATGAGTGTCAGCTTTACTGGTTAACTGCCTGTTTGCCCTCAGATCTGTCCTGGACCTTCCCTTGCTCTGCTCTGTATTTCAGGAAACTACATTCCCTGGGCTCCCTGTAACTCTCAGGAAGGGTCAGCCATTTGGAGGAAGACCAGTGGAAGACCAGAAGACAGAATTTGGATAGAGGCAGAATATTCTCCCCCTTCTCTCTGCATCCTGTGGCATCTCCTCCATGGCTCCAGCTCAGATCCTGATGTGGTTTCAGCTCCCACAGGGCAGCTTCCTGTTTTCCTCCAGCCCTAGGAACTGTGTCCCACTACTTCTAATCTCAAAGCTGCCTTATGAGCATCAGTTTGCTTTCTCATCTCTATTGTCTCTTGAATCAGTTATTTCCTGTATTAAATTTCCCTGGATTGAAACACCTAAAGTGGTTCATATTTCCTGTTGAAAGAGTTAGCTTCAGGCTGGGCACGCCTATAATCCCAGCACTTTGGGAGGCCAAGGCAGGTGGATCACTTGAGCTCAGAAGTTCGAGACTAGCCTGGGCAACAAAGTGAGACCCCCCCCATCTGTATAAAAAATAAAAAATTAGCCAGGAATAGTGGTGAATTCCTGTAGTCCCAGCTACTCAGGAGGCTGAGGTGAGAGGATTGCTTGAGGCCAGGAAGTTGAGGCTGCAGTAATCTGTGATCACACCACTGCACTTCAGCCTGGGCAACAGAGATAGACCTTGTCCCCCTCAAAACAATTAGCTGCTAATATTAGTATTAGTATCTCATTGAACTGTATAACAGCTCTATCAGGTGGGTGCCCTTATTATTGTCCTTTTGTAGATGGGGAAACTGAGCAGAGGAAGATTAAGTAACTTGTCTCAAATCACAAAGTGGTGGAGCCAGAATATGAACCCAAATCTGTCTTCAGTCTAGTTCCTGATGTGCACAATCAGGTAAAATAGCTATCTACTTACTTGCTGAGCTTTTAGAAGCCTCTTTTTACTCTTTAAGGCACTACCAAAGTTGGGGAGGGGTGTCTCTTGATATCCAGCGGTTTTCTCTTTCTGGGAGTCTGTCCAGGACATTTTCTCATAAAGCTCTTGTGAAAACTCATGAATGAATAAAATACATGTGGTTCATTTCTGCGTTGCTCTGTTTTGGTGATTTATTGATAATTTAGAGGCTTTACTGTCTAATGTATGGGCAGATCATGGGTAGTTGATTAAGAGCGGGGCTAGTGGTCATGTCTATAAAACGCTGAGTATGGGCCCTGGGAAGAAAGAAATGCAACCTCACGTGATAAGATTGTTTCGCTGGTGTAGCTAGAGTCAATTGCTGATACCTTTTTCTACAAAGCCATCCATAAGAGTCCAAGGAATGCCCGTGTCATTCAAAAGGTACTCAAAATTGAGAACAGCTGCCTTTGAGTGGGACAAAACATGAAGGAAAGCTTTACAAAGTGGAAAATTACTATGGTTCCCCTGAGGCTGGTGTGAGGAATGAAACATCAGATTAATCTCACACACAAAGTAAGAAGTATATTAACAATTACTGTCATTCCAGAAAGATATTAAACATGAGCACTGATGAAAGATTACATTGGTTCAGAGAACTGGGGCCTTTCCTCACAACAGAGATCATTATTATTGGCAAGAAGATACTTTACCCTTTTAATCTCAAATCCACTCTCAGGTTTTGCCAGTTAGGCAAGGACTAAATTTGAGGTGAGCTCCCTTTCCGCGCTACCTACAGAGGGGTCCATATGGCGTTGTTCTGAATTTCCATCCTAACTTAAAGGGAAACTTTCACAATGTCTGGAGCCCTTGATGTCCTGCAAATTAAAAGGAGGAGGATGTCCTTAAGTTCCTTGCAGCAGGAACCCACTTAAGTGGCACCAATCTTGACTTCCACATGGAACAGTACATCTATAAAAGGAAAAGTGATGGCATCTACATCATAAATCTGAAGAGGACCTGGGAGAAGCTTCTGCTGGCAGCTCGTGCCATTGTTGCCATTGAAAACCCTGCTGATGTCAGTGTTATACCCTTCAGGAATACTGGCCAGAGGGCTGTTCTGAAGTTTGCTGCTGCCACTGGAGCCACTCCAATTGCTGGCCGCTTCACTCCTGGAACCTTCACTAACCAGATCCAGGCAGCCTTACCGGGAGCCACGGCTTCTTGTGGTTACTGACCCCAGGGCTGACCACCAGCCTCTCACGGAGGCATCTTATGTTAACCTACCTACCATTGCTCTGTGTAACACAGATTCTCCTCTGCACTATGTGGACATTGCCATCCCATGCAACAACAAACTCAGTGGGCTTGATGTGGTGGATGCTGGCTCGGGAAGTTCTGCGCATCCGTGGCACCATTTCCCATGAACACCCGTGGGAGGTCATGCCTGATCTCTACTTCTACAGAGATCCTGAAGAGATTGAAAAAGAAGAGCAGGCTGCTGCTGAAAAGGTGACGACCAAGGAGGAATTTCAGGGTGAATGGACTGCTCCAGCTCCTGAGTTCACTGCTACTCAGCCTGAGGTTGCAGACTGGTCTGAAGGTGTGCAGGTGTCCTCTGCATCTATCCAGCAGTTCCCTACTGAAGACTGGAGTGCTCAGCCTGCCACGGAAGACTGGTCTGCAGCTCCCACTGCTCAGGCCACTGAATGGGTAGAAGCAACCACTGAATGGTCTTAAGCTGTTCTTGCATGGGCTCTTAAGCAACATGGAAAAATGGTTGATGAAAAATAAACATCAGTTTCTAAAAAAAAAAAAAAAAAAAATTTTGAGGTGAGCTAATCATTGAGGACTTCCCTGGAGCCTGGGTAACCTTGGCAAGTCTGGTTGAGCTGGAAATGTAACAGGCTTACTACTTTTTGCTTTTGTGTGATTGCATCTTCCTATCCTCCAGCTGTGAAAATCATCTCTGTCCAGCACCTCGGGTTATTTGAAGATTGGTTACATCCTCCCCACTTTGGTATTTCTACTGTAAACAATACTGGAATGAGGTCTTTAATGAGGACTTTTGAAATGGGATCCAGTTTCAATGGGATGCCTGAGAGTGTGAGGGGAAAGATACCACATCCCCTGCACCTTATACCTCTGTCCCCTGCCCCAGGAAACAAGTCTTTTCCTGTTTCTCCATTCAAAGCATCCTCCTTCCACAGTTAGCATTGAAGCTGATAGGGCTCAAAGCCACATCTAGGCAATAAGGTTAGACAAACCATTCTTCAGCTTTAACTCCTTAGCATTTCCCCCCCGACTCATTTCCTGATTCATGAGTGCAAGACACCGTAAGCAATTAATTTTCATTTTATTCAGAGACAGCTCACCTGATAGGTCTGATGAATCCTTTTTCTGTGGGAATTCCCAAGGACCAAAGCAAAACCAGTTCAAACCCAAGATGAGTCTCGTTAAATCCCAAGCTCACCAAGCTCGAATCATGAGACCGGGCGTGGCTTGCAAGCCCATGCTTGAACGAGGTATTAGAGGCAGGCACACGGTGCTGACCTTTCAGATTCGCTGCCTCCTTATCGATAATGCAAACAGCAGCCCTCAGAGTTTAGAGCGGGCACAAAGCAGAAAAATCCTAGAGATCAGGATACATCCTTACTGTGGTTCCAGAGAATACATATGGAGAAGGGGCCAGCATGGAATCCAGAGAGCAGGTGGCAGCCAGGCCCTCGCCTTGGGCCCTTGGTGCCCAGGCCAACCCTGACACTGGCTAAAGGATAATGACTGAAGAACAAAAAGAAATGGTTTAGCTGGGTGGTTGTCCACGCACCCAGCTAAAGCTCAATTATTGGCCTGTTTGCACATTTTACAGTATCTGTAATTTTACAGTAACTGATATGATAAAAACCATATCAGTTTTTAGAATGTGGCAAAGAACTTTTCCAACTTTTGATCAGCAAACTCAGAAGAGAAGGGTCTCCAGGCTTCCTGTCTCATCACCCTCAGCAAGCAGAGTTCCTGAGCCAATGCAGGGACAAGACTTTGCTCTACCTGTCAGCAATTATTAATAACTGCAACTCCTCCATGCAAGCAATTGATTCAGAATGAACTAGAATTTTCTAGTCTTAACTCCAAACACCCAGGAAATGGAGTCCAGCTGGCTCAGTCTGAGTCACATACTCACAATTGGCCCAATCATCTTTGGGTAAGGTGACTTGGGCCTCATAGAACATACATGGCTGCCTGGGGCCAATCCCTGGGTGAGGGGACAGAGTAGGGTCCTTGTAAGCTGCCAGAACCTATAAGTAGTGTGTCTTATAGTTGTCTTGCAGAGAAAGAAGACCTGGGCAGTGATTCCTATTTTTCCTCAAATCGAATGTCCCTATTACACTACGCACTCCTTCTTTAAATTCTCCACTTTCTGGCTTAATTGTGCTTTCAGAATTTGGGACATGTACTGTTAGATAGACACAATGCTAAGGATCCCAGATTCTAGTTTTTGAATTTTGCAACATGGCGGCACATTTTTCTGTAACTGTCTCTAGGCTCGGCATTAGCTAGATCCACCAAGATGATGGCCAAGTTAGATGAATCACCAGACTGTAACGCATAGTTACCAAGATATGCCAGGCATTTTCAACCTTTCATCCTTTATTCTTGTTGTCTTCTCAGCCTGGAATAGCCTTAAATAATCCAGCTACTGAAATGCTGTTCATTATTCTTAAGGCACAGTTCATATGCCAATTCGTCCCTGAAGTCTCCCTTAATCCTTCCAAGTTTTGAGTTGCCAGATTTAGCAAATGAAATAAAGAATACCCAGTTAAATTTGAATTTCAGATGCACAATGAATAATCTTTTCTATAAGTATGTCCTAAATATTTCATAGAGCATACTTATACTGAAAAATTACCTGTTACTTATAAAATTTAACTGGATGTCCCACATTTTAATCTGGTAATCCTACCCTAGTTGGGTTTAGGTATAACCTCTTCTTGCTCCTGACGTTTTGCCTGCACTTCATTTTTCACATTTATTTTATTTAGCCGTGGAGTAGTGGGTTGTTTCTATTTTCTCCTTTCTCACTAAATTGTAAGATACCTGAATGCAGAATTGTTCCTTATTTATCTTTATATTTCTATCTTATCTTTTTATCTCCTCCACATCATCTAGGAGAATGTCCTATACACACTAGGAATTAATAACTATTCTAGTTAGTGAATGAAAATTTCATTAAACCTAAGCCTTTGGCTGTCACATATATGAGATGTATGTTTGCAGCCGAAGTCCAAACTCTACTCCCAAATAATAGTAATCCATGCCTTTTATTTGAACAGTTAAATGCCAGCCACTGTACTAAGGGCTTTATATCCAATCTAAAAAAGTAAACCATACTACTATCTTATGAGTAGATAGGATAACCCCATTTCACAGATGAAAACAGATGAGGATTCAGAGGTTGTGATAATATTCCCAAAGTCACAAAGCTAAGAATTGTCAGGGTCAGGATTCGAACTTTAGATATGCCTATCTCCAAAGCTAGTAAGTTAACCTTATCTACTCTCACACCAAAGAAAGACTGGGTGGGTCTCTGTTTTTGCTAGAATATTGGTTCAGCTGGTTTTATTTTTTATAGTGACCAAAATTTTAGTGGTATCAATGGATAGAAGTTCATTTGTCTCTTATGTACTAACATAAATCAGAGTTGACAGTCCAGCAGGGGAGGCGGGTCTGCTCCTCAGTGTCTCTCAGACACCTGGGTCCTTCTATCTTGCAGTTTCACAATCTCCATGGCTGCTGCCCTTCCTGCAGGATCGATGCAGTTCACCCCATCTACATTCCAATCTGTGGGCTTGGAAAAGTAGAAAATGAAAGGCAAGCAACTTCCTTTTAGGAATATGGTCCTGCCTTTGTTCACACCTCCCTTCCACTCACATCCATTGGCCCCAAGATAGGCACAGAGCCACACCTCACTGCATGGAAAGTGGAAAGTGTAGTCTTCAGGTGGTTGTCCTTACACCTAGCTAAAGCTTAAGGGTCCCTTACTTAAAGGAAGAAGGAGAGAATGGGTATTGGGTGCGTCCAGCAAGCTCTGTGACAGTCATCAGAGTAAAGGAGGCAGGGCAGATGTTATAAGTGGGAGAAGATAAATTCAGGGAGCAGAGGAGTCAGGGAGGTGAGAGCATGGAGACAGCAAGAGGACAGTGGTAGACACATGGCTGAGTTATGGGCTGTGCTAGATCTCCCTGTCCCCAGAGGTCTGCTGTGAAGGTGGGTGCAGTGGGCATCTGCCATCCTTTCCGGTCACCCGATACCCTGACCACACTTCCTATGTCGGAGAGAGTTCTCACTAAATTAACCAATTCCCCCCTTAATAAATGAACTTGCCCATCCCCACCTAGATAGAAGCCAGAAACTTGATTTTTGAGCCTCCTTGGTAGCCAGGACACAGTCAAGAGGCCGTATCTGCTCTAGATAACGAACTAGAAACCAGTGAACCAGAAAAGCAGCTGCTGGGTAGAATCCATTCTAATGAAAATGTTGGCAAACACCTCCATTTATAAGAGGCAGTAGGAACAGAGGTTCCAGTGGTAGCAGGGCTCAGTGTTGGTGGTGTAAACTGAAGAAGCTATGCCCAAGAGTGGCATCTGTAGGGTTATGGTAGATTGAATAACTGTCTCCACTCTTCATTTTCTCCCTGTAATAGAATCGAAGCTTTTAACCATGTGACTCTGTAGTGCCTCCTGTGGCAGAAAACAGAGTCTACATTCTGGACCGTTGACTGAGGGCTCGGTTGTGTGACTTGTTTTGAGCCATGGACAGTAGACAAAAGGGACAGCATCTCAGAGAGGCCTTAAGAAGCATGGTGAGTTTCCATCAGCCCACTTGAGTCTCCTTCCTCACCATGAGAAGACTATGTTCCATATAACCATTGCTCCTTCCATCTGGGTCTTAGAAGGAAGAAACCTGAAACAGACCTGAAACTGACCTGAACTCTAAACCAAACTCCAGTTTGCTCAGCTGAGCCCAGCAGAGATTAGCCAAGCCACAACAGATCCATGAACAGAGAATAAAATGCTCGTTGTTGAGATTGGAGAATAATTTGCTATGTGGCACTACTGCCAAAGAAACCTGACTAATACCATTTCCTACTGGCATGTTTCTGAGGTGTATTTGGGCAGGGCTGATGTTCAGCGAGTATGTTCCGGAACAGTTGCAGAGGTTATCTACCACCTTCCACTCCTCTGATTACTTGGAGCCTGTGTTGTGAAGTTGTCAAATATTTGACAGTTGTCCTTAGGTTTGGTTGTTTCTGGCAATGTGGCTACCATATCTGATTCTCTAGCCTTTCTGGAGATTCTGTGATATGCCTGATATCCTTGAATATATTAACTTTCTGCATATATTAGGGGTAACTCATGTTTTGGTTTGCAACTTGAAACCCTGGCTAAGAGAGGGTCACCAGGGATGGGAGAGTATCAAAATCAAGGCCACATAAGGTATCTCTCACCTCCCTCAGTGATCACAGGACATTTCCAATTTGCTTCATGGAAGCATTTCAGCATTTGCTAGCTTTGGACTTTGGGTAAAGTGTCAACAACCTAAGAACTCTGATTCTAGATTTTACAGATTTGGCACTGGTACTTAAGATTCTTCTCCTTGGTACTGCTGGGGTAGATTGTTTTTTCTTTCAGGCCACTGGAAAGAAGACTTGGCTGTGACCCAAGAGACCTGGGCTCCAATCCCAACTGTGCCAGCAAGCTGCAAGACCTTGAGAAAGGGTGTTCCTTTTTTGGGTCTTAGTTTTCCTGTATCCAGAATCCCAAGACAATAACATCTGCTTTCCTTTTTATGATGGTGGCCAGGAAAAAAAAGAAATCATGCGAACATGTCATGGAAAGTCACAAGACCTAAGTAAATGCAAAGTGTATGGTGTGCATCTGCGTTGAATATGTAGGATGGTGTTAAGTATGTACATATGTATACATAAGCACACATGCAGTCAAGAAGGAAATGTGCAAACTTTTTTTTGTAGTTTTTCTCGGGGCTATGAGGTTACAGTTGATTTAAATATTCTTAAATGCCCCTGCATTTTCGACATCTTTTATAATGATCATGCATTACTTATTTAATAAAATGACTATTTTTAAAAGAATAGAGATGTAATAATGTGCTATGTTAATGTAGGATATTTATTATAAGAAATTATCTTGAAAGTATGACTCTTATCAAGTAGAAGTAAATATGAGGACAGGCAGGGAAAATGGAGAGATGAAATGGGAGGAAATGGTAGGAAGGAGGTACCCCCTTGTAGTCAGGGCACTAGACCCTTATAGAAAGAAAGATGAGGAGAGGAGTATGGCAGAGGGATCACCTTTCTACACCCAAGGAACCCCTCTGTAATGTGGCACTTTGAGTCATGGAATCATTCATCACTCGGTAAGGCCATGCCCACCAAATGCACGGGAAGTTGAGAAGAAACCTGACCTCCCCAGCATTAGCCTATAAGGTTATGTTGTTGCTTTCTCCCAGCACCAGGGTAATAAAAGATCTGGTTACATAGATCCTCAGGAAATCCTCAGGAAATAATCTGAGCATATGAGCCTGGTGAAAAGGGGCCAAGAATTTTCTCTGGGTCCTAGGTTTTTTGAGACGCCTGCAGCAACTGTCTTCCAAAAAGATTTTCCCACTGTAAATACAATGATTAAGAGGATGAAGGAAACTGAGGCTACAAGCTGAGAGTAAGCACAGAAGCCACAGGGTTTGGTTGGGCTGTTTGCCACCTCATCCACATCCTTACTATTTGACCCCAACAAGACTCTGACCCTGTTGAGAGAGAGAGAGACAGAGAGAGACAGAGAGAGAGAGAGAGAGACAGAGAGAGACAGAGACACAGAGAGAAATGCATTCTCCTCTCTTCCCTTAATTCATGCTTCCTAAAAAGTTGCCAGATCCATTCCACAAACCTTTATGGAGCAACTAGTATGTTCCAGTCACAGCACAAAGCTCATGAGTACAAGATAACATCCCAAGATTAGTCTAAAGTGGTACACAGGTTCTCTAAGAAAGGTAGAGTTAATAATGATCATTGCTAATATTTTTGCAGGTTCACTATGTACCAGGCACATGCACTTTCCATGGGTTATCTCATTTAAGCCTCACACCAATACTATGAGGTAAGTGCTATTATTGTCCTTATTTTACAGATGGGAAAACTTCAGCTTGGGGACTTTAATTTGCTGAGGTCACACAGCTTACTAGCGAAGGAGAAAATGTGTGAATCTAATGACCTGGCTCCAAGCTCACCTGCTTAGTTGCTCTGCAGTACAGTGCAGAGGCAGGAAACAGTGGAGGGTAGTCCAGTCAGCCTGGGGAAGATCAGAGAAGGCTTCATGCGGGAGGTGACTATTGAGCTGGGTCTTGAAGCATAAGCAGGAGTTTGCTTGAGGACAAGGAGGCAGGAAGGGTATGACAGTAGGAGAGCAGAATATTCTGAGGCAAGGGGTGGAGAGACAGGTTGGACTCTTGTGGAAATACCACATATTCTATTACAGCTAGAAGGTAGGGGGCCAGCAGGGGTAGGCTATGAAGGGTGAGGAGCCTGTTGAGATCTTGGCTCAGCAACTCCCACACCTGGTGGCTTCCCCTCAGAACCAATCATGGACATGTGGATTTGCCAGCAGGCAGCAGGTGAGCCAGCAGGGGCCTCACAGACCTGATGCTCCCAGCCCAGCTGGGGCTCCTTTCCAAGGAGCTGAGTTGGTTCTTTTCCAGAATATTCCCTGGTGGACCTGAAGGCAGCCTGCCTGAGTGCCAGATACAGCAGCTGGGTTGGAATATGAGAGGAAAAAGTTATGGCCGTAAGAGAGGAGAAGTCTTTTACCTGAAATGCACAGTGGTCAAGACTGCAGGCTTTGCCCAAGAAACATGGATTTGAAGCCCAACTCTTGCATGTACCTACAGCGTGATCTTCAATATGTGACTTACCTGCTCTGTTCCTCAAGTGTGTCTTCTGTAAATTTGAGAACCATCAGAGGTATTTCTTAGGCTATTGGTGAAGGTTAAATGAAGCAATTCATATCCAGGACTTAATGCAATGCCTTGCACAGAGTAAACACTCAGTTAATAGTGATCTGGATTATAAGCAGTCATGGCTTCTCATTCAACATTCATTCAAAAAGATTTATTGAGTGTTTGTTTAATGCCTGGCACTGGATAATGGCCATGAACAAGGAATACAAAGTTCTTGTCCTCCTGGAGTTTATATTTTAGGGAGGGAGACAGACAATAAGCAATTAATATTTGTAATAATTCCAGATAGTGGTGAGTGCTATGCAGATAATAAAAGAGTAAAATGTGTGTGTGTGTGTGTGTGTGCATGCATGTGCACATGTGAGCTTTAGATAAAACCATGAGATGAGGCTGTCACTTGAGGAGGTGACATTTGAGCAGAGATCTGAATCAAAGAAGCTTATCTTATGCAAATATAGAGTAAGAATGATTCAGGCAGAGGACATAACAAATGTAAAGGCCAGGAGGCAAGGAATTGCTTAATATATTCAAGGAATTACCAGAAAGACAATGAGCTGGAAGTAGGAGAGTGATGGGAGATTAGGGAGGGTAATAATGATGACAACAATAACTTCTATTGAGCACTTGTTTAGGGTTAGGTAATTCCCACTCACTCCCTTCACAGGCTCTACAAGGAAGGAGCAATCAAAGTTCCCATTTTACAACTGAGAAATTAAGACCCATCAAAGCAAAGGAGCTTGCCCAAGGTCACATAACCAATATGGGGCTTCAGAGCCAGGACCTGGGACCAGGAAATTGCCCCAGAGCTCATTCATAATCACTGCCCTATTCTACCCTAACCGGAAAGACACTCAACTGTGTGTCCAGCTCTGTGCTTGGCAGAGGGAGGTGCAAGTGTGTGTGCGTGCGTGCGTGCGCGCACACGCATATTTGTGAGTGTGTGTGTGCAAGAACTGGGATCAGGGGAGGAACAGAGTGAGCATTACAGATGTTTCTTTGCTCTTAGTTGTGGAATGAAGACTGACACACAAGAAAGCATGATGATTAATTCAACATGAAATATGATTAAGTGACAAGTTACATGGCCCTGACCCTAGTGCCTTGAGAACTTTCTAGAGAAGAGCAAATTGATGAAGGGACAAAAGGGAAGCAGGAGAGTTTAGTGATTAAAAGTAAGGACACCAGACCTAGACTCTAGTACTCAAATCCCAGCTCTTCCACTTATCAGCAATGTGATTTGGGGAAAATTACTTAAGCCTCTCTGTGCCAGTTGGCTCATCTATAAAATGGGAATGATGACAGTACCTACCTCACAGGTTTGTTGAGGATTAAACAAACAAGTTGATGCACATAGAGCACTTAAAATAGTGCCTAGCAGAAAATAAGGAGTAAACACAGGTTTGCCATGATCAAGATTTATTTTTTGCTATTTTGGTCCTAGATTTTAAAAAATGGCTTCACAGATATGACACGCATGTTCAATAGCCTCTTATTAATATATACATTTATTCCTACTAACCCTCAATGTTGTAATTTCAATATAGGTGATCTCTATAGTGATGATATTAAAGATGATCCCTCCACAGCACCTGACACACTGGTGTTTCGGTTCCTTGAACTTCTTTCCTCTAACGACCTTCTCCTCTACCTTCTCTCAGTCACTCTGTCCCATCACCACACCCTATAACTTCACCCCATCACTAATCTTGATTTCTTGTGTCCACCTGCTAAACACTATGGTCTCAAGTAACCCAACTCCGACAATCTTTTGTCGTAACTGGGACCCCCAGTTGCTCAATCCTACCATGTCGCTATTCATGGCCAACCATTAAAATAACTACCTTGTGAATTGTCTCCAACTCCTTTGTCCCCCTCTGGCTTTGCCATCCTCTCTTGGCAAAACAAAGCCCTGGTTAAATGCAGTCCTACCTATGTAGCTGTGCAGCTGAAAGTGGCTAGAGAAAAATCACACCACTTCCTGCTGGTGTTACTTTAAATTCCTGACCACAGACTTCAATTCATATGGATTTCTCCAGTGAATCCACTCTCTCACTGTGTAGATAAGCTTCTGCTTCTATCTAAAGTCAATCCCTCTTCTCATTTGCCAGATCTTATCCCCTCTTGTCTACCAAAGGGTATCCCCTCAGCAATTCTCTCCTCTCTCTCCTGGAATTTTTCCTCTACAAGATCATTGACAGCAGCATACAAACCTGTTTTTTTTCTTTCTTCTTAATAAGTTTTTATCCAGCCACACTGCATTAGTTATCTATGCTATGTATACCCAAAATTTAGCAGCTCAAGCCCTGATTCAACGTCTCTCACAAGGATGTCAACTAGGGCTGCAGTTATCTCAAGGCTTGATGGGGAGATGATTCACTTCTAAGCGCACGCACGTGCGCGCGCGCGCACACACACACACACACACACACACACACACACACACAGAGCTGTGGGGAGGGCTCAGGTGCTTGGTGGCTATTGGCTAGAAACATTAGTTCCTTGCCACTTGAGCTTCTCCACTGGGCAGTTCACAACCTGGCAGTTTGCTTCCTTCAGAACCAGCAAACCAAGAGAGTACCCAAGACAAGCTTTTTGACAACCTGGCCGATCTCATCACTTCTGTCTCATTCTATTTGTTAGAAGTAAGTCAGGCTAGGAGAAATTGGAACCCTTGTGCACTGCTGCTGGGAATGTAAAATGGTACAGTGGAAAATAGTACTGTGGGTCTTCAAAACATTACCACATATCCCAGCAATTCCACTTCTGAGTATACACACAAAAAAACTGAAAGCAGGAACTCGAACAGATATCTGTATACTCATGTTCATAATAGCATCCACAATAGCCAACAGGTACAAACAACTGAAGTGTTCATTGAAAGATGAATGGATAAACAAAATATAGTATATAGATACACTGGAATATTATTCAGCCATAAAAAGGAATGAAATTCTGACATATGCTACAACATGGATGACCCTTGAAGACATTATACTAAGTGAAATAAACCAGGCACAAAAGGAGAAATATTGTATGATTCTACTTGTAGCCATCTGGAATAAATTCAGAGACAGAAAAAAAGTAGAAGGGTGGTTCCCAGGGGCTGGGGGGAGAAATGGGGAGTTATTGTTTAATAGGAACAGAGTTTCAGCTTGGGAAAATGAAAAAGTTTAAGGGATGCATAGTGGTGATGGTTGCATAACAAGGCAAATGTAGTTAATATAACTGAACTGCACACTTAAAACTTGTTAAAATGGTAAATTTTTTGTTAAGTATATTTTATCATTTTTTTAAAATTATAGCAAAAAAAAATTAGTGAACTTACACTCAAGGGAAAGCATGAATAGCAGGAGGCAGAAATCACTGGGGCATCTTGGAGACACCTACCACACCCATTTGCCCTTACTACCCCATTTTCTTTTTTTTCCTTTTCCTGTTTGAGATAGAGTTTCGTTGTGTCTCCCAGGCTGGAGTGCAGCGGCATGATCTCCACTCACTGCAGCCTCCACCTCCTGGGTTCAAGTGATTCTCTTGCCTCAGTCTCCCAAACAGCTGGGATTACAGGCATTTGCCACCACACTCGGTTAATTTTTGTATTTTTAGTAGAGATGGGGCTTCACCATGTTAACCAGGCTGGTCTCGAACTCCTGACCTCAGGTGATCCACCCATCTCGGCTTCCCAAAGTGCTGGGATTACAGGTGTGAGGCACCACTCCCAGACTCTACCACCCCATTTTCCTAGCCGCAAAACCCCTTGTGGCAGGCAGAATTCTAAGCCCCAGGATTTCTCCCACTTGCCATGTACACACCTTGTATAGTCCCCTCTCCTTGAGTATGGGAGGGGCCAGTGAATAAGATGAAATACTACACTTCTGATTGGGTTACTAATCAGCTAACTTTGAGTTTATCAAAAGGGAGATAATCCTGGGTGGGCCTGACCTAATCAGGTGAGCCCTTTATGAGAAGATGAAGTGTCAGAGATGCTCTCTTTTTGGCCAATACCAAGCAAACTGCTAGTCTGTGAGAGGGTCTGTGAAGGGGGGTACATGGCAAAGGCCTGAGGGTCACCTCTAGGAGCTGAAAGTGACTGCTGGCTGCCAGTCTGCAAAAAAATAACTGCTGCAAGGACCTTAACTGTGCCAACAACTGAGTGGGCTTGGAAGAGAACTCTGAGCCTCAGATGAGAATCCACCCTAGCAGACACATTGATTTCACCTGGTGACACCCCAAGCAGAGGACCTAGCTAACCCCTGTCCAGACTCCCAACCCATGGAAAATGTAGGATGATAACTGCATGTATTTTAAGCCACTAAGTTTGTGCTAACTTGTTACACAGCAATAGAAAACTAATAGACCCCCGCAAAGAGCTGTTTATATTTGCTGTAGTAACCTGTGTCACTCTCTACTCTGGTCAGCCTTTGACCTTACTCTGCCGCTGAACTGCTCTTCTCAAGGTTACCAGTGACCTCCACGTTCCTAAAGCCAATGGTCCATTCTCAGTGCAAAGTCTATCTTACTTGACTAGAATGCAGCATCTGACACAGTTGACATTGCATTCCAGTCTCTCTTCCCCTTGAAAGAATTTCTTCCCTTGGCTTCTCGGATGCCATGCTCTTCTGGTTTCCCTTCTGCCCTTTCAGTCTCCTTTATTGGTTCCTCCTTTTTTATTTGACATAAGGAAGGCCTCAGCCGTTGGTCCTCTTCTCTACCTTTGCTTCTGAAGTGACCTTGTCCTGTCTCATGGCTTTAAAGACCAACTCTATGCCAATGACTCCCAAGTACATATCTCCAGCTTAGAGCTCTCTCTGGTACCCGCTCATATTGCCAACTACCTACACTTGGATGTTCAATAGATACCCTGATCTTCATATCTCCTAAGCTGACTTGTGGGTCTCCCCCACACTCACCCCGCCTGCATTTTTCTCCATCTCAGTGAATGAAAACTCAGTCCTTCCAGTTGCTCAGGCCAGAAAACGTGGAGTCATCCTTGACTTCCCTCTCTCTACTCCACATCGAGTCCACCAGGAAACCCTGCTGCTTCCTCTCCAAAATAAGCCCAGAACCCTCCAAGCCTTTACCACTCTTTTACTGTTATCATGGTTCATGCCATGATCGTCTCTGGCCTGAATATTAAAATATCTTCCTCACTGCTTTGCAGGCTTACTCCCTTGCCCCACTAATGCTAGAGCTAGAAGCATCCTTCTAAAATGTAAATCTGATTACATCACTTTTCTACTTGAAACCTTGCAATGGCTCCTATTTCATTTGGAGTAAAAGCCAAAGTTATCATAGAAACCTAAAGGTATTTCACGACCTCTCTGCTCCCCATCACCAACGCTCCTCACCCTCTCACCCCCAGCTAACAACCTCTCTGACCTCACCTCCAACTACCTCCTTCCTGCCTCTTTCCGTTCCAGCCACACAGGCCTCCTCGCTGTTTTGAACACATGAGGCACGCTCCATTCTTAGGGTCTTTGTACTCATTGATCCCTCTGCTTAGAATACTTTCCCCTTGGAAGCCTGCATGGTCCATTCTGCCTTTCCCTCAGGCCACTGCTCAAAGGTCATCTTCTCTATGAACCCCACCTTCACCAAAACCACCAAACGAAACTGTAAACAGTACTGATCCAAACTCCTGATCCTTCCCCTGCTATTCTTTTCCCCAACATTCTTATCATCTGCTAACATAACATATTATTTATTTATTTAAACATTTTTGGTTTGTTGTTCTCTACACTTTGCTGGAATTCAAGCTCCTTGAGGTCAAGGGTTTTTTTATCTTTGTCTCTCCACTGACATATCCCAAATACCTAGAATAGAACCTGCCATCTCACAGGAACTCGACAAATATTTGTTGAAATGCCATAGGCACTTGCCATGTGCCAGGCACTCTATGAGTCACTGGAGAAACAGATATGAGAAGACCTGCTCCTCGTCAGCATGGAGCGGAGAGTTTAGAGTGATGTTTCTCAAAGTAGAGTCTGGTAAGTTCCAACATTACATTCACCTGGGGCATTTTTTCAAAATGCAGATTCCCAGGCCTTGTCAAGAGCTACTGAATCACAATTTCCAAGAAGGGGGACTGGGAGTCTGTATTTTTAACAAGCCTCCTTGGTGATCCTTCTGTCTACCAGTTGAGAAGCAAGAGTCTAGTGGAACTATGACCCACAGTTCTGGGAAATGGTATTTGTTCCCAAGTTTATTACATCAACTTGGCCAAGTCATTTTACCTACTTGGCCTTAGTTTATTCAAACATCCAGTGAGATTAAAATGTTTAAAGGATACCTTTGGCAGCCTACAGAGTAGTGCAGGTATGCCCTTGCTACAGTCCACTGGAGAAAATTTCTGGACTGCTTTGGGTAGCAGTAACCGGCAACAAAATCCTTTATTACATGTACAAAAGGCTATGCTTCTTAAAATTTACAATCTCAATTACTGCAAAGGGGCAAAAGATGTTAACAGTAACCGGAAGGTGCAAATAAGCCCAAAGAATGGATGACAGGGCTTCCCAGGCAGTCAACATGTTTCAAAAGCAGCCTGTAAATGCTGCTCCCTGTTGATTTCTAGAAACTTCCAGGAGCACCAACTTCTGGACATGGCATCTCATATGCACCCATGACCAGCTGGTGGAGTCTGGTCTGTGTGGGAAGTTTGTCTGTTGGGGAGGAGTCATGGGGCCATGTTTGGGGAGGTTTGGCTCTGCCACTTTTTAACAGTGAGACCTTAGAAATGTTGGCATCACTGAGCCTCAGTTTTCTACAGCTAGAAAATTAGCATAATAATTAATTCATCATTCATGCAAGTACCTGATAAATGATGAATTCATTCATTCAACAACTTTTAAATTTGGTAAGCATTAGCTGAGATAATGTGTGTGAAGTGACATGCTTATCACTGGAAGCCTCTGGGATTCACAAATATGAGCGGTCGTGTAATTTGGAAACCGTTTTGTTTGTATCCAAATTTTATTTTGAAAAAATTCAAAACTATAGAAAATTTAAAGAACAGTACAACGAACTTCGTCCTTCACCTAAACTATTGTATTAGTCAGGGCTCTCCAGAGGGACAGAACTAATAGGAGAGATGTATTTATCAAAGGGAGTTTATTAGGGAGAATTGGGTCACATGACCACAAGGCAAAGTCCCACGACTTCTGTAAGCCGAGGAGCAAGGAAGTCAGTAGTGGCTCAATACGAGTCCCAAAGCCTCAAAAGTAGGGAAGCCAACAGTGCCGCCTTCAATCTGTGGCTAAAGGCAAACCACTGGTTTGAGTCTAAGGGTCCAAAGGCCGAAGAACGTGGAGTCTGATGTCCAAGGGCAGGAAGCATCCAGCATGGGAGGAAAATGAAAATCTGAAGGCTCAGCAAGCCAGCTTACTCAACCTTCTTCCATCTGCCTTTTCTAGCCTTGCTGGCAGCCGATTGGATGATGCCCACCCACATTAAGGGTAGGTCTTCCTTTCCTAGTCCACTGACTCAAATGTTAATCTCCTCTGGCAACACCCTCACAGACACACCAGAAACAATACTTTGCATCCTTCAATCCAATCAAGTTGACACTTAATACCAACCATCACACCTATCAATTGTTGCTACATTTGCTTTTTTCTATATATGTACACACACACACACACACACACACACACACACACACACACACACACTCTTTTGATGGAATCATTTGAAAAGAAGTTGCAAATACCACAACCCTTTGCTTCTAACTACTCAGCATGAATCTCCTAAGAATGAGGACATTCTCCCGCAGGTATCACACTTGAGCCATTAATATTGCTGCAATGATGTTGCATAGTAACAAACATTCAAATTTCCTGAAGATGCCCCAAAATGTCTTTAATAGTTTTTTTTTTAATTGATCCAGGATTCAAACCATGATCACCCATTGTTTTATTGCTTTTAGTTGCTATGTTTGTATGTCCATTGTGTCTCCTTTAATCGAGAAAAGTGCTACATTTTATTTCTCCTTCTTATTTGGTCTTTCATGACATTGAGATGTTTTGTAGCCCAGGACAGTTGTTCTGCAGAATGGTCTGATTGTTTCCTTATGATTAGATTCTGGTGTAAAAGACAGGAATACTGCATAAACGATGATGTCTCCAGAGCATCACTTCTGGAGACACAGAATATCTGTTTTTTTCATTATTAGTGATGGTAATTCTGATCACTTGATTAAGGTGATAGTGCCAGATTTTCCCATTGTAGAGGTTCCTTTTAACCTTTTGTAATTACTAAATAATTCATGGAGTTATCCTTTGAGATGGTATAAATAACCAGTTTCTCAATAACTTTTCACTCAGTGGTTTTGGCATCTCCTCAAAGTTTGTTGCAAAATGGCAATTTTCTATTTCTCTTTGTCCTACAATACATATTAGTTAACATCTAATCCAGTTTCCCCTTCAATTTTACTTCTTTCTCTTTTTTTTTCTCTTTTCTTCCTCCTTTTCTCCTTCCCTTCCTTCCCTTCTCCCTCTTCCCCACCCTTTCCTCCTTTCTTCCCTCAGGTTGGTGGCAGAATCCATTTCCCTGGGATTGTAGAACTGAGGTCCTGTTCTCTTGCTGGCCATTGGCTGGGAATTACTGTCAGTTCTGAGACTGCCTGCAGGTTTTTCATACCAAAAGGCAATCTTCATAAGTCCTCTCACAGCAGAGCAGCTTCTTCAAGCCATCAAGGGAGGTAAGTCTCTTTCTAGTAGGCTAAGACAGAGAGTTATTGAAAACAGTTTTAGTAGGTAGATGGTTAGGGTTAGAGTGTGTATCTCAATGGTAACATGACACCGCTAACCAGGGAAAAGTTGACTCTAAGTGGGAGGAGAGACTGAAAAAATCTTATTTTTTATGTATAAAGCATACATACACACACACACACACACACACACACACACAGAGAACATAAACTGATAAACAGTATATCTGTTATTAACATTTCATGAGGAATCTAACAAAAAAATGTTTTCAAATGCTCCTTTAGGGAGAGACATAATATCACTGGGTTAGGCCATAAAGCTGGTTTCTTTCAACCACAGTGATGGAAGGTAGGTTTGAGGGTACCCAAAATCATTGATGGGAATCCCTTACACTGATCTCACTCCCTAGAGTTGACCAATGGCTTTCATTTATAGCAGGTGTTCTTACTGCCAGATCTGGACTTTTAAGGGGCAGTGGATGGACTTTGGGTGGAGGAATCTCTGACTTCCTGAACTGTAGGCACAGCGTAGGTACTGATACGGTTTGGCTGTGTTCTGACCCAAATCTTATCTTGAATTTTGACTCCCATAATTCCCACGTGTAGTGGGAGGAACCCAGTGGGAGGTGATTGAATTATGGGGGCAGGTCTTTCCTGTGCTGTTCTCATGATAGTGAATGAGTCTCATGAGATCTGATGGTTTTAAAAATGGAGTTTCCCCGCACAAGCCCTCTCTGCCTGCTGTCATCCATGTAAGACAAGACTTGCTCCTCCTTGCCTTCTGCTGTGATTGTGAGACCTCCCCAGCTACATGGAACTGTAAGCCCATTAAACCTCTTTCTTTTGTGAATTGCCCAGTCTTGGATATGTCTTTATCTCGGGTATGTCTTTACCAGCAGTGTGAAAATGGACTAATACAGGTACCTGTGTATGAGGGCTGGTGAAACATAGTCATTAAATCACAGAGCTTGAGTTGGACAACCTGGTTCAACTTCTGGTCTGCTGTTTACTGTGTGACTTGGGCAAATTATTTCACCTCTTCAAGTTTATTAACCATAAAATGGGGATAAAAAATAGTACCAAATCATAGGTTTGCTGTGACAATTAAATAAATAAAGTATCTAGAACAGTGATTGGAACATAGTGTTCAGCAAATGGTAGCTATTATTATTATGCATGTTTATATTTATGAGAAGACATATTTATATATGTTTATATTTATGGGAAGACATATTTATGAGAAGACAATTTTATGCTTTCATAAAATTCTCAAAGGGATCTATGACTCCCAAAAGGTTAAGAATCTCAGAAATGTAAGAACTATTCTTATCATAAACCCGTTAAGTAACATATAATCCTCTCCCTGCTTATCCACATCCAAAGAGCCAACATGTTCTGGCTACTCAATTAGAATATCTACTCACCACTTAGATATATGACCTAGCCCAACCACGCACCATCTCACACAAACGATTTCAACAGCCACCTTCTTCAACCTCCTACTCTTACCACCATTTGATCTCTTAGTTCTCTTTGTCTCCAGTCTTGCCCTGTTTCAGTCATCTGGAATTGTGTTGTTTGTTTGGGTTTTTTAATCTTTCAAATCCTATCCAATCTTTCTCTCCTACTGCAAATCCTTCAGTGGTTCTCCATGACTTAGGCAAAACCTTTCTGCATGATGTAGTTTCTGATCTGACCCTGTCCACCTCTCTTGACTTACAGTCCGCCTCTCCCTGTCTCCCACACTATGCTAGAGCTATCGTATGCCCACCCCTCTCCTGCCTCCATGCCTTGCTGGTGCTCTTCTCTATCTGGAATGCCCTTGTCTCTCTGGCAGCAAGTCTCAAACTCAAAGCCTTGCCTGAAATTTCCAGACAGACTTATGTTTATATGATTTCTCTGTACTCACCTTGAATTTTAAAACAATATTTCCTTGTTTTATGGTCGTTTTTTTTTCTCTCCAAAGACTGTGAGCTCCTTAAAGACAGGAATCAAATAGTTTCATCTTTCATCTTTGGTGCTGAGTTTACTTAGTATATGTTCAATAAATGTTTATTGGATAAGTGAATTAATAAATAAATCTAAAAATTAATAAAGTTTAATAAGTTGCCCACGCTCCTATGTAACTGAAATAGCTGAATCTGGAGTCCAGTGTATTCACACTGGTTTTGATCATAAAGAACAGTAAAACCCCAAGTTTTCTTATCTTAATCAAAAGGTCAGGCACAGTAGCTCATGCCTGTAATCCCAGCACTTTGGGAGGGCAAGGCAGGAAGACTGCTGGAGGCCAAGGCAAAAGGATTGCTTCAGCCCAGGAGTTTGAGATCAGCCTGAGCAACATAGGGAGACCCCATCTCTATAAATTTTTTTTTTAATTAGCCAGGTGTAGTGGCATGAAGCTGTAGTCCCAGCTACCTGGGAGGCTGAGGAGGGACGGTCACTTGAGCTCAGGAGGTCAAAGCTGCAGTAAGCCATGATCATGCCACTGCACTCCAGCCTGGATGACAGAGCAAGACCCTGTCTCAGAAAAAAATTTTACAAAAGAGCAATAGGCCCAGAACTTGGAAGTCCAAGGGGCATCTTTCAGAGTTTCAGTCCAAGGTGGACCCAGGGGGTCCAATGACAACATCACCAGCGGTCTCTCTCTCTACCCCTCAGCCCTATTTTCTTCTCAGCTCTTCACCTTTATCCACTAAAGAGGGTCCTTACCAGCAACAGGCTTAGTTCATCCTTACAGCACCATGGTTTTAGAAAAAAACAGAAAACAACTTCTTGCCCTAGCAACCATAGATTAGTTCACTTGATGGCACTCTGATTGGCCTGCTTTGGTCTTAGTCTGCCCAATACACTAATTGTTGTAAGCAAGGAGATGGGGAGTCATGTTTGGCCAAGCCTTAACTACATGTCCACCTTTGTGGCCAGAGGACAAGCAAAGTAATGCAATTAGCAGTCCACTGGTGTCAGATGGGATGTGGAGGTACAGTGACAATGGATAGAGGTTTCTGGGAAGATAGAAGCTGTGTATCTTCACTCTACCCAATGCTCCCTTCATTACTCCATGGAGTTTTCTAGCCAATGATGGGCAGAAAAAGAGACAACACTTATTTTTACTTCCATGGATACTTTAGGGAGGTGGCTGAAAGGAATCTTGGTCATTGTGCTTTACAGCCAGTTTTAGTTGTTTAAACGTGATTGATTTGTGGCCTCAGCTCTTTGGGGGAATAAGCACATAACAATTCCATTTATTTCATTCACTACCTTTAGTTATATTGTATTAAATCGTCCTCACAGTGTAGCAGATACCTTATCAAGAACATAAACTGATCCAATTATTTTCTTGACACATCAGGCAATTGAAACTCAATTCAGTCTAGTTTAAGACTATGGTTCTGAATGTCCATTTCAAACTCCCAGGCTGTCTCAACTCGAATAAGGGCATTGTGAACTGCTGCTCTTCCTTCTTCTGTCTCTGGGCATTGTATGGTGGGAATGGGGAAAAGCATTGTATGGTGGGAATGGGGAAAACAGGGGAGGACACAAGCAGTACTAGTTCACTTCCTTTCCCCTCCCCTGCCTGGGTTTAACCTTGCAGGCAATTGAGAGTTAGGAAGAAGAGATAAGTTATCTGCTGGCAGAGGGTGAGGAGATGCCCTTGGTCTGCTCTGTTTGATGTAGTCCTCTCTGTGTTGATGACATGCATGGTTTTCTAGAGGTAATATTGAGCCTCATCCTGGCGCCTGCTGCCCCAGATGTCCCTGACCCCTCTAATCTCTCTCAATGATCCTTTACCTTGTGGGGTATCCATCCTCTTATCAGCTTTGGACATCTTCCTGTCCCCTGCCCCTTCCTTTAGCACTCTGCTACCTTGCATGAAGCCCTGAGAACCTCTGACATCCTCTTTAACATTCTCAAATGGTTGTGGGGAACTAGGCTGGGTAGAAGATGCCTCATTTTCTTCCTAGGCACAAGGCAATAGATGGAATACTTGCATCCCCCAAAAATCCTTTGTTGAAGTCCTAATCCCCAATATGGTGGTATAATGAGGTGGGGCCTTTACTAAGTGATTATGAATGGAATTTGTACCCTTATAAAAGAGGCCCCACAGAACTGTCTTGCCCCTTCCACCACATGAGGACCCAGTGAGAAGACAGCCATCTATGATCCAGGAAGCAGACCCGCACAAGACACCAAATCTGCCGTGATCTTGGACTTCCCAGGCTCCAGAACCACGAGGAATAGATTTCTGTTGTTTATAAACCACCCAGTCTATGGTATTTTTGGTATTTTTGTTACGGCAGTCTCAGAGGACCAATACACACATTATGCACAGTCCCATCCCATCTCTCCATACTATTGGGGGCTACTCCAGCTAGCCTCATGATTTTAGAAATCTCCAGGTAGGAAGTCCTTGGGTGCATGCATGCTTCCAACCTGGAGCTGCCACTGATACACATTATGCCTTGTGCAGGCTGTAAAAGAGCACCTCATCTGAATGGACAAATTACCCTTTTCCCTCAGCCCCTATTCTTGTCCTCAGCCAGCCTTCTTAATGAATGTTTAAAATGCACAATCCTATGTTGTGGTCCCCCCCAGATTCCAGGATAGGCACGCCAAGTTCTCCCAAGAATCCCTTCACCTGTGACGGCAGCCCAGGATTTGCCTACTGACTCGGAAGTTCCACAAACATCCAGGGAGGGTGCCAATCTCCACTTCTTGCAAGCAACCCCCTCAGTGATTTTCTTGAAGCTTCATCTTCCTTCAATTTGGTGGGACAGCTGTTCTTATAGTGTGGTCATGGACTCCTGGGGGTCTTCAAGACACTTTCAGGGGATTCACAAGGTTAAAATCATTTTCATAATAAAACATTTGCCTTTCTGACTGTGTTGACTTTTGCACTAATGGTACAATAATGGTAGATGAAACTGCTAGCAGCTCAGCATGAATGAAGGCAGTGGTACCCAAATATACTAGCAGCCATTAGGTTCTTCACCACCACACACTCACCAGTAGGAAAAAAGAATTCCAGTTTCCATTAAGAATGCTCATGGCTGTAATCCCAGAACTTTGGGACGCTGAGATGGGCAGATCACCTGAGGTCAGGAGTTTGAGACCAGCCTGGTCAACATGGCAGAAACCCCACCCACCTCTATTAAAAAACAAAAATTAGCTGGGTGTGGTGGCAGGTGTCTATAATCCCAGCTACTAGAAAGGCTGAGGCAGGAGAATCACTTGAACCCAGGAGGTGGAGGTTGCAATGAGCCAAGATCGTGCCACCGCACTCCAGCCTGGGTGACAAAGAGTCCGTCTCAAAAAAAAAAAGAATGCTTTGATGAAGCAGTAAAAATTATTAAATTTTGTAAATCTCAACCCTTCGAGAGAGATATATATGTGTACACACATACATATATTTTGACGGAGTATCACTCTGTCACCAGGCTGGAGTGCAGTGGCGTGATCCCAGCTCACTACAACCTCCACCTCCCGGGTTCAAGCAATTCTCCTGCCTCAGCCTCCTGAGTAGCTGGGACTACAGCGTGCATCACCATGCCC
This sequence comes from Macaca fascicularis, assembly GCF_037993035.2. Classification (NCBI taxonomy): domain Eukaryota; kingdom Metazoa; phylum Chordata; class Mammalia; order Primates; family Cercopithecidae; genus Macaca; species Macaca fascicularis. Next base: position 114,156,160 of record NC_088385.1, read on the forward strand.
AGCTAATTTTTAAATTTTTAATAGAGATGGGTTTCACCATGTTGGCCAGGATGGTCTCGATCTCTTGACCTCATGATCTGTCCACCTTGGCCTCCTAAAGTGCTGGGATTACAGGTGTGAGTCACTGTGCCTGGATGTATACATCTTAATAACAATATTCCTTGTGATGGAATGGGAAATATACATAAGGCACTTCTACTGCATGCAAAAGTATGATGGCTGTCCTAAGAAAAAAACACTTTGCAACTGAGTTGTAAGCTGAACTGGCCCCTTCTTTCATGGAACACCATTTTTACTTGAAACAATATCAAAAAAACAAATTATTGCTCTATCAACTTGAGAGTTTGGCAGCTATTTCCTTGAAAGTGTACAAAGAGAGCCTGTCACTTCCAAAAAAGTAACTGACAGTATTGTTGTCACTTGAAAAAACAATGGGTTTTCAAGCAGAAGTTAGAATTTTTCAAAATTTGCATCTGCAACCATAAGCTTGATAGCTTCCCATACTTAACACTTTTCTAATGACATCACAGGTGACAAAGAGTATGGTTTCTGACTAGTGTAATGAAATGTATCAATTTAGAAAATCTGCATAACTCAAATAACTAATATTTCCAATTACCAATGGATGATGTTTAAAAAATGGATAAAAAGATCCATTCTGAGTACAAGAAAGACCAATGGATTTCAATACATGAATAGCAAAGACCAGAAATGATTAACATGGTTTCAGATTCTACATTGTAATGCTTAAGAAATAACTATTTGTTAAGTTTTTGTGTAATATCAAGGAAGAATATCCACAGCTACATTAACAGCTATTAAAATATTCATTTTTTTCCAATTACACATTTGTGCAAGGTCAGTGTTTTTCATATTCTTCAATCAAAGTAAATACAACAGATAAAATGAAGAAGCAGATATAAGAATCTAGCAATTTTGGATGAAAGTGGACAGTAGGGTTTTTTTGTTTTTGTTTTTTGTTTTGTTTTTGTTTTGTTTTGTTTTTTTGAGATGGAGTTTAACTCTTGCTGCCCAGGCTGGAGTGCAATGGTGCCATCCTGGCTCACTGCAACCTCTGCTTCCTGAGTTCAAGTGATTCTCCTGCCTCAGCCTCCCAACTAGCTGGGATTACAGGTGCACGCCACCATGTCCGGCTAAGTTTAGTATTTTGAGTAGAGACGGGGTTTCACCAGTAAAGAGGTTTTTAACACTGTAAAACAATGCTGCTATTCTCATTAATTTTTTGTTTGGAAAATACAGTTATTTACATTAAAATCTTATTTATGTTAACATGCAATGAGTTTATTTTTATTATTTTTAAATAAGTTAGTAAGTAAATATTTTTAAAGTTCTAGTTTTAATTTCTAATATTGTGAATGTTCACAGGGGCTGTAAAGAAAACTCCCTAGAGCTGTCAGTAATTTTTAAACATGTAAAAGGGTCTTGTGACTAAAATATTTGAGAACTGTTGTGCTAGGAGGTGGAGAAGCACCCCTCCCATCCACTGTAGAAGGAAAAGGGTCAGACCCCAAATACGGCAGGACCCACTAGGCCTGTGACTAATTACCCAGACTTCCCACAACCTCTTTCCTCTTGATAAAGAACCAGTTCTGCAGCTTTTAAGAAGTCCTGGGTGATGTCTGACTCAGTTGTTTGTGGGTCTATTTAGAAGGTTGGATATTTGGAACCTTTGTTCAGTGTTAGTTGTCTTTTTCTGGAGCTAGGAACTTTCCCACTCATTACTGTAAAATAATCTTTAATGGTTTTGCAGTATTTTTTATTTCTTTGTGGGAGAGTAGTTATTCTGTCACAACATTGATTTGACCTTATTTTAAAATATTCATTACTGGCCGGGCGTGGTGGCTCACACCTGTAATCCCAGCACTTTGGGAGGCTGAGGCAGGCAGATCGCAAGGTCAGGAGATGGAGACCATCTTGGCTAACGTGGTGAAACCCCGTCTGTATTAAAAAATACAAAAAGTTAGCCAGGCATGGTGGCACTGTACTTCTAGCTACTTGGGAGGCTGAGGCACGAGAATCGCTTGAACCTGGGAGGCAGAGGTTGCAGTGAGCCGAGATATGCCACTGCACTCCAGCCTGGGTGACAGAGCAAGACTCTATCTCAAAAAAAAAAAAAAAATTCATTTTCACTTTGGTGTGACAATACAGAGAAGTCAGAAGATAATGTGGTGTTTTGAGGAGAGCATGGGCTTTAGGGTAGAATCCCAATTTCACCATTTGCGGAGAAACTGTGGGCAAATTATACAACTTTTCTAACCTCATTTTCCTATCTGTAAAATAGGATGCAAACAACTGCCTTTCATGTTGCTCAGAGATAAGGTATATAATTCATCTCACACATGATAGCCAATAAAATGAACCATCATCATGATCATGATTATGACCATGATCATGATCATCATCATTATCTTAACGTAGGAGGTGGGAATTCCTGTTGGAATCCTCTGAGATGAGCAACCTAACCCCTTTTCGGTGCTCTTACTAAGTTTTTAGATTTCTCTCTGAATGCCAGGTAACAGCATATCCACTAGATAAGATGAATTTCTATTATCCTTTCCCCCATTCTGTCATGATAAAGAGGAAATATTTCCATCATGATTGAAGGGCCATTTTCCCTGAAAAGACTGTTTTTTCTTACCTCCAATTCCTCCAAGACAAACACCCTCCTTTGAACTTACCCCAACTGTAGACCGTGGTGTGGGCCAAAATGGGCCCCAAATAAACCACCACTGGGTACTATGTTTGGCCAGTAGTGGAAAAAATAAACAGCTGGTTGAATTTTATAAAGTAAGATTGCTAAATAAAAAACGATGTGAAGCTGCAAAGACTGTTCTTGTGAGTATTTTTCTTTATTTTTTTAGATAAGAGCTCCAGGAGGCGATTTTTATGGAACCATGCATGAAAATGGTGTGTTTCCTCACGCTGCTAAAATTGAAGCCCTGGGTCCCTTTCATAGCAGAGGGAGGCAGATTAATGAGTTGGGGGGACTTGGCTGCTGCCTCTCAGCAGCTGGCTCAATTACCTCTCCTGTTCAAGCTGTGCTTTGGGTCTTGAAACACAAGCCTGGTGGAATTTTAACCTTGCTGGAGGACTTTGTTCCTTCACTGAGGCTGTCTACTTTTAGCTTGAATATATCCTTCACTTCTCATAGACGGGTTTGCTGGAACCATGGGTGTGAGGGAATTACCCAGTGAGTGCCCTTTTAAAAACAAGGAAAGTAAATGAGATCATGAGGATAATAAAAAATGAGAAGCTCTGGGAAGATAAATAAGACCCATTTGGGGAAAGGATATTAGTAATATGTACTTTTGTTCTAAAGAAACATTTTGGTGCGAGAGGCAGTTTGTCCAAAGAGCTTGGTCAGAAATCATCTGAGAGCAGGTAACAGAAACCCACTCAGATTCATTCAAGCAAAATGCGTATTTAATATGAGGCATTAGGTATACCTTATGATCCCAAATGCATACAGGACAGCTGAGAATTAAGAGGTTTCGATCTCTATGGCTAAGTGTAGGGTCCTAAACCCTGGTTGCCTGGCTTCAAATTCTGGATGTATCACTTATACTATATGATCTTGGACAAACTACTCATCACTCTGTGATCCATTTCTTCTCTCTGTAAAGCCGGGAAAATAAGAGAACTCACATCTTAGAATTGTTGTAAAGTGAGTATATATACGTAAAGTGTGCAAAATGTGCCTGAAACATATTAATCTCTTCATAAATGTCAGCTATCAAAACTTTCATAACAGCTATCTTACTTCAGACCAACTTTCCCACTAAGGACAAATAGAAAAGCTGTATGAAATTTTAAAAATTAATTTTAGGCCAGGCTCAGTGGCTCAAGCCTGTAATCCCAGCACTTTGGGAGGCCGAGGCAGATGGATCACTTGAGGTCAGTAGTTTGAGACCAGTCTGACCAAAATGGTGAAACCCCGTATCTACTATAAATATAAAAATTAGCTGGGTGTGGTGGTGCACACCTGTAATCCCAGCTACTAGGGAGGCTGAGGCAGGAGAATCACTTGAACTCGGGAGATGGAGTATGCAGTGAGCCAAGATCATGCCACTGCACTCCAACCTGGGTGACAGAGCAAGACTCCATCCCAAAAACAAAAAATAAAAAATAAAAATAATTTTAAAGACATTGGAGAACTGCCAAGGCTGGGAGGACTTAAGAGCCTAAGATCACAGAGAGAAGGGAAGAAAAGAGCTGTGAACCTGACGTTCTGTGTTGCTTTTCCCCACAAGGCATCTGCTAATTGACAAGGATTACCTTAGATACCCAGAATCTGGACAGAAAAGATTGAAAGGTGAAGAGTTGAGCATCTCTATTGGCACACTTATGGAGCTAAAGGAGACAAAAATTGGAGTTTAGGGTCAAGAAAAAGGAACCATGACATTTACTCAGTGTTTTCAGGTGGAACTTTCAAGGGTTATAATCTAGAAATATGGATTAACTAGAAATGCAACAACCCTCATAAAGACTAATGCGCAGTTTTGAATCTGTTCATTCATTGACTTAATTAAGGTGAGTCAATCTGCCTTTACCTAGTTACTTGCCAGAAGCAACAGTTAATAATCTTTGGAGGAAGATAACATAATCAACAGCCTGATGTATAATATCTCATATTAAATCTAAAATTACCAGATTCACCTGCAGATAAGACAAAATGTCCAACAACTATGAGGAAGAGAAAGCCAGACAGTATAAAGAAACCAATAGAAAATAAAGATACTGGAGTTAAAATAGACTTTAAAATAACTGTCATAAGTGTATTAAAGAAATTAGATGGTGGTATGGTAATTTTCAGCATGGAATATAGAACTATTGAAAATGATCATATGAAAATTCCAGAACTGAAAAATACAATATCCAAAATAAAAAACTTGACATACGAAGTTGTCATTAGATTAGAAAGAGCTGAGATAGGATTAGTGAACTGAATAATTTGTCAGAAGAAAACATCTGGACTAAAGCATGGAGTGACAAAAGAATGGAAAATATGGACAAGAACCTAAGAAACATGTGGGACAGAGTGAAAGTTTGAACAAATAAGTAGTTAGAGCCCCAGAAGAACAAGAGGAATAGAATGGGGGAGAAACAATGTATGAAGAGATAGAGGCTGAAAATTTTCCCAAACTGATCTGTTTTTCCAAAACAGATCAATAGAATGGGGGAGAAATGATGTATGAAGAGATAGAGGCGGAAAAATTTCCAAAACTGATCTGCATTATAGATTCAAGAAGTTTTATGAACTCCGAAGATAATTAATGAACAGAAATCACACATAGGTACATGGTAGTGAAACTACTCAAAAATCAAAGAAGAACATATCATCTTAAAGTCAACTGAAAACAATACATATTACCTTTAAAGAAGAAATACTAATTTGATATGATTCAAAAAAAATGGGGGTTTAACTATAGCTAGGCGGCCGTGTGGGGTTGCTTATGGCTGTAATCCCATCACTTTGGGAGGGTGAGGTGAGTGGATCATCTGATGCCAGGAGTTTGAGACCAGCCTGGTCAACATGGTGAAATCCTGTCTCTACTGAAAATACAAAGATTAGCCAGGTGTGGTGGCGGGTGCCTGTAATCCCAGCTACTCAGGAGGGTGAGGCAGGATAATCTCTTGAACCTGGGAGGCAGAGGTTGCAGCGAGCTAAGAGCGTGCCACTGCACTCCAGCCTGGATGATGGAACGGGACTCTGTCACACACGCACACAAAGAAAGGAAGAAGATAAGTGAGTGATATCTTTAAAGTGATGAAAGGTAGTAGTTATGACTCACACTTCTGTACCCACTGACAATAACCTTTAAAATAAAAGTAAAATGAAGACATTTACAGACAAGTAAAATATGAGAGAATTCATAATCAGCAGATGCTTCCTAAAAAAATACTAAAGGGAGTTCTTGAGGCTGAAAGTAAACGATACACTGTGAAAGCATGGAAATACAGGAAAGAACAAAGATTAATGGAAAGCATAAATATATGGGTATATCCACATTAATATTGAATATTTATAAAACAGCTATATTAATATATATGTGGTTTAAAATATTTTTAGAATTAAAACATATGAGGGTATGATGTATTCATGTTCCTTGAATTGTCCAGGAATTGGCAAATTTTATTCACTGATATTAGGCTTGGCTGAGTCTATCTGTGCAGTTGTCTTCAGGGCAATCACTGAAAAGAATAGTAACAATAGGTAAAACCTTGTTCATGGTAGATGGAATTATTAAAATACATAATGAATCCAAAATAAGGCAAAAAATGTACAAAAGGGAACATAGAACAGATGAAATAAAGAGAAAACAATTAGCAAAATAACAAAATTAACCCAAATATGCAGATAATTCCATGATTTGCAAGAAGACTTAATACTCCAATTTAAAGTCAAAGATTGTCAAACTGGATAAAAAATGAAATAAAACCATATTCTTTTTACAACACACACTTTAAATACTAAGATACAGAAAATTGAAAGTAATAGGATAAAAGAAAGTATATCATGTAATGCCAACCAAAAGAAAGCTGTATAGTTATATTAACATCAGATAAAGCAGACTTTAAGGCAAGAAGAAATGTAAGAGATAAAGAGAAGTGTTTTAAGATGATTAAAAGGTCAATCCACAGGAAAGTGGAAATATTCTAAGTTTATATGAACCTATTAACAACACCTCAAAATATATGAAGCAATAAATACAGAGTTAAAAAGAGAAACAGACAAATCCAGAAGCATAGTTGGAGATTTTAACATATCTTTCTCAGCAACTGATAGAACAAGCAGGCAAAAAAGTCAGCATGATTATAAAACATGGCCTAGTTGATATATATAGAGCACTACACCTGACAACTGCAGAATACAGACTGTTTCCAAGTGCACATGGACATTTACCAAAATTGACCATGTACTGGGCCTTAAAGCAAATCTCAACACGTTTTAAGGGATTGCAATAAACATGTTTTCTGACCACAGTGGAATCGAGCTTGAAATAAATAACGATGGGCCACTACAATGTCTCTAAATATTTGGAAATTAAGCAATATACTTCCAAATAATCAACAATAAAATCACATTGGAAATCAGAAAGTTTTTAGAATGGAATGGTTATGAAAATATGACATATCAAAACCTGTGGTCACTGCTAAAGCAGTGCTTAAAGAATATGTATAGCTTAAAATGCATATGTTGGAAAAGAAGAAAAGCTGCAACTCAATTATTTAAGTATCTCTTAGGAAGTTAGAAAAATATCCAGCAAGTAAAACCTATAGAAGGTAGAAGGAAAAAGGTAATATATATAAAAGTAGAAATTAATAACATTGAAAACAAATGTACAATAAAGAAAATCAACAAAACCAAAAGTTATTTTTTGAAATGACTCATAACATCAATAAATCACTTGCAAAAGAAGAATAAAAACAGGAAAATAAAAAGACACAGATTTTAGAAATAAAAAGGAAATATTATTATAGGTCCTATGGGTATTAAGAATAAATTAGAGACTGTTAGAAACAACATAAGTCTATTTTTAAATTTGGAAATTTTTAAAGAAAATGAATAAATCCCTAGGAAATCAAATCTTAACAAAACTGACACATGAGAGAATGAGAAATCAGAAAAGCATTCTATCTATAAAAGAAAATTTAAAAGTCTTTCTATACAACCTCTTGGGAAAACTTTTTGCAGTACTGTAAAGCTGAATGTATTCACACACCCTAAAATCCTGCAGTCTCACTTCTAGGAATATATACTCAGCATAAAGGAAAGTATATGGACACCAAAAGACAGGTACAAGAATAAACATAGCAGCATCATTCTTAGTAGCAAATGAGAACAATCCAAACATATATCAGCAACCAAATAAGTAAATGAAAAATGGTAAATTGATTCAATAGAACACTATATAACAATGAAAGTGAATGAACTATTTCTACATGCAATAAAATGGATAATCATAAACATAATATTGAGGGAAAGAAGCCAGATGCAAAAGAATATGTATGATGTGACTACATTTATGTAAAGTTCAAAAATAGGCAAAGTAATATGGGATACTGGTCACCTTTGAGAAGGATGGAGGGAGTGGTTATTGTAAGGGTATGTAAGAGATGCTGGCAATGTTCTGTTTTGATCCAGTTGGCTGTTACATGGATGTATTTATTCTATGATTATGCATTTTAATATATGTATATTATACTTCAATAAGAGTTTTATTTTTAAAAAATTAGCTATTATTACTTTGGTTGTTATAAGAAACTATGAAGGAAAGCTGTCAGGAGCCAAAGCAACTTGGGTGGGTCCATACCATAATCCTACTTCCTTAGACTCTCTCGCAATTATTTGTGGAGCCTGGAACAAGTGTACAAACGGAGGCCCAAATACCATCTATAAAAATACTTTAAAGTTATCATTCAGGCTAAGAGACTGTTCAATAAAATATGTCTTTATCCACCTACTTAGACAAATATACTTTTATAATACCCTGGAAGGCCAGGTTTGAATTTAGAATTCTCAGTTTCAGAGCTGTAAAATGATGGCCTGGACAGAGGCAGTTCCCCAGCCCCAGCCCATGGCCCTCTCTTCCCAGTTCTGGCTCTTGCAATGGGCCTCACTTGCATTTCTGTGGATATGCCATCCTGCACGTGCAAGCTCCTTCACATCCCCAGCAAACTGCTGCCCTGTGGCCACCCCTTGGGTCCAGGGACACATAAACCAGCAGTGTGACCCAGCCTGGGGAAGAGACATCTGAAGCAGCAGCCTTCACAAGCTCTAGGAACAGATTCAGGGACATTTGGGCAGGGAGTACGGGGTCACGGATGACAAGAGCGTGGTGTGAAAGGGTGGAGTGCAGGCCCCAAGTGGACATGTCCTTAGCCTCAAGGAGTCCTTGCTCTGGGTGGAAGGACACAGGAAACGGAGGGTCAGAGCAGACCAAGGGGCAGGGTCTTTTGCCCAATTTCAAAGGAAATTCTGTATTGTCTTTTAAAAAATCAACGATGCCCTTTCGGCCATTAGAAAAAGAGACAGAGGGAGACAAAGAGAGATTTTTAAGTAGAATGGGTGAATTCCACTCAGTGAACATATGTCCTGTACTAAGTGTGATATGAAAGCTAAAAACCTCCATCAGAATATATCCTTATCATGAATGTGGGGTTTGTGTGTGTGTGTGTTTTCTCACAGTGGTATCCCTAGAGCCTGGTGCCTTAAAAATCTCAATAAATATTTTACTAATAAATCACTCCCTGATAACTGTTCCCTCAGTTATCAGATGCCCCCTGCTTCTCACAGCATGTGCATCTTGCTGGTGCTGGTGTTCAAAGCACATGTATTTTGAACAATATTGAAAAAGGAATGAAGCCTGGCCCGCCCAATGGTCCTCTCTAGCACATTACAGAGATTGGCCTTTGGAGCTGAAAGCTGGACAGAATCTCAGTGATCCTGTAGGCCAGGGTGTCAGAGTATCCAAGCACCCCAGAAGCTGAATGCGAATGTCTGAATAAGGGCAAATGTTCATTTTTTTGAGGAGATGCACATAGCTTTCATGAAAATTTCAAAGGTGTCTATGACTCCCAAAATGTCAAGAGTTCTCAGTGAATCCTCTTATTTTATAGATGATGGGTCTATGGCACAGAGAGGTGAACTCAATTCACTCTGAGCTCTATTCAAATCTACTGTTGCCTGAAGCTTCCTTCCAGCACCTTATAGCAGAACTCATGCCCTCGGTTAGGGCGGGATGGGGGAGACTATGAAGCTCTCCTTTGCAAGGGCTCTCAAATTTAGCCACGTGTTAGAGTCATCTGGATTTCTGGTATAGAAGGTGATTTTAATGTGTAGCCAGGGTCAAAACCCACTGGGTTAGAATATTTCACTAAAAAGTGTGTAATGGGGGTTGTGGGATGGAGTTTGAGTGCCAAACTCTGCTCCGAGTCTCCTAGCCCAGAATGCTGACTACAACAGTCTAGAGTTTACAAGGAAACAGATCTAAATGAAAAGCAAGTTCCACTTTGTTAGTGTATGGGCAGGTACTCAATGACCTCATCACCACTCATGACCTCATTCCTGGTACCCAGAGCTGGACCACTTGACTTCAGCTGGGAAACTAAAGTAGGGTTTCCTATTTCTTTCCCTCCAAAAAGATAGCATAGCTGGTAGTATGTAACCCACCTGGCTTACCTAGGCATGCACAGGTGAAGATGCTGGCACAAAGATGTGGGGAGAATGGCTGGGCCTGTGGGATAGAGCTGCCTCACCTCCATCACACACATGGCTACATGATCTCTTCCTTTACCAACTGTACAGGAGAGAAATAGAAGGAAAAGGAGGTTGCCTGAGTCACATCCCAGACCTTCTTTGATGGTAGGGGAAGGGTAGGAAAGTCCTGAGTTTCTACAGGAAGGATAGAGTGGTCTTGACCATGGCAACCTTACTCACTAATGAAATGTAGTCCAATCAATATCTCAAGTTCATTAGATTAGCAATTCATCTCCTATTAGATAAGAGATGAGGAGGAAGTAGAAATTAGAAAGGAAAGAGAGTGGCCTGGCATGAGAGTGAGAAGAACATGTCACTTCAACTGCAAAGAGACAATTACAATGCAGTGATGAGAGTTAAGGTCGGGGTTTCCTGGGGCCATAGTAGAAAGATCTACTAACCTCATGAGGCTAAGAGTTAGTGGACAGTTTTGTGGAGGAGGTGACACCTTCAGCTGAATCCTAAAGAGTGGAAGTTTTCCAGACGGATAGGGGAAGGAAAATTAATTTTCACACATATTGTAGCATAGAGGTTCTAGTAGCATGGTATTTGAAAGAACTGTAAGAGTTGACTATGACTAGAATATAGATTGTGCAAAGAAGGTATATTTGTAATGGGTTATTAAAATATAAGAGGCATATCAACCATTCAGTGAGTATTGTTTAGGATGAATAAATTACTTAGCTGGCCCCCAAATTAAAGACATTCTTAATTTTCTTGATTTGGAAAAATTCTACTAATCTTGACCAGTTTCTCTTTATTCACTAGAATCTGGATATGTTTTAAGGATAGGATTGCATTGAATTTGACTCAGTAAGAGCCATAAATACAGCATCTGACTTCTTACCAATTCTGAATTCATGTATTAAATAAGCTTTCTGGGCTTGAACCTCCACAGGAGAATCTCAGAATGACTAAAAGTTAACAAATTGGCCCTGAATAGACACAGCATCAGAAGTGAAGGTGTCTTGTGCAGTTACAGACAAAGTGTTTTGGGATCAACTGTTGATTCAAACACTGGCCAAGGTCCCTTAGGGAGAAGTGTAAGGTGTTTAGAGCCAGGGAGGCCTGGGTTTCACTCTTAGCTCAACCATTATCAACCAAATGCATATAGGCAGGTCACATTGCCGCTCTAAGCCTTGATATCCATATTAATAATGTGGAAGTGATATCTATTTCAATGAATTGTTAAGAGGATAATCTGAAAAAATGTGAACAAACTGTCTTGGCCAAGGCTATTTTTATCGTAAGGAACAGGAAAGCACTTAAACTAATTCAACTGAAATCAAGGAATAAGAAATGAAATATAGCATCCTCAGGAGAGAAACCAGGAACCAAATTGTTGGAATCTAGGCACATGTGCCATCTCCCAGGAGCTACTGAATCTTTCTTACAACATCCTGTGTATTTCTCTGTGTACATTTTCCCTTCTCTACGCTGTGCGGACTGATCTCAGCTTTCTTCAGTTCCCTTCTACCTCTCACTATTTCCCACTCTGGACTTTTCTACACTCCAGCTTTCCATAGGAAGTCCACTGGGTTAGTTTTTCTGTGTCCTAGTGCCATGTTTCTGGGAGAAGAACTGGATCAACTGAGCTTAGATCCAGTGTTCACCCATGGTCCAGTGATTCGTGATCAGGATGTGAGACTGGACAAATGGCACAAACATGGCTCCAGGCCTACCCTTTCAGCCCTGTATGGGGATGATTCCTAGAGAGAGGGCCTGCAGGAGAGCAAACACCCCAAAACATATGAGCTACAAGCGCCTAGCACAAGTAGGAGCACAAAAAATATTAGCTTCCATCCCTCCCCACTCTCCTAATTCTAGCAGAGCAGGTTTCCATGAGGAGCCCATACACAAGCATGATTGTTCTATATTTTTACCTTTGCTTGGGCTATACCTCTTATTAAGAATATCCTAATTCCACCCAAGTACTAACCAGGCCTGACCCTGCTTAGCTTCCGAGATCAAACTTGATCGGGCACATTCAGGGTGGATGAAAATCCTTACTTTGAAAATAAAGTTCTCTCCAAAGAATTTCATCTGAATGAGAATGGTGATCTATCTTCAAATTCCACTGAAATCAAATGGAAATCTGGAAAGGATTTGATGAAATGTTCAGGTCAAATGCAGAAGAAAGACAGCAGAAAGAGGCAGCATGAAGAACCAGAGGGCTTCTTTACCTGGTTTTCATTCTGATGCAGGTGCTGATGAGTTAGGAGAGGTCATTGAAGATGACATTTGGCCAAAACCATTACCGTACTACTTGGTTCCTGATATGGACGACGAAGAAGAAGGAGCAGAAGATGGTGATGATGAAGAAGACGAGGAAGGATTAGAAGATATTGATGAAGAAGGGAGTGAGGATGAAGGTGAAGAAGATGATGATGAAGGAAAGGAAGGAGAGGGGGATGAAGGAGAAGATGACTAATAGAACACTGAGAGATTCTAACTTTCCTTTTTTAAAAATTTTCTCCAGTCCCTGGGAGCAAGTTGCAGTTTTGTTGTTGTTGTTGTTGTTTTCTCTCTCAGTCACCCTGTTCTTGAGGTCTCTTTCGTCAACTTATTTTGGGGGAAATACCTTGAGCAGAATACAGTGGGAAGTCTCTACCCCTTTCTGCTCGAAATTCATTTTTATTGCTTACTATCTGGATAAAAACTGTATGGAATCAACACCACGAAGCTCTGCGGGAAGAAAGAAAACCCCGCCCCCTTCTCTCTGCTGGAAGCTGGAGGGTGCTGGGCCCCTGTGTAGTGGTGCGTAGAATTCTAGCTTGTTTCCTCCGTTCTCTGTTTGTTGGGCTCAGAGAGTACACTGTGTCTCTATGTGAATATGGACAGTTAGCATTTACCAACATATATCTGTCTACTTTCTCTTGTTTAAAAAAAGAAAAAGAAATTTTAAAACATGGGGTTATAGAAGGTCAGCAAAGGGTGGATTTGAGATGTTTGGGTGAGTTAAGTGGGCATTTTGACAACATGGCTTCTCCTTTGGCATGTTTAATTGTGATATTTGACAGACATCCTTGCAGTTTAAGATGACACTTTTAAAATAAATTATCTCCTGATGATGACTTGAGCCCTGCCACTCAGTGGGAGAATCAGCAGAACCTGTGGGATCTTATTTGGAATTGACATTCTCTATTGAAATGTTGTCCTTGTTTTTTTTTAAATTTTCTTTTTGTTTCACTGGAAAGGAAAGATGATGCTCAGTTTTAAACGTTAAAAGTGTACAAGTTGCTTTGTTACAATAAAACTAAATGTGTACACAAAGGATTTGATGCTTTTCTCTCAGCATAGGTATGCTTACTATGACCTTCCAAGTTTGACTTGTATAACATCACTTTCAAACTCTGTCACTCTAACTTCCTATTTTTTGATACGCACTTTGGAGGATGACCTCAGGGTTATGTGAATTGAGTAACAGGATTTGAATCAATGTATTAATATCTCCATAGCTGGGAAACATGGGTAAAATTTGCCATTGGTTTCTGAAAGTATTCACATCATTTGAGATACCAGATTGCTGAATACTTTCTGAGTATATTCTGCCCTTGATTTTTATTTCCAAGTGTAAGTTTTTAAAATTGGCGTTTTACCTGGATATAAAATAATGGTGCCTGCCACCACCATCCAACAGACCTGGTGCTCTAATGCCAAGTTATACATGGGACGGTTGCTGGCATGTCTTCATTGGCTATATAGAATGTGGCCAAGAAGATAGGCTCTCAGAGTAAGAAGTCTGCGATGGTTAGCAGTAACTGTCCCTGCTCTCTGGTATAAAGCTCTCAAATGTGACTATATGAATCTGGGTTGGATAATGGACTCGGCTCTGTCTGCTCAATGCCATTGTGCAGAGAAGCACCTTAGTGCATAAGCTTTTTAATGCTGTAAATATAGTAGCTGAAATTAAATGCCACTTTTTCAGAGGTGAATTAATGGACAGTCTGGTGAAATTCAAAAGCTTTTTGATGTATAAAACTTGATAAATGGAACTATTCCATCAATAGGCAAAAATGTAACAACCTATCTAGATAGATAGTATGTAATTTCTGCACAGGTCTCCGTTTAGTAAACACATCACTATATACTGATCAGGAATCTTGCTCTAGTAAAGAAACATAAAGATTTTGTTTTTTTGGAAAAAGAAAAAAGAATATCCTGTTATGGCCAGGTGCGCTGGCTCACACTTGTAATCCCAGCACTTTGGGAGGCCAGGGCAGGCAGATCACTTGAGCACAGGAGTCCAAGCACCAGCATGGACAACATGGAGAAACCCCATCTCTACTAAACATACAAAAATTAGCCAACATGGTGGCTACTCAGGAGGCTGAGATGGGAGAATTGCCTGAGCCCAGGAAACAGAGGTTGCAGTGAGCTGAGATGGTGCCACTGCACTCCAGACTGTGTGTCAGAGAAGACCCTGTCTCAAAAAATATATATAAAATAAAATTAAAAAAGAACAAAAGAAAGAAAATAATATCCTATTTCCTATTCCATCCATCCATCCATCCATCCATCCATCCATCCATCCATCCATCCTTTCATCTCTATCTTTTTCCTACCCTGGCAGGCCCTCTTCCTCCAGGAAATCTTCCTTATATCCTTAATATCTTCAGCTACCCTTCATCTTCCTTATTTCTGTCAATTTGTTAGAGTCTATAACACACAATTCAGCACTAAGTTATCTAACTTTCTCTCAATCACTTTGAAGATGTTGTTTTTCAACTGGATTATAGATTTATTCAGAACAGAGAGTGCCACAGTGCCACACACAAAGAGGAACAAAGGGTAAGTGTTCAACGAACAAAGAAAATTACAGAACAATAAGCATTTTATATCTAGAAAGGATCTCAAAAAATAATGAAGTTTCATCTCTTTGATTTCAGAAGAAGAACTGAGGTCAATATAGAAGAAACACCCTTGGTTGATGAAATAGAAAGAATAAAATGGAGATTCAATATTATAATATATTTACATGTAAAATGTATGTTTATATATTTATAAAAATTATATATTATTTGTGTAACAGAAGAATTCTCCCCCATCATACTGTGGAATGGTTGTTGGAGGATCATGACACGTTCAAGCTGGAAGGGAACTTAGAAGTGACATAAGACACGCAGTTTAAGTTTGCAGATGAGAAAACGTTCTCCCAGGAAAAAGAAAAGATTTATCCAAGATCACCCAAGATTTTAGCGCTAAAGCTGGGACTAGGATCCACACCTCCTTCTTCTCACTCCTGTGATTATTTTCTGCACTCCACTGTCACCAAATTCTTGCTTTAAGCTTCCATTCCTCCCTAGACCATGCACCTGACATTAGGGTTCATTTGTCCCTCACGATTTTAGCTCTATATCATTTGTCCTTAATCATTCTGTGCACCATTTTCCTTTTCAGCTTCTTCTTTCTCCTGTCTATTTGTATTTACCTCTGCTCACTTTGTCCTTGCTCTGTGGACTATACAGTTGGCCCTATTTCCTTGGCTATCACCTTGATTCTACTCCTCATCTCTTGGTGTAAATGCCTTTCCCAGTTCAGCCTGGTCTCAGCACCGGGTATCGCCTACTCTTGACTAATTCACGCGTTGATTTAACACACATTTACTGTGCATGTCTTCTGTGAAAGTTTCTGAATGAAGAACACTTAGTCTCTATTTAATATGCTCACAATCTAGTGGTGAGAGAGAGATTTTTAAAACAATATGGTAAGCGTGTTCATCTCAGAGCTTTATTCCTATGGGAGACCGAAACTGAGTAAGGAATGGTGGGAGGGTGACAATCAGGGAAGACTTCCTGGATGTGTTCCCTGAAATGAGGCATTAGGACAGATCAGTGGATATGCATTAGCAGATGGGGCAGTGGAGTGGAGGTCAATGAGGATGCAGACAGAAAGAAAAATAACATAAAGGCATAAAAACATAAAATAGCAAGGGGTACAAAAGAATGACCCTGATGTTTTTCAAGGATAAAAAGGCAGGTGGTAGTATGGGCTAAGCCTGGAGAGATGGGTGAACCACATTGGGAAGGCCTTGTCTTCGAGTTGGGAACTTGAACTGTTGGGATTTAGGGAGCTAATAAATGACACCGCATTCCCTGCCTGAGTTCTTAATTGAGAGGAACCCCAAGGAGTCAGGCAGATGGAGGTTAAAATGTCAGCTTTACTACTGATAAAACAATAAGCATGGCTTAGATTTAGCCAAATTGCTTGCTAACACTTCCCAGTACTGAACTTAATTCCCAAAATGCAGGCCTCTCCTACAAGGGCTGATAGGTTTAGAGCTGATGATAATGCTTTACAAGCATCTGGCCCTGAGAGGGGGGAGCGGGGTAGGGTGGGGGAGAGAGAGAGCTGAGCCAGCTCACCTCCTTATCTTAAATTTACCAAGCAGATAAATCACTCCTCCTCTGGGGAGAGAGGGCAGAAGTGTTACTCTAATGGTGGTCCTTCCACTTGGAACATGAAGCAAGAGGGGAAGGAAGTTCCTACCTAATACAAATCCACCACTTACTGAGCACCTACTGTACACTGCCATGCAGAAGGCCCTGGTTCCACAAACTGGAACCAGACAGAATCAGAATTAGGCTGGGAAGATTCTCTAACAGAGTAGGTAAAAAGACCTGGGAGCCCTTTGTACCCAGTGCTTGCTGTTCACGAGAAAACGACAGAGCTCTTAACATGAAGAATTTTTAGAAACAGCATTGTGTATACCCAGAACTCCTCAGAGATAGTCTCACTTCTAATATCACCCAGACACTGTTCTTTCATCAGAAAGGCCTCTTTGGCATAATGTTTATTCTGACTAAAACAATGTGACCATCTGCCCCTCCTCACAATGGTTGTTATTGAGGTGAGAACACAAATACAATCCTGTCACAGCCCATAATAGCAGGGAACATACTTGCTGCTGGGGGAAGTTCTCTTAGGGAAAGAGGATGGGCAAGGTGGCACTATTAAGCAGGTGTTGACATTAAGAACCTTTAAAAAGCACATCTTCTTTCCCTACCTTCTATTTTAGCATTTCCTTGAAAATTTCTTGCCTCCTTTTGTAGAACCCTAGAATGTTAGGACTGAAAGAAACTCATTGAATCTGCTTCTCCACCTGTGCTTGAGAATAGCTTCAGCATCTTCTCCCTGCAAAATGGCCATTGTCCTCTGCTTGGATGTGTCATTGACAAGAAACTCACTAGCCCTCATAGCACAGCACAGCACAGCACAGCAAATGGCTGATGCTAATCTAGACGGGGCAGTGCTCTCTATAACCTGATGCTTATACTCTTTGTTTTTACTTTCCATTTTGCTGAAAATTTTGCAATTCGATATGACTGTGGAACAAATAGACCTCTGCTTTAATACTTTACTTTTTTGCTTTCATGTTCTTTTGTCAGGTCTATGACATTTCCAATTTTTATGATTTTTTTTCCTTCTGGGATATTCAGACATTATTTTGGAATATTGAGGGAAAAACACTCTCCCTGCAAATCTCCTGACATTGGGTTTATGTGGATCTGCAATCACCCATTCTATCAACAAACTGTCCTGACTTTAGGAAGGTTCTTCCTGACTTTGAATATCAGTGGCCTCTTTGTAATTCTCATGATTGGTCTTAGTTACAGAGCTAGAGACATACATGGTAGGCTGGTTCTGACATTCTTCTCATCTCTCCAGCAGACCACACTGGTTTATGGCTTTGACATTCCTCAGATGCTGAGAAATTCAACACAAGAGTGCATCTTCTGAGCCCAGCCCTTCTGTCCAAATACAACCCCCTGGAGATCCACATAGAAACCAGACTAGATGTGGACTGTGCAGACTCCTTAGCTAGGAAAGTGTTACAGCCAGAGCACTATGATACCACATTAGAAATCTTCCTCAAAGGAAGGACTGCATGCCCAATATCTTTCACACATGGCCATTTAGCCAGTTATACATTCACCTAATCCAGACCTTACATCTCTATCTAATATGTCATATTCAAGGAGACCCTGATAATCCATCTATACCATAATTACAGTAGAGATGGAAATCAAATAATCTGGGTTTGGATTCTAATACAACCACTTGTTTTCTGTTGTGACCTCACATGAATGTCTTAGTGCCTTTCAGTCTCTGATTTCTCATTTGTGGATTGAAGATACAAATATTTCCTCCCTCTTAGGATTATTGCGAGCATTAAATGGAATACGTATATAGTTTATGAGGTTAGCAGAATGTAGTGCTTACAATTACCCTTTGCAGAGACAGACTACTTGGGTTCAAATTCCAGTTCTATGGCTAACTTAATCTGTGACTGTGGACAAGTCACTGAAGTTCTCAGAACAATAGTTGCCTCATCTAGAATATGGGAATAGTACTAATATCCACTTCACAGCGCTGTTGTAAGCAGAAGCTTAAACAGTACTCACAGAGAGTTTAAAGGAGTGCCTGGAATAAACACTTGAAAAAAATGAGCTAAAAAATTCCTGATACATAAAGATACAGAAATATTAGTATTCTTCCTTCCTTCCCTTAGTCTTTCTAGCAAACCCTTCAAAAGAGGAAACGACATTAAGTTTAATCATAGTGAACCCACGCTGACAGGCTGTGAGCAGCACTTCCTTTTCTGGAATACTAGTTTTCAGTATAACAATCTTGGCATTTGCTCATAGTGACTCAATTGAGCTAGGGAAACGTAACTACCCAGATGAAACCATGGAAGAGCCATAAGTGCAATAGAAATTTGGAGACGAAGCCATCAGACTTCCTAAAAAGTGACATTTGAGTTAGTCCTTGAAGTAGATTTAGTTCAGGGGAGGGCCAGGAAGAATAACATAAATAATAGTTCAGAGGAGAAAGTACATGGAACATCTGGGTGGCAGAAAGGGTGTTTGTAAGGTCTGGTGGAAAATAAATATAAAAAGAAAGGTTGAGGCCAATTTATGGAGGCACCGAATGCCACAAACAGACACTTGGTCATAGGAACTAATTCACGGTTAAGTTCTTAAATAAGGGAATAACAAGGAGAAAACAATATTTAAGAAAATTAGTCTGCTGGGTGTGGTGGCTCACACCTGTAATCCCAGCACTTTGGGAGGCCAAGGTGGGTGGATCACCTGAGGTCAGGAGTTTGAGACCAGCCTGGCCAACATGGTGAAACCCCATCTCTACTAAAAATACAAAAATTAGCTGGATGTGGTGGCACATGCCTGTAATCCTAGCTACTTCGGAGGCTGAGACAGGAGAATCACTTGAACCTGGGAGACAGAAGTTGCAGTGAGCCGAGGTCATGCCATTGCACTCCAGCTTGGGCAACAAGAGCAAAACTCTGTCAAAAAGAAGAAGAGAGAGAGAGAGGGAGGGAGGGAGGGAGGGAGGGAGAGAGAGAGAGAGAGAAGGAAGGAAGGAAGGAAGGAAGGAAGGAAGGAAGGAAGGAAGGAAGGAAGGAAGGAAGGAAGGAGAGAGAAAGAAAGAAAGAAAGAAAGAGACAGAAAGAAAGAGAGAGAAATTAAATTTTATTTGTTCAATATCTACACAGCTGCCAGTGGAAATAACTGGCATCTCACTTCATAAATTTCATGCAATTGTAAGAGTAATATGAATTAATGTAAAATGTCCCTCACCCTCCACATGCAGCTATTGTGAGGGCCACTTTGAATCATGAGTATTCCTGTAACTTCAAACTGGAGCAAGAAGAGAGGCAGCAACCAGACATTTGACACTATTAGGAAACAAAACTTCGTTATATAAGAATGTATTGCATTGTTTTCTGAGAGGAAAGATTTGATAAATTATTTCATTTTTCTTTTTTCCTACCTAAACACTTCCATCCTTTCTGTTCTTTCCACACTCCATCTCTGTCCATCTCTGACATCACCTGCCACAACAGCTTACAAACCCTCATGGCATTTGAACACAGTTACCTTTTGTAAGAAAATGTAGAGAAGCATCTCTCCAGAGTCTTAATGTGTTGATAATAGAGTGAATGTTTAGGGTTGTCATTTGTGCTGTACCAGAGCTAAATGTCAGATCCTAAGTGACTATGTATTCTTCAATTCAATTTTTATGTATTTATTTTATTATTTATCTGTTTATTTTGTTACATTTATTTATTTATTTGAGATAGACTCTTGCTCTGTCACCCAGGCTGGAGTGCAGTGGTGCAATCTCAGCTTACTGCAACCTCTGCCTCCTGGGTTCAAGTGATTCTCGTGTCTCAGCCTCCCAAGTGGCTGGGATCACAGGCGCACACCACCACACCCAGCTAATTTTTGTATTTTTAACAGAGACAGGGTTTCACCTTGTTGACCAGGCTGATTTCGAACTCGTGACCTCAAGTGACCTGCCCTCCTCAGCCTCCCGAAGTGCTCGGATTACAGGCATGAGCCACCACGCCCGGCAATTCTGTTACCTTCATTTTTAGCGTCTATGGTATGCAAAGTTCATGAGACTCACTCACTATCATGAGATCTCATGAGACTCACTCACTATCATGAGAACAGCATGGGGGGAAACTGCCCTCATGATCCAATTACCTCCACCTGGGCCCTCCCTTGATACATGGGGATTATGAGGATTACAATTCAAGATGAGATTTTGGGTGGCGACACAGCCAAACCATATCATCCCACCCATGGTCCCTCCAAAATCTCATGTCCTCATATTTTAAAACACAGTCATGCTTTTCCAACAGTCCCCCAAAATCTTAACTCACTCCAGTATTAACTCAAAAGTCCAAGTCCAAAGTCTCATCTGAGACAAGGTAAGTCTCTTCCACCTACGAGACTGTAAAATCAACAGCAAGTTAGTTACTTTCTAGGTACAATGGAGGTACAGGCATTGGGTAAATGCGCTCATTCCAAATGGGAGAAATTGGCCTAAAAAAGGGGCTACAGGCCCTGTGAAAGTCTGAAATCCAATAGGGCAGTCATTAAACCTTAAATTTCCAAAATGATCTCCTTTGACTCCATGTCTCATATCCAGGTCACAGTGACACAATAGCTGGGCTCCCAAGGCCTTGAGCCGCTTCCCCTCTGTGGCTTTGCAGGGTATAGCCCCCCTCCTGGCTGCTTTCGCAGGCTGGTGGTGAGTGTCTGAGGCTTTTCCAGGTGCATGGAGCAAGCTGTCAGTGGATCTACCATTCTAGGGTCTGGAGGATGGTAGCTCTCTTCTCAAGGCCGACTTGAATTTCTCCCTAGAAAATGGGTTTTTCTTTTCTATTGCATTGTTGGGCTGCAAATTTTCCAAACTTTTATGCTCTGCTTCCTCTTTAATGCTTTGCTGCTTAGAAATTTCTTCTGCCAGATACCTTAAATCATCTCTCTCAAGTTCAAAGTCCCACAAGTCTCTAGGGCAGGGGTAAAATGTTGCCAGTCTCTTTGTTAATGCATAGCAAGAGTGACCTTTACTCCATTTCCCAACAAGTTCCTCATCTCTATCTGAGACCACCTCAGCCTGGACTTCACTGTCCATATCACTATCAGCATCTTAGTCAAAGTCATTTAAAAGTCTCTAGGAAGTTCAAGACTTTCCCACATCTTCCTGTCTTCTGAGCCCTCCAAGTCTCCAGAAAGTTCCAAACTTTCTCACATTTTCCTGTCTTCCTCTGAGCCCTCCAAACTGTTCCAACCTCTGCCTGTTGCCCAATTACAAAGTCACTTCCACATTTGTGTGTATTCTTATAGCAGTGCCTAACTAGCTCGCTAACAATTTACTGTATTAGTCCATTTTCACACTTATGAAGAAATACCGGAGACTGGGTAATTTATAAAGAAAAAAGGTTTAATTGACTCACAGTTCCACATTGCTGTGAAGGACTCAGGAAGCTTACAATGATGGTGGAAGGCAAAGGAGAAGCAGGAAAAGAAGAAGGCACCCTCTTCACAGGGTGACAGGATGGAGTGAGTGCAAGTAGGGGAAATGCCAGATGCTTATAAAACCATCAGATCTTACGAGTCTTACTTATGATCATGAGAACAGCATGGGAGGAAACCTCCCCCATGATCCAATCACCTCCACCTGGTCCTGTCCTTGACAAGGCAAATAGGGATTATGAGGATTACAATTCAAGATGAGATTTTGAGTGGGGACACAGCCAAACCATATCACTGCCCCTATGGTGTTTTGTGTTGTTATTGAATTATGGAGCAAAAAGAGCACTGGGATAGGGTAGCTTACTCTGAGGACAGGGGGACAGGGTGATGCCCAGGCTGCAGGGATATGTTCCAAATTGAGAAGAGAGAGAAAGGAGTTATTTGTTTTCCTTTAGACCCTATGTAGATCACCATAGTAGGAAATAAGATGGGAGCACAGAACAGAATAGTATTTGAGTGGTGCATCTTGTACTAAATTGGAGCTTCCCTTTTCCTTGTTCCATTGTGGGTATGTCCAAGCAACTCTACTACACAGTGTTTCCCAAAGCTTTCTCCTCTCCACTTCCCAGCCATTGGCATAGGTCTGACTTTCATCATTTCTCACTTGGGATTTTGCTTTTGTCTCTTAAATGTGGCCCCTGCCTATGTTCTCTGCATCCTCTAATTCATCTTTCAAGTAGCCACCAAAGTCCTGCTCACATACCAAAGACCTCTAATGTCTCCCCACTGCCTACAAGACAAGGCCAAATTCTTAGCATGTAGTTACAGCTCCTTCAAGGACCTTCCCCATTATATCAACTTTCTCAGTCTCTTCCTTAGACACTACTCCTACCTTCCTCGTAACCTGAAACTCAGTCACAGAAACTTACTCTAGGTGTCTCTAATTTAACCATACTTCCAAGATTTTGCATAAGCCCCTCTTTCTTTCTCAAATAATGCCTTTTATCTCCCTTCTCTGCCTACCAAACTCTACAGTAGCAGAGATGGCTAGCTGGCCAACAAAAGCAGTATAACCCTTCCATATTGCAGAGTTGTTGCTCAATCAGGGATCACACTTCCCAGCATCCATTGCATGTAGGTGGGACCATGTGACCAGCACCTACTAATAGAATGTGAGCAGAATTGGCACGTGACACTTGCAGGTAATGTCGTTCAGTTTGGGGTTCACAATCCTCCTCACACAGTCTCTCTTCACTGAATGGCCAGCTGGATTTAGAGTATCTGGAGAGGACTCCGAGGCCCCCAGGTGACAGTGGAGCCCCTAGTTGAAGAGCCTGCATCCCTCGAGTTACCAGTTAGTGTAGAGGTAGCCAAGAGAGCCTCCTGATAATTTGTGTCTGCATTCAACTT
Source organism: Macaca fascicularis (assembly GCF_037993035.2). Lineage (NCBI taxonomy): Eukaryota > Metazoa > Chordata > Mammalia > Primates > Cercopithecidae > Macaca > Macaca fascicularis. Next base: position 114,179,641 of record NC_088385.1, read on the forward strand.
TGTATGAGTATAAAATACAATTTTACTGTTAGTCCTCTGAGATTTGGAGATTTACTTGTTACCATAGTAAAGCACCACCTATCCTAACTAACATACTCACTCACTTTTCAAGGCCCAGGCCAAAGGTGAAGCTTCCCCTTACTTGCCTGTATAGACAGAGTCAGATGCCACTCCCTGGAGTGTGCTCCAGTTTCTCTGTGAACCTACCTCTAATACCCTATTTATCATATTTATATTGTAATCATTTGTTTTTATTTATTTTCCCCATTAGCCTGAGAGCTCCTTTGATGCAAGAACCATCTCTTATTATTTGTCACATCACACCACTTAACTTAGTACCTGACAATGTGCTGAATAAATAAATGAATAAACAATGTAACTAATTCTTATTTGTCTGTAACTAAAAGTTTGATAGGATATAAAAGGTGAGGTCCTTTGGGGCTTAGGTGGACCTAGCTGCCAAGTGGAAGATAGGAATACAGTGAACACTGCAAGTTTTCTACTTAACATTTATTTTCTGTCTCCTTTCTAAAGAAGCCTGGTTTTCTTTAGGGGGGCAATGTACCCAGAAAAAAACAGTCACTTCCCTACACTTCCTGTGGCTATATTTGGACATTGGACGGGCAAGCTTTTATTGGGAAAGTTTGTATTTTTCTGATATAGGTACCACTTCTTCCTGCTTCCTTCTTCTTTGCCCTGGCTAGAATGTAGAAGTGATGCCTTGAGGTGCAGCAGCCATGGTATGACCATGAGGATGAAAGCCACAATGCATGGATGACACAGAAGACAGACAGGAGGATCTGGGATCCTTGATGGCATTGCAGAGTCTGAACGGAATTATGGAGCAATTCAGGCCTGAACTGCCTTTCTCCTATATTTGATTATGTGAGAAAAATAAATCCCTATGTGCTTATGCTACTGCAATTTGGAGTTTGCATCAGTGTATGCTGATACAAACTGATTGGTATCAGGGTATTGGAGGGTTCAGAAGCCTTCTTAACCTCACCTTTTACTTGACTAAGTTTAAGTTAATGACAACCCCTTAAAAGTAATGGATGGCGAATTAGATCTAAATTATTTGGTTCTTTAAGGGAATTTGGTAAGTCTGAGTAAAATAGGGATAAATTGAGTCCTTGGATAGCTGGGTGACTTTGGGAAATTCCCTGATTTTTCTGCAGGACATATTATCTACATTTAGTACTGTTATTCTATAAGAACCTAGAAAATGCTAGGCTCAATGCTGAACATGTTTAAATAGGTTATTTAAATTGTACAACAACCTGATATAGATACTTTTAACCTCTATTTGAAGATATGAAGATATGAGGATATTAGGGCTCAGCCAGTTTACTTGCCCAGTGTCACAGAGAGATGAAGTCAGGATTTGAACCCAAAGTTCTGACTCCTAAGCTACCCCCTTAACTACTATTAGACTGTCTTGAAACAGTAGACAGGTAGATATTTGTTGAGTGATCACATGAGTAAGTGAATAAAACTATCCCTTTCTGTCCTAATATCCCATACTGCTATAGATACGGCATTGTGACTTAATCCGTATTGGTCAGGAATTTTTCCCTTTGAGAAACAGAAACCCAAATCAAACTAGTATAAGAAAAAAAAATTAAAAGATGTTGAGAGTGGAGTGACATAGAATTTTTAGCCCTGCATAATCAAGGAGATAGATGGGCTGGCCTCTAAAACTTCTGCCACAGGAGGTCTCAAATGCTGTTATGACTCCCTGTCTCTTGTTCTGCTATTTCTCTGTGTGAGCTCTATTCTCCCTCTGGCAGGGTAGCTGATACCTGCAACCCCTGGGCGGTCCAACTTTGCGCCCAGAAAGAAAGAAGAGCTGAATGGTGATTGGTTCAGCTGAGGTCACATGCCTATCATTGAACCAATCAATAAGATCAGAGAATTTGGCCCTCTTATTGGTCCATCTTGTGTGACAGTGGCAACCCAGAGACCAGAGGATAGAACAGGACCTGTAGCTTCCACCAAGGAGTGGCTCCCTAAGAGATGGCAGGAACAGTTATTATTTGAAGGAGAGAGCTATGGAGACCCAAATATCCCCGTGAGATGCCAGCTACAGAACCCGGCCTCCAGTGTCTAAATGTCTGTACTCTCAAGCATTTCTTACGATTCTGAGAGCTTCATCCTGTCACAGAGGCAATGGTTCAGAAAAGAAAAATCTGGTGGATGGCTCATTCTTTGCAGGAACAGAAGTTGGCACAATGTATGTTAATTCAGACTCAGAGAATATGTGCTTGGTCTTGTAAATAAAAATGGTATTCTAAGCTCCCCAACTATCTGAAGGGACCCCTCCTCTCACCCAAGGCCATTCCAAAGTTAACCTGAAAAACTAGTCCGGGCCGTGATGGGAAGGGGGCGTCAGACATGCGTCATTATACCCTTCTCCCTTTTGGAATTCAGGACCAGCTGTGCAGCATTAACACTAAAACAGATCTTAAGAATGACAAAGCAGACTCTTTGCAGCAATAAGACACCAAATTCCAACCTCACTCTAGGATAGCATCACCCAACAGACAGCAGCCCCTGAAGGAAATCAAAGTATTTTACCCCAAATTATGCTTCTTTGCCATATCTTGACATGGTCCTGCAAGTCTGTCTCCTGGGGGAAAATCTACATTGTGAAGAGAATTCCCCTCCTGCTATAGGCCTTTCTCCTGATCCAGGAGAAAATCAACTCGATAAGAAATGTTTACAATCTATTCTCTCTGAAGTCTGCTACCCAAAGGCTTCCTTTGCACAATGGGAACCTTGGTTTCCACAACCTCTATATTAACCCAGACATTCCTTTCTATTGATTCTAGGTCTTTAGACAATAACTTAACTCTTAAACCAATTGCCAATCAGAAAATCTTTTTTTTGAGACAGAGTCTCACTCTGTCACCCAGGGTGGAGGGCAGTGGCGTGATCTCGGCACACTGCAACCTCTGCCTCCTGGGTTCAAGTGATTCTCCTGGCTCAGCCTCCCGAGTAGCTGGGATTACAGGCATGTGCCATCACACCCGGCTAAGTTTTGTATTTTTAGTAGAGACAGGGTTTTGCCACGCTGGCCAGGCTGATGTCAAAACCCTGACCTCAAGTGAGCCACCCACCTCAGCCTCCCAACGTGCTAGGATTACAGGTGTGAGTCACCACACCTGGCCAGGAAAGAAAATCTTTGAATCTACCTATGACCTGGAAGCCTGAGTTCTCAATTTGCTCAGAACTCAGAATGGAGAGAAGCTACTCATTAGGCTTCTTTAGAGACTCCAACAGACACCATCAAGAGCCCAGATACCTTCAATTTGCCTGCTGTGCCTGGGAGATGTGTCCCCTTAGCATCGCAAGATGGCTGCCACAGCAGCAAATATCACATTGTCACATGACACATCCAAGCTGGAAGGACCGGAAGGCAAAGGTGCTTTTCTCTTTTATCAAGGAGGGAAATATTCCCCAGAAGCCACTTAGCAGAATGCTCCCCCCACCCGGCACCACCATTACTGTCTAATTGGCCAGGCTGGGTCACATGTCCATCCAGATCAATGGCTAGCAAAGAGAAACAGCAGTATCATGACTGCTTAGTCCAAGTCAACTAAATCGTGATGAATCATTTGGTACTGGAGATATGATCTCACAAATCAAATCAGGGTTCTGTTAGCAAAAGAAAGAAGTGGGAGTGATGGTGTTTGGCAGTTTGCAGTGTTTACTGCAGTACTATTCACAATTTGTGGTTGAGTATTTGTTGGTTTGATGATTCATTAAGATCTGACTCTCCTTTCCAATATAACTCCCATGAGGCAGGATGTGTGGCTGTGTTGTTCCATGCTGTGCCCTCAACACCTACCAAAGAGTCTTCCTCTTTGAAAGGGAAGCTCAGAATTGCTGAGTACTGTAGTAAATACCAGAAGGAACGTCAGACACACTCCTTGTTTTCAAAGAGGTTGTGGTGCAAATGAGGCAAGACTAATACATTTAAATCATTTTCTGTTAATATAAGACAAGGCATCTCCCTTCCTTCTTCCAAATAATGTTTCTCAAATGTCTACAATGTGCAGACACTATGGGAGGTGCTGGGGATGCAACAGTAAACAATGAATAAGACCTGGACCCTGTCCTTCATGGTCAAGGGCAAGTGAGGGAGATCAATTGAGAAAACTACCATGATAATGATTAGTCAGGAAGTCTGGGGAGCCTAGGAGGGAAGGTTCTGTGTTTACTCTTTACCCCCAACCCCACAGGATCCAGCCCAGGTCCTGGGACCTTGCAAACACTCAGAAAATAGTCGCCCATGTTCATGCCTGTAATCTCAGCAGTTTGGGAGGCTGAGGAGTTTGAGGCCAGGAGTTGGAGACCAGCCTGGCCAAGAAGGCGAGACCACCCCGCCTCCTCCAATCACTACAAAAATATTTTTAAAAATGAGCCAAGCATGCTGGTGTATGCCTAAAGTCCCAGCTACTGGGGAAGTTAAGGCAGGAGCCCTTGAGCCCAAGAGTTTGAGGTTACGGTGAGATGACTGGGCCACTGTCACCAAACTGGGTGACAAAGTGACACTCTGTAGCAAAAAAAAAAAAAAAAAGAAAAAAAAAGAAAAATAGTGGCTATTGTGTATTGTGTCAGGGGAAGAAACAAACAAACAAAAAAAACCCTATCAAAGATGTAGAGCAGGCATTGTTGGCTCTACTTTGCAACTGAGGAAACTGAGACCCAGAGAATTTAAATGACCTTCTGCAAATAATGAGGAACAGAGCCGGAGCAAGAACCAGCGATGCTGACGACCTGCTGCCGGTTTCCACTCCTCACTGCTTTTCTGATGAGGTGGCTCGCTGACATCAGATTCTCAGTGTTACAAGTTGTTCTGTGTCTGGCATCCTCACTTGACCCATGGATATCTAAATCCATCTTCTCACACATCGTGTGGAAACCAGCATTCATTTCCTGCCTGTCCTTCAGCCGGCAACCCCAGCCTAAGGGAAAGCAAACAGCCTGTGCTGGGAGACTGAGATCTAAATACATAAGATGAATTTTTCTCCTTTTCTTTTAATGACAGCAGCTCTTTTATATTGAAGCACTAATTATAATTAGTCACTTCCTATAAAGTGTGCAAACATCACAGCACAGTTGGGAACCTACATAATTTAAACATTATTGATAATTCAATTTAACAATCTGGGATTCCGTGGGCTTTGTAAGCGAGTACTCAAAACCTGGAAGACAGGGGAAAGGTCTTTGTTTTATTACCGGGGCACCTCTCCCCTGGTGCACTGTGCAGGCCTTTATATGGATTTATAAGGTTTCCCATGAAAATGTGAACAAATGTCCCCAAAACATTTAAATACTATTATAAGTTCTCAAAAGGCCTTAGCTTTCTGATTCCCAGCTATAATGTTTATAGTTTAATAGGTGTTGATGACTATCCTGTAACTCAGGTGTATATTTAGGAAATAACATTCTTTTATTTCTCTCTTTCTTTCTTTTCCTTCCTCCCTCCCTCCCTCTCTTTCTTTCTTTTATTTTTTTTGACAGAGTTTAACTCTGTCGCCCAGGCTGGAATGCAGTGGTGGGATCTCCGCTCACTGCAACCTCCACCTCCCGGGCTCAAACAATTCTCGCACCTCAGCCTCCCTAATATCTGGGATTACAGGCATCTGCCACCACGCTGGGCTAATTGTTGTATTTTTAGTAGGGACAGGGTTTCACCATGTTGGCCAGGCTGGTCTCAAACTCCTGACCTCAAGTGATCCGCTTGCTTTGGCCTCCCAAAGTGCTGGGATTACAGGCGTGAGCCACTGTACCTGGCCTCATTCCTTTCTTTAAATCAACTTAATTATGACACTGTACCCTTATGCCACTGGGATGTGGGAAATTTAATCTCAAACCATACTGGGGACTCCTTCACGTCCCAGGGGCTTAACAGGATCTGGGAGGCTTAAGTGGTTGGGTGTTCTCACTGTATAAGCCCAATGGGGCCCTCGATGTCTGCAGGTCTCTGCTTCTGGGCCATTCATAGGGTTTGGGAACTTTTCCAGATGGGCTCAGGGTCTCCCTTGCCTCAGGCACACCCACCAGCTGTCCTTGTTGAAGATTCCTCACTGCCTTTCTTATGAGGCATTTTCCCAGAAGGGCACAGAGTAGTGTGTGTGTGTCTGAGTAATTTTGTTCCGCTGACACAATAGTCACTTTCCTTTTCTTTTTTGGTGACAAAATGTTGCTCTGTCACCCAGTTTGATGACAGTGTCCCAGTCATTTCACTGTAACCTCAAACTCGGGCTCAAGGTATCCTGTCTTAGTCTCCCCAGTAGCTGGGACTTTAGGTATGCACCAGCATGCTCGGCTCATTTAAAAAAATATTTTTGTAGAGATGGGATCTTGCTTTCTTTGCCAGGCTGGTCTCAAACTCCTGGCCTCAAGGTATCCTTCCACCTCAGCCTCTCAAAGTTCTGAAGAAGGGCACAGAGCAGTGTGTGTGTGTGTCTGCTGCATGACAAATCCATGGTCAGCTCCCCCCTTCCTAGCTGGGCTAGTCTTCCTCTCTCAATAGTGTCTCTACCTTCTCTTTCAGGGAGACCAACATTCTCTCTGCATCTACTGAGACCTGAACAAAACATCAGAGGAGCTCTTGGCCCAAGGTTGCTTCTGCTCTCCTGCCCTGTGAGCAGGCACACAGACTCCACCTGGCTTCCTGCTAGAAACAGAAGGAGGGAATTAATCTCGTAATATAATTAATATACAAAGTGCAATTTAAACATACAATTAATCTCTTAATACATTATACTGTCACATTAGTTAATCCTTACCAACCAGTGGTTGGGTTTTTTTTTTCAACCCAGAGAGATTAATTTTCTTAGAATATCCTATATGTTTATTCAAATATTTATTTCACAGCTGTGATATACAATGTAGTGTGCTGGCTAATGGAGATACAGCCATTTAATACCTTGCATTATTGCTTAAAATCATTCACTCCTATCTACATCTGTGTCCTATGTTGTAGGACTTTGCAGTTGCTCCTACAAGAGGCAGAGTATATTGTCCCAGGCCACTGAGGTTGGGCTTGGCCATGCGGCTCACTTTAGCCTACAGAGTGTGGGCAGGTGTGACTGTATGCCAGTTCCTAGACTAGGCTGTAAAAGACTGCTTTCATTGCCTCTTGCACTTCTGTCATTGCCATAAGAAAAACATGACAGCAGATCTCTGAAGGATAAGAACACTGTTAGCTTGGAGTTAGGTTCGGTGGAAACAAGCCTAGATCAGTGAAATTCCAGCGAACCTGTGGATATGCAAGTGAGAATACATAATTGTTACGTTACTGAGTTTAGGGATTGTTTATCATGCAACATCGACTGACCAATTCAAGTAGTGGCGAGTGACAAAGACATGATCTTTGCCCTCATAGAGTTTATAGCCTGAGGGGGTTAGGCAGATATTAAATCAATAATTATATAGACAATTTTCAAAAATGTAATTGTGATCAGTAGTCATGAAGGAAGTCTATACGAATCTAGAGTGCTGGCAGAGTGTGGAACAGAAGCACCCAGCCAAGTTTATCTTTAATTTATCTATAATTATCTGCAGCTAATTGTACTCCCAAATTCTCTCACATAGTTAATACCGTTGCATTAGTATGGACCTTGTAAGCCACCTTAACTCTAAGAAACTAATCAACCAAAATGTATTAATAGGTATTTATGATGTACACAGGTCCATGGTGGGGCTATGGAACATTCTGGAAGCCTGAGACTCAACACGTTCTCAAGCTACTGGGGGTGGGGGAAGCAATATACAAACACAATACAAGCTAATCAACGATATGAAGTGGCACACTGTCAGTCAGAGTGGCCTTGATGAGCAAGTGAGGTGTACATCACTGTGGCCTGCTTCTGTTCTCCTCCTCTACCAGAAGAAGGTAATGTGTACCTCTTTAGGAAAGGTCAAAGATTGAGAGCATCTTTAGGCAAAGTCCTATGGAGGTTATGCCAGTAAAACACTCCCTTGAAGCAAGTGTTCTTCTGGGAGTGGGCACATCATGTTTATTCATGCCGGAAGTGTACAATGGGAGATGCCAAAGGGACCAAGTGGAGCAGTGGGAAAAGGTGGATGTCAGTGCCAGACGAGCTTAGGTTTTAGGCCCAGTTCTTCACTTAGTGATATGTGACCTTAGACAATGAAATTCATTTCCTTATGTGGGAAATGGGAATGACCACTATGGCAGAGGTTACTAGAGCTCACCAATATCTTGTTCCCCTGTTCTTCCTGGCCCTGGCATACAGCCTGACTATATTTGCAGTTAAGTATGGCCACATGATAAAGTTCTGGTCCACACGATGTGGGCAGAAGTGATGTGAGCCCTTTCCAGGTGTGATCAATAAAAGTCTCCCTTATGCAATCCTTGTTTTCTTTCCCCATCTGCCACCTGGAGAGAGAGAGAGACTCCTGAGATCCTATAGGAAGCTCTTGCCATAAGGCAAAAGGATCCTGAGTCCCTGAATGGCTGCATGGAGCAGAGTTCTCCCTCCTAACACAAATCATGTGGGACTGCGTCCAGTTGCTGAAATTTTGGGGTGGTCTTGTTATAGGCATTAACTTAATCCTGGTTAATGCAATTATCTACTTTGCAGTATCATGAGAATTCAACACACTTGGGGAAATGCCTAGCTTAGGTACTCAATATATGGTCACTGTTACATAAAAAATATAAGTAAGTCCTATAGGAATGGTGCTAAAAAAATGATCTGGGGCTTCAGGGGTGGGGGAGCAGGCTGTTTCCTGTGCAACTCCCAGTTCCTTGAGTCTGGGCCCTGCCAGCCACTGAGATCACATGGAGTTGGAGTTGGAGAGGATCAGAGACCTGAACTTGGTGTTCTCTGATACCTGCTGTGATGGTTAATATTGAGTGTCAACTTAATTGGATTGAAGGATGCAAAGTGTTGTTTCTGGGTGTGTCTGTGAGGGTGTTGCCAAAGGAGATTAACATTTGAGTCAGTGGACTGGGAGAGGCAGACCCACCCTCAAGCTGGGTGGGCACCATCCAATCAGCAGCCAGCATGGCCAGAATAAAGCAGGCAGAAGAAGGTGGAGAGAGCAGACTTGCTGAGTCTTCTGGCCTTCATCTGTCCCCCATGCTGGATGCTTCCTGCCCTCAAACATCAGATTCCAAGTTCTTCAGCTTTTCGGCTCTTGGACTTACACCAGTGGTTTTGCCAGGTACTCTCGGGTTTTTGGCCACAGACTGAAGGCTGCACTAGCAGCTTCCCTACTTTTGAGGTTTTTGGGACTTGAACTGGCTTTCTTGCTCCTCAGCTTGCAGACAGCCTATTGTGGGACTTCACCTTGTGATCATGTGAGTCAATATTCCTTAATAAACTCCCCTTCATATATTCATCTGTCCTATTCATTCTGTCCCTGTAGAGAACCCTAATACACCTGCCAAGAGGCCCACAAAGTGGTTGCTCAGTGCGGAAGACAGGGAAAATGAGAGCAGTCTCAGAAATAGATGCAGTTGGAAGAAAGCAGTGCAGTTGTCTCCGGAATACAGACAGCAGAGAGTTCCAGTTCCCAGAAAGCTCTTCTCTGTTCTCCCTGATGATGACTGATGTTGGAAATGAGAAGCCAAGACATGGCAAAGCCACAAAGTGGCTTCTGAATCAACCATGGAGCCAGTATTAACTGCATTACAGGATGCTCTGATTCTCTGAGAGTCAACCATCTTTGCCTGGTTATATTTTATCTGATAAGTCAATTAAGTAGCATTTAAACAGAATGCAGCATTCTCTAGCCCAGTACTTGCAAATTGGCAGCCCAATTGTTAAAAATTGAGCTAGTTGCCAACTTTTAAAAACAGAACAATTTCACATAATATTCAGATTTCTTGCATCTCTAATAATCAAATGACCTGGTAATGTTGGACCCACATCTCCAAATGGTGACAATTGGCTGGTACTAAGTAGCTGCTGCTCCTGTTGTATGTGGCAGGGACTATAACATTAGCCACAGGACCTACTCAGCTATTTTACCATTTATATTACTTGCCTGGCCCCTGTCATCATCTGGGTTGACAACCCTTAGATTAACTGGTATGATAAACATGACTTTACCATATGGCAAAATAGTTTAGGATTATGACTTATAGCAACCATCTTTCTGCCAATAATTTGAAGTATATTTGTTTATTGTTCAGGAAATGGTAATTGGATAACTGCTATGTGCATTGTACTGTGCTAAGTATTGTGGTGATACAAAGATGAATCCTGGCCAGGTGCTGCGACTCACACCTTTAATCTCAGCACTTTGGGAGGCCGAGGTGGGTGGATCACCTGAGTTCAGGAGTTTGAGACCAGCCTGGGCAACATGACGAAACCCCATCTCTACAAAAAATACAAAAATTAGCTGGGCATGGTGGCATGTACCTGTAGTCCCAGCTACTCAGGACACTGAGGCAGGAGAATCACTTGAACCCAGGAGGCAGGGGTTGCAGTAAACCAAGATTGTGCCATTGCACTCCAGCCTGGGCGACAGAGCAAGACCCTGTCTCAAAAAAACCAACCAACCAACCAAGGAACCAGCCAACTAAACAACCACCAAAAAAAAAAAAAAAAAAAAAAAAAAAAAAAAAAACACACACACACACAAAAGATGAATCCTGCTCTAAGAAGTCCTCTTACTAACCAGGGTGCATACTCAACACACAACTCTGCACAAGTTTTTATATCTCTTCTCTGTGCCACACTTTCCATAGCTGCTTTTATTTCCTTTTCACTTTGATTCCCTGTTCTCTGTACATGAAGATGTCGATGATCGTAACTTGAAGATGCAAAGACAGAATTTAACATTTACAAAGTGTTTTCTCCTTTAACTCCTCTAATAACCTCACTGGGTAGGTATGGTCATTAAATGCATCTTATGGATAAAGAAGCTAAGATTCAGAGAAGTAAAATACCTTGCTCAAGTGTTGACCAGGAATAAACAGCAGAGCAGTCCCCGTGACTCCAGAGCTCATGCTAGAAGGAGCTAAAGCATCCAAACAGTCCACCTGAACTCTTTGATTTTTAAGTTTCAGGGGTTTAGATATAAGCGGTTTGAGGTTGAGGCATGAAGTGGTTATCCATCGCCACTACAGTGCTATGTAATAACCAACCACAAAACTTCAATGGCATATAACAATAAACATTCAACTAGCTCACAAGTCTGCATGGTTCAGCTGTTCTGGGCGTGGCTGGGCTCACTCATGTGCCTGCAGTCAGTTGCATCTTGGCTAGTCAGCTCTGCTGACCTGGCCAGGCTCACTCACTGGTGTGAGAGCTGGCTGGTCACCTATTTATCGAATGAGATGACTAGGTCCCAGCTCTAGTCCATGTCTTTCTTCTTCCATCTAGGCTGGATGTTTGATGGTGCTGGCAGAACAAATAGAAACGTGCAAGTGCTTGTTCAATCTTTGCTTTCATCACATTTGCCTACAGTCCTTTGGCCAAAGTGAGTCACATGTCACGCCTAGATTCTAGGTGAATCTTTACTGGCAGGAATTGGAAAGTCACATGGCAAATGGATATAGACAGGGTGAAGACTGGGAGCTATTAATGCAATCAGCCTACCTCAAGGTGAACGTCCAAATCAAAACCTTCTTATTTCTATCCATTTTCTACTCCACTAAAGTACAGTTAGACAGCAATGCTTTTGAAGTTCAGTGGCTTCCTATGGCAACCAGAGTAAAACACTGGTTCCTTACTGTCACTACAAAGCTTGCCATTAGCGGGTCCCTGATGACTTCTCCAAACTCAATTCTGGCCATTCTCTCCATTTCTCCCTGTGCTCCAGCCACACTGGCTACACTTTCCCAGGTCAGGGCTTGGCACATGTTCCCTTTACCTGCAAAGCATCCCAACCCCACCCTCACCCTTCATCTGGCTGCCTTCCTCTCATCCCTTTGGGTGAGGCTTAAATGTCACCTTCTTGTACCACCTGACCCAAAGTGGCAGCCTCTACCTCAGCTTCCTGTTTGCATTCTTATTTAACTCTTATCACCATTTGCAGTAGTAGTTTTTACTTGTTTTTCTATCTTTTGGTCTGTCTTCCCTGCTGGGGTGCAGGTCCAGTAGGACAGGAACATCATCGGTCATGTCCATCATTGTGTGCCTGTGCCCAGCATAGCACTTAAAGGGAGAGTAGGCACTCAATACACATATGAGTAAATAAATGAGTGAGTGAATGAGTGAGTGAAGATCTGGGATAGAGTGTTTTCTTCCAGATAAACTTTTTTTTTTGAGACACAGTCTCACACTGTTGCCTGGGCTGGAGTGTGATGGCACGATCTCAGCTCACTGCAACCTCTGCCTCCTGGGTTCACACAATTCTCCTGCCTCAGCCTCCCACATAGCTAGGATTATGGGCACACACCACCACACCCGGCTAATTTTTTGTATTTTTAGTAAAGATGGGGTTTCACTATGTTGGCCAGATTGGTCTTGAACTCCTGACCTCGTGATCCACACACATCAGCCTCCCAAAGTGCTGGGATTACAGGCGTGAGCCACCACACCCAGCCTCAGATAAACTCTTAAAGATAGAGATCAACCTCTCTGGACTTGGGATTCAATGTCCTGCATCCTCGGAGAAACTCCTATGACCTTAGACAGAATTTGTAGACAAAATTTGGCTTATCAGTGAGAGCAATTTCACCAAAGCAAAATTACATGGTGTCTTTCTTCTTGTTTGATGGGAAGGTGAGAAGCAGGACCAGAGAAGCCATCCCAAAGCCTTCACCATGAGCAGGTAGAAGAGCCACGGAATCTATGACGGGGGGAGAGGCAAGTGCCACAGAGCACTAGAGATGGGTTCAGGAAATTGGAGCCCCAGCCCTGTCCTGCCATGTGTCCTTGGGCAAGCCCCTTGGAATTTCTGTGCCTCAGTTTCCTCATCTGTAAAATGAAGGTCATAATCCCCAGCCTAGGATAGATGTGAGGGTGAAATGCACACGGCTCAGTGCGTCTCTCATAGGATCAAGTGCAGGGGCAGTTTTATAAAGGCTGGAATTCCATTCTCTCCTCTTTCCCAAATAGTTTACAGGTGTTTCTCTTCCTCCTCGCACCTCCTCTGAAGTGTTCATTGCCCTGAGCCTACTCCTAGCAGCACAGGTTTGCCAGACATTCTTGTTTCAGACCAGGGGTCTGCATCGGCTGCAGAGGATTTAAATAATTTCCGAACAAGTGTAGGATGTTACTCAGCATCATGCCTAAGCCAAGTGTTGGACTAAGAAATGATGTGGACACTGACAAACAAGGCCTTCAAAGCTTCCCAACTCTTCATTCCACGTTCAACAACATGGTATGGGGAAGAGAATTAAATGTATTGAGCACCCACAGGGGGCCCCACCCTCTGTTCGGCAGTTTCACGAACATTTCCTAGTGGAAGTCTCGCAATAGTCATGTTATCAAACCCCATGTTACAGATCAAGAAACTGAGGCTCAGGGAGATGAAGTGTCTTTAGTCAGTGCCTGATTTTTATATAAATGAGCTACTCAAAGTGTCTGTGTGTCAAATGTCATAAGAGACTAAGGAAGGGAGACTGCTTCCCAGCTACAAAAACGCTGTGGAATTCCTATTTATGTATCATCTTCAATGACATGCCTCGTATGTTTTATACATGATCTTTCATTTTGTTCTTTTCCTTCTTGAATGACTATGGGTTGTTCAGCTTACATCAGTGAGGATCAAATTGAAGCTAACAATTCACCAATTTCATCTGCTCAATGTACTTTCTCTTGTTTCTTAATAGTGTTACATTTCTGAGACCTGCATTTCTTAGTGCTCATATCAACATTGTCAGTTTTCTATTTTCCATTCATTTTTATAGAACAGTGAGAGCAAAATGGAATAAAATAGCTAATATTCATTAAGCACCTTACTGCCTTGTGCAATACCCATAAAAAATCTGTAGTGTGTTCACAATAGCAGATACTGCATTATTAAGTATTGGCCTGAAAAGAGGGAAACTATTTTGATTGGGCATGGATGAGAACCCAATCCTCCCTTTAGAGTTTTACATGTCTGATGATTAAAGGAATTTGCCACAGTTGGAGTTCTGCCTTCCCATATTTCAAGCCTTCTTTCTCCTCTTCCTCCCTCCCCCCAGTGCCAGCCATTGTAGGACACTGTCATAGCACCTTGGGATCTCTACCCTGCACCTTCATGGTTAGAGAGAGTGTGTGGGTGTCACAGCGGGTGGTACGAACATCCTGGAAGCCACTCCCACACTAGGGCAGCAAGCAGTAGCCTAACGATACACACAACTGACTGTGATCCCACAAACATCTCACTAGACCTCAACTAGATGCTTCTCCAGACTCAAGTTTCTCTTCCACCACATCCCCCAAAATACCCTTGACCATTTCAGTGCCACCAACATGAGAACAAGAAGGAGGAGAGGAGATATTGTTAAAATACCTTCCCTATGCAAATTTTAAAAATTATATATATATATATATATAAAATAAAACCATGCAATCCCATTGTTGGGGACCCACCCAGGGCCTTAGCAGGAGCTTGTTCAAGTGAGCCTGTAGAGCTAAAGCTTCAATAGCTTCATGGTAGGTAATCAGCCTCTGCCGTCACACTGAACTAGAGTCATCCGGACTCTGTTTCACTGGGAATGGGCACAGCAGTAGCAGGTGTGGTAGAATCCATGGAGTACTAATAGGAGAAGCAAGTGTGTGGTGACATAGCACAGGGGTCATCAAACAGTGGCCCACAGGCCAAGTCAGTCCCACTGCCTCAGGAAAACTCACCCCTCAAGAAAGCTCTTGCCCCAACAGGTGGCCCTTGAGCAAGTCCATCTCAGCCCGAATTCACGCAGACATGGCTGCCCTCTAAATAGGAGCCTTCCCTGATCCCAGGGCCAGCACCATGTCTGCGGAAGAGGAGAAGAAAATAGCTCCATTATTGCTGTCCCAGTCTCAATATTCTTGATGAACCTGTTCTGCCATGATACCAATAATTGCTTGGTTCCAGGTCTCATTCTCAGCCAATCTCCTGAGCTTGGGGCGGGACTGCTTTTGTTTTTTATTTCAGTTGGGGTGTGAGTCTTGGTGTCCTGTGTCTGTCCTCATTTGGTTAATTGCATGTTGCCTATTTAAAATCTCCCCCCACTGTTTCAATTAGATGAAGTGTTCTTCATGTTCTGCTTGGCAAATCAGGTTGCAAAGCACTTGGGGTCCTCCTGATTTGGAGGGGAGGCAGGTATTGTTAATTATACAAGAGCTGTGCGGGGCTCAATAAATCACTCTGGTAACACCGTCGCACTCTTTCCCAGGATTTGGAAACCAAGGAAATATTTTATGTGACATAAGCCTGGATTATTACAGTAGCCTCCTAACTGGCCTCCCTACTTTCACCTTTGTCTCCTCCTGTTTTCTATTCTCTACCCAACATCCAGAGTGATACTGTTAAGATGCAATTCAGATCATGTCAGTACGCTCAAATCCTTCCAACACCTAACCAATTACTCCCAGTAAAACCCAAAGTCCTTACACTTATCTACAAGGCCCTGCATCAGGGGTCTCCCAACCATGCTCCAAATCTGGCTGCCTGCTGTCCATTTAAAAAATAAAGTCTTTTTAAATGGAACACAGCCATGCCCATTTGTTTATTTACTGTCTAGGGCTGCTTTCTTGCCACAGCTGCAGAGTTGAGCCATTACAGCAGAGACCATTGCATCCTGCAAAGCCTAAAGTATTTGCTATTAGCCCTTTACATCATGCCCCATCTCCACTCCCTACTGTCGCCTCTCAGACCCTACCTCATCCTTGCTTACTTTGCTGCATCCACACTAGGCTCTCTGCTATTCTTCTAAAAGCAACTTGTCCAACCCAGGACGCACAGGCCACATGTGGTCCAGGATAGCTTCAAATGTGGCCCAACACAAATATGTAAATGTAAACTTTCTTAAAACATTGAGATTTTTCTTTTTCTTTTTTCTTTTTTTTTTTTTTTTTGCTCATCAGCTATCATTAGTGTTAGTGTATTTTATGTATGACCCAAAACAAGTCTTCTTTTTCCAACGTGGCCTAGGGAAGCCAAAAATTGGACACCCCTTCCCTAAAGCATCATACAACCTTCCATCTTGGCCTTGGGCTTGGCTAGTCCTTCTGCTGGGAATGTTTTTCCCCAGGTATCCTCATGACTTGCTCCTTTCCTTCCCTTGGGGCTTCATTTGATACTTGCCTTCTCCCCAAGGACTTCCCTGGTCACTCTATTTAAATTATAACCCATCCTTGACAGCCTTTATCCTGCTTCCATGATTTGTGTTTTGCTGAGGGATTTTTCACTAACATAATGTATGTTTTAGTTACTTATCTTGTCTCTACTCCTCCACCCCAAAGTAAGCATCTTGAATACATGTATCTTTGTCTGTTTTGCTCTTTGCTATATCCCCAAGGTCTCGATTAGTGCCTTGCCTATAGTAGGTGCTCAATAAATGTATGTCCGATGAATGAATATAACATTATAGGTTTAGAATTTTGCTGCACAACAGAAAACTCAAACAACAGGGGCCTGTTCAGGCCAGTAGGGTGGCTGCACAAGGCCATCAGGGGGCCTGGCTGTCCAGCTTTCCTCTCTGCCATCTTTGGTAGGTGGCTTTCTTTCTCCCCATGGTGTTCTCATGAGTATGGGGATGTTCGCCTCACCTCTGGGCTCCCCTTCATGCTCCAGGTTATAAAGAAGGAAGTGACTGGGAGGAAGAGGTTCCACCTACATCAGGAAAGCAAAACTTTCTAGAAATGCATAGCACATTTCTACATGTATCTCTTTAGCCAGAAATGAGTCACCCCAAGCTATGGGGGAGAATAGGAATTATAGTCTCATAGAAGGATGCATTAACACTCTAAAGGAAATCAAGATTCTGGTAGTAAGGTGAAAGGGGAAATAGATATCAAATAAGTGACTTATACCATCAGCCACATCTGGCCTTTGATTTTGTTCTCAACTGGGATAAGTATTTAGAGGGTAGAACTTGGAGAACTCCTAGGACTCCAGAAAAGCACAAAAAGCAGAAATGCTAATTTTCCAAGGTCAGCCCAAACTTCCTCTGCAGTGTAGTCTCATAACTGCTCATGACCTTCCTCTGTCATCGGGCTTACCATTGATTCTCATGTTTACCATTGATTCTCAGTCCTTAGTAGTGCATGTAGCCTGTAGTAGATGCTCAGGAACTATTCTTATAATAAATAAGTGAAAATTTCATTCTGGGGAGTATGTACATACACACATAGGTACTTATATATGAGTGTCTAAATGCCTATGTTCCATTTATTGCATGCTTCCTTTATGCTAGTCATATAATGTCTATTCAATTCTGCCAATAACCCTGTGAAGCCAAGAGTGGCACCCCATTTTGTGGTGAGAATTATAAAAGTCTCCGTTTCAAGGCTCAGTAACCTTAAGGAAGCTTTGCAGGAACTAATAAGTGGTAGAGATAAGACTCAAAGCCCTAGGCCACTGACTCTAAAGCCTATGTACCCGTGATCACAATCATTCATTTAGTTATTTAACAAATGTATACTTGGTGCTTACTGTGTGCCAGGCACTGTCATTTAGAAAATATTTCTCAAATCAAAATACTTAAATTTTAAGACAAAGAAATTAAAATATAAATGTCCAATATGTTTTTATCTGTATGTTTTCTTCTGAAAGTTTCCAGGTAAAGAACACACCCATGTACCTTCATTGTCACATGCTTATTTTAAATTTCTCAACTAGCATCATTTATGTGCATTTTAATTTGTTTAATGAGATTGTAAATTACTTGAGATTAGAGAATATGTCTTATCCATTGTTGAGTTCCAATCCTAAACTTGCCTGCATTGCCTGCAGTTAAGACAGTAATGGACACACTGAGCTCAATAGATTCCTGTTGGATGAAACAGAATTGGTATGAGATTGGGTTCTTGGCTGCAAGCAACAGAAACCTGTCCTGAGTGATTTAAGCAGGCAAGGGATTATTAGAGTGACATAGCCTGCAGAATCAGTTTTATAATGTTGACAGGAACTAAAAGAGGTTACATGGCAAGAATACAACCAAAGTCATGGCTGGTTAAGCTGCCACCACTGACACTACCCCAACTAGACACTCAGGCTGTCATTGCTGGATATTGAATGCTGATGTTCACTGCTGGACTACTGTATCAGCTAGGTTATGCTGCAGTAACAAACAGCCCTATGTTAATGTCTTAAATGACAAAAGTTAAGTTTTTACTTCCATTATCTGTCTCCCACGGTGGGAAGGATGACTCTGATCATCAGAGTTGTTCGAGATCCCAGGCTGATAGAAACTCCAGCTCAACTCAGGTGTTTGTGATCCCAGAGGCTGGAAAAATGAAGAGCATGAGGCCATTTGTACATCAGCTCTTGAAGCTTCTTTCTGATGTACCACATGCTACCTCCCTCTCACATTTCATTAATGAAGGCAAGGCATATAGCCATGCCTAATTTCATAAGGGGTGAGAAAGTACAAATCTATTAAGTATCCCCAAGGAGAATTTTTATATTTGTGATGAGCTTTGATGACTTCGCAAACTCCAATACTACCTCCACCATGAATGTTTGCTTACTAGCTTTGCAATTTGTGTTACTCATTTAAAATTTAAAATTCTGGCAAGAGTGTCTCACTGGCACATTGCCCCATCAAAAAGACACATGAGAGAAGCCACATGCTGGTCAGCCCTAACACCACAAATATGACTGATTTTTTCCTCTTCTTTGTTAGTTGGAATTTGCACTGCTGGTCAGTTAAGCCTGTTTCTACCAGGGTAATGCATTCTAAAAAGGATCTCTAGATGTGGGCTAACCTTTGCATTCTTTGAAGAGATAGTGCTAGGTATTCAAATCATTTTTGGTTTCTGAAAAGGAATACGTTAATAAAGGAATATGTCTTATTTATTCTTATGCCCTAGGACTCAGCATTCAATACGTATTAGTCCTACATGTTTCTGAAGTATTTTTCTAGATTAAAAGCTATTGAAAAAAAGTTGGGGGTCAAATAATTGTGGAAAATGCTGGATTCATTTAGTCATTCTTTGTGATAGGCAACCTCTAAGCTGGGCAATGATCTGCATCTCCTGTTATTCATACTCTTGTCTCATACTCTCTCCCTGAGTGTGGGCTGAGTTTATTGACTCACTTCTAACAAATACACTACAATAGAAGGGAAGGGATGTCAATTCTGAGATTAGATTATAGAAAGAGTATGGCTTCCATCTTGGGTTGTCTCTGTTGCTCTTTTGCTTTGGGGGAAGTCAGCTGTCCTGCTGAGAGCTGCCTATATGACAAAGAAGTGCAGCCTCCAACCAAGAGCCAGGAAGGACCAGAGGCCCATGAACAGTCATGTGAGTGATCTTGTAGGTGGATCCTCCCCAAATGAGGCTTGAGATGATGGCAGCCAGGATGACACCTTAATCTCAGCCTATGTGATTCTGAAGCACAGAATCCAGTTAAGCTGTGCTTGGATTCTTGACCCATGGAGTCTATGAAATAATGTTTTAAAATGTTGTTTTAAAGTGCCAAGCTTCAGAATAATTCTTTACACAGCAATACATAACTAGTATATTCTTTCATTCATTCGATAAATATCAAAGTGCATGATGCAAGTCTCTCGGGACGTTTTAGTGATCACAATAGAACTGAGTTCGGCCCTTATGGAGTTAATTAATTTAAACCTGTTTCTATCCTACAGGAATAAATAGAGGCTTTAATATGTAAATATTAATCATGAATCTCTAAAAGGGGTAGAAAGTGTTTGGTGGATCCCAAACTTTTAAACATTTTTTTTTTTGGCTTGGCATTTTATAGGGCTAATGTTTTGTGGAACACAAATTAGAAAATTTTCTATTAGCTAAATGAGTTAATGAATTAAACTTGTAATTTTAAAGGCTTAAACTCCCCTGCAAAAATTTCAGAGTATGCCCCCCTTTGTTCATTATGAGCTTAATAGGGATTCTTCTTTTCCTGGACCACAGGCACACTTGCACTAATTTATTTAGCAAACATTGACTGATTATTTGCTATGTTGCAAGCACGGCAAGCACTGGATTGTTGCTTGGGCAATGGTGCTGCTGTGTTTCTCCCTAAGTCTATTTGGAAATTAGCTAATTGTTTCATTTTGGGAGTAACGGTTTCAGTCACAATATTTGGGCAAAGAGCAAAGGAGAGAAAGAATGGAATTGGCTGATGTTAAAATCAAAGCCTCACTGAAAACAGTAATGTGTATTAAAGCAGAGAATTGTCCTCAAGGAGAGAAGACATAATCCGTATTGAAATAGTGCCTGAAACACTTTATTGTACTGTATTTAAAGTGTTTAAAGAATGCTTGGAACAAATAAAGCCCTGAAAAGGTCTTTCAAATTGAAATGAATTCTTGGCGTGCTTTTCCCTCAACGACTAAAGTCTTCCCCACAATAGCCAGCATCAGAGAAGCAGTAGGCGGAAGCCAGGCTTTTGTCTTGATGTCTAATGTGTATCAAGTGTTTCATATTTGGGGTAGAAAGCGGGGAGAAAGGGACACCTCGTTTATGAAACAGACTGAAATGGCAATCTTATTTTGTCTTTGGTGCACTGCTCCTGAGGAATTCACGTGACATTCCCAGATTTAATGAGGTAGTAAATGTGCTGGGATCAACCTATCAGCTAACGATATCCCATTTTTATCCCTGGAAGGCATCTGACGTCTGGATTTATAGAAATAAGGCAGTGCTGGTGTTGGTAAAGAAGAAGCAGGATGGACTGACAATTCAAAAGTAAAATGTACAGATATAAAATAAGATAAAAGATAAGATAATCTTTATCCCTTTAAAATAGGGCAGACATTTTTAACTTATGAACCTTAAAGAGAAGAACGGACAAATTTAACCATGAGAAAATTAAAATCTTCTGAAAGCAAAGTAAATAAATAAATTTAAGGGGGAAGATGACAAGCCATGGAGAATTATCTGCAATATATATGACAGAGAAAGACTTAGTATTTTAATTCTATAAGTAGTTCATATAAACCAATAAGAAAAAGACATCTCAGGGCCAACGGGGTGCTGCTTCCTACTTGTATGGTCTTGGGCAAGCTGTTAAATCTCTGAACCTCTGTTTCCTCATCTGTAAAATGAGCATTATAGGGTTGTTGTAAGGGTTAGGCAAGCCAATACATTTCATGCACTTGGAATAGTACTTGACATATTGGGAATGGTATATAAGTGTTAGTTATTATTTCTCTTAAAGTGATACATAGAAAAAAATGATCATGGCAAGTGGTGCTGATGTAGTAGAGACACAGGCTGCATGCTGCTAGAGGGATATAAATTAGTCCAGTCTTCTTGGAGGGCAATTTAGCATCACGCATCAAACTCTTAGAATGCCCTGGACCAAACTCCAATACAAGAATCTTTCCCAAGAAAATAAGAAGTCAAACATATGAAGAAATAGCTGTAAGTGGTTTCTTTTCAGAACCGTGTATATTTATGCAATACTGGAAAGGACACAAATGCCCAATAATAACAGATTCAGTAAGCAAATTATTGAACATCCATTCAGTAGACTATATCACCATTACAGATGATGTAAGCAAAACCACTATAAAAGGCATTTTGGGGAGAATTCGAATATGAAGCATATATTATTAGATAATACTATTATGTCAATGCTGTTTCTTGGTGTGATAATGATCTTATATTTCCTTGCAGGGGAATATAGGATAATACTGAAGTGTTATGTCTGCAGCATACTTTCAAGTGGTTCGGGGAAAAAACATATATATATATATGTTATTCCTGATATACATAAAATATCAGAGAATGAGAGAAAGCAAATGTTAGTAATGGTGAATCTGGGTGAAGGATGGATGGGGTGTTTATCAACTTTTCTGTTTAAAATTTTTCAAACTAAAAACCTGGAAAAATATAAGCAAACATTTGAAGACCCAGAAAAAAATGATATATTTCAATGAAATAAAGGTCTATAAATCAGTATATATAAATCAGTATGATCCCACTTTTTGTTAAAAGATTAGGGTTAGATAACAGTAGCTGGTATTTTTGTGGGAGCCTTTCTATGTGCCATATACTATGCAAAGCACTTACAGGCATTGTCTCATGTCATTATAACCCCCCATTAGGTTTAGGAGGCATTACAATTTTTCCCACGTAAACAAACAGCAGATGAAAATTCAGAGGTTAAAACCTTATCTAAAAACCACATATCCAGCCACTGGTACTTAAACATGGGTCTTTATGACCTTAAGCCCACACTCTTAACTATTAATACTACTCTTTTGCACAAAGAGCAGGAGGCTGCCGCAGCTGCTGAAATTATATTGATTGCACTTCATAATTATTGATAAGGGTGGTAATGGAGGTACATGTTCAATGCTTTAAAGAAGCATAGCAAAGGGAGGGACCAGTTCTGTAGGGCAAGACAGGAGTAGTGCGGTAGTTTTTACCAAAGTGGTAACATTTGAGCTGGGCTTTGAAGGATGCATAGGAGTACAACAGGGAAAAAAAAAAAAAAAAAGTAACAGTATTCAATACAGAGGAAACAGCAGAACAGCATGAGTAAAGACACACACTGTATTTAAGAAACTATAAGGACTATCATTTGTTTTTAAAGAGCGTGGGGGTTGGTTATCAGAGCAGGGTGGTAGCTAATGAGGTTGGACAGAGACCAGCACTACTACCTTCTGATGGAATGGGAGCTAGTGTAGAAGAATGATCCAGGCAGCAGAGTAGAGGTAAGTTTGCATGGACAGTAAGTCTGGCCCTGGGGACATCAAGTGAGGGCCTCTTGGTAACAATTCCAACAGAAGGTGATGAGTGATTTTACCGGGATAAGGGCAGTGGGAAAGCATTACGTGGATACCCTCCCTAATACATACCTGTCTTGCAATATGATAAACTACCTACATGTGTGTCTTATCTCCTTGATGGGTCCTTTGCTTGTCTGTACTCATAACCATGCCCGGCATTCTCCTGCCCTGCCTTGCCTTGCCAACTTTGTATCATGGGGAACTCCCCTTCCCAGACTCTCGCCCTCCAGCGGCTTGGTAGGTTTAGCCAGCGGGTGGCCCTGGCAGAAGATGGGAGGTAGGTGGAGAGGAGATCCCTGGGCTTTTGTGTCCCTGTCTGTCTGCTTCAGGTTGTGTTCCTGGCAGCAGCTGTGTCTTACCTTTGAGTCCAGATCCTGCCAGGCAGCCCCTCCCAACACAGGCCTCTTCCTGCTCAGTCTCTACAGTGGTTCTAGCTTTTGTCGGTTGGCTTGGCTTCTGGTAATATAATTTCCTTCCTTGTCCCTTTAGCCTTAGGGGTGGCTGAGGTGGCCTGCTGGTGCAAATTTCCCAGCTGCCTCCTCCCTGTTCTTTTTTTTTTTTTTTTTTAAACAGAGTCTCACTCTGTCACCCAGGCTACAGTGCAGTGGCATAATCTGGCTCACTGCAATCTCTGCCTCCCAGGTTCAAGCGATTCTCCTGCCTCAACCTCCTGAGTAGCTGGGATTACAGGCGCCTACCACCACACCTGGCTAATTTTTGTATTTTTAGTAGAGATGGGGTTTCACCATTTTGGCCAGGCTGGTCTTGAACTCCTGACCTCAAGTGATCCACCCACCTCGGCCTCCCAAAGAGCTGGGATTACAGGCGTGAACCACTGCACCCAGCCCTCCCTGTCCTTTTAACTCCTCAGCTCTCCCATGCCTGCTGTAAATTATTCTTTGTATTAGATTCTTTCAGATTAAAACACCTAGAGTGGCTTCTATTCCCTGGCTGGACTCTGACACATTCCCTGCCTACAGCAGAAGTTCCTAATGGACAGAGACTCTCTCTATTTTTAGAATTCCACAGGAGGAACATAGTGGTTACTCAAGAATTATCTGTTTGATTTCCTGGTCTCAGATCCCATTGGTGGTTCTCATCGGCTCTCCTGTGTGGGGTCTGCAAAGAGAAGATATGAGGGAAAGAGGAAGGAGTTCTTAATTCTCCTTCCAGGGGCTTTGCTTGGGTTGTGGAGTAGTTTCCTTTCATTCATTCATTCATTCCTTCAATCAACAAACATGTATTGAGTGTCCAGTAAATGCTGGGGATATAGAATGAGCCTTTCCTTGTGGAGCTCACCTATTACTAGGGAACTTTGGTGCACCGAAAAGGCATTGGGGAGATGAGGCTGGTCCACTTTTCCCAGAGTCACTGACTGGAGAGGATCTGCTTAGGAAACAGAGACTTTCTGGGTAAAAACAACAATAGTAGTATCATTTTGGAGGCAGATTCTGTGCTGACACACCTATCCATTCACTCCAATTAGCATTTCTTGAGTACCTAGTATGTGCTAGTTGATGGGGTTTACAGTAGTGAATGAGACAAATAGGTCAACATCTTCATGCCTCATACAGTCTAGTTGAGGTGACAGATATTAAGCAAATAATGAGATAAATCTATAATAAAAATCAGAACACGTACACTGAAAGAGAAGTAAATATCCTATGAGAGTTGATAGTAGGAGAACATGACCTAGCTTGGGTTTTCAATGGTCAGGTCAAGTCTCCCCAAGGAAGTAAGACCCAAGAAACGCCTGTCCTATTTTCTTACTGCTGAGTTCTTGTCACCAACATTCTCAGATTTTAACAGACCAGATTGCCTGAAGATAATGAACTTGGAAAGGTTAGCATTTCCTCCAGAGTCTGTCAGTTCAACTGACCTCCTATAGAATAACATTCCTGGTGGAGCACAACACTGCATTTGTGGTAGCTGTAATGATTGTCCACAAACATTGCAGTTCCCTTTACAGGTGGGTGTTAAGATTGTAGTTTCCTGCTCCTTTGGGGTTAGATGTGGCCATGTGCCTGGCTTTAGCAGATGAAAAACAAACAGAAGCGATGTGGGTGTGTAATTTCCAGGTGAAAACCTTGAAATGTCAGTGTTATTCTTATGGCTTCCACCCCTTTTTCCGCCTCATCAGTTTTAGAAGCGTGTGTTGAGGGTGCTTCCAGGGAGAGAGATGATGGCTTTACCACTATGACAAAGGGAGCCTGATGCCCAAGACATAAAGGATCACTGCTGGGAGGGCCATGCTCACATTGGGATATGTTCGGACAACCCCCAAAGTTAACAGGTACAACTATACTCCTTGTTTTAAAAGTTGCCCTTTTAAAGCTCTTTGAGGGCAGACATGGTGGTTCACGCCTCTAATCCCAGCACTTTGGGAGGCCAAGGCGGGTGGATCACTTGAGGTCAGGAGTTGGAGACCAGCCTGGCCAACACAGTGAAACCCCATCTCTACTAAAAATACAAAAATTAGCCAGGCATGGTGGCAGGCACCTGGAATCCCAACTATTCGTGAGGCTGAAGCAGGAGAATCACTTCAATCCAGGAGGCAGAGGTTGCAGTGAGCTGAGCCTGGGTCACTACACTCAAGTCTGGGAGACAGAGCGAGACTCCACCTCAAAAAAATAAAATAAGTAAAGCTCTTTGAGTTATGTGACCTATCTGCTCTGCAAATGAGCGAGCCATTATGTCAGCTTTGCAATTCTGTTTCAGGAGAGAGTTCAGAAGTGGAAAAATACATCTCTTTCTGATTTGAAGCAGACTGAAACTGGGTGGGTTCACTTATAATCATCTACCCAGTAGGAGAGTCTTCCATTCACAACACAGACATTAGCCTTAGCACAAAGATCATTGCGGAGATTTACACATACTGTCTATGCATTTAGGAAACAGCTGATATTTGCATGGGGTGTGCTCAGAAATGATGCAGTGAAACATATAGAAGTTGATCATTCATGTGTGTAATTCTCAAACTTCCCCTTTTCTGAAATTCATTGCACTTGCCGCTCTTATTAAAGTCCTTTTATCAACTAAAAGCTCAGCAAAGGCAGGCTTCAGAAGGGAAGCTGAGTCTCCATAGCCTCCTATAACCAGTACTTACCTGACCTATAATAAAAGTAACCAGTACTATCAAGCATTTACAGTGCTAGCCAGACACTCTTCTAGTTATCTCATTTAAACCTCACAGCTTAGCCTCTGAGGAATGCAGTATTATCCCTGACTGAAGATGAAGAGCAGAGGCCATTACTTTTGATTGCAAAACCATAATTTCGTGCCAACTTAATAGTTAAGTAGTAGAGACAGGCTTCAATCCAAGTGGTGTTTCTTGGTACAATCATACACGGTAAATGCTCAGAAAACACCAACATGTATGAGTTCAGAACTCAATATGTGGTGAGGCTAGTTTGTATTATGGTGTTGGATTAGTTGTTGTGCTTACTCTTTGGTTTCTAAAATGCTGAAAGGCAAAGTATTATATTAGTACTCTGATTGACAGGAAGGATTCAAAATAGTGGGTGAAAATAACTTTGTTGTCTTTTAAAATAATTTTGTGGCTCTGATAAAAATAATATCTGTTTATTATAAAATGTTCAGAAGTTAAAAAAAAAAAAAGAAAAAGAAGAAAACATCAGAATAAAACTAGAATAAACAAAATTCAATTAGCCGGGCATGGTGGCATGCACCTATAGTCCCAGCTACTCGGGAGGCTGAAGCAAGAGGATCCCTTGAGCTCAGGAGTTGGAGGCTACAGTGAGCACTCCTGCCACTGCACTCCAGCCTGGACAACAGAGTGAGACCCCATTTATTAAAAATCACCAGAAATCCAACAAACTAATTATAGCTATTGTTTCTATCCTTTCAGGCAAATTGACACACTTGTACACATATTTAGCTCTACATAAGGCGTGGTACATAAACAGGATCATAGTACATGTACTCTTTCAAACCTATTTTTAAAAGCATTTCTTCATGCACCAGTACGTTGTAGAAATACAGATCACCATGATTATTCTTTGCAACTGCTTTAGATTGTTTCTCAAAGTCCTATGTGACAACATGACCAAGGGCTTCCTTTGTATTTTAAAAAAATGTATAAAGATCACCTTGGATAATATCAGAAGACGTGATTTCTGGGAAGTCACAAGGAATACCCATTGACATTTTGATATATATCAGTAAACTACCCTCCCCAAATGTATGCCCTGTCGTGACATACATTCATCATCACTGGTTTGATAAAGCTTTGCCAATCTGGTAGGCAAAATAATCCTAGTAATTTAATTTTTAATATATTTTTAAACTTTAGTAAATGTTTATTATCTAGTAGTGTTTCTTAGAGGATAACATATATTACTGGTAGTTTTGAATAGTTACTGTATTAGTCTGTTCTCACTCTGCCAATAAAGACATAACTGAGACTGGGTAATTTACAAGGGAAAGAGGTTTAATGGACTCACGGTTTCGTATGGCTAGGGAGGCTTCACAATCATAGTGGATGGCACATGAGGAGCAAACTCACGTCTTACATGGCAGCAGGCAGGAGGACTTGTACCGGGGAACTCCCCTTTATAAAACCGTCAGATCTCGTGAGACTTATTTGCTTACCATGAGAACAGTATGGGAGAAACTGCCCCCATGATTCAATTATCTCCACCTGGCCCTGCCCTTGACATGTGGGGATTATTACAATTCAAGGTGAGAGCTGGGTGGAGACACAGCTGAATCATATCAGTTATTTAGGTACAACAAGTTTCCTCCCAGCATCACTTACACCAGTTAGTAAGCAGGAAGAACCAAAGGGGGAATCTGAACACCAATGAAAGTATAAACATACAACGGAAGAATATCTTGTACACACACACACACACACACACACACACACACACACAGAGAGAGAGAGAGAGAGAGAGAGAGAGAGAATATTTTGGAAGAATATTTGATGGCATGGGGAAATTATTATACTATAAAGTTTGAGAAAATTTTTGAGGAAAAATCACAATGTGAAATAATTTGCAGATAATCCCAACTGTGTTAAAATATATGTGTTTAAACAAAAAGGATGGGGAAAAAATTAAAAAGGCTAGAAGGAAATACTGCAAGAAGTTGTTAATATTGGTTACCTCCATGGGATGGGATTTCGGGTGACTTAAAGATTCTTAATTTTTTGTGCTTGCAGACACTGAATTTTCAAATAGTATGGGGCTAATATTTACCATTTGATTGACTTGTGTATTGTTATCAGTGTGTGGGGTCACTCACTTGCAGTTGCTTAACAGTATCATGAATGATTTACTTTCGTCAACCAAATGGACGTGTGCTTTGGTTTATTCATAATTCTAAGGATCACATTCATTCGTACTAGCACTACGTTGTGGGCAAGATCCCTGCATTTAAGAACTGTGCCATCTGAAAGGGGAGAGAAGACATTTATAGCATAAGAAGAGGAAAGAGCATGTCTGCTGAGAAATGGCAAAGTCTCCTAGAGGAGGTGGCATTTCAGCCCAGCCTTGAAGGATAAGTTGAATTTTTAATGAAACATTTGTTTTATTTTTCTTCTGACTCTATAAGAAATAAGTGCTTATTACAGAAAACAGAAAAATGTGGGAGCTATTAACAGATGTTTATAGGGTTATTATCAAGGTGGAACACTGTGCCAAATCCTACAGAGTGTATTTTAAAAATCTCATTTAATCCCCCTTCCCTGCTTCCAGAAACTCTATAAAGTGAATGCGATTACTTTGTTCATTTCAAAGGCAAGGAGATAGATGTGCAAAGGGATTGAATGAGCAACTTCAGGATACGTGATTGGAAAAGCAGCAGAGATAGTACTGGAACCCAAGTCAACCTGGTGCTGTAGAAGAAAGAGTCAACATACAGTCCATTGCTCCACTGCTTTCAGTCTCCTTTTTCCTCTCCATGAGGCTTTTCCCTCATGGAGAAAACGAGGATTCTCTTGTTCCCTGCATTCTACTGAGTGTTCATCACTTTCGATAGATGATGGTAACTGAAGGCATGGGGTAGGTGAGATCACCAGGGAAACATGCAGAGAAGAGAGAAAGGCCTTGGGAACAAGCCCTAAGCTCAGAAATGGGACACCTTCCCATATCAGGGCTGGAGGAGAGGAGGCAGCATCAGGGAAAACACAGTGGAGCTAAGCTTGGATCTGAACATTACTGGTTGAGAAGAAAGGATGGAGAAGTGGAGGTGGGAGAAGAGTGCCACAAGCAAAGGGAATAGCATTTGCAAAGACATAGCAGATGCAAGAGACAACATGTTACCTTGGAAAATCAGCAAGCGATTTCAGGATGGCTACAGCATAGGATGCATGCATATATGAGTATGCCTGCCTATGAGTGCATGCATGTTTCTGTGTATCTGTGTGAAGGTGTGTGAATGTATCTGTGTATATCATGTGTCTATATGACATACATTAATCATCACTGGTTTTATAAACCTTTGCCAATCTGGTAGGCAAAATAATCCTAGTAATTTAATTTCTGTTTTTTAATATATTTTTAATCTTTAGTATATGTTTATTATCTAGTAGCATTTCTTAGAGGATAACATATATTACTGGTAGTTTTGAATAGTTACTGTATTAGTCTGTTCATGTGTCTACATGAGTGTGAGTGTGTGTACAGAAGGCTAGGGTGATGAGACCCTAGAGAGGAAGTACAAATATCTCTTCAAGAGAGAGATTTTATTTCATTTAGAAATATACTCAGAAGTGGCATTACTGGATCATAGGGTAGTTCCATTTTTTATTCTTTTTATTTGAGTGAGGGGAACTTCCATACTGCTTTCTGCAATGTCTGTACCAATTTACATTCTTACCATCCATCAATGTACAAGGGTTCCCTTTTCTCCACATCCTTGCCATCCATCCCTTATAAAAGATTTATGATATTATGGAAAGAGTCTGGAAACACCGTGAGATCTGGAAACAGATCCCTGAAATCCAGTTAATCAGTAGAAATTTTAGCTGGAAGGTAATGGAGAACCTTTGCATTTCTTTTCTGATAATTACAAAAAATGATAAAATGAAAACCAGGCTTTCAGAAGATTCTTGGACTGGATGGTTTGAAGAAGGTAGGGGCAGGAGAATAGGAGACCAGTTGGTAGGATACTATAATAGTGAAAGTGGGAGGTGATCAGCGTGTATATTAGGATGGCAGCTATAGGGCGATAGCGGATTTGAGGCTCACCGGTATGAGAAACATGAGACAATTCATGAGGTTACCTGAGAGAGTCTATTGACTCCCACCCCCTCCCAGCTTTACTGAGGTATGATTGAAAAATAAAAATTATCTATATTTAGGGTAGACAATGTGATGTTCTGACATACATGTACATTGTGAATGATGACCACAATCAAGCTAATTAACAGATCCTTCACCTCATATAGTTACCTTCTGTGTATGATGAGAGCACATGAGATCTACTCTTTTAACAAATTTCAAGTATATAATACGTTATTATTAACTGTATCAGCAAGCGATATAGTTTGCTGATATATGCTATACATTAGTTATCCAGAACATATTTCTCTTACTGAAAGTTTGTGGCCTTTGACCAATATTGTTCCCTTTTTGCCCACTCTTCAGCCCCTGGTAGCCACCATTCTACTGTCTGTTGTTGTAAGTTAAACTTTTTTTTTTTTTTTTTTTTTTTTAGGAGTCCACATATAAATGAGATCATGCTGTACTTGTCTTTCTGTGTCTGGTTTATTTCACTTAGGATATTCTCCAAGTTCATGATGTTATTGCAAATGACAGGATTTCCTTCTTTTTTAGAGCCAAATAATATTCCATTGCAGATATATACAGACCATATTTTCTTTACCCATTTATCTGTGGATGGACACTTAGGTATGTTTCCACATCTTGGCTATTGTGAATAAACTGCAATGAACATGGAAGTGCATTTCTCCCTTCAAGAGAAAGATGTTCTTTTCCTTTTCTTTTTCTTTCCTTTTTTGAGACAGAGTCTCACCCTGTCACCCGGGCAGAGGTGCAGTGGCGCAATCTTGGCTCACTGCAACCTCCACCTCCTGGGTTCAAGCAATTCTTGTGCCTCAGCCTTCCGAGTAGCTGGGATTACAGGTGTGCACCACCATGCCCAGCTAATTTTTGTATTTTTAGTAGAGACGGGGTTTCACCATGTTGGCCAGGCTGGTCTCCAACTCCTGACCTCAAGTGATCTGCCTGTCTTGGCCTCCCAAAGTGCTGGCATTACAGGTGTGAGCCACCGCTCTCAGTAGAGATTTTATTTTCTTTGGGTGTATACTCAGAAGTGGGATTGCTGAATCACATGGTAGTTCTATTTTTATTTTTGGGAACCTCCATGCTGTTTTCCATAATGGCTGTACTCATTTACACCCCACCACCAGTGTACAAAGGTTCCTTTTTTTCCACATCCGTGCCAACATTTGTTGTCTTTTGACTTTTTAATAATAGCCATCCTTACAGGTCTGAAGTGATATCTCATTGTGGTTTTGATTTTCATCTCACTAATGATTAGTGATGTTGAGCATATTTGCATATACCTGTTGGCCATTGTCGAACACTCAAAGCAACAGTTTAAAAGCATATCCTTAGGTCCTTCATCAATTTACAACAAGTATTTACTGAGCACCTCTACTGTGCCAGGACTCTGCACGGGAAGCCCTGGCCCAGCGTGGAATCCAGACAAGTAACCAGACTTTTGCAACCTAGTGTTGCAAGGGCACAGAAATCAGCAACCACAGAAGGGGACGGAGGCAGTGGAAGTACGGAAGCCAGTCCTGAAAGATCTGGGCCGGCTTCCTATAGGAAGGGATTCGAAGCTGAGAGACACAGTGTGCGGAGCTAGGAATCCCCATGTGTGTAAGATATGGCTTCTGCCCGGGTGGGTGGGGACAGACAAGTAGACTACACGATGCTATTTGACACAGGAATGCAGCTAAGTCATGCATATATATATATATATATTATATCTTTAGTCAGAAAAGAAGATTCTTCTTTGAGCAAATTCACTCCTTTTAAAAAGGCCGAGCTATTTGGAACGATGCCCACCAGGATGGCAAAGTGGTGCGTGAGCCCTCCCTGGAGCACACGCCCAGGACTTTGAAGCGGGGAGCAGGGTCCTCCTGGCTGCTGAAAGGAGTCGAGTTAATGAGCCCTACTGGCAGGTGGCGAATGGCCGGAGATCCGGCCTCCCAGTGGAGTCCACCGCCCCGGGCTTCCGCTCGCCAGGCTTATTTCTCTCCATGCTGGAGCAAACCCGGGCTGAAAAAGGGACCCACTAATTGGTTTGCGTACCCGAAGTGGGAATAGAGGGAGGAAAACCGTGTTTCAGGCGTTACAGTGGGGAAAAAAGTGAAATCCCAAACGCAGGGGAGACAGCGACTGTCAGGCAGACACCTTGTGAACCGCGGTGGAGAGCACACCTAGGTGGGGAGGTCACCGGTCCAACCCACCACCCTCCGGGAGACTGAGGGCAGGGACAGCAGCAGGGGGCGGCATCCACGTCTCTACGCTTGCAAGGGTTCCCCAAGTTCCTGGCCACTGCTCCCCACTTCCTGCAGCCTCGGTCTCCTCCGGGGGCGTGTGTGAGGGGCGGGGCCGCATGGAGAGGAGGGATTAAAAAAAAAAAAAAAGCGAGGTAATTAGCATTCTCCGATTCCACTGGCTCTCCGCCGGCCCTGCTTTGCATACGCCCGTCCCACTAGCTGCCCGGGGTTTGCTGGGGTTCGGCAAGGTTTGCAGCCGCCACGGCCGCTGCTGCGCTCCGGTGCAGGGCAGGCTGGCGCCGAGCGAACCAGGGCCAGGAGCCGGGAGCCGGGAGCCGGGAGCTGGGAGCCAGCTGCCCGCAGAGCTGCGGCGGCGGCGGCATTTGGGGTGGTCTCAGTTCCACGAACACCGTGGCCGGCGCCCTGTGGCTTCTGCGCCCAGCGGGGCTCAGGGAGGAACGGTCTAGACACTTTTTATTTTGGAAGAAAGGGGCAAGCCCCGGGGAGAGCTTCCTTCCCGGCCTGGCTCGCTCCCCAGTGCGCCCAGCTCCGGCCCGGACTCTGGAAGATGACTCCAGGGTCTGCTCTGTATATTCCAGCGGCGGCGGTTCCGGGAGGCAGCCGAAAGTAGTAACAGTTGGTAGCAGCGGCTGGTGGAAAAGTGAGCCGAGGCGGCGCGGACTCCGCTCTCCCCGCGCCCCGCGACACTCGCTGCTCCTCGCCGCTCCTTTTCCTTGGCTCCCAGGCGGCTGCAGCATGAAGTGGCGCAGCGATGGCCAGGAGAGGTAAGAAGCCCGTGGTGAGAACGCTGGAGGATCTGACGCTGGACTCGGGTTATGGTGGCGCGGCGGACTCGGTGCGCTCCTCCAACTTGTCTTTGTGCTGTTCCGACTCGCACCCGGCGTCCCCGTATGGCGGGAGCTGCTGGCCGCCTCTAGCTGACTCCATGCACAGCCGGCACAACAGCTTTGACACCGTCAACACTGCCCTGGTGGAAGACTCCGAGGGGCTGGACTGCGCCGGCCAGCACTGCTCGCGGCTGCTGCCGGACCTAGACGAGGTCCCCTGGACTCTCCAGGAGCTGGAGGCGCTGCTGCTGCGTTCGCGGGATCCCCGGGCAGGCCCGGCGGTCCCCGGCGGCCTGCCCAAGGACGCGCTGGCCAAGCTGTCGACGCTGGTGAGCAGGGCGCTGGTGCGCATCGCCAAAGAGGCGCAGCGCCTAAGTCTGCGCTTCGCCAAGTGCACCAAGTACGAGATCCAGAGCGCCATGGAGATCGTGCTGTCCTGGGGCCTGGCCGCACACTGCACGGCGGCTGCGCTGGCCGCACTGTCCCTCTACAACATGAGCAGCGCCGGCGGCGACCGCCTGGGCCGCGGCAAGTCGGCACGCTGCGGCCTCACCTTCTCCGTGGGCCGCGTGTATCGCTGGATGGTGGACAGCCGCGTGGCGCTGCGCATCCACGAGCACGCCGCCATCTACCTGACAGCCTGCATGGAGAGCCTCTTCCGGGACATCTACTCGCGGGTCGTGGCCTCCGGTGTGCCCCGGAGCTGCAGTGGCCCTGGGTCAGGCTCTGGCTCCGGCCCAGGCCCGAGCTCGGGCCCCGGTGCGGCCCCTGCGGCGGATAAAGAGCGGGAGGCGCCCGGGGGAGGAGCGGCGAGCGGCGGCGCCTGCAGCGCAGCCAGCAGCGCCAGCGGGGGCAGCAGCTGTTGCGCCCCGCCGGCCGCCGCGGCCGCCGCAGTCCCGCCGGCAGCCGCCGCCAACCACCACCATCACCACCACCATGCGCTCCACGAGGCGCCCAAGTTCACCGTGGAGACCCTGGAGCACACGGTCAACAACGACTCGGAGATCTGGGGTCTCCTGCAGCCCTACCAGCACCTTATCTGCGGGAAGAACGCCAGCGGTAAGTGGCTGCGCGGGTGCCACTCCCTCCCACCCAACCTGGCCAACTCTTGGCGCAAGTTTGCCTCAAGTCCCCCTCCCGCGTCTTCCCAGCCACGCGCTGCTGTCCCAAGCCGCTGAGGAGGCGGCCGGGCTGGAGGTAGCCAGAACAGGAGGTTGCCTGTTCCCTCCTGCACTCGGGTGCGCGTATTTTACGCCGCTGGTGCTGTCCCAGGTCCGCTAGCGCTAGGTTCCGCCCCCGGTGCGGGGCCGGGCGACAGCTGCCTCCAGCAAGCAGTGAGCGAAACCCAGCACCATTTTTTGGAGCAGGGTTGAGATCATTTGCGCTTAGTACATATACTCCACCCCAGCACTGTTTGTTTTGACCTTGAAGATGCCACTTCCCTGGGCGCATGAATTTGGCTCCCTAGGACTTGGGAGGAGGCGCGTTCCGCTCTCAGCAACCCAATGCTCCCACTTCCCCCACGCCCTCGGGGGGCACTCAGTACACAGGGGAAGGAGGGGCCTGACGGCTGTACCGGCTGAATGGTTGAGAGCTTGCTCGGCCTAGACAGTCGTAGAGGTGTGTGTGGTGAGACTGGGGTGCGGGAAGACTTTCGGTGCCAAGTTTTTCCAGAGCAGTTTTTGAGGGCTAGAGCACACAGCTGGTGGGGGCTGCGGGATGGACAAAGCCCCCAATTCCAGCCTCCCAGCTCTTGGCCTCTGGCAGGGATGCAGCTCTCACCACTTGGCTGAAGGAGCGCCTCTGGGGATCTGGGCAGGATGGAGCTGGCGGGGGCAGTTCTAGAGGGGGTTGTCAGTTTAGGGTGTCGTTTCCAGTAGGTTCTATCATCCTCTCTTCACGCCCCACTGTTTTGAAGGCCTGTCCTGGGTGGGTTTGAACCCGCAGTTCTGTCCTTGAAGGGGGTGGGGCCGGGGCGCTTGTTTTCGAGAGCTCGCGCTGGCGGTGCTGCCCGTCTGCGAAAGCCGGAGCTAGACACTTCAAAGCTTCATTTTTCCACAGGAAATGGTAGAAGCGTAACTGGAGACTCTAAAGGCGAAATAAAACTTTGTTACATATTCGGCGGTTTGGCCAGAGGTTGCGTGGTTGGAGCTGAAATGCAGTCTTTCTGGGCAGATTTCATTCATGTTGCTGCCTGTCTGTTTCCCGGGGGCTGGAGGAGCACTGCGGTGGGCGGTGCCAAGGGTGTGCATGTGCGTGTGAGAGTCTGAGTGCGCGCGCGTCTGTGCGTGTGTAAGTGCTTGTGAGTGTGCGCAGGAACGAGTGGGCGCGCTGGGCGCCCGGCTCCAGCGGAAGCCTTTGGAAACCGACCCTGCAGCCCTCGGTCCCTTCACCTGGATTTGATCATCAGTGGGGGAGGGGAAGGAAGGAGCAAAGCGGGTGTGTGTTTGTGTGTGTTGGGGAGGGGAATCCGCGCTGATCTCTGAGACTCTTCGGGATCTCTTTGCCAGAGCCCTTCCCCGTCTGCTGCCAGCCAGGGCACAACCCTCAAAGAGAGGATATCTTCGAGGCCACACACACACACACATACACACACACATACACACACACACCTTGAAATCTCGACTAAGATGGAAACATCTGGGGAGAAGCCATTGGGCTTTGTATGTGCTTCTTGAGAA
This sequence comes from Macaca fascicularis, assembly GCF_037993035.2. Lineage (NCBI taxonomy): Eukaryota > Metazoa > Chordata > Mammalia > Primates > Cercopithecidae > Macaca > Macaca fascicularis. Next base: position 114,215,500 of record NC_088385.1, read on the forward strand.
TGCGGGGATTCACCTGCAAAACCTGGGAGCTTTGGACTGGATTGCTCTTTGTTTGAAACCCTACCCCCACCAAAATGCACAGAGGGGCTTAATTTCCTTCCTAGTGGCTCCCATGACAATCATCTTACTCTTTGCTGCCCCGGACTCCCAACTCCTTACCCACCTTCTGGGCCTGGAACCTCTTCTTTTTTCTCCCTCATTATTTCCTTTGGGAGGCTCTAGTGTGGAAATCTGGGCACCCTGCCCTACCTCTGTCTTTGCCATTATCCTGAAGTTGTGAGTTTGGGCAAGTCACTTTACATCTTTGGGCCTCAGTTGCCTCCTCTGTAAAATAGGGGGCTAGATATGTAATACACCCCCAGGTCCTCTTGTAGCTCTGTGTTAGTAGCTTCTATATTTTTTCAAATCAGTTTTACTTTTATGAACCTTAACAACTTTTAAAAACAGTTTTTGTGTTTACCCTTTTTGGAGGAAGTATAATTTAAGGAAGGAGAAGACCACAGAGTTGGTTTTGGGCAGGGTGAGTGAATGACGGTTGGGGTTTGCTGCCATCACAACCTCTCCCACACCACAGCGCTTAACTCTTTGGTTTCAGGGCCCCTTCAGCCTCCTCTGGGTATGAGATACACTGTAAGTTCATTGTGATCTCTTCATGTCTTTTCTTTGGGCTTGTTTAAAATGGCAGGTCATTTATGCAGAAGAGTTAAAGAATGAGTGATTAATTCCTTAGGTATCGGAATCATACATTAAATATCAAACCTATTTCTTAAACTATTTTGTACGGAGTCTTTCTGATCTGCAAGCCTTATTAAAGACAACATACTTTACATAATAGATTTTCCCTCCTTTAATTTGGCAGTATCATTTATTTATTCATTTGTGAATTCATTTGTTCGTCGGTACTTACTGCAGTTGCTAAATGCTAGGGTCTGAGCAAGCGCCGGGTGAGAGGTAGTAACAGCTAACATGTATCCAGCAGGGCTCCTTATATTGACCCATTTGATCCTCAGTACCTCTTGAAAAGGTACGCCACTATCCCCATTATTTACAGGAAGAAACTGAGGCACAGGGAATTTAAGTATCTTGCTTATTTAAATGCAGATAGCCTGGCTCCAGAGTCCGTACTCATAATCCCTGTCTATATGACTCTTTAGTGACAGATGAGTTCCCTGCCTTCAGACATCCCACCTGCCCTTTATTACCTACACAGGTGAACAGAGACCCTTCCTGTCATACAATTCCTGAATTGTATACTTTTTGTTCCTCTCAAATGGAACTGGGCAGAACTGGATTTTGCATGTTTTTATATCTCCTGCTAAGCCTAAGAGAGGCCCTAGTAGGCCGGGTATGGTGGCTCACTCCTGTAATCCCAGCACTTTGGGAGGCCGAGGCGGGCGGATTGCGAGGTCAGGAGATTGAGACCATCCTGGTTAACACGGTGAAACCCCGTCTCTACTAAAAATACAAAAAATTAGCTGGGCGTGGTGGCAGGTGCCTGTAGTCCCAGCTACTCAGGAGGCTGAGGCAGGAAAATGGCGTGAACCAGGAAGGCAGAGCTTGCAGTGAGCCGAGATCATGCCATTGCACTCCAACCTGGGCGATAGAGCAAGACTCTGTTTCAAAAAAAAAAAAAAAAAAAAAAGAGGCCCTAGTCCACAGTTGGAGCTTATTAGATACCTGTTTGAGTTGAGCAAGCTATTGTACTGCATTATACAATGATGTCCTGAAAAAACTATTGCTTTTTGAGTTTCTTGAATCATCTTTGCAAGTTTTTCTACTTTGTTGTTATTGTTGTTCTAAAGAAGGGGTCTCGCTATGTTGCCCAGGCTATCTTTGAACTCCTGAGCTCAAGCAATCCTTCCACCTCAGCCGAGTAGCCGGGACTACAGACTGGCACTGGCTCCAAGTTCTTCTTCCTTGGTTGCCCCTTCTTACTGCTGTTTCTGTACCTGTCCACCTTTCTAATTTGCTGCTGCTAAACTGCCCAGGCTAAGGAATTGTGAAACTAGTCATGTGGGAATGGATTCAGAAAACAAAATATAGTTGGCTCTAAAGTGAAAGAAGGCCTAGGAGCTCTCAAAAATCACATCCATGGGCTTGCTGTGGGCATGAACTTTGCAGTTATGTAAAAACTTTTCAGAACTGGAGTTTTGTGTTGATTTTCAGCTGTTTTGAAGAGCCGGGGCAACAGCTAAGGGACCCCACTGTGGAGTTTTAAAAATTTGACTTGATTGAGCTAAATAAGGAGTGGGCAGAAGTACTTCACTGTGCCTTTGTATGTGCTAGTCATTGTGCCTTAAACTCCTTTAGAGCTGGCCAGTTCCTACTCATCCTTGAAGACTTGGCTTCAAGAATGAGTTGGTCTTCCCGGCCTCCTTGTGAGGGCTTCCTTGACACAACCTCTTCTCCGTTCTTATTCATCTCTGTGTCTCCTTCCGTATCACTCAGCACAGTGCCTGGCACTTTGTATAATAGATGCTCTCTACTGCTTGTTAAATGAATATAACCAGCTGATTCAATTTTACGCATTTAAAATTTGCCTCTCAGCTGTAAAGGCAGTTGTTAAGAGAATGGCCTCTGGTGTTGGACCTCTAGGATTTGAATTTCAAGGCTGCCATTTTCTAGTTGTTTGTTCTTAGGTATGTGACTCAACCTCTCTGTCCTCCAGTTTCCTCAGCTGTAAAATAGAGGTAATAATTACAAGGATTAAATGAGATTATGTGTCTAAGGCTATTATAATCTGGTGCTGACACATGGTAGGTGCTAAAATGATGATGATAGTTGTGATAATCTAGGAAAAATGGTATCTCATCTCTATCACATCCAGATTAATTCATTCCCACATGTTCAGGGTGGATGGAACCAACAAGGCACAGAATTTTAACTGGACCCCCCTTTTTAATATAACACCAAGTAACTCAGTACACCTGCCTCAAGATTGATGCCATGGGCACAGCCCCGTGGCCAGGGTCACAAACGGATTGTTTTGGTCAAAGGAAAGGAGCTTATTTTGGGGAGGCTGAGGCAGGAAGATTGCCCGAGGCCAGGAGTTTGAGACCAGCTGAAGCAACATAGTGAGATCTCATCTCTACAGGGAAAAAAAAAAAAAAAAAAAAAAATATATATATATATATATATATATATATAAATAAATTAAAGTAAAATAAAATAACATTAAGGTAGCTTATTTTATTTGCTGTATTTTAAACTTAAATGATGTCTATCTTTAGTGAAGAGGCACCAGGAAACTTTCTGGAAATAGTTCCTTATGTTGATTGGAATGTGGGTTCAGAGGTATATGCATTTGTCAAACGGGTTTTCACCATGCCGGCCAGGCTGGTATCTAACGGTAAACCTAGTATTTGAGCATTTTACTGTATTGTGAAATATGCTTCAGTTAAAAAAAAAAAAAGACACACCAAAAAAAAAAAAAAAAAAAGCCATAGGTATTCTTGAATTAGAGTTTGTTTTAAATGTACAATTTGAAGGGCAGACTGGAAGAGGTGGTATGGAATGGTGTGAAAAGGAAGGGAGAAAGACCTTACACTTAGATCTAACCCTAAATTTTCACTCTACCGTTCTCTAGCAAGTGACTTAATTTTGCTAAACTTAGTTTTCTCATCTGTACAGTGAGGATTAGAAAACAAAAGAAGGTGTATTTTAAAAAGGAAGAAAACCCAAACCAAACACAAAGGGCAATTACAAGGATTAATTCAGATATAGTTTATAAAAGCACCTGCCACATAGTAGGCACTCGATAATAATGGCTTCCTTAAAAAACAGATTATTCAGGCTGGAGAAAATAATAATACTTGGGGGATTTTGAATAGTCTCTTTCATTTCAGGGATCCCCAGTCATTTGATAAACATTAATTAACACGAGCCCTCACCTGTCAGCACGGGCTTTGGGGGTAGGTTGGTTTTCAGGTCTTTTGCTTTTCTATTGCCTCTGCACAAAATGCTTGCTCAGCTGTTTTCTTGTCCCTAAACTGGTCATCCTGTTCTGTGGAAAAGTGTTGCTGTGTTGGACCAAAAATGTCACAGAAGAAACCCAAGTTCTTAAGAGGAAGAGCAAACGCTATCTCAAGAGCCAGCTGTAGCAGTGCCTGTGCTCACAGAGCACCTTTTCAATTAACTGGCTTGATGTAAATTAAAACTTGGAATTTGGGTCAGTAAAGGGTGATTGGGTTTTCTGTGCAGACCTGCTAGTTCAGTGCTGGGGCATTTGCAAGTTGGGTGTTTCTTGAAACATAAAATAAAACTAACAAAACAATGAAGGACTAACCTGAAGACCTGGGGTCGGGGCAGAGTTGATGAACTTTGTCTAGAAGGAAGGCCTCTAATTCTGAGTCTGTTAACATTTGTGACCTTGAGCCAGGCACCAAACTCATTATTACCAAACTTATTATCCACTGAAAGGTCAGTACAAAATAGTAATTGACTCTGGACTCAGGCACACCTGTAAGCTGCAGTTTCCCTATCTGTAAAATGGGTATTGTAATAAACAGCTCTACTTGTATAGCTTATGATATGCCAGGCACTATTTTAAGAGCTTTATGTATTATAATCATTATAGTTACATCAGCTATTATTATTATTATTATTATTATTATTATTATTGAGATGGAGTTTTGCTCTTGTTGCCCAGGCTGGAGTGCAATGGTGCAATCTCAGCTCACCACAACCTCTGCCTCCCAGGTTCAAGCGATTCTCCTGCCTCTGCCTCCTGAGTAACTGGGATTACAGGCACGCGCCATCACGCCTGGCTAATTTCGTATTTTTAGTAGAGACAAGTTTTCACCATGCTGACCAGGCTGGTTTCAAACTTCTGACCTCAGGTGACCCACTCATCTCCACCTCCCAAAGTGCTGGGATTATAGGTATGAGCCACCATGCCTGGCCTTATCAGTTATTATTAAAGACAGTTCAGAAATCTCAGTAGCTTAACACAATAGAAATTCATTTCTTATACACTTAAACTCTGATTGAGAGAGGAGTGGGGTTGGAGGAGGCAGGAGGGTCATTTAGGTACCAAGCTTGACTAATGGAGAGTTTGCCTTTTTTATTTTCTACATGCGGCCTTCAGTGCCTTCCTTGGACATTCATCCAGCCAGTAGGTAGAGGGAGACAGTGAGTGTGGAGGAGCTTAAGAAAGGTGGTATAGGCTAAGCCTGGAGAGACTTACATTGCTTGTGTCCACATATCATTGACCAGATGTATCATTGGCTCTCTGACCACCAATATGTGTGTGCCTCCTTCTTCCTATGCTCAAAACACATTCTCTTTTCCCTAAGGGAGGAACCCACATTTTATCTGATCCCTGCTTCCAACTTCAAGTTCAGAGTCATTGGATGTTGCTCAGTCCTATCCATGAAGCTGAGTGTGGCACCTCACCATGGTCCAGGGACTCATGAGGCAAAACAAACTTTATTATCTGCCACTCTGCATTCATATCCCACATCTGAGCAGGGTGGGATAACCATCACAAAACTCCCATTTGGAAAGGATAATCATGGACGGTATGTACACAGCAGTCACTGGTCCTCAGTAGTGATGAAATCTTGCCAAGCAAGCATTGTGGGATTATATCCTAGCAGTGGGTGAAGTTCCTGGATTAGGTCCTGACTCTTCTCCTGATAGGAATTTACTGGTTCATTGTTCTCCACACTCTCAGCTGTGCTGGTGGGAGGATTTTCTTTGTTATTTTCCACGACCACACCCGAAGTTGGTCGTGGGCAGTATGGCCTTCTTGGGGGCTCTAAATCTTTTGTGACCTAGTTCTTTCCCTTGAACCTCTGGGGGCCCAAGGATTGTTTTAATGCTATAACAGTAAAAGACTATTAAAGTCAAGGTTTATAGATTTTGCAATGCAATTCCCTCAACAACTTAGTAAGACTTTGATCTATGATGTCTAATATGCCAGTAGCCACACCCAAAGTTATTTCCTAGACTTAATTCTGAAGCCCGGATTATTACTTCCTTTTCCCCATACCTCTCTTTCTCTCTAAATTTAATGGCAGCTACCTTGAGGCCATCAGGCTTAGGTGGGAAGCTTATATTCTTCACATGATACTTATTTCACTTAAATGTCTTCTCACTCTTTTCTTTTATTGTTTGGGGTTTAGACATAGTTGTCTGTTTTTACCTCTCCACTATTCCTTTCTAAAATTACTTTCAAACTAGTTAATTTATGCCTGAGTTCTTCTCTTTACCTAGTACCTTACTTAGCCAGGAACTGTTAGCAAACTCTATTACCATTATTTTTTATGCTCTTTCTATAGAGCATACAGGTTTAGTAGGCGTGAGCTCTGACTGCCAAGTTATCATAGATGACAGTTTAATGAGACATTTTTCTTCTGTATCACATGGGTCTCCAGTTTTCCAGGCTCTAGTGTAACCTGCTACCTGACTTCTAAGCCAATGTCACATGTTTTAAGCAGTCCACTTCTGGAACTAAGTTCTGTATTAGTTAGGGTAATGCTAGCCGATGCATCAGATAAATCCTAACATCTTAGTGGCTGAACATAATGAAAGCTGCTTTCTCATTCATGTAGAGTCCACCTGATGGCAGGGGAGAGAGGTGCTCTGTCTGTGGAAGTTGATGGAAGCTCTACCATCTTGAACACATAACTCCCAGAGACGTCTCTGATTGAGGATGATAGAGAATGTGGAGGATTGTAATGCAGTCCTGGATGTGGGTGTGTCAATTCCTTCCACATTCCAATGACCGGCACTCGGTCGCATGGCCTCCACTAGATGTAAGGGGGCTGGAAATTATGGTCTCTGGCAGGGCAGCCACCCACAGCCACAAGTCTACAGTATCAGAGGGGCATAAGTATTTAATAGAGAGCTAGCCATCTCAACCACCTTATGAAGGAGGCGCTATTATTATCCCCATTTTACAGATTAAGAAGTTGAGGAACAGAAGGTTTAATGAATTTGCTTAAGGTGACATGGCTTGCAAGTGGCCAGCCAGATTTGAATTAGGCAGTTGGCAGTCTGCCTTATAGAATGCTTGTGAGGATTAAAATGATATAATGAATGTGAAACGTTGATCGTAGCATCTCATATGTACTTAATAACTGTTATCTTTATTATTATCGATAGTATCATTCTATACTGAAAGTGGAGTGGATTAACAGTGAATGGATGTGAAGGTAAAATGTCAATCTGAACGAGTGGGTGCTCCAGGAAAATTGTATCACGTGTCTGTCTTTTCCCCTTTGCCATCTCCTGTGTTTTATCCACAGGGAGAACTACCAGTTGCTGAACCAGGGACTATTCCAGAATTTCCACACACAAGACTTTATTTAATCTCCACACTCTTCTTGCGAAATGACTGTTTCTTATCCTCAATGTGCTGAGGAAGAAACTGAGGCTCAGAAAAGTTCAGCAACTAGTTCAGGATGCCACGGCTACACAGTGGTTGAGTTGGGATTTGGGCCCAAGAGCCTGTGCTCTGAACTGCCACAGCCCGGTGGTGAAATCCGGATCACAGGGGCCTCCAGGAGGATCCCAGAAGGACTCCAGTGCAGCCTGAGGGGCCTGTGGGGTAGAGGGCGGGGCTTGCCTTGGTGGTGGTGGTTACGGTTGATGATTGTCCTTGTGCATAATATGTGGTCGCAGCTCTTTTTTTAGTCCCCGCCGGCTTCCCCTCTCCCTGGCTGCCCCATGAGTCACTTCCCAGCTGTCCATCAGATCACAGCATAGCCTCCTCAGCTGAGGCCCTGGGGAAATAGCTGGCTTTATCATCTCCAGGGACAGCTCCCTCCATACCCTGCCTAGCTGGGTGGGCTCAGTGCCATAAGAAGCACAGGCCCTCTCACAGGTAGAACTGAATTCAGAAAACTGTGGCATAGGGGAGAATTGATTCCATTTTTACTGCAGAGGAGACTGAGCCTCGTCCTCCCTGAGAATCACAGAGCTGGGTTTTTGCTAGACTCTGGAGTTAGGTGGACCAGAGTTCAAATTCTGGCTCTATTGCCTACAAGCCAGGTGATCTTGGGCAAGTCAGTTCATCTTTCCCAGCCTCAATTTTCTCGTCTGCTTCATAACGATAATGGTAGCACGCCCTCATAAAGAAAATGTCATCGAGAGGATAAAATGAGTTAATTCATATAAAAGTCCTTAGAATAATATTGGACACATCGTAAGTACTCAATATCTGTTAACAATCATCGTCGTTATTATTAAGTGCTTAAGCAGGTGCCAGCCTCCTTGCTTAAAGAACTGCCCCCGGTTGCTGCCTCATTTACTGAGTGACTGAAAAGCTTTCTATAGTTTGTCAGTAACCAGACTTCTGGACTTTGACCACTTATTAGCTGTGTGATGTCAGGCAAGTTACCTAACCTCTCTGTGACTCACTTTTTCCCTTTGTTACATGAGAGTAATAGTGAAACCTAATTCTGAAGGCTGTTGGGAAGTGCCTGACATGCAGAAATTGCTTCATACATGTTGGCCATTGTGGGGTTTCATTATATTCATTATGACTTTCTATAGGCACTGTGTTAAATGTTGAGCAACATTTAACTGTGCTCATGGAGCTTGTGGGCCTGTGCTGGGTTTAATTTATTCATCAAAGAATTTGCAGATGTAAATTTACAACTGGTGACATGTGCAACAAAGGAGAGACATACAGGCTATTAGAGTCTTTACTACGGCTCTTGATGTGGCTGGGAGTAAGGCTTCACTAAGGAAATGGGGAAGTGAGGCTTGAGTGAGGCTGGAATGAGGCTGAAGCATGGCCAAGTTGATGGAAAAGGTAGGAAGAATACTTGGTGAATGCGAACTGCATGTGCAAAGGGCCTGTGGCAGAGGAGAGCATGGGGGGAAGGTAGAATGGCCAGTGCAGCTGGAATGGGAGCGGGTAGGGAGGGGAGTCTGGTAGAGGTTAGACTAAGCATCTGCCAGATTAAGCAGGCTTTTACAGAGGGCACTGGAGAGCCCTTGAAAGCTTTTAAGGAGGGAGATACAGTGATCAGATTTGTGTTCTAAAAAGATCATGTTGGCAATAGTTCAGAGAGCACACTGGAAGGGTGAATGTGGAAAGGCTGGTTAGGTATTGTCATCGTCCCCATCTTACCCAAGAAGAATCTGAGACTGTGATACATAAAGTCACTTGCCCAAAGTTGCTAAGACAATAAGTAAAGAACTCAATTTAAAAACATAGAATTTAAGTCTGAGGGACTTCAAATTCGACCTTCCTCTCACCATACCATGCCTCATTCCAAGGGAGCATCTGGTTTAACTCTCACATTTTACAGATGTGGAAACTGAGGCGCAGAGTGGGATACTGTCTTGTCCAAGATCACACAGCAGAGCTGGAACCGGTATACCAGGTTTCTGGATTTTCAGAGCCCATCTCCCATCCGCAGTGATGTATCATCTCCTGTAAACCAGATCACCCGTGGGAAGCACAGTGGGATGAGAGCCTGCATCATCGATAGCAGTTTGGAGATTAATTTACGATCCGGCTGTAATATCTCACAGTAAAATAAATGCTAGTCTAGAAGCATGTGGAGGTCCCCATTAGATCGTGGCTGAACCAATGAAAGCAATGACTGTGAAGATCAGGTGTGCTAAATGCAGAATCAAATTAACAGTTCCCCTGTGCATTCATATCTAAAAGCAAATCAGAGAGGCAGCTTTGAGGAGGGGTAAGTGAAATCTTACAGTGCCTGCCTCTGAGGTTGAGGCTGCATGGATTAACTGATTTTCTTTGGGTGGTATGTGTCATTGTTCCTTCCTAATCCCAGCTCAGGGTACCACCCAGGGAGTCATGATGTGCCCAAGAAGCATGCCAGACTTAAATTACCTCTTTTCTTTCTCTGGATGCTTCTGAGCATTTCAAGTACTGGGGAGGTGGCACAGCCTTTTTCTCTCTCCGCCTCCTTCCTCAGCCCCTTTCAGTCTTCTCTATACTGACTTTGACGCTTAGGGGCTGGGCTCACTCGCGTGAGCAAAGCCATAGGTGCTTCCTGCCCTCATGGAGCTTGCGGGCTTGAGGCGGGTTTAGTTTATTCACAGATAGTCACACAGATGTCAAACTGCACCCATGACAGTTGCTCAGCGGGAGAGATTCACAGGGCCAGGAGTATTTGATGGGGACAAAGCCTCCTTAGACTGCAGGGTGAGGTCCAGGGCAGTGCCTGCGAGGGGAGCTGCCCCTCCCTTGTGCTTCCGGGGGGGGGGACCGGGGACACCAGGCATTCAGAGGTGGAAGGCTCCTTGTCAGCCTCCTCCACCTGGTGCTGGTGGTGACACAGGCGGTGGGGAAGCCTGCAGGGATGGGGTGGTAAGGGTGTGATCTGTGCACAGGTGATTGGAGCTCCTCCTTCCCACCCGGAAGTCTGCACCACCAGGGCAGGCAGAGGGCAGAGAGCAGGGAATCTCATCCCCATGTCAGCGCCTCTGATTCTGCTCAATCTCCTTCCCTTTGGAAGCCCTCCCCACCCTCCTCCTGGTCCTGCCATTCTGCAGCTGCTACTGTTGGGGCCGGATGATAGGCCTCTTGTTCAGCTTGCTGCGGCAGCCATGGTGGATGGAGGGCAGGGGCCTCCCCTCCTCTCCCCCGTCCCCGCCCCCTTCCCCACCTCTCCCCACCCCCTTCCCCACCTCTCCCCACCTGGATCCGCTGGCTGCTCTTGCTGATTCGGCTGCTGCTCTAAGTTTTCTCTCTCCAAGCATTAGAGCTATGGATCAAGGAAACAGACCAAGAGTGAGCTGGCACCTTCACAGCCTCTGATGGCCCCATAATGTGGAGCCTCGAGGGGCAGCCGGGAGCCTGTGCTGGGGTAGGAATTTGCCTGAGACCCGCAGTGCATGGGAAGGCCTCGCTTGGCTCAGGCCCAGGAGGGTGGGCTCGTGCTGTGTGACCTCACGCTCCTGACCTCTCTGAGCCTCATTGCCCTCACATGGGGGTTGGAAATAATGATCACACCAGGTTCTGGTGTTGATAGAGTTGAAAGTGTCTAATGAGGCGATACTTTGGAAAACCGGGAAGCCCAGCTCATCATCTTGGTAAAAGCTGACACGTTCTGAGCATTTGCCACACTCCTTGCACCATTTTAAGTAATGGGGAGCATTAGCTGCTCTATGAGACAGGCATGGTTATCATCTCTGTTTTACAGATGAGGACACCTGGGAGAGATGGAGAGACTTGCTTAAAGTCCTACAGTTAGTAAGATGCAGAGTGGGGACTCCGTCCCTAGTTCTCGGTCCCTATTCCTAACCACCATGCCTTGAGGAGGAAATATGGGATGTGAGAGAGATCTGACTCAGAAATCATGGAAGATGACTGAGGAGAAATTACCCAGACATCTGGGGTGAGTAATATCACCCTGTCAGGGGCAGAGAAGTGAGGCAGCCGGCTTGAGACTGCGTGGAGAGTAGCAGCAGAGTTCGGGGTTGAACCTAGGCCATCCTGCCTCGAGGCCTGAGCACACGTGAAGGGAGGAGGGGAAAAGGTGTGAGTCTCCCCAGGCCATGCCATACAATGTTGTGACCCGTGGCAAGGCCCTGTTCTCCTACTGGCCTTGCTAGGGTTGGGCTACAGATTTGCCACTGCTGAGCTTCCCAGAAGCCTGTGCAAAAGGAGCAATCATGAGCCGACTCACAATTCTTTGTATGGCGGATGAGACGGCAGTAAACCAGTTGCTATAGCTGTGCCTGTTGCTTAGGCCAGAAAGAAATTTCTCAGTAGGAGATTAGAAGCCATTATTAAGTTGCATTTAGCGACCTCACATTTCAGCCCATGGTTGTTAAGGAAGAACAAGGGGAGCTGCTTCCTGATCTGCGAAGGGTCTCTCCCACCCATCCCTGCTGCCTTCACCCCCTTGCTCATTCCTTATGGTATGTCCACTTGTTTCCTTTGTGTATAAACAGAAGGCAGGGGTTGGGGCAGCATATGACTCTTCCTCCTATGTTCTGGAGGAGGATCTTAGGGTCAGAAGGTGCCCTGGAAGTGTACGTCTAAGTCAGATGGTCTGTAGAGAAGCAGAGTGAGTTCATATGCTCCTCTGAGACAAAATAAGCAGACCACACATTGCACCTGCAAATATAGAGTCATCAGCAAGCTGGGGTGCAAGTTTAGGGAGGCAGGAGAGAGCTGGATGAGACCTGGGCTTTGGAGAGATTTCATCGGTATGGTCAGATGAGACAGCGCTTGAGGGTTTAGTGCCAGAAGAGGACATGAGGCCCGCTCTAGATAAGCTGTGTTGATCTCAGGCAAGTGACTTAACCTCTTTGGACTTGTTTCCTCATCAGAAAAATGGAGATAAGAAATATACCAGGTTCCCAGAATTGTTTTGAGGATCAAAGGAGTCCTCAGATATAAAAGTGCTCTGTAAACTGTAAAATAACCATTCATTCAATCATTTATTCAATAGATAATTATCGAGAGGCTACCATATACCAGGTATGGCTCTAGATACTTAGGATCCATCAGTCCATAGAAAAAAGTCATTGCCTTTACAGAACTTACATTCTAGTTGGGGAGACCCTACTAGATAATAAACACACTGTATAAGTAAAAGTGTTAGAAGGTGACACCTGCCATGGAAAAATTAAATCAGAGTAGGGGGAATCGGGAGAGTAGGGGATGGTTGCAATGATAGCATGGTCAGGGTGGCCTCACTCCAAAGATGACATTGGTGTAGAAAGATGAAGGAGGTGAGGGAATTGATCATGTTGGTATCTGGGAGAAAACTGTTTCAGGCAGAGGGAACAGCCAGTGTAAAGGCACTGAGGCAGGAATAGCTAAGAACCCATTGTGGTGGAGAAGCATGAGTGAGCCAAGAGGAATGAGAGGTGAAAGCACAGGGTCATCATAAGCCAGGTTAGGTAGGGCCACATAGGTCATCACAGACTTTGACTTTTATTCTTAGTGAACTGGGAAGCCATGGCAGGGTTTTGAATAAGGATTGGCAGATCTGGTTGAAGATGGACTCCAGAGGAACAAGAGTGCAGGCAGGGGAGACGAGTGTGTGGAGGCTCTTCCGATAACCCGGGCAGGAGAGGACGGTGGCCTAGCCAGGGTGGTAGCAGTGGAGGTGGGCTAGGAAGAAGCTTCTGGCTGTAACCAAAAGGTGGAGTTAACAAGCTCATGTTGATACATTGGGTGTGGGGTGTGAGGGAACGAGGGGGATCCAGGAAGACTCTGAAGGGTTTTTGGTTTGAACAATGAGGAGGACGGAGTTGCCTTAAACTGAGATGGGAAAGACTGGAAAGAGCAGGTTTGGAGATGGCAGGAAGATCAGGACCCCAGCTTGGGACATGCAAAGTTCGAGTTGTCTTTTAGGTGTCCAGGAGGAGATGTTAACCAGGCCATTGGATACTCACTCAGGAGTATCTCGAATTCAGGAGAGAGGATGGTTTGGAGATATACATTTGGGAGTTGAGAGCATGTGGATGGTATTTCAAACCATGAGGTGGGCAAGGTCACAGAGGGAGTGAGTATAGAAAGGACAAGACGACCAAAGACAGAGCCCTTCCTTGGGCCAGACAGAAGAGGAGGAACCAGCAGAGGAGGCTGAGAAGGAGCAGCCAAGTGAGGAGGAGAACTGGGAATGTCCTAGAACAGAAGATAGTGTGCCCCCAAGGAGGAAGTGGTCCCCTGAATCAGGTGGTATTTGAGGTAGTTACTCCCACTGTACCCCCAAACTCTGTATTTCTGTCTGCAACCCTTGGGGATTGTTTCAGGCCCCATGAAGAAGCAGCATTGAGACCAGGTGCAGTGACCTATGCTTCTCATCCCAGTGCTTTGGGGGCCAAGGTGGGAGGATTGCTTGAGGCCAGGAGTTCGAGACAACCTGGACAATATAGCAAGACCCCATCTCTATACAAAATGTAAAGAGTCAGCTGAGAGTGGTGGCATGCACCTGTAGCCCCACCTACTCGGGAGGTGGGAGGATCACTGAAACCCAGGAGTTTGAGGCTGCAGTGAGCTATGATCATGCCACTACACTCCAGCCTGGGTGACAGAGCAAGACCTTGTTGAGAGAAAGAAAGAGAGAGAGAGAGAGAGAAGAGAGAAAAAGAAAAAAGCAGCAGCATAGATGTACTTATTGGGAACCACACTAACCATAATGATTCTGAGGATATTTGTGATGTTTTCCTAAGGGGATAGAGGGGAAATGCCCTCAGTATATCATCTATAAACCATCAACCAGGGGGATTAGGCCAAATCAGTGATTTTGATCTGGGTTCTCATGGAGTAAGGCAGGGAGGCTTCTCACTTCCACCCTGTACACACACATTAGCAGTTGTTCCTCTTGTATCTGTTTTATATATACTGGGATTTTGAATAAGATGTAGAGTTTGAAGAGCACTAGCCAGGGTAATGAGCAAGTCCTTCCTGCTCTGGCTTCCCAGGAGGCTCTGACTACCCATGGAACTGGGAATCCCACAGTGGATGTGTGCTTTGGCTTTGGCCAATGAGACAAGCTTAGAAATTGTGTCCTGCTGAGGCTCAGAGAAGCAGCTGAATGAGGCTAGGCGAGTGAGGTAGGGCCAAGAGGAGAGGGAAAGAGGAGTACTGCGCTTGGAATCTTTGCAGCTCCAGAACCCAATAGGGATGGAAGAGAGGAAGACAGGGCATGAGGAGAACCAATATTGGAAATAAACTGAACTGGCAGAATTCAGGGTCCAACAATTGGATGCTTCACAGTTGAAGATGACTCCCTTCCTCCTCACGCCCCCGACAATTATTTGCAATTCTGCTCCTACCCCCCAGCCCCGCCCAATGCAAAGCTCTTTTGTGTTCCTCCTTCATTGCTGCATCCTCACCTCCCAGGTGGCATTGCTGATTGGCGGGAGCAGAGGTAGAAGTCATCAAAGCCATCTCTGAACCAAAAATAGCCTATCCAACCAGACACTTCCCAACTTCCCATGCCAAAGTGCTTGTTCTCATTTGTCAAAGTTGGCATATCCACCTGACGGCTGTCAAAGGTCTGAGGTTGAAAACAGAAAGGATCAGTCCTGCATTCCCAAACCCTGATGTGAGCAAATGATGACTTTGGGATATTGTGACTTGTACAGTGTAAGTTTCTTACCCACTAAATCTTCTAATCTGGTTGATTTTAAGAGGAGGGATCACATGGTAGTTACATCAAGGGTCCGAAGACAGTCTGGCTGCAAATCCCAGTGTCATCCCTTACTAGCTGAGCCACCTTGGTCCAGTTCTCTCTGAGCCTCGGTTTGCTCCCTTGTAAGCATGCTCACCTCATAGGAGTGTTTGGGGATGAAACAGAATGACGTGATGTCTATAAGCACTTAATGTGTGGCAGTGAGTGCTTGATACATGTTGGCTGTTATTGTTGGGACTGTCATTCCCTAGTCATAGAAAACCTCTATTGTAACACTCATCAGATTGTACTGAATGGCCCACTAACCTATCAGTCTTTACAGATCATCTTGTGTCTCTAGCACAGCATCTGGCACATAGTAGGCACTTCAACATACTTGTTCAATGAACAGATGACACCATAGAATGTAAACTTCATGCGAGCACAGATATTTGTCTCTTTTATTCATTGCTATCCCCCCAATACCTAGAAGACTGCCAGAGTATAGTACATCCTGAATAAATATTTGCAGCCTGTGAAGTGAACTGTGAATTAATGGAGCTTCACTAACAGGCAAATCCAGAGCTTGTTGCTAACCATTGGTTAACTGACTGGGAGTCTTCCTGCATATTTCTGAATTCTCAGCCTTGAACAACACTCCTTTTCAAAGCTTGCTTCTCTTTGAAGAACAGAAAGGAAATGATTGCCCATTATCCCTTTGTACCCAGTTTCTGCCCATGAGATGGCACCTCGTTCTAATCCAAAGTTGAAAGCTGTGTCTGCGTAGACTTTTGGATCTTATTGCTAAGAGAAGCTTCACAATTCTCCGGGCGCAGCCCCGCTGTCTTCAGTCTGGATATCAGATGGATTTTGCAAGCTAGACACCTGAGAACCAGGGGGATTAATATACTTGTATGGGGTTGCACAGCTGCCGGCAGGCGAGTGAGTCTAGTGGGTGATAGAAGTCCTGTTTTAAAGGTGGAAAGTCCTTCCTTCTCAGCTGGATCGGGATCTCAGCCCTCTGAATTCCCAGGTTGGTGCCTCCACGATGCCATGCTGCCCCAGGGAAAAGGAAACAAGGCTTTGTTCTCTTTCTTTAGTTGTGATTCACACCACTTCCCACTTATTAATGTGGCTGGTTCCCATGTACCAGATTCTGCTGAACACGTTCACAATAGTATCTCATTCAATTGCTCCATCACCACCGATGATGTCGGTGTTACTAGTTCTACCACACAACTGAGGAACTGACTCAGAGAGGCTAAGAGATACTCAAGGCCATGCAGTAGGGATATAGGGGCTGAGGTTCCCACCCAGCCACCTGGCTCATCATCACCAGACCCTCCCATTGACTGTGTTAGCCACATATGGTGGGCACAGTGTGACACATTGAAAGTTCCTTCAATGCTCTGATGACACCAAAACTGTGACTAGATGGTGGTAAGGTAGCTGGTCAATTCCATGGGGGCAAAAACCATTAGATGAATAATTGTTGATTTAATCAAATTGGCAATATAAAATTGTAAAGATAAAGCAACCACTTGTCTATCCTCTTATGACTCGCTGTTTGTGGTCTTGCTGTTCTCTCTCCTCTCTTTTAATTCTTCATTCAGGAAATAGGTCAGTGCCTAGGAGTGACAGGCACTGGTGTAATGGGAAAGGGATGTGCCACTGTCAGTTTCTAACCTGGTTTTGTTATTGGAAAGACCAGAACCATTTTTTTTTTCCCAGACAGTGTGATACTAATTAATTCAAATACTTTATCTGAGCCAGTTTAACCTAATGTTCCTCTTGACTAACTCAAATCTTTATCTTCTTCCCACTTCCCCAGGGACCAAACTTACCTGCCAGTTGAATGTAACTGAAAACAGGCAACAGGAAGACGGGAGGATATGTTTAATATTGATCAGGCTATACTGACTGTAATTTTGAGCCCAACAACACCTTATTATTTTTAATTCTTTAGACTTCCATAATTTACAGAGTCCTGTTAGTTATTTCTATTAAAATTCACAACAGCCCTATGTTGTGGAGTGGGTAGGTGTTTGTATCCTAATTCACACAAGAGGAAGCTGAGGGTGTGGGAGGTGAAGTGTCTTGCCCTAGGTTACCAAATAAGCGGCAGTCTGGGCAAATATTTGATTCCACCCAGTGCTCTTTCTGGGCACATGGTTAGTGCTCAAATGCCTTGAGGACCTGGATTGAATATTCCAGGGTTGGGGATCTCATCTGAAGACTAATGAGGACATGGAGGTTGACTCAGCCTTGGACATAATCCAACCAACCCAAGGAATATGTTATGTTGGGGGACATAATCCCCCAACTCTTGGACATATGAAGTTGTTCTGTCCCCTGTAGCCTCTAAGGCCATTATGAAGCCTTGTGGCTGACCCTGGCCCCTACCCTCCTATCAGCAGTCATCAGAGGGGATGAGGCTCCTCAAGAGCCACCCAGAGCATTTTAATTAATTAACTAATTAATTTTTAAGAGACAGAGTCTCTCTTTATTGTCCAGGCTGGAGTGCAGTGGCTATTCACGGGTATAATCATAGTGCTCTATAGCCTTGGACTCCTGGGCTCAAGCCCCTCTTGCCTCAGCCTCCAGGGTAGCTGGGACTACAGGGGCATGCCACTGCACTCAGCTTATCAGAGCCTTTTGATTTGGACCTCAGATGCTGCTACTTGAAGTTTAGGAAGTTCATGGAATGTCCACTCAAAAGGAGAGGAGGACGTAACTTCTGGATTATCTGCACTCTTGCCAGTTCTGCAGGTCAGATAACCCCTTGGTCAATATCCCACAGGCCCAGAAAGAATGGGCCAAGGTCCTAGGCTCCTTGCACCTTCCCCACAGTGGGCCTTTCTGGAGGAACCTGTGGCCCAGCCCAATCAAGCTCTTTCTGAAGGAAAACACAGTGGCAGAGGCTGAAGCCCCACATGCCTCTGCTCAGCTGTCAATCTGTTCTGCTCCCACCCAAAAGAGGTCATTCTGTGTTGTGCCAGGTTCTTGAAAAGATGAGGCCTGCCCGGTGAGAGACATACCTCTAGACAGATTTCCTTCCTTTTGTGTTTTACTCTGCTAAAAGATTTCCACTGAAAGTATTGTGGAATCAAACTCTTTATGTATTCTGCTCACAGGGCCTCTGTTATGGATCTTAATCAGTCATCATGTTTTCCTTAAAATGAGTTTTCTATGAAAGGAGAAGTGGGAGGTTATTGATTGTACATCGTATATCAAAGGAAGCTTCAGTATGTTTTCATTTGGGTTAAGCGATGGGAAGTGTTTGTTGCAGTAGTGCCCGAGAAACAGGGAGCTTGTGTGCATGCACGTGTGTGTGTGTATGTTGCATGTGCACGTGCCTATATCAACTCAGCAGAATTATCAGAAATTGGATGCTTGCCATAGCTTCTGAGTTTGGGTTGAGTTTTGATAGCTAATATTTGCAGACTGTCATGTATCTAATTCTAACATCTTCATAGACTCCAGCCTTCTTATCTATGGAGGCCCTATCCCATGTCACCCTCAAACACAAACCACTACCTTTATATTCCTGGCTAGAAAAAATTTGTAATGATTTTGCTTTTGTGAAATGGTTTTTGCTGTGTTGATATCATACTTATTTTATGAGGGCTCTGATTTCTCTGCTATTATCTTATATCCTCAGGAATTCTTGCAAAATGAGAAACGTGTAACCAGTCTTTTTTGTGTCCCCCAACGAAATCGTTGTGAATATTGAAGTCAACAATTAATGATGTTGACTTCACATTAAGCATGTTAGCCACTTAATTACATAGTTATTAATCATGGCTTTGCAGTTTTCTTTTCATGTGTTGGAGTTGATAATTTTTAAAGTGTTGGATATTTTCTTGGGCTCAAGAAGGCCCAAGAACTGAGTTGCTTAGTGGAGAAAAATGGTCTTGTGCTTTTGACATAAAGAAACCCAGCTGAGATTGGCCTCAGAAAGGTCACTCTGAGAGCTTCATTCTCTGATTGAGGCATCTCACACATACTCGAATCCGTACACACTCACACTGTGCAGGGCTATGCAGTTGTTAACAATAAATAGAATCTAGTGCAAAATTTAAACAAAACTAAACGGTAAGCCCTCTCCCGCCTCTTCCCCCTTCCCTGTGGATGGTGCTGTGTGTTGTCTATAAATCTGAACAGGAAGAAGTTTGGGTTCAGAATCTGAAGTGGGGGAGGGAGAAACAGTTGGTACCTGTGATGTGACTCCTCATTTTTTTCAGTTCACTGGTCCCTTTTCCTACAGCTACATGAAGCATTGATGCAACCCTTCGGGAGTTGATTAAGTGGCCAACCATCCCATTTTAGAGAGAAGAAAAAAACAAGCTCCAGGCAGGAACAAACAAACAAACACACAAATAAACAAACAAACCCTCCTGGGAAAATCACCAGAGATCTCCCAGGGTGGAGCCCTTTTCTAGCTAAGCACTTTACCATCTGCATATCCCCAGGTATGTTTTCCAAAATTTGCCAAATGCTTACAAAAATTAGGAATTTGTTGAAGAGAAACAGAAGGGCGGTGCTGAGTGCCCATTCTTGTTCAGGCTGGTGCTGGAGAGACAAAGATGAATACAATGCAGTTGGTGCCCTTGAGAAGCGCACACCATTACTCAAATCTAGGATGATGTGAACTATAATGCAGGCTGCGGACAGTGGGCCGTGGGAAGGGCTGGGCACAGACTCCAAGCCCTGTCACAGGTTGCTGGGAGCTCTATGAGCAGAAAAGCCAAGGATGCACTGTTAGCACACCCCTGAGTGCCGTCACCTGCAGTAGCTGGGCTACGCCAAGCTGCAGGCGCAGACTGGGATTGAGTAATCATGGCTTTGCTCCTGACACGCTGTGCTGCCTCCATCCCCATTCTTCCATAGCACTGTAGCAGGGACTTGGGAAGCACCTACCTTGTGGCAGGCTTTGTCCCAGGAGCTGAGGGTCAACCTGGAGTCAGGGAGTCTAGCAGTGAATGAGAATGCCACTGCCCCAGCCCTGTGAGGCTGCCCAGGAAATGTAGACATTGACCATGTCAGCACAAGATGGAAGGGGGTAAGAAGAAAGGGAGTGCAGGGTTCCATGGGCCTCGGTTTCTTCAGCTGTTAAGTGAGGGAGGAGTTGGGCTGTCAGTGGTTATCAGACTTAATAGTGACCCCTTTGTTTGGTGTGCAATCTTTCTGGGAACCTCAATATATGAAACATTGAAAAGCAGAATTGTTTGGGTATAATCAGCATCAGTGGACGCCACTGCCCAGTGGAACCCAGTTTGAAAACCAGTGGGTGAAATGATCCCTGAGGAGCTGATATAGTTTGAACATTTGTCCCTGCCCAAATCTCATGTTGAACTATAAACTTCAGTGTTGGAGGTGGGCCTGGTGGGAGGTGTTTGGATCTCTGTTGGTTTGGCACTGTCTTCACCACAGTGAGTTCTCATGAGATCTGGCCTTTTAAAAGGGTGTGGCACCTCCCTCCTCCCTCCCCCATCTTGCTTGCTTCTGCTTTGCCATGTGACATGCCTGATCCCCCTTCACCTTCTGCTATGATTGGAAGCTTCCTGAGGCCTCCCAAGAAGTCAAGAAATGCCAGCATCACGCTTCCTCTACATCCTGCAGAACCATGAGCCAATTAAACCTCTTTTCTTTATAAATTGGCCAGTCTCAGGTATTTATTAATAGCAGTGCAAGAACAGCCTAACACGGGAGACCTCCAGGAGATGAAGCTGTCCTAGAATTTTGTGACTTCTTGGTGACAGGTCCCTTCCTTTCTAAGTCACTATGATCCTGTGTCTGGAATCCTGAGTCTCAGTTGGGTCCAGGGCTACCATCCTTCTTTGCAGATGGATGCCAGATTCATATTCCTCATATTCCTCATTTTTTTTTGGTGGGGGGAGGTGCATGAATGCTGAAGCTTCCATCCAAGCAGCTCCCTAGAGGATGGGAAGAAGGAAAGGGAGAAGAGAGCTGAGGTATAGTTGGCTTGCTCTATCCCTCTGTCTGTCCAGTGTAGCTCCTAGCTGGAAGGACCATGGTGGTGCTCTTGTCACTGTTATCTCATCTCCCACACTGGCCAGAGCTGCCCTGCTTCATCCCCACTCAGAACATCTCAGGAACCTAGGGACCATGGTCAACCTTCTTACTGGAGCCTTGCCTGATTCTCATCCAAGTTCATCCCTCCTGAACACCCCAGATCAGCCCTGCTCTGATATTATTATTGCCCTATTGACTGCAGGATCAAGTCCGAGCTCCTCACTCTGGCACCTCCTAATTCTGCCTCGGTGGAACCTCTGCTCCTCCTAGGCAAAGCATCCATTCTCCCCATGAACCCTGTCATTCCTAATCCCAAGCTTCTGCTCAAGTCATTTGCCCACCTGGAATAACTCCTCTGTTCCCCTGCTGTCGGCTTCACTGCTGCAAATCAAGCCCTACATCTTTCTTGGGGTTGTTCCCATCCAAGCAAATTTTTCTTCCTTTGAACCCCTGTAGGCTTTGCTTGCTGTGTGTAATACAGCTTGGGCAATGGGTCATATATGTCCTTTTGCTGTTGGAAGTGTTTTGCTATAGCTATGACCTGCCCCTCCATTGGACTGTAAGCTCTTCTAGGGCAGGGCTTGAATCTTCCAGTTTAAAAATGTTTATTTTTAGAGACAGGGTCTCACTCTGTCACCCAGGCTGGAGTGCAGGGGTATGATCACAGCTCACTGCAGCCTCGACCCCCTAGGCCTAAGGGATCCGCCCATCTCAGCCTCCCAAGTAACTGGGACCACAAGTGCACACCACCACACCTGGCTGGCTTTTTAAATTTTTATAGAAATAGGGTCTCCCTATGTTGCCCAGGCCAGTCTCGAACTCCTGGGCTCAAGCAATCCTCCTGTCTTGGCCTCCCAAAGTGTTGGGATTACAGACATGAGCCACCACACCCGACCTCTTCCAGTTCTTTTGTATCTCTTTCCTGCTCTCTACTCAGTGAAGATGACTCTTGGTCAATACTCCCTCAGTTAGAGCACAAACACATGTATTCACTTAGAGTGTTCTGATTGCTAAAGGTGGCTGGAGGTGAATGTGCCATATTTGACCAATAATAACATTTGATTTGAAAGTATTGGCCAATGTGATGCCACAATGTGTTTGGCTGCTAGTGTCACAGACCAAACTAACAGTGGTTTAAACAAGGTAGTGAGTTGGTTTTCTCTTTTACAACAGTCCAAGGCAGGTAGGCAGTCCAAAGCTGGGATGGTTATTATATTAGTTCATTTTCACACTGCTATAAAGAAATGCCTGAGACTGAGTCACTTATAGAGGAAAGAGGTTTAATTGACTTCTAGTTCTGCATGGCTTGGGAGGCCTTAGGAACTTATAGTCATGGCGGAAGACAGAGGGGAAGCAGGCACCGTCTTCACAGGCAGCAGGAAGGAGAGAGAAGTGTGAGCGCAGGAAAAACTGCCACTTTTAAAACCATCAGATCTTGTGAGAATTCACTCACTATCATGAGAATAGCATGGGGGAAACCACAATCCAATCACCTCCCACCGGGTCCCTCCCTTGACTCCTGGGCATTACAATTTGGATTACAATTCAAGAGAGATTTGGGTGGGGACAGAGAACCAAACCTTATCTGTAGTTCTGCATCAACTCAGGCTCCTTCTGTCTTTCTGCCCTGCCAGCCTTAGCACATGGTTTCCAGTCTCAAGGTAGCCTCATGGTCCCAAGATGGCTGCTACAGTGTCAATCATCACATGTGCATTTTAAGCAGAATGAAGAGTGACAAAGAGTGGGAAAAGGGGTACCTACCAGTGGAGTCAGTCTTTCTTTTAAGCAGTGTCATGATGTCCACCTAATAATTCTTTTTCTATCTCTTTGGCCAGCGCTTAGTCCCCCAGCATCCATATCCCCAAGGGAGGCTAAGAAGTTTAGTTCTTTAGCCAGATACAGTATTCCCACCACTACCACCCAATCACATTAGTGAAAAAGAGGGAGAGAAGGGAAATTGGTTGGGTTGCCAATCAATAGTGCTTATTGTAGCTGGTTAATTGACCTATTGTGTTTCAGGCAGAGTAAGTGACTGTCAGAGAAGGCAATGGATATTTCCAGCCCCAGCTTTGCAGTTTTCTGCCAGTGAATCCCAGGACATCGGAGGTCAGGTTTCTCCAAGACCTTATCCCCAGACAAGTGTTTGTTGAATGATTCACCTTGAGCCCCTCAAATCACTGAACTACAATTGACCTCATGGAAGGATGATGGCTGACACCTTTGTCATGGCCAGCTCATCTCCTCCTACTGAGGAATGTTCTCGGCATTTTCCATATCACGTTAAAGATTTGTTAAAGCAGAGGTAGAGCCAGAACAGCCTCTGTATTAAATTCATTGTCCCTAGTGCATGGTAATAAACATAATCTTGAGTCCATGCAACTTTGAGCTTTAACACAGACTTAATTTAATATTTCTGTAGATTTTAATATAGCACCTTGATTAATAAGAGTGAATTCTGATTTTTAAAAATGATTGATTTGCTTTTAAAATCACCCTGGTGGGTAAAAGGGCTCTAAAAGAAATTAGCCTTGGATTAGAAAGCACTCAGCCTCATAACTTTATGGCCAGACCTTGTTTATTTCCAGTGCAAGATAACCATTTTCCAGCCTGGTCCTTCAACCAGGCCTGTGAGATACGGAGCTGGACACCACCCTTGCTTTTCCTGTTGCTCAGGAGGTTCTTTCTACCTGGAAGGAGAGTCCCTTTTCACCCACCTGAAAGTTCTCTTTTCAGGGTATTCAGTGCATAGAGATAAACATGAAGTATGAGATCATGGACTACCTCTGGGTTGAATAGATGGGCAAAATAAAGAGTGATAAAGGCAGAAGACTCTTTACAAATAAGTAGACACCTTGATGGGCCTGAAAAATGAATCTCCAAGGCTATTCATGAGGCAAGTGGATGATCCTTTCTCTGGCTTTGGAGCTCTCTATGAAGGGAGAGTTTTATAGGATTTACCCAGCAAAGAGAATTGGAAGGAGGTTTGTTTTGTCTTTGGACAAAATGGTTGTGGTATCTTTGGATTCTTTTCAGTTGCAAGTGATTAAAAAAAAAAAAAATCCAACCCAAACTCACTTAAGCAGAAGGGGGGATTATTGGTTCAGGTACAAGAGAAGCCCAGGGGCAGGGTTGGCATCAGGGGCTGCCCACACTGACTGGCTTGGGCCAGATGGGACCCCCACAACCCTGGAGCTGGGGCTGGATCAGCTGCTCCCAGACCACATTAGAGTGGAGGAGGGGCTGAGTTCCCCAAAGGAAAACAAGTAAACCTAGGGAGGGGGGAAAAAAAAAAGAAGCCCATTGCAGTTGTATTTTTTCCCCCAAATTTGAACTGAGTGTGGGCAGGTGTTGGCAGCAGGGCTTGGTGGGTGGGGAGGTGGGACAAAGCCTAGGGAGCTTAAGAGGAAACAGTGGATAGAAGGAAATGCATGACGAGCTAGAGAAGCTACTTGGACGTAAAGAGATGACTGCTCTTTTCATTCAATAGTTACTGGATTCCAAACGTTTTATAAGACATCTCAATTAATCTTCATGATGATCTCATGAGGTATGAACTCCTTTTGGCCTTGGTGCACCAATGAGCAAGCGGACCCAGGAAGGTCCATGGATTTGTCCAAGGTCTCTTTGTCATTAAATGGCACAATCAGGGCTCACACCTGGGGCGGCTGAGAGCGGAGCTTGTGCTCATTCCCATCCAGCTGCCCTGCATACCGCAAGGAGTCTGGTAGTGAAAACCCCATGCTCCTGATGAGAGAGATTCAACTGGGGGCTTCTGAAATAGATGGTCCTCAAGTTCTTTTTGCTTCTGAGTTTATGATGTGGGGGAAGATGGAAAGTCTAGACTAGGATGGGGGCTAAACTGAGAATACTTTCTGGAAGCACCCCCATTGAGGGAAGTTAGGGGGTGTCTAGGAGGAGAAGCATCCAGGGCCAGGAAATGGCCCTCTGTGATGGTCCAAAGAAGGCATCCTCTAGCTAGATCTCTTCATTACAAGAAATATCATCACATAACAGGAAGCACTTCAGATTGATTCTGCTTTTAATTTTTTTTTTATTTTTTTATTTTTTTATTTTATTTTATTTTTTTGAGATGGAGTCTTTCTCTGTTACCCAGGCTGGAGTGCAGTGGTGTGATCTCGGCTCACTGCAATCTCTGCCTCCTGGATTCAAGCAGTTCTCCTGCCTCAGCCTCCCAAGTAGCTGGGACTACAGGTGTGTGGTACCATGCCTGGCTAACTTTTTGTATTTTTAGTAGAGATGGGTTTTCACTGTGTTAGCCAGGATGATCTTGATCTCCTGACCTTGTGATCCGCCCATCTCAACCTCCCAAAGTGCCGCGATTACAGGCGTGAGCCACCATGCCCGGCTAGTCTGCTCTTAATTTTTTGCTGGTAAAAAGTATAATTTTTACTCGAGACAGAGACCTTGGCTTGCCAGACTCAGTCTCTGAATGCTTGGGGGTAAATAAACTTTGGAGGCCAAAGTATCACATCTCCATTCTGGTCCTGCAGGGAATGAAGAAACAGGGCAGGGCTTCCCAGTACTAGGCACAAAACTGGGGTATTTTTATGTGATGTTTTTAGAGTGACTGTCATAACCAATAGTATTCTTAAAACTTACTGGAGGTAATCATAGTTTTATTTCATCCCTGTAAAAGTCTTCCATTTGGAGCAGCATATATTATTCTGCAAATCTCCATATAAATGCTAGTCATTCATTTTTCACATGGGCCAGGGAGTAGCTTTAGCTGATTACATTTTGACTTTATTTACTGAAGCAGTCCTCCTAACTTTTAATTTAATTAAAAGTTAATTAAATTAATTATTTAATTATTTAATTAATTCATATTTAATTCAGTGCAATATTTAATTCAGTGCAATTAAATTCAGGGAATATTTAATTCAGTGCAAACCAACTCCATTCAGCCAAATTT
Organism: Macaca fascicularis; assembly: GCF_037993035.2. NCBI lineage: Eukaryota > Metazoa > Chordata > Mammalia > Primates > Cercopithecidae > Macaca > Macaca fascicularis. Next base: position 114,241,531 of record NC_088385.1, read on the forward strand.
TATTGAGCCAACTATGAGCCTCACACTGTTCTAGGCTAGGAGATACAAAGTTAAATATGATAGGGCGAGTTCCTGCCTTCAAGGATCTTTCAGTTAACTATTGCTGCATAACAACTACCCCAAAATGTATTGGCTTCAAGAAACCATTTAATTTTGTGCATCAGGAACCCAGGAAGGGCTCAGCCAGGCAGTTCATCTGTGATGCATGTGGCTCCCAAGATGGCTTCTTACTCATACACTCGTTGCCTTGATGCGTTTCGACCCCTCTCTTTCTACATTGCATCTTGTCTTCTAAGGCCTCTCCACAGGGCCTGGGCTTCTTACAGCATGGAGGTATTAGGGTAATGGCTGTTTTTATATGATGGCTAGCTTCCAAGAGTCAGGAGTTATAAACTCCCAGGTCAGTTAAGGGCTACGTTCAAAACTGACAGTGTCACTTTCACCATTGGCCAAGGCAGTCACAGGGCTGCCCACTTTTAAAAAAGTGGGAAGAATCCCACCCCTTGATGGGAGAGTAACAAGGTCACCCTGCCAAAAAGCATGTGCAAAGGGATTAATTGTTTACTTCTTTGGAAAATGCAGTTGGCCACAAAGGATATCCAGATGTGCAGTTTGGTAAAGTATAATGCAGGGTGGTAACCACAACAATGAAGCACCAGTGAGCTGAAAGAGGAGCCCAGAGATGGAGGAACAGGCTTGCCAGTGGGCTAGGTTGGGGAGAAGGTACAGAAGGCTTCAAAAGAAAGAGCAACCAGAGTTTGAAAGATTGGTTTTGAAAGATGAATAGTTTGTGCACTTTAGGGAGAGAGAACTACAGTTGGGAAAGCATGGTGGTGGGGTCCTCATGAAGGCTTTACTGAGAATGTCTCTGAGTACTTCCCTACTTTTATTTATATGTACTAATGTGTGCATGTGTGTGTGTATATATGGATGTGGGTATCTATGCATGTGTATGTATTTACATATGTATATAGAAATAGATATATAACACACGTACATATATGTATATACATATCTACACACACACACACACACACACACACACACGTATTTTAACAGAGATTCCCATTCAGTCTTTCATTCAGTAAATGTGTCCTGACCACCTAAAGTATATGCCAGACAGTATTCTAGGTGCTGAGGATATGGTGGTGAAGAAAACAGAAGCAGTCAGAAGAGGCCTGTTCATGCCTGGTGCAGTGGCTCATGCCTCCAATCCCAGGCCGAGGCAGAGGAGTGCTTGAGCCCAGGAGTTTGAGACCAGACTGGGCAACATAGTGAGACCCTGTCTCTACAAAGAAAATTAAAAAATTATGCCAGTGTGATGGTGTGCCCCTGTAGTCCTGGCTACTTGAGAGGCTGAGGTGGGAAGATTGCTTGAGACTGGGAGGCTGAGATTGCAGTGAGCCTTGATTGTGCCACTGCACTCCAGCCTGGGTGACAGAATGAGACCCTGTCTCATAAAAAAGAGAGACCTATTCATGGTCCTATGTTCTGTGATGGAGAACAGCAATAAACATTGAAATATGGAATGCGATTTCAGAATACTAAGTGATAAGGTAGGGTTTAGTTGTTTTAGCTATTTTAGACAGGGCACCTGGGAAGGCCTCCCTTGGGAGGTGACACTTGAGTAGCAGTGTCCTAGGGGACCCTAGGCAGAGTTCCAGGCAAAGGGAACAGCTTGTGAGAAGACCCTGGGCATGAGCATATTTGAACTGTCTTGGCACTTAGCTTCCATCTTGCACTGTGGTTCTCTCTGTACTTGTAAACCTGCCTTGTCACCCTGAAGGCTTTCTGAGGTCACACAGCTGGAGTTCAGTGCCTTCTACTCACTCGTAGCCACAGAAGAGGGCAGCTGCAGGTGGTGACTGGTCAGCCTCCATGCCTTGAGCTCTGGGGAGGTGGCTTCTCAGGGTGAGCAGCCTGTTCTGTCCTGACGCCTCAGCCCCTGCTGTTCCTGGCATTGGGAGATTTGTTTTCACTTAGGTAGAGCCTGGCCTCATCTACAACATCATTGTTCTCTGGAAGCTGGCCTTTTCCCAAGAGGAGGAATGTGGGGCGGCATCATCACAGTGAGCAATTTCACTAATAAGGAAGTGTGCTGGGATTCCAGACGGGGAATGATGACTCAGAGTAAGGTGCATAACAGGTTCTCCGGCTGCTCATCTTCTGAATTGGTTCATTCACTTATTCATTCATTCCCCAAACATTAAGCATGCAGATGGAAAGGCAGAGGTTCAAATTCAGCTCTGCCATGTACTAACTATGTAATCTCAGCAGGTTATTTAACCTCTCTGAGTCTTTGTTTCTTTTGCTGTAAAATGGGTATAATCTCTATTTTTCAGAGTTGTGAGGATCTGGTGAGAAGTCATGGAGATAGGATTGCCAGATTTAGCAAATAAAGATGGGACAGCAATTAAATTTGAATGTCAGATAAATGAGGAATTTTTGTTTTTAGTATGTCCCAAGTATTGCATGTTTATCTGATATTCAACTTTAACTGTGCATCCTATATTTTAACTGCAACTCTACCCAGGGATAAGGATTGATTTAAAAAAATGCCTTTCTTGGAGGAGTACAGGCTAATCATACATTGAAGGGCAATTTGACTGATGGCAGAGGCACAGACAGAGTGCTGTGGAAATATGGACATCTCCATTTGAGCTCATAAGAATCCAGACCCATGCTTGCTGATTTCTAGCAGGCTTGTCAAATACCCCGGTAACTGCGGGATTGACGCTGTGAGAGCACAAAATGCTAGCACATTAAGTAATACAGATGGTTCAAGTTTGCTTTTCCACTGAGTAATCTGGGAGGATGAACTCTGTTTCCTTCCCTCTCAAGTCAAAGGATGACCTTTGCTGTACAGGAAACAGACAATTCATTTCTAATTTTCTGTAAGCTATTTAAAAATAAAGTGAAACTAATTGAGGGGGAAAATCATATTGTTCCCTGACTTTGTGGAATGTGCATTTCTCAGATAAAATGGTAAGAATTCATTATTCTGACTGGGCGCGGTGGCTCACGCCTGTAATCCCAGTACTTTGGGAGGCTGAGGCCGGCGGATCACGAGGTCAGGAGATCACGACCATCCTGGCTAACATGGTGAAACCCCGTCTCTACTAAAAATACAAAAAGAAATTAGCCGGGTGTGGTGGCGGGCGCCTGTAGTCCCAGCTACTGGGGAGGCTGAGGCAGGAGAATGGCATGAACCCAGGAGGCAGAGCTTGCAGTGAGCTCAGATCGTGCCACTGCACTCCAGCCTGGATGACAGAGTGAGAGTCTGTCTCAAAAAAAAAAAAAAAAAAAAAAAAATCATTATTCTGCTTCCTCAGGGGCCTAGGGGTAAATTTACCATGTGCTACCTAGGGATCTAATAGGAGGCACACAATTGGCATCTCTGGCTTCACACTAAAAAATTCCCAAAGCATCTCTTTGGGTAAAGCTCCAAGCATCAAAATGCTGGAGCAGATTGGGGACATTTTTAAAAAGGTGATATCTGCTGGACACATTCTTGACTTCTCTTGTAAATGAGTGGCCTGGTATTGAACATGGTCTATCAGCATTACTGAATGTTCTCTCTTCTTTCCCAGAGAGGGCAAGGGAATATTTTAGATGGAGAGGGTTGTTTTAAAAAGCCCGAAAGCCTAAAGTCTGTCCTGGAGTCCTCTTGGTTGCTTTTAGCCACTTCGAGAAACCAACTCCCCAGTGAGTTTGAGTTTTCCATTGTGCCACAGTGATGGATGGGAAGGAGTCAGCACTAAGGCCTGTGCTAATAAGATTGGAAAAGGGGAAAAAACCGAGCCTGGGGCTGAAAGGGAGGACGAAAGGTGTCCTACAAGGTTATTAAAGGCATTTATCCAATTAACAGGATTTGCCGCAAATTTTAATTGATTAGTTAGTGCCAGGCACTCTGCCAAGGGGCTTTTCATACCTTTTCAGGGTGTTTTGATCCTCATTCCTATCTCATGCAATAGGTATCTGGGTGGCCATTTTACATATTGTAGACCCAGAGGGTTTGAGTTATTTGCTGAGGCCACATGGCTTATGAGTAGCCCCAGGTCTTCTGATTGCAAAGCGCTTGAGCCTTACCATTGTGTTCCACCACACTTTGCCATCAGACTTTCTCCTGAGGGAGTGTCCCCATTAGCTACAAGAATTTCTGCTCCTTCTGCCTGCTGTGGTGGTTGGAGGAATGGCCTGGCTTCCAATGCACTACTATGGTTTGAATGCATCTCCCAAAGTTCATGTATTGGAAACTTAGTCCCCAGGGCACCAGTGTTGAGAGGTGAGACCTTTAAGAGATGATTAGCACGCAAGGACTCTGCTCTCACGAATCTGTTATCTTGGGAGTGGGTTCCTGACAAAAGGATGAGTTTGGTCCCTTCTCTCTTGCAGTGTCTCTCCCGATGTTATGATGCAGCAAGAGGGCCCTCACCAGATGCAGCCCCTTGATCTTGGACTTCCCAGCCTCAAGAACAATGAGCCAAATAAATTCCTGTTCATTATAAATGAAACAGTCTTAGATATTCTGTTATAGCAACACAAAACAGACTAAGACACTCCCTCTCCCAATTCATATCTGTTTGTGTGTGACCTGAGGCAAATCATGGGACTTCTTTAAGGCATCATTCTCCTCAGTAAAATGATGAGTCAGGCTGAGGTAGCAGGAGTCTTTAACTGATATGGAATCCTATGTGTCTACCAATGGCATGCCATTCTGTTTCATTCACTCACTTCTTTACTTACTAATTAATTAATTCACTTAATAAACACCTATGTTGTGTCAAGTATGTGCTCCAGATATTGGTGACTAAGCAGACAGTTCCTGCCCTTTCAGAGCTTGGAGTCTAGGGGAGAGATACTCAAGTCAACAGGCTGTTATGACACTGGGTGAAGAGGGCTGTTAGGAGGCAGGTTCAGGGTACTGTGGGTACCTTGTCTAGGACTTTGTGGGGTCAGGTGAGGCTCTGGTGAAGGGAGGGACATCCAAGGTAAGAGCCAAATGATGTTCAGGAGTTGTCCAGACTTAGAGGGAACAGTTTGTGCAAAGGGAGGGCACACACAGAACACTTGGGGAATTTAGCGCTGTGCCAACTGTCTGGATGGAGGCTAGAGTGCAGTGGGGAGGGAATAGTCTGGAGGGAAAAGAAGATGTAGAAATAAACAGGAACCACATTGTGCAAGACCTCAGAGACCCCTGGAAGGAAACTGATGTTTGTTCTCAGGGCAGTGGGCAGGCATCAAAGGGCAGGGCTGTGCTAGCTGTTACCCAGATTGTGTCTTGCACAAGAGTGTCCAACTAAGGGGGCCCTTCCGTATACCAAGCCATGGGCCCCAGTGCAGGGCCTGGGGCTACCTGGGAGAGGGTGACTTTTTCTAATTCTTACCAAGGAGGCTTAAGAGCTGGTGCTATCCTTGATATCAGGAGAATGATGTGATCGTATCTGTGTTTTTCAGCCTGTTCTCTGGCTGCTGGGTTTGTTGAAGGAAGGAGTAGGAGGGGATGTAGAGTCAGGGCTGTGGGCAGAGAAGAGATGGGAGGACCTGGGGAGGCAGTGGGGTTGGAGAGAATGAGTGGGTTTGAGTGCTGAGGATGCCACTGGCCTGTATGAACCACCTGGATCTCATTACTTCCTGTGAGTGGGTGAGGTGAGAAAGTTCTTTTGAAAGCAGAAATCTTAAGTGGAGAAAGAACACAGTGGAGAGGGTAAGTGTTTTGTCCCTGGGCTACCAAGAGAGCCAGAGTTAGGTTTGATTGCCAGCTCTCCAACTCTCACTCAGACTCTTGATCCAACTGTAGGAGACCCATCAGATGATGGTCATGTGGCTTAGTGGCCACACTCAAGGCCAAGAGTCAGGAGACCCTGGCTTGTCTTGTCAGCTCATGGTAGACAGCTCTTTGGAGTTTCTGAGCAGCATGCTCCCTGCCTGTCTTTCATGATACCCTGATGCTCAAACATGTAGCGAGTACCCACTAAGTGCCTGGCTCTGAGCCCAGCAGGTTCAGGGGAGATATAGAAGCATACGACACCATCTGGGCCCTAAAGGAACTCATTAGTGGGGTGGTAATAAGTGGACGGTTAATGATCAAAGACTGAGAGATGCTTAAGGAATGTTTCAGATTATCAGCTGTGTAGGGAGACAGAGCATAGTGGATATTGACATGGCATCTGGGGTTAGACAGACCTGGGTTCAAATTCTGGCTTTGAAAACATTTCCTAGCTGTGAGCCCATGCAAATCACTTAACATCTCTGAACCTCAGTTTGCCCTCCTATGAAATGGGGATGGTTATACTTAAATCGTTTGCTTAAAGGATTACGTAATTCAAGGCATATAAAGTGCTTAGTATGATGTTTACTCTAGTAGAGGGGTCCCCAACCCCTGGGCTGTGGACCAGTAGGGGTCCACGGCCTGTCCGAACTGAGCCACACAGCAGGAGGTGAGCAGTGTACAAGCGAGCATCACCGCCTGAGCTCTGCCTCCTATCGGATCAGCGGCAGCATTGGATTCTCACAGGAGGGTAAGCCCTACTGTGAACTGTGCATGCGAGGGATCTAGGTTGTGCATTCCCTATGAGAATCTAATGCCTGATGATCTGAGGTGGAGCAGTTTCATCCTGAAACCATTCCCTCCCCTCATCCATGGAAAATTGTCTTCCACAAAACCGGTCCCTGGTGCCAAAAAGGTTGGAGATCACTGCTCTAGTAGACCAGTAGAAGGTAGCCATTTTTAATATTGTTTAGGATAGGCCAGTTTTTGGTGTGTGGTTTTTTTTTTTTTTTTGTATCTTTGTTGTACAGTTCCAAGTTTTGACAAGTAATAGAGCCATGAAACCAACACCACAAATATGATACAGAATAGTTCCACAACCTTCCCCCAATTCTCTTGTCTCCTGCCTCTTTGAGAGCTAAACCCTCTTACATTCTTTTCTTCCTTGTGATAATTTGTTATCTCTTAGTTTTGTAATAGCTTTCTTGAGATATAATTCACATACCATACAATCCACCTATTTAAGGTGTGCAAATCAATGGTTTTCGGTATATTCAGAGAGTTGTACAACCATCACCACACTCCATCTTAAGACACTTTGCCCTAAAAAGAAACCCCTATAATCTTTAGCAGTCATACTCCCCCAATTCCTTTTGTCTATCTTCTTCTCCCCTGCCCTACCCCTGGCAACCACAAATGTATTTTTTGTCTCTATGTATTTATCTATTCTGGACATTTCATAGAAATGGAATCATATAATAGCTGGTCTTTTGTGTCTGGCTTCTTTCACGGATCATAATGTTTTCAAGATTCATCCATTTCTAGCAGATATAGGTACCTTATTCCTTTTTTATTGCTAAGTAATGTTCAACTGCATGGATATACCACATTTTGTTTATCCATCAATTGCTGGACATTTGGGTTGTTTCTGCTTTTTGGCTATTATGAAGTGGTTGCACCTTTTACAGTCCTCTGAGCAGCATACGAGAGTTCCAGCTTCTCCACATGCTTGCTGAACACTTGTTATTATTTGTATTTTTGATTATATCCATGCTAGTGGGTGTGAAGTGGTGTCTCAGTGTAGTCTCCCTGTACATACCCTTAACCCCTGGCAGTTCACTAGTTTATTCTCTGGCCCTGTAGATTTGCTTGTGATGAATATGATGGCTGTAATCATATATTATGTGGCTTTTTGACTCTGTTTCCTCTTTATAGCATTGTGTCTTTGAGATTCATCCATGTGATTACATTCTTTTTTGTTGTTGAGTTGCATTCCATTGCATGCATGTGCTACCCCGGGAGTGCCTGCTTTTATAGCCAGTAAAGTTTGAAGGTTCCCTCGCCCAAATGAATCAGAGACGAAGTTCTCTCCCCTGGCCAGGGGCTTTTTATAGTTTGAGAGCTCTTTCCCATGTCTCCCTAGGTCGCCAGCATCACAGGAGACTCCTGTTCCTCTTGTAGGTCCCTCTGAGCTGCAGAGCTGGGCTCACCGTCTATGAGCTGGAGGCTTCCTGGGGTGGAGACCCACCTGGGATTAGAATTTCTCTGTGCCGTGGCTCTGACATGCCATTCTTGGGAAGCGGTGTGTGTGGGCCCCAGCCCAGTAAGGCAGGTGGGGACTGGACCACGTGGAACAGCTGGTGTCTGGGAGCCCTGAGCCTTCAGTGTCCAGCTGTCTCCTGTCTCATCAGGGAGCCCCAGAAACTCCTTGGACGGACAAATAAAGCCATTTTCTTGTTCCCTTATCTCTTTTCATCTTTTCATGGCAGGCTTGCAGCTTGGGGCTTTGAGCACTGCCACCCACATCCCCCACTGTCCCTACTTTGAATGCTCCAATTTTCCAACTTTCTATTACAGGCTCAGGGAGAATATGATGTAAAGATATAAAATAATAATGAAATTGTACCTACCAGGTTTATCATATACATCAGAACCCATGAAATAGACATAATAACTTATGCAAGAAGAAATCAAGGTCACAGGTGGTTAAATCATTTGTTTAGTTGTACTGCTGGTATGCAGCAGCCCTGTTGAACTACATTGCTGTTGAGTAAACAAATTATTTAACCAAGTGTAACTTTGAACCCGCCGTCTCTACTTTCTTCTACTACCAGTGCGTCCTAAACCTGTTATTTGTGTAACACCTTCATAAGTTGCTTCTACTCTTGTGCTATTATTTAGCTAATTTTTTAATTAAAATCATCTTTAATATTTCTTGTTCAGCAAAAACATGTCCCATTTTAAAAAGCCTGTAACACAGAGGGTTTGATGTGCTAGTTTTATTTTTTTGTAATACACATTCAAATAAATAAACACATAACTCACAATAAAAATATTCATCCATATACCACCTAAGACCAACTTTGCCCAACGATAGGTGGTCCACACTTAGGGGTAGGAAATGGCGTGATATATGGGGATTTGCTTATGGGTTCGTCATAGGTGGGCTCTGTCTGTGTTTTATTCATCTTAGCATCCTTACACCAGGTACCATAGAGATCCATTATGGGCACTGGTAAATGATGAATGAATGGATGACAGAATGAATGGAGTTATCAAGGGGAAGATGAAGAATGAGTGGCACTTCCCCTTCCTTATGGAGAAGATCAGAAGGAATCCTCTTTGATAAGATGAGGAGGCTGGCTGGGAGCTGGGGCCCGGCACTGCGGGAGCAGAGTACTTAGGAGCTATGATGCTGTGACCACTGTGGAGAGGTTGGGAGCCTGCCATTCTCCATGTGAAGCCCTTCCAGGTGTCTCAAGCGCTTGGTTTGTAGGACTGTGAACGTCGTCATCTTAATACAGCCTTTCCCATCATTTTGATCCCTGATGGAAAAATTAACCCTCACTCATCAGGCTGTTTCTTTAGCTAAAAGGGATACATCCTGAGTGCCACTTGCTGTTTTCCTTCTCCAGCTTTCTCATAAATCCCGGCAATACTCTAGACAAATTCTGCACTATCTCCTTTAGAAGCAAATGCAGCAGCAAAGACTGAGCAACAGTCAACACCACAGAGCTGTGATTAGTATTTGTCTGAGTCGGAAGATCTGTCAGTGATCCCACCAGCCAAAGTTTACTGAGAACCTACTACATGCCAAGCCCTGGGCTCATGCCACTGAATTCTCTTGTCCTTCAGAATCAGACCATCTGGGCATAGCCACTGAAGCTGGAACTTAACTTCTGAGTTTAAAAAGGAAAAAAAAATATCAGCTCAACACCTACTGATTGAAGGCTAGCTGTAATACAAAGATAAGTTTCTGCCCTCAAGGAGCTTAGAGGACCCTGAGGAATCTTGTGAATTACAGCTTGAGAAGTTGCTTGTGCATTGGGTAATGTCTTGAAATGTCACTATACTTGTTCTCTTAGACAGCCAGCATATTATGGAGATATTCAGCAGGCAAATGCCACTTATCTGTTTGCCCAGCATTTATGGGGCATATTTTGCAAGAGTGGCAAGTGTATAGCACACCTGTGCTCCCACCTCCACCAACTGCTCCACTGTGGGTATCCCAGAGATGGCCTCGGCATCCTTCTCCACCAATGCCCCAGGCTTTCAGAGCTGGTATTTAAAATGAAATCTGTAATCTCAGAGACTGAGGAAGCCAAGACAGGAGGATGGCTTGAGGCCATCCTGAGCAACATAGGGAGATCCCTATCTCTACAAAACATTTAAAAAATTAGCTGCTTGTGGTAGCATGCACCTGTAGTCTCAGCTACTCTGGAGGCTGGGGTGGGAGGATTGCTTGAGCTTCAGAGTTTGAGGCTGCTGTGAGCTATGATCATACCGCTGTATGATCATAGAGATCATAGAGATCAAGAGACAGAGCAAGATTCTATCTCTAAAAAAATAAAAATTAAAAAATTAAAACAAGTGAAATCTGCTTACTGACCCTTCTCTGTCACTCTGTTATATTTTACTGGGGCTAAAATATCCTTTCTTTCATGAAATGATGGTGCTCAGAGCGTGCATGGCACCACGTGGGCTGCATAGCACCCAACTCCAGGGGTACCGTTCACTCAGACTACATGTGCTCAGCAGCCTCTGGTCTGCCCTGTGAGGCCCTAATAGGATGAGAGATGGCAGTTGGTATTTCTGGGCTTTTAAAGTCCTTATTTGGCAAAATAACACAGTTGGCGCCCATGTTGTCGATCCCTTACAACTATTAAAAAAATTACATGTCTGCGAAATTCCTTCTTTCCTTCCTTCCTTCCTCCTACTTTCCCTCCTTCCCTTTCCTTTCTCCTTCTGTTCTTCTCTCTCTTTCTCCTGCAAATATTAAATTGCCTACAATGAACCAGACAGTATTCTGGGGTCCAGCAGTAAACAGCATGGAGAAAATCTTCTGCCCTCAATGGAATCCACATTCTAGTGGTGGAGGGGGAGAGACACAAATAAATGCAATCTGTAATATAAAATACATAGCCTGTTAGGTGGGGATAAGTGCTACAGAGAAAAATAAACTGGGGAACGAGGATATATGTGTTGGGAGAGTGTGATTTTTGCCAGGGTGGCAGGAGAAAGTGGCATGTTAGTAGTCCTTCAAAGTAGTGAGGGAATGAGCTCTACAGATACCTGGAGAAGGACTTTCTAAGCAGCAGGGACAGCATGTGCAAAGGCACTGAAGTAGGAATGTGTCTGGTGTGTTTGGAGAAGAGCGAGGAGGCCTGCTGGAGTGCATTGCGGAGGGGAAAGTGGAGGATATAAGTTCAGGCAGGTAATGGGGTGGGGTTTAAAATCCTGTCTCAAATAATGATTCTCAAACTGTGGTCCCTAAACCACCCCAAACCCAGTGAATCAGAAACTCTGGGGTGGAGTCCACCATCTATTTTTTGTTTTGTTTTGTTTTTCAAGACAGAGTTTTACTCTGTCGCCCAGGCTGGAGTGCAGTGGCACCATCTTAGCTCACCACAACCTCTGCCTCCCAGGTTCAAGTGATTCTCCTGCCTCAGCCTCCCGAATAGCTGGGATTACAGGTGCGTGCCACCACACCCAGCTAAGTTTTGTATTTTTAATAGAGATGGAGTTTCACCATGTTGACTGGGCTGGTCTTGATCCACCCTCGGGTGATTCACCCTCCTCGCCTTCCCAATGTGTTGGAATAACAGGCATGAGCCACTGCACTCGGCCTCCACCATCTATTTTAAGGAGGTCTCCTAGGATTCTGAAACCCACTAAAATGTGGGAGTCATCTCTCTGTAGCATCCAGGCCAGGCGTGACTCCCCCCGAAGAGTCTGCTGTCCCATCCTGTGTTCCTGGCAGGTCGCGGCAGCAGCAGGTGTGGCATGAGACAGAAGGGGTGTCACTGTTGACCTGACCTCCTAATCCTAAGAAATGCCATCATCTTAGCATCTGGAAGTTGACATTCATACTAATTAAAAACAAGTCAGAGGTGGTGCCTGTGCTCAAATTGAGGGCTGGGCAACTGTGAGGACAAAAGGTAGGAGGCAGGGAAGTGGGGCTGATGCCCAAGAGATGGGATCATTGACTGTCGGGGTGGAGAGACCCTTAGGACATCTGGTCCAGGCCTCTTATCTCACAGATGAGAAGACTGAGGCCTAGAAAGGAGAACTGACTGCTAATTAGATACAGATGAGATTGCCGTGTGTCCTCTGGGCTTCTAGGCACCTACTCCCTTTCCAGCCTTGCTCCAGGCTCAGGGTTCCAGGTGCTCCAACAACACTGCTGCTGGGTAAATTCAGGGGATGCCGGTGGTATGCTGGCTCCAAAGGGAGCAGAAACTGGATAGCAGAGATTACAGCCGCCTCGGACATGATGTCATTTTAAAATGAAAGGTTTAGGGAGATGAGCACTGCAGCCTGTCACCAGGCAGCCCCGAGTGTTATTTAGGACTTTGTTTTTGTCTTGATGGACTGTACTCAGTGCAGCCATGAGTCACCAAATGATAGCTCTCAGGTTTTGACCCCATCCCATGTGCTGGGCACTGTGCAGACCTCATTTCTAAACTTTGTCTGTAAAATTCCCATTTTACAGACAAAACAAGCCTCAGAAACTTTAAGTAACTTGCCCAAGACTGGGGTTTGATCCCCTCTCAGTCTGAACCAAAGCTGAGGACCTTTCCACTTGCCTCTGCTCCTTTCATCGTCAGCTGCCAGCCTATGTTTGGGCACCAGTTTGGCACCAGGTTTTTGCCAATTTTATCTCTTCCCTTCCTTTCCTATTTTCCCTCCCTCTCTCCTTCTCTCTCTTCCTGTCATCATCCCTTTCTTCTTTTCTTCCTACCTCAAAACTTTATCAGGTGCCTACCACATGCCAGACTTATGCTGGGTTATAAAGTCCAGTGATAAGAGATAGTTACTGCTCTCAGAGAACCCCCAGGCTGGTAAGAATAAGTCACATAACTAAATAGTTGTCACATTTTATGTTCACTGATATAATCAGTGTCTGAACAACATGCAATGGGAATGAAGGTAATGAAAGGCTTCCCAGGGGAGGTGATAGCTGAGCTGGGCTTTGCAGGATGAATAGGAGTCCATCAGAAAGAGATGGGAAGTGGTTGGAGAAGGGTGTGGAGAAGAAACAGCTCATCAGGGGCTTTGAGGGATTAGGGTATGCACCATTTGGGGAATAGCAAGAGTTTTGCTGGACTGGAGCCCAGCCAGTGGGGTAAGATGTAAGATGTTGAGCAGTTGGGACTTTCACCTGTAGGCAGTGAAGACCCCAAAATCCCAGGCTCCCAATTCCTGAATGTTGTCTCTAGGCTATTCTAAGCTCCTTGCTTTGGTCACCACCTCAGCCAGCAATGACTGTTCCACAAGTGCCCCAAGCTCCAACACAACCCTACCCTGACTTGTTTCAGAGCAGAGTCTGAGCTACCAGCCTCTTAACTGGCAAAGTCAGGGAAGATGCACAGTGCTATTTACCTAATGGCTTTGTTTCCAAAGGGGACCCAGGCCCATTGGAAGGCAAAAAGCAGAGGTTGTGCTCACCAAAGGAGTTCTCTCCATTAGTCACTGGGCACATGGCTTTTTGTATTTTTCTGAAACAAGGTCTCACTCTGTTGCCCAGGCTAGAATGCAGTGGCATGATCCTGGCTCACTATAGCTTCCACCTCCCAGGTTCAAGCAATCCTCCCTCCTCAGCCTCCTGAGTAACTGGGACTATAGACATGCACCACCATGCCCAGCTATTTTAATTTTTTTTTTTTTTTTTGTAGAAACAGGATTTCACTGTGTTGCTCAGGCTGGCGTCAAACTCCTGGGCTCAAAAGATCCTCTTGCCTTGGCCTCCCAAAGCAGCACTTTAGCAGTAACACCTGGGATTACAGGTGTGAGCCACTGTACCTGGCCTCACCTGGCTTTTTGAAAAATAAAAAATACCTTCTTTTCATATTTCTGACTACATGTACATCAGAGAAAATTAGAGCATTCACATAAGCGATGAAAGGAAGATGTAACTGACCCATCCTCCCACCATCTAGAGCTAAACACTACCAACAACTTGATGTATTATAGCCTTTCCCAATGTTCTCATGCATTTACGTTTTTTCCTTACAAAATAGAATCATATTGTACCTAACGGTCTGTGCCTGCTTTTTTCATTTGTCAGATTATGAATGTCCTTACATGTCATGGCATATACTCTTTGACAGCATCATTTAAAATGGTTGCATGATGTTTTGTGGTCAATTCTGTAATACCAGACATTTAGTTGTTTCTCATTGTTCAGTTCTATAAACAGTCTGGGGTAAATTATTCTGCAACGTAACTTTTTGTATACGATTCATGATATCCTGAGGATAAATTCCTAAATGTGGAATTGCTGGATTTGATCAGCCAGTTCATAAAAGACTTTGATTGTCCTCCAGAAAGGTTGCAGTGACAACCATTGAGGTTTGAGAGGACCTGATAAATAATACCTCCTTTTTCTATACTAGTTCTGATATAGCTGATGTAGACAGGGGGCAGGTCAGGGAGTTAGAGATGGAAATGTTGCTTTTATTACTAATACAGGCTGCTTTGTAGAACATGGCTGCTGTCGATCGAAGGTTTGTGTCCCACCCCACCACCTCAACTCGTATGTTGAATTTCCCCCCATGTGAGAGTATCAGGAGGTGTGGCCTTTGGGAGGTGATTAGGTCATGAGGGTGGCATCCTCATGAATGGGATTAGCGCCCTTATAAAGAAAGAGACCGCAGAGAGCTCACTTGCCCCTTCCAACATGTTAGGACATAATGAGAATACCACCGTCTGTGAATCAGAAAAGCAGCCCTCATTAGACATTGACTGTGCTGGCACCTTGATCTTGGACGATCCCAGCCTCCAGAACTGTGAAAAAGAAATGTTTGTCGTTTGAGCTACTCAGTCTATCATATTTTGTTACAGCAACCCAAACAGACTAAGAGTGACTTAGTGGTGTAGCCACAGTTGGTTTCCTGATACTGAACCCTGCAATGAAGCAGGTGTAAGTACCTACTCATGGGCTGTGCTAGGAAACAGTAGACCTCAACCTGGAACTATGGTCATACTGGAGTTCAGCAGAATGCTTGCTTCCTGCTGGTAGCTGGCTCCCAAGGAGGATGAGTGGATGAGCTCAGCTATGCCTGCCAGCTTCTCTTCCCAAACTCATTAACCAGATGAGGCCTTCCACCTCCCCAGGGAAGACATAAGGGGGTAATGCCAGGAATATCATACAAATGGATGTCCCTTCACGTGGCAGGAAACATCAGGAGAGGGGAATACTGTTCTCTAATAATAACAACAAAAATGATAGACCCGGTGTAGTGGCTCACACCTGTAATCCCAGCACTTTGGAAGGCCAAGGTCAGGGGACTGCTTGAGGCCAGGAGTTTGAGACTAGCCTGGGCAACACAGTGAGACCCAGTCTTTAAAAAATATTTAAAAATTAGTCTGGCATGTTGGCACATGCCTGTAGTCACAGCTACTTGGGAGTCTGAGGTGGGAGGATTGTTGGAGCCTAGGAGTTTGAGGCTACAGTGAACTGTGATCATGCCACTGCTCTCTAGCCTGGGTAACAGAACAAACCCTGTCTAAAAAAAAAAAAAGCTAATTTGTACGAAGCACTATGCTAGTCATTTTTCATGCATCTTTTCTTTTGATTCTTCTAACAATGAGATGGATATTCTGTCCATTTCCATTTTGTAGATGAGGAAACTGAGGGTTAGAGAATTAAGGATCCTGTCCTAATTCACCTCACTAGTACGTGGGGGACCTGGGATTTGAATCCAGGCAGCCTGACTCCAGAGATCACTCAGCCATTATAAAGCTGCCCCCCCGCATCAGCATCACCACACTTTTGAAAGGGTGATAACCCTTAAACTCAGAGGAAGATCCAGCTAAAAGGCCAGACTGCCAGCTTGTCATTGTCCCCAGGTTGAAATGGCATGCCCCTCACCGCGTTAAAGGCCTTCTGCCCAGCCTTGTTCCCATGAAATTCATCAATTGCTTTTGAAAGAACCACTTCACCATGTGTTCTAAATTATCATGAGCAGCAATTATGATGGACTGCACACAACAGAGAGGACTTTGACAAGTGTCCTTGCTTCTTAGAGAACTAAGAGAGACACACTTGAGTTCACAAAGTGAGGTTTCTGATGATTCCATTTTGACTTAAGGATTGCAGTGCCTCATTAAGGATCAAATTTAATTTAGGGAGAAAACAATGAATCTGTTAAAGAAATAATTTTTGATTAGAAAGAAAACATATAATTTGGGAGGGGAGGATGAGAACACTAATTAAACTTTTAATTGTGTCTGTTGCCCTTTAGCGTGTAAACTAAGAAATTGAGTAAAGAAAGAGAAACTGAGTTTTTCTTTAAGCATTTTTCCATTGTTCTAGGCAATTCCCCAAAGAGCAGCCACCTCTGTTGTAACCCATTTTTAGTTTTAATTGCCATATAAGCTGAAACTAGGCTGTTTTTTTCCTTTTTTGTTTAAAGCAAGAAATTTTGGTATTTTAAAAATTACATGTTGTGATCATTTTCTTATTATTTAAAAACTGGCTAAGGTATACTAAGAAATTGGTAGATCTACATATTTATGCATTAGTATATCTGATTGGTAAAAAGGTGGGTGAGGAAATATAGAATACTGATTAAGTTTGTGGATTCTGGAGTCCTAACTCTTGAGACTCACAGTTGACTGTACCCTCTAGCTATATGATCTTAGGCAAATTACCCAACTCTTCTTTGCTCTAGTTTCTTTTCTGCGAAGTGGGGATAACAACAGCACATCCAGCATAGAGTTATTGTGAGGATTTTGTCAGGATAAGCTGGGTTATGCTGCAGTAATAGACAAATCCCAAATCTCAGAGGTTTAATGCAACTAATGTGTATTTGTCACTCATGCAGATTCCTTTGAAGGACTAGTGACCCCAGAGCAGTTACCCTCCATGTATTGACTTGACA
Organism: Macaca fascicularis; assembly: GCF_037993035.2. Classification (NCBI taxonomy): domain Eukaryota; kingdom Metazoa; phylum Chordata; class Mammalia; order Primates; family Cercopithecidae; genus Macaca; species Macaca fascicularis. Next base: position 114,258,406 of record NC_088385.1, read on the forward strand.
TACTCCCTGCTGCATCAATTTAACAGCCCCTTCATATCAACATGCTTCCATTCTTGCTGCAAAAGGGAAGATAGATTATGGAGAATTATTTACTGGCTCTCAGAGACTTTTTTTTTTTTTTTTAAATGAGATGGTGTCTCACTCTGTTGCCCAGGCTAGAGTGCAGTGGTGTGATCTCAGCTCACTGCAACCTCTGCCTCCCTTGTTCAAGCGATTCTCTTGCCTCAGCCTCCTGAGTAGCTAGGACTACAGGGCACATACCACCACGCCTGGCTAATTTTTATGTTTTTAGTAGAGACGGAGTTTTACCATATTGGTCAGGTTGGTCTTGGACTCCTGACTTCAGGTGATCCACCCGCCTCAGCCTCCCAAAGTGCTGGGATTACAGGTGTGGGCCACCACTCCTGGCCTTGGCTCTCAAAGACTTCTGAAGACAGTGATACAAATCACAAACCACAAATCACTGTTTGTACTTCATTGGCCAAAGCAGGTTGCGGTGCATGAATTTGTGTTGATGGAAAGGGCCCAGAAGCAGAGGGATACTAGGACTATTGGTGAGCAGCAGTATGTCTGTCACCATATGTCTAGTGCTTATTTGAAAGACTGCATAGCATGCAGTACGTGTAAGTGTAAGCTATTGTTGCCGAATGCTGGCACTGCCAAAATATTATTTTAAATTTTATTAAAGCTGGTTATTCTTCCTTTGAAGATTTGATCTAAGGAATAACTTCCACACAAGCAAAGAGGCCAAATGGGGTCCCCTGGGAGGTAGTAGGTGTTGCACTCTGTCACAGGGGTTGCTCCAGTACTCTGTACATAGTACATAGCACACATTTGGGAGGTAGCATTGGCAGTGTTTGAGAATATGGACTTAAGAGTCAGACAGTCTTGAGTTTGAATTCCAGAGCTAACACCTACTGAATGTATAGCCTAGACCAGGTTATTCAACCTTTCTTAGACTCAGTGACTTCACAGTTAAAGTGGTTGTAGCAGTGCCCACATCACAGGGTTGCTGTGATAATTAAATAAGATAATAGATAGAGAGTGTTTGCAGAACCTGATACAAAGTTGAGTGTTCATGGATAGTAACTGTTATTTGCGTTATGATGATGATGATGAGCAAACTTTTCTGAACCCTCAACTTGATCATCTGTAAAATGAATAATAGTTACTTTTTAGAGTTTTTGGGGGTATGAGGGAAATCACATATATGGACACAATACACACAGTAGACACAAAAAAATAGGTGTTTTCCTTTTTTCTCTACCAACTTCATAATGATATCAGATTTTAATCCCAACCCAGCTGTACTAGGTTATTTGGGTACCTTCTTCAGCTCCTCCCTGCCTCCCAAGTTGTGGAGGGTTGAATGAGCTGAGACAAGCACCTACCAATGTGGGTATGTAGGGGCTGTGCAGTAAATGTCATTTGCTATGACCCCCAACCTGTCCCACCATGTTCTTTCCTCCCTAAAGTGCCATTTTCATGATGGGATGGAATTTTAGGGGCCAGGGAGATGTACTGTGACATCGGGTAGGTCCAGCTTGGCACTGCACAGATCCTAACAGACAACTGCAATGCAGTGAATGACCCCACCTGCTGCAGTGAGTGATGCCACCTGAGGCAACTGACCCACCAGAAAGTGAAAAGTTAGACTTTATTCACAGCTGGATAGCATTCATGGAATTTGACAGCCCCTAAAGGAATGCTGGTTGCCAGAAACCACCTCACACTGGGATCCACCAACAGTTGGCTTCGATGGGGGGCACCCACTGGGAGCTGATGAAGCCCAGATAAGGGATAACATATCCTGAGAACACACCACACATCCCTGATAGCATCACTGCCATGAGCACCTTTCAGGCCACAGTCACTGTTCTAGAAAACTGCTGAGAATGTGCCACCTTCTCTTGGAAGCCTTCCCCACCCTGCCACACCCTGCCTTCCCAGCTGGTTGGCCCCTTTTTGTTTTGTGCCTCTTTGAACCTTTTATCAGTGTCTTTCAGTGCTTGGCACCCTAAGCACCAGCACACAGTAGGCAGTTCACAGATGACTGTTGATTGAGTAATTAAGAGATGAAGTCAGGGACCTTGAAAACAACTATTTTCCAGAGAAAGCATCATACATAAGGTCTCTGGATATAATTATTCTCCTGAGAATAGAAGAGTGAACATTTTCCTCCTCTTCTAAAGCCTTTAAAAGGAAAAAAAAAAAGGGGGGGGGGAAGAAGAGAGTAAAAAAGAAAAAAACCTAACACCAGGAAACAACTCTGGAGAATACCATTTGAGGCTGCAGGAAAAGTTCAGACTTAGGAGAAAAGATTGATTAGTTATGTCTGCTGGGGAGTGGGCTAGGAGGAGGGCAGCATGTAGGCTTGAGAGCTGCCATCTGTCTTCAACCCTTGACTAGCGACCAAATTAGTGAAAATCCAGCTTTAAGAGTGAAGCATGGTTTTTCTTCAGCCTCTAATTGGGATATTTAGCAAATATGGTTTACTATTAAAATGAAAATGGGGTGGAAAATATACAATTTTATAATCCACATTGAGTTTATATTGGTACCCTATCAACAGAAAATATATATTTTTTAATGCATGAGAAGGAAAGTGACTCCTTTCATCTGAATTACTGATTATTCTTTCTGGAAGGGATCCCACGGTATCCTGGGGACAGGAAGGAAGGACATTGCAAACTCAGGCTGCCAGAAGCACTCCACTGAGAGCCTTGCATCACTTCCTGCAGGTGAGGCTCAAGCAGAACTTGTAGGGTTCCCCACTTGGCCGTGCCGGTTGACCATTTGTTCTCTGCTGAGATCCTGTCAGGCAGCTGGAGCACAGCCCCCAACCATTCGCCAAATAGTTGGGACACAGGTGATTTGCTTAGATTTTGTCGCAGTTGGTACAGCCCGGTTCTTGTCTCTCCAGACTGCTTGCAGCTTTGTCCTTTGTTGGACGGTGCCTTCCCTCAGATCACAGTGAAGTGGAAGATTGGCAGTAGCTTCTGTGAATGGTATGCACCTGTACCTCATACCAAGGGGGTGGTAACCATAGAGGCTGTGAAGTGAAAACCCATCCAAGTTGATTAAAATTTGGTGAGGAAAAGGAAACTCTGTGCTTGTAGATGACTGATTGGCATGGAGAGTTTAAAACGTATACTGAAGTCAACCAAGAAAATGATTTACACCTTTTCTTCTTTCCTTTTTGTTTTGGATCTTGGATACAATAGAGAGTTGAATTATCCATACTCAGAAGTTCACAGACATTTTATCATCATGCAAGGACTCTCTCTCTCTCATTTTATTAATATTTTATATTTATTTATTTATTTATTTATTTATTTAAGACAGAGTCTCACTCTGTAGCCCAAGCTGGAGTGCAGTGGTGCAGTCTCGGCTCCCTGCAACCTCTGCCTCCTCCCGGCTCAAACAATTCTCGTGCCTCAGCCTCTGAGTAGCTGGGACTACAAACAAGCACCACCACGCTCGGCCAATTTTTTGTATTTTAGTAGAGACAGGATTTTACCATGTTGCCAGGGTGGTCTCAAACTCCTGAGCTCAGGCAATCTGCCTGCCTTGGCCTTCCAAAGTGCTGGGATTACAGGGGTAAGCCACCACTCCCGGCCTCTCTCTCTCATTTGAGATCTTCACTTTTTTCTCTTTTTCTGTATCTCCACTCCCTTGTAGGTACTCATCCAAGGTGTTTAATATATGCTCTTGGACAGGTACATGTCTTTGTAAAACATGTAAAATTGCTTTGTGTGTGTGTGTGTGTGTGTTATTGATTTATAGAAATCATATTGCACGAAGGAGCTTGTTCGGATCTTTCCATTTTCACCTATGTTCTCAAGATCTATCCATGTTGGTTGTACATCTAGCTTATTGTTTCTAATAGCTGCACAGTTGGTTCAATCAAGATAGGTTGAGTTATGCAGCAGTAATAGCATGAAAATCTTAGCAGCTTAAAATTACGCAGGTTTACTGCTTAGCCATATTACATATCCATCCCGTTAATAAGAGTTTTGCTTTGGAGACTTAGGCTGATGGAGCCTCTGCCATTCAACATGGCAGAGAGAAGAGCAAGTGGCAAATCACACACTGGCTCTTAAAGGTTCTGTCCAGAAGGTGACAAATAGCACACTGATTTTTAAAGCCTGCCCAGAAGTGGCTAAAACAAGTCACATGGCTATTCTCCACTTTAAAAGTGGTGGGAACTGCAAGCCTACTATGAATCTAAGAGGCGGAAACACTGGAAATATTTGGCGAACTGTATAATGACTATCACATAGTAGGCACCCATCATATTTTGTGTTTATCCATTCTTTAGTGATGGGCAACTAGTTGCTTCCAATTTCCTACTACCCTGAACAATAATGTCATGAATCTCCTTTCACTTGTTCCCATATGGACCCCGTGCAAGTATCTATACTCAGGAGTGGGTTGATTGGGTCACAAGGTTCATACGAACTTGGTTTCGATAATCAGTACCACGTGAGTCTCTGGAACTACTATGCCAGTCTAGACTCCCACCAGCGATGCGGAGGGGTTCGCATTTACCCATATCCTGTTTAACAATCAATATTACTCAACACTGTAATTTTGCAAATCCGTTGAGTATAATGTGGAATCTCATTGCTTTCATTTTCATTTATCGTATTACTAATAACTTTGAGCATCTTTTCATCTGCCTGTTGACTATTCTGGTTTCCACTTCTGTGATCTGCCTATTCATATCTACAGACCATTTTTCCATTGCATTTCCTTTCTTTTCCCATTGATTTATAGGGGTTCCATATGTAGTTAGATGTTAATTCTTTGTTGTATTTAGACATTGTAAATATCACTTTCCACTCTGCCACCTCTCTGTTAACTTTCTCCGCAGTATCTTTTGTTGAACAGAAGCCCTAATTTTGATGTAATCAAATCTACCAACTTTTTTTTCCTTTTTGCTTTTTGGTTTGTGCCTTGAGGATTTTATTTAAGAGGACCTTCCATGCCCTAAGTTCACAAAGGTATTGTTTCACTTTCTTCTGTTAGCTTTGTAACTTTCCTTTCACATTTAGGTTTTTCATCCACTTAGAGTCTACTTTTATATATTGTGTTTGAGAGGGATCCAAATTCATTTAGTGAGCCAGTTTTTCGACATTGTAGAACCATTCCTTTCCCCATTGAGATGAGATGCAACCTTTATTATAAATCAGGTTCAAACATGTTGTTTTTTTTTTTTCTTTTTGAGACAGAGTCTTGCTCTTGTCACCCAGGCTAGAGTGAATAGCGTGATCTCAGCTCACTGCAACCTCCACCCCCCAGGTTCAAGTGATTCTTCTGCCCCAGCCTCCCAGGTAGCTGGGATTACAGGCACCTGCCACCACACCCAGCTACTTTTTTGTATTTTTAATAGAGATGGGGTTTCACCATATTGGTCAGGCTGGTCTCGAACTCCTGACCCCAGGCGATCCACCCGCCTTGGCCTCCCAAAGTGCTGGGATTATAGGCATGATAGGCATGAGCCACCGTACCCAGCCCAAACATGGTTTGTTTTTTCCGCCCCCAACCCCCACCCCCGAGCTTTTATTCTCTTCTGAGCTCTCTGCACCTTATTGTTCAAGAAATAAAACAGAATGAGTTTTGTTTGGCAGAATTTGTCTGGTGTGTTCTGAGTAGGGGAGCCTTGATGATTTCCTGTAATGCTGGGAGGTGGTGAGGCATAACGAAACTAACGTGAAACTTGGGGTCAGAGGAACCCAGGCTTGGTCCTGGCTCCACCACTTATAGCCACGTGAACTTGAATGACTTCCTCAACCTCCCTGAGCCTCTGTTTCTACATCTATTCAACAGGGATGATGATATGTATCTCCTAGGAATTCTGTGAGAGTTAAATGCTAGAATATATGTAAAAGCATAGCTTTCAGTAAACGTTATTTTCCCTTTGATCATTGTCACCAGACAATAATAACTCTAACAGTAAGTGGTTTTCCCCAGGCCTTACCAAGATAGGTATAAATTGGGAACACATTATTCCTGATCCCCCAAATGTCACTGCCTCTTGTTCTCACCTGCTAATGGATGACTTCTCCTCAGTTCTTTCTGTGTATCCCCATGGTGGCCCATGTGGGCTCATGGAAGCTTCCCATTGGCCTTCCCAGCAATGGGCACACTTTCATTGGCACTGCAGAGGTCTCCAGGGACACACACTTTCTCCTCTTCCAAAGTCAGCCAATCAGCCCCACAAGCTTGGAGACAAAGGTATATGTAGATGCTTAGCCAGGAACATTGGGCAAGTCCTCAGAGTGCAGCTCTTGCCTGGGCATTTCTTCACATGGGCTTTAGGAACACAGTATTTCTGCCTGGCTCCCCTACCTCTCTCAGCCCTTTCCCCTGAAAAAACAGAGATAAAATCAAGACAAAGCATGGTCTCTGGGTCACAGGCTTGAGGGAAGCATGGGAAGTGTTGCAGCCGTGCTCTGGGCTGGGTGGCCTGGGGGAGGTGCTGAGCGTGTGCTGCTGGAAATAGTTTGGTTGAAAGGCCATGCAAAGCCAGCTCTGTGAAGGTGCTTCTTTGGCTGCCTTTCAAAAAAGGGATTTTTTTTTTTTTTTTACACTTTTGTGACTTAAGCTTTTGATCCCTTGGTTGTGGCTCTGTGCTGATACCTTTGCTGAGCCTTGAAGGGCTGTCAGGCTAGGCAGGAGGATCCAAAAGTTCTTTTCGACCCAGCACACTGGCCAAGAAAGGCTATCACCTTCCAAGAAGGGTGACCACCTCCTCCTATATGGCAGCCCTCAGAGGGCATTTATCTCAGCGGGCATTGGCCTGACCCACCCCACTTCTCCTCCTCCCTTTGGATTGTGTTTTGAACTACTGCTGGCATAGCCGATCAGAACACTCTTCCCTTCCCCCCAACCTTATAATATTAATAAAGCGATTTCATTCCTCTCTGGATCCTGGAACCTGTGTGTAGGCTCTGGCTTGATTCCAGCTTGAGTGGCAAGCAGGGAGATCACTCTGCAACTGTGCTGTGTCAGAATGAGACTAAATCCCATCTCTATGTTGCTTCTGCCAGGCTGACGGATTGGAGAGAAAGGAGATTTAGGAAATCTGCCCCAAACCTGTTGCTAAACAGCCTCACACTGTCTGTCTAGTCCCTGGAATGGAAGGATTTGACTGGCAAATCTCATTCTAGGATGAGACTAAGCTGCTGTCCTGCCAGGCTCCTACAAAGCTTTAGGGCAGAAGTATGGAGATGGGTTGGGGAGGTGCTCTCAGTCCAGATGCCCAGAGCTGGGCCCCGTTTCAGAGCCAGTTGCCCTCCAATTTTAAGCAGTAAAGTCTGGCCTAGTCTTTTGTAGTTATTCCTTTACTAGCAGAGGATACCTTGCTTTTCTCTCTCATTTCTTAAATACTCCTGGAGTTAAGGAGGTAAATAAATGTACGCTCAAGATAGATTATGAAATTGAGTTTTTTACTCCTCCTCCATTTCCATCTTAATAGTGCAGTATACTTGCTATATTTTTGTGTTAAACGTTAAGAGGAAGGCCATAATTTACTCTTCAAGCTCCATTTCCACTTATTTGATCTCCATTTCAGCTTGGATGGCAAAAATACTTGGTACTTCTGCCACTGGGGTTCTGTGATCATGGCAGACATAAGTAATTGAGCACAGCACTTTTTCTGACTGAGCTCAGATGGGACTTCAGGATCCTTCTCAACACAGTTCTAGACAGCTGCTACTCATGAGAATCAGCATGTGAGATGTAGGCTGTTTGCTCTCCTGCCCTGTAGGTACTCATCCGGTCTTCTTCATAGTTCTTTATTCATTCTATTTGGTACTTTGTACCTTATATGACAAAGTATCTTCACTTTGTAATATAAGATATAGTGAAGACCTATATATGAAAAAGTGAAGATATATTTTCTGTAAGTTGCTTCAGAGAAGAATCTGTGTTTGATTTACTTTTGCATCATCCCAATTCTGCCCTGTTGTCATCTTTAATACCTATTTGTTGGATCAATGAATGAATATATCTTCTCATTAAGGCTAAGAGGACAGTGTTGAAATTGTATGCAGAACCATCGTTAGGTCTTGCACCTCCTTCCCCAGAGACACATGAAGGAAAGCCAAGCAACAATTACAGAATACAAGAACATAAGCTGACAGTACATTTAAGCCCATTTCCTGCCCCAAACCAGAGCAAAGCGGGGATAGTTCATCTCATGTAAATTTCATAATACAGGAAACTGCCTCCCCTGAGCCAAAATTCAATTCAACTTGGCGTCTTTCTCAGCTTAGTTCCAGCAAGTGTGTGGCACTGAGAGGTAGGATAGAGCCTGCATCCTCAAGGAGTGTATTACCAAGAGGGCCATAGGTGTCCACATGACTAAATCAGCATAATAACCCCCTGACATCCTCTACAACCATTTGCCTCAGTGTTCACTGAGCTTAGCCGCGTGGACTTCCTGCCACACTTGAGGATACACACACCCCAGGGCCTCTGCCTATCATGCCTGGCAGCCACAGCTTCACCCCCTTGCTTCCCTCCGGGCTCTTCTCAAATGTCCCCTATGTCCCTGATGACCCCATCATTCTCTTTCCTCCTTTTCTTACTTTATTTTTTGTAGCACTTTAACCAGTGGACCTGTAGACATTGACTTATTATAGTCTTTGTTCATCATCTGTCTCCTATCCTGGGATGTGAGCTGCAGGGACATTGCCTCTTTGGCAAATTGCTGTCTCCCCAGTGCCAGGAGCAGGGTTTATCAACCTCAGCACCATTGGCATTTTGGCCCAGACAATTCTTTGTTGTGAGGGGCTGTCCTGTGCATGGTAAGATGTTAAGCACCATCCCTGGCCTCTACCCAGTAGTAGCCGGTAACACCCCCTCTTCTCAAAAAGAATGCCTCCAGACATTGCTAAATGTCCCCTGGGGGAGAGGCAAAATCGCCTTTGGTTGAGAACCACTGGCCTAGAACAACATAGGCACCTAGCAAACACAGATGTGTGTTGGGAGAATGAATGAACTCCGCATTGGTTGATGGTGCTCCTACTGTGTGCTGAGCACAGGTTTTCTCCCACTTACTGTTGCATCCGTGTGCACAGATGGAGCAATTCCCATCTACACTTCCTCAAAGGCTGTTCCTAAATGTTTCAGCTGGGTAGTGCCTGTAGGAAAATATATGAGAAGATTCAGGGCCCATAAGCAGAGAAGCCATTAGCTTGAACCCGTCTTCCTCTGCCTTGGCCCAGAAAGCAGACACTCCCTTGGGGTTCACTTTATGTATATAAAGCATCACTTTCCTTTGAGGAAGTGGGATGATTGTGAGAACATCATAAATCCATAGAGATAATATCCATAAAGCATCTAAAACAGTTTCAGACACACAGTAGTAGATGCTTAATAAATGGCAGCTGTGATACTATGCAGAGGCCTTAACTTGACCCCTGCTTGCCTTTCCAGTGTGCTCATCCCACATTCCCATCTCCAAGCTCCTCTATCTTGTAGATAAAGCAACTGAAATTGAGTCAGCTGGAGGAATGTGCCCAATGTCACACAGTCAGGAAGTGATGGAGCCGGACCCTGGAGCCCAGGTGTCTGGGCTGTGGGACCCTGCACTTTCTCTTCCCTGGAGAGAGGGATGGCCCTGTAACTCAGCATCCTGCACTTTCCCCAGCCTGGCACCTTCCATTCATGCTTAGTAAATATTTGTAGGGGAACTGAATGCAGAGCCCAGCAAATAAAAGTCAGACAGGATCAGTGCTGGAGTGGATTCCGTGCAGACAGTTCAGGACACGTGGGAGGTGGAGAGGACTTTCCAGCGGAATTGTTAGCGTGTCTCCTGGGCAGAGGCCTGGGTGAGCCCTCCCAGGGTGAGCCCACCAAGTCTCCATGGTGGGAGGGCTCTGGAATCTTCAGTTCTGTACCTGCAGAGGGAGTGGGCAGGGAAGGGGGCTGGGGGTAGCTGCAGCCTCCCCTCTGTCTGCCTTGGTGCCCTGTACCCTCCTCCTGCCTGGTCAGAGCACTTCTTTGTTCTCCCCTCTGCTCTGTTTTCCAAATCGGAGGCTTTGAGGTCTGCTGGGTCCTTTCCTTTTTCTACTTCCTACATCTTACAGCCCCTACCTGACTTCGCAACAGACACAGTTCCGGCTTCAGAACTGCCCTAGTTGTCTAACCTACATTTCCCATTTCCTGCTGGGCAGGATCTCTCACCTGCCCTTCGAGGCTGGGTTTGAGGCCGGCTCACTCCTGTCTCCCCGTGTCCCCCTCCCAGGCTGGGACCCTCCCACACCAAGTTCAAAGTTGGCTTTTCAAATCTTTGCACTTTGGGGCCAGGGGAGGCCCTTTTCCTGAGTGCTTTCATCCTTCCTGGCCTTTTCAAAGTGAGCTCCGTAGCGCCACCCAACCCGCTGGGACCAGGATTCGTGGCTGCCCTGCTGAAAGTCATGCTTTATATACATAAAGTGAACCCCAGGGGAGCGTTTGCTTTCTGGGCTCGGGCAGAGGAAGATGGCTTCAAGCTAGTGGCTTCTCTGCTTATGGGCCCTGAATCTTCTCATATTTTTTTCTACAGGCACCACCCAGCTGAAACATTTAGGAACAGCCTTTGAGGAAGCCTGTGTTGGTAGGGACATCTGAGAGTGTTGATGAATGCCAACGGCTCTGATGGAAAAAAGCTAATCAAAAAACCATTTAGGAGTAGGTTTCCTCTACAGTGAATAATTTGATCTTTCCTCATGCTCTGGTACCCAAACTCACCTGAGATCTTTGACTGTTTTCTCTCTTGGGCCCTGAATGAATGCTTTGGGATGGAGGAAGTAGCTGGCTTTGGAGAAAGGTTAAGTCTTTTTGGCTTCCTCTGGTCACGTGACACACAGAGAACCCATTTAACAAACAGATTCCTGGACTGAGGAACCTCCCTGAAATGGGAACACTAAGCCTTTAAGTGTTAGGGGTTCCCTTTAAAATAACAGTAGTGGCTGTGTGCTGTGGCTCACGTCTGTAATCCCAGCACTTTGGGAGGCTGAGGTAGGAGGATCACTTGAGCCCGTAAGTTTGAGACCAGCCTGGGCAACGTAGTGAGACCTTGTCTCTACTAAAAATACAAAAAATTAGCTGAGTGTGGTGACATGTGCCTGTGATCCTGGCTACCCAGGAGGCTGAGGTGACAGAGGTGACAACATGCTAGCAGCCCTCACTATGGACACCTCCTTGGCCTCGGCCTCCAGTGCTCTGAGGAGCCCTGCAGCCTGCCATAGCACTTTGGGAGCCCCTCTCTGGGCTGTCCGAGGCCGGAGCCGCTCCCTCTGCTTGCGGGGAGGTGTGGAAGGAGAGAAGCGAGCGGGAACTGGGGCTGCCCGCGACACTCACAGTCCAGCGTGAGTTCCGGCGGGTGCGGATGCGGGTTCGCCGGGCCTGGCACTCAGAGCAGCTGGCAGGCGCCACCAGCCCAGGGCAGTGAAGGGCTTAGCACCCGGGCCAGCAGCTGCAGTGGGTGCGCCGGGTCCCTGAGCAGTGCCGGCCTGCTGGCGCTGTGCTCGAGTTCCGGCCGGGCCTCAGCTGCCTCACCGCGGGGCAGGGCTCAGGACCTGCAGCCCCGCATGCCCAAAACTCTGCCGTGGTGGGCTCCTGTGTGGCTGGAGCCTCCCCCAGGAGCACCGCCCCCTGCTCAGCGGCGTTCTGTCCCATCAACCGACCGAGGGCTGAGGAGTGCGCGTGCACCGCATGGGACTGGCAAGCAGCTCGGCCTGCAGCCCTGGTGCGGGATCCACTAGGTGAAGCCAGCTGGGCTCCTGAGTCTAGGGGGGACTTGGAGAACGTTTGTGTCTAGCTGAGGGATTGTAAATACACCAATCAGCACTCTGTGTCTAGCTCAGGATTTGTAAATACACCAATCAGTACTCTGTATCTAGCTAACCTAGTGGGGACTTGGAGAAATTTTATGTCTAGCTGGAGGATTGTAAATGCACCAATCAGCACCCTGTCAAAATGGTCCAATCAGCTCTCTGTAGAGTGGACCAATCAGCTCTCTGTAAAATGGACCAATCAGCAGGATGTGGGTGGGGCCAGATAAGTGAATAAAAGGGCAACCTGCTCGGGTGGCCTTTAACATTGGTCTTGTGTTTTTGCTGTTTGCAATAATTCTTAGTGCTGCTCACTGTTTGGGTCCACGCTGCGTTTATGAGCTGTAACACTCACCATGAAAGTCTGCAACTTTGCTCCTGAAGCCTGCCAGACCACAACACCCCCGACCGGGAGGAACAAATAATTCCAGATGGGCCACCTTTAAGAGCTGTAACACTCACTGCGAAGATCTCCCCCTTCACTCCCATTGGCGAGACCACAAACCGACCAGAAGGAAGAAGCTCCGGACACATCTGAATGTCTGAAAGAGCAAACTCCTGACACACCATCTTTAAGAACTGTAATGCTCACCGTTCACCGCAAGGATCCGCGGCTTCATTCTTGAAGTCAGTGAGACCAAGAACCCACCAATTCTGGACACAAAAGGAGCACCTTAGCCCGGGAGATCAAGGCTGCAGTGAGCCAAGATTGTGCCATTGCACTCTAACTTGAAGGACCAGAGTGAGACCTGGTCTCAGAAATCATCATCATCATAAATAAAAATAAATAAAATGACAGCAGAAACAACAGCAACAAAACCAGGGCCGTGTCCTTCCCTTGGGCCAGTGGGGCACCTCCAGGGGAGAAGACAAGGGGCCTGGTGTCCTTCTACCTCTCACTGGCTGTGGAACCTTTAGCAGGTAGCTCCAAGTCTCTGGGCTCAGGTTCCTGGTATGTAGCACAGTGATGTTCGTTACTTAGCTGCTGGAGGCCAGACCTGGGCCAGATGGTCTCTGAGGTTCCTTTCCGCTTCGTTTCTGTGATCCCCTCCCTTCCACCTCCACTGCCGTCTTCCGAGCTGGACAGTTGTTCTTTATGGACTTCTCTTCCTGCCCTTGGAATCCTATACCCTTAAGCAGTGTTTCCTATTCAAACCTGCAGAGGCTTCCCTCCCATCACCTTGGGAGTTGAATCCAGAGTTCCTGCCTTGGCTGAGGCTCTGTACCATCCTGCCTGGGCTGAGCTGCTTTTCCAGCCCACTTACCCGTGCCCCATCTCTTGTTTGTCACTCTCCAGGCCCAGGGACCTTTTTGCTATCCCTTGGATAAGACCAGCAACTCTCAGCTTCAGTCTTTGCCCTTGCGGTTCCTTCTACCGGGATGGTGTCCCCCAGACAGCCCCATGGCCCCCATCCTCACTTCTGTCTGGTGTTTGCTCACCTCCTGGAAGACGCCCTCCTCTCCCTCCCTCACCACCCTGCGACCCAGCCATCCCCCTTCTGTCCTCTCATCTGGCCATATTTTCCTTCACAGGGTGTGTGTTACATATTTGGTTCTTTTGTTTCACTCAACTCCAGGAGGGCCAGGCTCTCTCTATTTTGTCACCACTGCATCTCTGGTCCCCAGAACTGTTCCCAGCACATAATTGTAGGCCTTGCGTATATATTTGATGAATGGATGAATAAATGAATTTGCATTTATGCTGCAAACTCCTTACTCCATGACTCTGAAACAGGTTGATTTCTCTGGACTCAAGTTTCTTAACTGAACAATGGGCTTATATTCACTCTAACACCTCACAGTGTTGTGTCTGGCTGCAGTTTAGAAGGAAAGCAGACCTGCAGCCATCTATCCACCTTCCAGCAGAACAGATTCTCAGGCCCCTTGCAGCCCTGGCATTGCATGATGCTATGATTCATCTGTGACCCTTGAAAGACCTGCCCTTAACTCCCGGAGTGCAGTACAGCAGTATAGGTTCTCAGCAGTGAGAAACAAATACTACTGCTGTGGCCCAGAGCAAACAGTTTTCTCCTTCATTCTGAGTTATGTAATGATGATCAGAGCTGCCTTTTATTGAGTGATTACTATATGCCAGGTTCACTTGTCGTTTTATTCAACCCTACAACCCTTGTGTTGAATGTGCAAGGTGCTCTCAGCAGCCCTGTTGTTCAGGTCAGGGGCCCAGATATATAAGGGGCAGATTCTCTGTTTGAGCCAGGCCCGTCTGAGTCCAGAGCCTGACATCTCACCACTGCTGTGTGTTTTTCTGCTCTTCAACGAAGAAAAAGAGTCAGTGGCTATTACCTGGACTGTCTTGGATATGGAGATGCACTGCTTAGATACCCCTTCAGGACTGAAGGGCCTCCCCCCACAGCTGAGGGGAGTGCTGCTGGTACAGCTGTCAGCTTTCAGTCCCCTTTGGAAGTTGACCTTGTTTGAGAGAGCTTCTGGGCCAAAGCCTCACCCCTCTCCCTAGGCAGCCCCTGTCCAGGGACTGATTGAAGCATCATCCTAGCTTGCTAACAACCACTAGAATGGGCTGAGGCCTCTGTTGAGACTGCATCACGGTCTAACTTCTCCCTCTGTCCAGTTTTGCTTCTCACCCTTCCCTGCCACTGGGGTTGAGCCCAAGAACACTTCCTTGAGAGAGAGAGTGCTCATTTATGTCTCCTCATTTGCTTCTTGGGGAACCCAACTTGCCTCAGGGATGTCTCCCCTGGATACCTGTGGACTTGTCTTAGGACTTAGAGGACCCCATGTGCTGGAAGTGACCATGTGCTTGGAGGTGACTGTCAATCTAGCTCCTCATTGTGGTTCTGAGTTGCGATATTTTCTGGTTAGACGAATAACTCTTTGCTGAGCTACTTTAAACACACACCATGGTCATTTTTGGCAAATGCCTGTTGAAGACGGATGCTTTGGGAATGAGAAAGGCAGAAATGGGATTACCATTGCACACAGGCCACACAGCCAAGAGGAAGACCTTGTTTTGGGAAGGCAGTGGGATGTGGCCAAATGTAATAAAGGCAGTAGGATGTGGCCAAATCGTGTTTAAATCAATGACAGCTCCATTCCGGACTTGTTTTAATCCCCTTGTAGTTTCCAGAAGAACCACAACACACACTTGATGCTCAAGAAGTGTGGGAAGAAGATAAATGAATCAGCAGGTAGGGAAGTAAAAGGGAACCAAGCAAAGGGAAAAAGTGGGAAACATAATCTCATCATAGACTTCAGGAGACCAAGCCATGTGTAAATTTCACAAACACCAGTGGAGTGCTCCCTTTGTGCAAAGCCAATGCCAAGGGCTGGGATATTAGATGATTCAGCCATGGTCCCTGTCCAGAAAACACTTGTGACTCAACCTTGGGCATGTCCCTTAACCACTTTCTTTGGCTTGGCTATAGACAGACATGGTCTCTTAACCTCAAGTCACTTAAATATTGGGGGATGATGGGTTTGCTTCCTCTTGGCATCTTCCTGCTCATCCCCTTACTTTGCACATCATTTGGCAATGACTGCACCACTGCCACCACAAATTGCTATTAATTGTTGAGCACTCACCATATGCCAGGACCTGCACTTAAAGCAATTTGTATATGTGCACACTATGGTATTTCATCCTTATAACAACTCTATAAGGCAGATACTGTCCTATTTTATAGATGAGGATCTGAGGCTCTGGGAGCATAGATAATTTGTCCAAAGTCTTGTAGCAAGTAAGTAGGGGAGCTAGGGCTGTCCAACAATGCGCCCCCTCCTCTTAGTCCCCCTCCACCTGGAGAAGCCCACCTGTTCATATTTTTAGTTCCCACCTTGTTCCCTTACAGGCCCTCATTTCCCTTGAGCTGTCTGGTTCTGCCTTTACACACTGGCTTGCCTTCCCTTTTTCCCTTATCACAGCCCGTCCTGACTGTTCATACCCAAACCTACAACTGTGCTGGCTCCCTCTGTCTTTGGGAATAAGAATGGATCTCCTGTCACTTGTGAAAACATCCCCTGATGGGTCTTTGGCTGCATGCCATGCCCTGCGGACAAGCATTGGGGTTCCCCAGGAGGCTGTAAAATAGGAGTCACTGGGATTCTGCCTGCATCTGATGTGAGAGCTGCTCCTGCTTTTGTAGCACAGAGTAGCAGATGATGCCAGAAGGAATTTAAGAAGCTTGATTTTTGGTCACAGCAGCAGGCAGTGTGGGGTAGTGGTTAAGCACCAGAGCCATCAAAGTTGACATCCTGGACTTACCATGTACCTGCTGAATGACCTTACGCAATTTACTGAACCTCTCTGAGCCTCCCTTTGCCCTTCTATATAATTGGGATAATAGTGAACTCCCATAGAGTTGCTGGAAAAGTAGGTGAGACATTGCATTTAAAGCCCTCATTGCTCCACCTGGTGCAGAGTAAGGGCTCCATAAATGGTCATGGTTGTTGGCATTGCTCTTGGTGTTAGTAGACCAGTTGATATGGTTTGTCTGTGTCCCCACCCAAATCTCATCTTGAATTGTAGCTCCCATAATCCCCACATGTCATGGGAGGGAACTAGTGGGAGGTAATTGAATCATGGGGGTGGGTTTTTCTTGTGCTGTTCTTGTGATAGAGAAGAAGTCTCATGAGATCTGAATGGTTTTATAAAGGGCAGTTCCCCTGCACACACTCTCTTGTCTGCCACCATGTAAGACATGCCTTGCTCCTCCTTCACCTTCTGCCATGATTGTGAGGCCTCCCTAGCCATGTGGAACTGTGAATCCATTAAACCTCCTTTTCTTTATA